>NC_136819.1:33238761-34438761 GCF_951394365.1 Tetrao urogallus
GGTACAATCATAAAATTGGAAATGCCATGGATGTCTAGAAAGTTTTCACTGACTTGAAATATTTACTGACACATTAGAATTTCATTTTTTAAATTCTCAGTCTAATCTAGGAGCAAATAAAACACCATTCATAGGAGTCACAGATAGCCAAATGTCTATAATGGGAATGGTTATCACATATTACATTACTTGATGAAAAACATGCATGTATATTGTGAAAAATATCCAATTCATTTCTAGTTTATAAGCATCATAATCTAAGAACACTGTAAGATTGAAGATAGTTCAATTTTGGGGGTTGGACTCGATGATCTCTGGAGATCCCTTCCAACCCCTACAATTCTGTGATCCTACAATTCTGTGATTCTGTTACTGAATCCCAGCATCATAGAATGGTTTGGATTGGAAGGGACCTCAAATATCATTTAGTTCCAACCTCTCTGCTGTGGGCAGTGTCGCCAATTGCTAGATCAGGCTACCCATTGTGCTTCATCCAGCCTGGCCTTGAACACTTCCAGGCACATAGTATTCACAAACTCTCTGGGCAGCCTGTTTGGAGACAGGTGACAGACAGATTGTTGAGTCTTAACATTACCCATATGAGAAACATATCTAAATTAGTTTATAAAATTCAATTTGGAGACAGGTGGCAGATTCTACAACTGTAATATTATACACATTGGAAAAATATCCAAAATTATACATGGCTAATAGCTGGGGCTGGAACTCTGATGCCATGTCATGTTATGACTGTGAAGAGGAAAGGGACCTAGTGGTGCTGGTTGATGCTTGGATGAACATAAGCTGACATTGTGCCCAGGTGGCCAAGAGGGTCAGTGCCATCCTGGCCTGCATTAGAAATAGTGTGGCTAGTAGGAGCAGGGAGGTAATCATCCCCCCGTACTCAGCATTGTGAGGCTGCACCTCAACTACTATGTTCAGTTTGGAACCCGTACTTCAAGAAAGACATTGAGGCCCTGGAATGTGTCCAGAGAAGGGCAACAAAATTGGTGAGAGGTCTGGAGCACAAATCTTATGAGGAGTGGCTGAGAGAGCTGGGATTGTTTAGTCTGGAGAAGAGAAGGATTAGGGGAGACCTCATTGCACTCTACAACTTCCTGAAAAGAGGTTGTGATGAGGAGGGTTTTGCCATCTTCTCCCAGGCAACAAACAGGACCCAAATAAATGGCCACAAGTTGTGCCAGAGGAGATTTAGATAAGGAAAAACACTCAGAGAGTGGTCAGGCACTGGAATGGCCTGCCTAGGGAAGTAGTGGAGTCACCGTCCCTGGCAGTGTTCAAGAGGTGTCTGGATGAGGAGCTATGAGATATGGTTTAGTGCTCGTGATAGTAATGGTTATGGGAGAATGGCTGAACTAGATGATCTTGTAGTTCCTTACCAACCTTGCAATTCTGTGATTCTACAAAATATACTCTCATGGATCATATCTGACTTTTTACCTTGCAGCAGGGTTTTTTACTAGTAGAATGTGATTTAAATTTTCATAACTCAGTAACTTATATGTGGCCCTTCAAAAAAAATAATTAAACATTTTACAATGCACTGCTTTAAATTTTTTACAGGGACATTTTTATTTTTTTTAATATTGCAGTTTAAACAGCACATAGATTTGCATCATTAAGTCACAGACAATGATTTTGTTGGCCTCAGTGGAAACGTGCTACAGAACTTCTGTACTATCACAAATGAAGTTTCA
Source organism: Tetrao urogallus (assembly GCF_951394365.1). NCBI lineage: Eukaryota > Metazoa > Chordata > Aves > Galliformes > Phasianidae > Tetrao > Tetrao urogallus. The sequence goes on from NC_136819.1 coordinate 33,240,480, forward strand.
AGCCTCCGATGCTAATATAAGTGATGATTAAAGTGAGTTAATCTACATCTTTAGTTATTACTCTATCATGATAGAAAATCAAAGTAGGTCAATATGAAGAAAGGAAATAAGTGCTACACTGTGTATGTGCACAGCAATTGAGGCAAACGTTTATTTAAATAAGAAAATACTGAAAATGAATAAGCAAGGAAGAAAGTAGTAATTCACCTAGAAATGTGACATAATCTTCAGTACTTAAAGAATAAATTATTTTTATATTTTGAAAAAGTTTTATATATATATGTATAAATTAAACGTACATAACTATGTATAACATATATATATTATCTGGTTTCCTGGTTGCCACTGTGACTTTTCATGTTAGCCAGTAGTGGAAAACAATACCCGCATAAGCAACTGCCCTGTTTGAGATACTTTTGATCCAGACAGACTAGCAAATACTGATAAATTATTAAATAAACAAATGAATAAAGGAAGAAAGAAGCATATATAAAAAGCTTTCAACTTAATTTTTAAATGAATATATGTTCTATTTAATTCTCCAAATGTTTGAAACTATAGCACCTGAAAAGCTAACTGCCAGTTCACTAAACTACTCTTTAGATCTTCAGCTGAGCTTACAAGCCCTTATTTATTAATTCAGTTCTTGTTTAGATTTGGGAAAATAATTACAAGATTTGTTCACTTCTTTGGTATGAATATCCAGACCTGTTGCTGTACATATAGAAGTCTTGGTGATTACTTTTGTTCATAGGAGATAGAAGAGCCGTCTTGGTTTTCTGTGTGGTTTTTTTTTTAGAATCTTTTCTTTGCATGTACTTTTTCAGTATGTGGATTGATTATATCCTGAGTTCTCAATCATGAGAAAAAAGTTACTAGAGAATACAGAGCAGAAGGGAAAAAAATAGTACAAATCTCTTTCAGTCCAAGAGAGAAAAAAGCATTAAAATTTAACACATGCTCTATTCATCTTTTCTCTACTGAGGATCTTACCATGAGACAGATTTGTATTGAAAGCTAACTGAACAGCAGGTTGGAGTACAAAGTTATCTTGTTTGTCTTAGCCTTAGCTAAACTTGGCTTCTTTGCTAGTACTGAGGAGTAATAAAGCAACAACACAGAGGAAGAGCTTAATTTAAAGATGCTAGAATGATGAATGAGCGATTCATCCAAAGCTTCCTTTTGGTCGGGAGAACAGTCTCAGACCTGTGTGTGAACTACTCTCTGGGCAGCTGGATAATAGGTCAAGGGAATGTCATTCCCTTCCTCAGTTAGAAAAAGTACTTTCTGTACTTACAAGAGATAAGTTCCTTCCAGTGCAAGCAAGAGATGCCATACATATGAGTCAGCCTTCAGTGTCCAGGTGGTGCCATTACTCAGTTTTTGGATACTGTACTGCAGCATATTCATACACTAGTCCAAACACTCCACTGTTGTGTGAAAAGGAAATGTCTTCTCACTTTTCACTTTGAAATTTTAAATTAAAGACATTAAAACAGGCACAATGACCCATTTTTGAGCCAGAGACTACCCTATCAGATTAAATTTCTTTACCATTTTTTCTGGTGCTCCTACAGTGAAAAAAAAAAAAAAAGAAAAAGAAAAAAAAAAAAGAAGGGGGGGAAGTGGAGGAGGAGAAGGAAAAAAAGTTTCTACTCCAGCTCTCAGCTGCCTTCTTACATATACTTTATCTATCTTGAAAGGTAATACTAGGCTCTGAAGTAAGAGTTTAAAAAATTCATCATGCAGAATTTTGTCACAAGGTTCATAACCACTTTGATAAATAAAATTCAGAGGTTAACCATGATCTAAACTATTATTTACTTAACACTGGAGTGAAAGACCTAGCAGGTTGTTTCATTATTTATTTCTTAAAACTGAAAAACACAAGAAGATAGTGAAGAGTATTGGGCTAGATATTTATCATATTTTTGGAAACAACTACATTGTACTGCAATGTTAATGTAACATGTATTTGCGTGCATCCACTAAAGCTACATCTTAACTGCACATAACACTTTGAAGAGTTTAAAAAATTTGAGAGAGTAAAAAAAACATATAATATATTTTTTGTTCTGTAGCTGGGAAGGAGCCTTGTGTCAGCTCATTGAATTGTTGGCAAGAGTGCTACCAATGGTAACATTAATTCTACAAATATATTCTATTACTTTGCCAGGCAGAACTACTAAATATACTCAGATATGTTTTTCTTTCCTTGAATTCTGAAAAAGCTTTAGAACAGAACAGAAGGGAGCAAAGAGGACAGAGTACAGTTTAATGTCCAAAATACAATATATTTTATTTATACATATTTTATTTAAAATTTCCATGTTTGATTTCTGTACACTACAAAATTGCATGTCCTGCACTTATGCACCAATAACAGTCCTTTGTTATAGTGCAGGGGATAATTAAGTCCATTATAACACTATCTTCCATTGTTTCACAAAACCTTAATTATCATCTACTGAATAGTTATTCTTCAGTAAATAAGCTTTCGATAATCAGGTGATAATTATTTTGCCTACCACAGTGGATTCAGATACATTATTCTTCTTAACTTTTCAACTCGGCTCTTATATGGCAGAAGACCATGCAGTGCTATACTTTTCTGCTGTCATTGTCCATTTCCATATTTCAAGACTGTGCTTGACAAGAATTATAGCCTTAGCAGATATGTAAGTTTTCCAATCTGCAAACATCAGGTTCTGTCAGGTAACTCAAGGCAGCAATTCTCAAAAATGATGATCTACTTCCTTAGAGTCTATTCTGGAGACAACTTATCGTTGCCAATAGTAGTTACTAGGAGGTAGCATCTTGAAGACACTCATACTCTGAGGTAGGGGATATGTATATGCATATATTCCTTTACTTGATTGGCTTAACCGTGAAGCATTTGTTACTGTCTACACCCAATGCAACCAACATGAGTAGGCTAAATTGTATACTGGCTTAAATTCACTGAGTTTGAAGCAGACTGGAGTATGGCCCTTTGTTACTATTTAATGGGAAAATAAACATCCATACTTGAATATGTGAAAGGGAATGATAGGAAGGTTATACAAGTCAGTATCTTATTAGTGAAATAGAGACCCTTTCAATACTTATCTACTCAGAGAAATCTGAAACAGGTCAGAAATAACAAAAAGTCATTAACATCTGTCAGCAGTGATGGCGTGTAAAATAACTCAATGTTCTCAGACCAGTGCATAAAACATCAGAATAATTGGTGTTAATTTGCACCCTTGTTGGCAGCCTTAGCACAGAGGCCAAAGATTGAATGGACCTGAAAATTAAACTATCCTCTCAGCCATAAAGGTTCTTTCAGGTCAGAATTGAAGTGCATTAACAGGATACCATTGAGGAATTTCTACTGTGAGTGCTGTGTCTGTAACTGCCCAGTGAGTAAGCCTAAGAGCCTTTTCTTGACCACATTCATTAATATGATGCATTCCCCAACATTACAAACACCAAGGATTTCCCTTCTGCTTCACTTATGTATTTATTTGAGAGAAAGATAAATTATGTTTACATCATAAATACGATAGCGTCAGGAGCCAAAAAGGCCAACAGCTGACGTTCCTATCAAGTGCAAACTCTTGTAACAGTAATGCTATTTGTAGAGAATCACTAATGTATTTTTGCAGCTGAAGAGCCATAAACATTTGTACATGTGCATTAATGGCAGAAGAATTGACCATATGGATAACGAGCTTCATGTACGCCTATGGCCCAGTATCTACTTCCTGTATAATGTTTTATTTCAGACAACCAATCTTATTGCAACACAAAGTGCAGACTTTTTTCAGTCTATTGAAATCAATATTTACCATCAGACATGCCTTTTCCTTTAATTCCTGATTGCATGTGAGAATAAATTTTGCAATTAAATTGGAAAGGCATGGATATATTGAAAAGATGAATGCCTTCACATTGCCATCTGGCAGTAGGTCTGGCTGAGGAGGGTAGGGAAAATTCTGCAGTTATGTAGCTTTTTTCTAAGAAGAAATTCAGAAATGGGGGAAAGGATAAGTAACACCTCAAATGGTATTTACACAGAATGTGTTCACCGCTTGTCAAATCTAGCAGATATCCAAGAGAAGTAAAATAAATCCTCTGAAGATTTAGTCAGAGGTTCAGACATAGTTTTCTCTAAAAGGAAGCCAATCCTGAGTGAGCTGCAAAGTTAAGTAATGCGGATGTGGCTTTCATGTGCAAATTTCTTTTGACTCAATGAAATAACAGTCCCAGAGTCTGGACTGATGTCCACACATCCATGCCTGCATATGAATGCAAATTTCTTCATTAAAGGCCAAGTCTCCATGCACCAATGAGCTCTGCAGGACACTTGCAGTGATACCAGCTTTGTGTGCAGCTTTCTTGCTGTTTCTGTTTCCTGTCTGAAAATAAGTGGCATCTTATTAGTTGCTAAGCAATAAGAAAGGGGTGCAGCGTGGCAGGGGAAGTAAACTTTTCTTTTTGTTAGTTTATTCCTTTCACTATGCAATTGATAACTCTTACATTTCTTTTTTTCTACCTTGACCTTGAATTTCATGCGTCATCTCAAAATAAGTCTAAATTTTGTTCAGTTTGCTTTCATGATAAACTCATTGAATGCACATAGCAAGCAGTATAATCATAAGCACTAGCAATAAAAATGTCAATCATTTTCAGTTATTTACAGAAGAATGTATTTTAGGAAATATTCAAGGAAAACATAAAGAGTAAAGACATCCTCTATGTATATTGTTACCCAGCTAGCTTAGAGACTAGTACGGTGATGACAATTCCGAATCTGCACTCCAAGCTTTTGTTTTGCTCAAAAGACAGGCTCAGAAGTCTCTTTAATTATGCCACACGAGTAGAACACTTAAACTGATTGGGGTAAGAGCATATCCTGCAGAGATCCTTAGCAGTTCCTGAGCTGGAGATCTTTTTCGATGAAGTAGGAAAAGTGAATTTTTATTGTGCCACAGAGTAATTGAATTGAGGTTAGTAAAAAAATTTGCGTGGGCTGTCTTCCCCTAAAGTAAGTTTTATGCCCTGCTAATGTGTTTTTAGACACTTCACACAATCAGTGAGCTATGGACAGCAAGTATATTGGTAGTTTATTTTAAATTTGTATCAGAATTCTAGATTCAAGACAATGTCCACATTAGAATAGTTGAAGTCTTCAAATCTATTCCTTCTCTGTACTGCAAAATTCATTGTATGTGCAGGGAGCAGTGCAGTGAAGCACAGACGGGGAACTAATTGCTCTTTACAGCTCTTAAATACGGTGTAGCACTCACATTCCCATTGTGCAAAAGTTTAATTTTGGTCAGCGCTAAGAAACATTCCTCAGACCAGAATTTGTAGGTGAGTCCTGAGTATGATTCTCTGCTCTGGAAGCCCTCTACTGACCATTCAGAAGCATTCACATAACTTTACTTGTCTGCCAGATGCACAACTTTATCTCTGGATTTTGCTGTATATGTTGTCTGGCTCCTTTTATAAATATGTCCTTTCTAGCATACAAAAGCATTGCTGTATTGGCCACAGCTTTTATGCCTTTGAATATGAGAAAAAGACCAGATACATCTTTTGACAAAAATACCTTTCCTTTCGAGACAATAAATAAATAAACAAACAAATAAATAAATAAAAATCAGGAGAGCTAACCATTAATATTTCTCTCTTATGGATGTTTTTATGCTTCTGCTCAGAGAAGAGCTACACCCAGAACAAGAAATTAAAATAGAACTTAATAGAATTTAAAATTAAACATGCAAGATACCACAACACACCTTCAAAAATTTCTTGTTGCATCCTTTTCAATTACAACACTAACAACTTCAATACACAGACGGATGTTTGAGGGCCATTATGCACCAAGCATTTCCTCAAATGAATCAAAATTACACAATCGCAATTCCCAAGTCATTTTGTACTGATCCATCATGAAGATTTATTATTCTTTAACATCTCTCATTGCTTACTTGTGACAGGAGCACTACATGCTTAAAGGTGATCTGATACTTGTCTTCTCACTAGTGCTATATACTCCATGCCATACGATAACTACATACGGAGGCCAAGCACCAAACACCGAGCATCAGGCACCAGCCCCTAGAAATACCCCTTGGGAATACAGGCCTCTGGCTGCTCTCCCACATCACATGATGAGCACACAACTTTTTTATATTCCATTACCCGATGTCCTTGCATTTGAGCATATGCTGTTGTCTGTCTTAGGCATAAATTCAAAGAGAGTGCCTCCAGGCTGTATTATCCTATAATGCATTGTATGTTCTGAGGAATCAGGCAATCCTATTGGCTCTTCAGATACCACAGTTTTAAGCTGTCAAAATTGACCTCGTGTCATGTTTCTCTTCTGCTTTTTCCTGTTAAGGCTGTCCTAGATCTTCAGGTTCAAGTGTGATTGAGTGCAGCCGTATGCTGATGCAGTATTGAGTAGGCCTTACATATTTCTAGGCTGCACAAATTAAATTTTAAAATTTAGTGTTCTACTCCTCAACTCCTGAGTTGAATTGAAAATTTTGTAGCTGGAAACACTTTTATGATATATGCAATAAAACTGTCCATCACTTAGACCTCTAGGCAATCATTTTCTTCAAATATACTATACTCAGGAGACCAATTTCTGCTTCTAGGCATAGAAGAGAGAGAGAGAGAGAATTAACAAGCCAGAGCTTACTCCAAAGACAGATCTCCCTGCTATGAATCTTTTAATCCATACGAACAGCAAACTGGAGCACCCATTCCCCTGCACCATGTTTATAGACAACAGTATCTGGGCCAAAGCAAATGTGCCCCCTTTTGCCTCTGCCTCATACCTGGTTGTGCCAGAAGGGAGGACATGCCAAAGTCATGACCCCATCCACAGTTGTTAAGTGTGGACATTTTCTATTTCCCCTCAATCTGCTACCAGAATCTGGCCCTATGTTGTTAGCTAAAGACTTTTCCTATTTTTTAAATAGGGACTGGTCTTGTTCAATATCTTCATTGATAACCTTGACAAGGTGATAGTATCCACCCTCAGTAAGTACGCTGTTGATACAAAGCTGTGAGGAGTGGCTAAGAAACTTGAAGGCTGTGCTTACATTAGGCAAGACATGGACAGACTGGAGAGCTGGGCAACAATAAACCAGATGAGGTTTGGCAAAAGCAAGTGTAGAGTCTTGCACCTGGGAAGGAATAACGAGGAGTATCAATACAGGTTGGGGCATGAGCTGCTGCTGTGGAGATCTATGGAGAACGACCTGGGGTTCCTGGTGGATGACAGGTCGGCAGTGAGCCAGCATTGTGCCCTCTTTTCAGTGGTCTGTGGGGACAGGACAAGGGAAATGGCCATAAACTGGAGCATAGGAAAGTCTGCAACAATATATGAAGGAACTTCATCACAGTGATGTTGATGGAGCAGGCTGCACAGGGAGGTTATGGACTGTCCTTCTCCATATTCAAGACCCACCTGGATGCCTACCTGTGTAGCTTGCTGTCAGGGGCCTGTTTTGCTGGGGATCTGTGCTTGATGATCTCTGGAGGTCCCTTCTAGCCCCTACAAATCTGTGATTCTGTGATAAAAATAACATGTAGTTGTGTCATTAAATATAACAATCATCCATATGAGGGAGCTTACTTCAGGATCCACAACTGAAATAAAATTTGATATTTTCAGTTGTATTTTTTGCTCTGTAACATCTTTCAGTAAAGAAAACTGTAATGCAGCTATATTTGTAAACTGCTAGGAGCAGTATTTATTGTAACTGAACTTTTAAGTTCTGCATCTTTTGAGAAGAATATTTTTCCTTCTATAGGTTCCTCCCTAGTAGCAGGAATTTTTCAGCCCAGCAAAGGAATTTTAAGATTCCTGAGCCACATTTTGGAGTCCATACGTAAATTTTACTTTAGAAAAAATTTTTATTGAAGTCCCTTCCTAAAACAAGGAAAGGGACACAAGTTCATCTCCAATACTATGCTAAGTTTTAAATTAAACTTAATGGACATTTAAAAAGTAGTTTGTTAAAGTAAGAAATTAAATGCAAAAAGAAAAAAGTCTGGAGGACTGAATTCTCATTTACAAAGAAAAAAACTTTAGAAAAAATATTGGAACATTCCTCTCAGGTCTTGCATGTCCTCTAAAAGACACTGGATGCTTGACATATATGTGAAGCAGGTTAGAGTAGACTTCTAATAAATAAATATGTACTTAGCATTTGTCTATGTTCTTCTCCCATCATGTGAAAAATAAGAAAAGTTTAGTCTGTGAAACTGCCATGATTACAGTTTTCTCGAGCAAAACGATTTTGAGCCTCCAAGGCACTGCCTGACAGAGATATCTATAATGAATTTGGGCAACCAGAATCCAGGATACCTTAAAAGTGACTTGGCTGTATGGACTGTAGAATAGGTAGCCCAGTTTCAAGCTGCCTCTAAGTTCTGTCTTCTTTCATCAAAGGTAAATCAAGGCTTTAAAACAGGCAATAAGATAATATAAATGGGAATGCTCCTCTCTTGATAGTAAATAATAAGATTACAAATCACAGTTCTGAGAACACTTGGAAACGTCATAACATTTCAATCCAGATGTTTCCCTTGGTGTATTAGAAATCCACAGAAAGAGGGAACTGTGAAGCTTTCTCAAACTACATGGAATCCAACGTATCCAAAACAAAGATAAGTGTTTCTTTCCTGTAACTATTAAACTAGGCAGTAATAAAGTGCTTCAGATGTCATTTCAATAAGTCCCTTTTTCACTATCCATTTAAGGATATTGCATTCTGTGAAAAAATCACGCAGTTCTTGTTAAAGCTTACAGCTCATTACATTTTCTTTTGGGAGGTAGTTGCAGGATAACCTCTCCATCAGCTAAATGGGCCTTCAGTATCTGTAAACAGGGATTTGCATTTGGCTCAGAGCGTGCATCTCAACAGTACCTTTTGTTTAAAAAAAAAAAAAAAAAAAATGCAGTTGCTTTCCACTTCTTCTCATTTCAGGTACCAAAATTTTACCATAATTTTGTGAAAACTTCTGAAAGAACTGCTGTGAATCGCAGCAAGTACTTCTCTGATGTTGTGAGAATATATGATGGAAAAATACTAATTTTTGTAAAAACTTTTTTAAAAAAACTAATTTTCGTAACAATGGCATAAATGCCATTAAGTGACCTTCAAGGAACCAAGTTAGAATTTCATGCTTTTTCCACACTGAATTTTGTGGCTAGACACATGGACCTTCCATGGTGTATCTTGAATCTGCAGTGATTATGCACAATGTATTGTCTTTTTCAGACAGCCACCTGCAGCCACAGAATGTTATGGTCACACTAGTAAACCAAATCATTTCAGATGAGACACTGGCCTGCTGATATAACAGCAGTTTTTTTTCATTTGGGAATACTCAGATCTCATGAAGAAGATACTTAGAAAAAAATGATTAAAAATCCACTAGATAAAAGGGAAAATTTCCAATGTAGGAAACTCCTTTAGAAAGAAAGGTTTTCCACTAAAAAGCATGTAAGATCTTCCACATTATTTTCCATGTAAGCTGAAGAATCATATTCCCAGGCTAAATTATAGTGTTATGTTAAAAGAAAATAAAAGTTAATGCTTTCATCTTACAGTAGTCTTTCTGACTGTAAGTGACAGAATAAGTAACTACCAACATTTGGGAATCTGAGGACCAAAAAACTCAGGATGCTTCTCATATTATTTTAAATCAGTTTCAGGTCTAAAATGTATGCATTTTTACCAGTAGTTCTAGGAGCCAATGATTTCTTGAAGCTCTCAAAGTAAAGCTAAGCATCTGATACATCCACAATCAAATTGAACAGGTATTTTTATCTTTCAGACAATTTCCTATTCCTCAAAAACAACATTCTCTCCAGAATATTTTAAAATCAAATACATTTTTCCATTGCATAAAGGTAGCTGCCTTGGTTACTCACTATGCTCCCACTTTACCTCCATGGTAGAGGCTCTTTGCAATGTAAATCTTCTGGCTGCTGGAACCAAGAGTCTTCCAATGACAGACCAAAAAGTCTGGGTGAGTATTCATTACATGGAATTTTTCAAAAAGCCTCTTATTTTCTTTTCAGAAGAAAATCATACAGTTTTGTCAGTTGTTCTGGTTGCTGTGGAAAAAATAGGCAAAGCCTGAACTTTTACTTAAGCACATTTTGCTGCTGTGCTTTCAGTTCTGAAAAGTATATATGCTTATTACACCTTTTTATAAAACAGATACTTGTGTACATATATTTGTATAAACAAGTACACTTGTTATGTGCTTATTTATTATAACAATACCTTATCTCAGCTTGAAAATATGCATCTGTTATAATAAACTCAGTTTATGCTTGCTCATTATGGAATAATGCTCACATAGTTACTTGCTATTGGATTTCATAACTTTTCTCTGAATTTCAAATCAATTACTCACAATTGATAAAGAACAACATTACTGTATTTAAAGGAAAATCTGTAAAATCATAAACAATTTTTAAATAATATAGAAGCACATTAAGATCACCTGATAATTCATTTGTTTTGTAGTAGCCTTGAAGTACTGTGAAATATCCATTTAAAAAAAATAATTTATATTTTAATTTTGGATGATCTTAAATCTCAAAAACATTTTAGTGTACCAAAGCCTTCCTTGAAAGATTTATCAGAAAAAGGAAACCAGAAAGAGAAACTGTACTCAGTTTTTCTAAGCAGTCTGGAGTTCTACTCACTGTGATGTTATTAAATTTTCATACATTAAATTATAGTTTCTGGTTATAGAAATTTTATTGTTATATTTCTTTGACTATAGAATGATCTGTTATAAGCAAGTTTCATTTTCAATATTAAAAGTATAAAATTATTTTTTCTTATTTCTAGCTTTGATGATTGCAAATTGTTTACAAAGAACAAAATAGATTCATCCTGCCCTTTCTAAAAACCAAAAACAAGGCTGACTTTTAACAGAAACAGTGTGCATCTTCAACAGCTTTTGGTTTAAAATTCTTAGAGCATGTATCTACATTCTGATCATTCAAAGTGCTGTACAAATTGCTGTAGCTATCCAGCATCACTTAGCATTCATCTTAATTCCTTTAGCCACCATATAAATTGAATCCTTCTCCAACCCTACTGCACTAAATTCTTAAATGTTTCTGCAATGCAGAGAAGCAATTACCTTCGAACTGGTTTGACTATACAATAGCTCTAATAAATGCAAAAGGAAAATGCGTTCATAGTTATTTCTTATACATTCATTGTGGAAGAAAGCAGCATGAGTAAATTGGCATGAACTTTCAGTGTAGCCTAATAACATCTACTTAAAGGAGCTGAGCTATAAACTTAAAAATTGTTTTCAGCGACATATTTTGTAGGCATTATTAGTTTTCAGGAGCTGAACAGTTAAAACCCTTTTTCTGATTTTCATCAGATCATATTTGTTGGCTAAAAAAGAAATGGTTATTATTGCCAATAACCTGTTCATTAAAAGTTTACAGTTTCAAAACCTGATGCAATAGTCAATTCACTCAAATACATGAACGTGCAAGGGTATTTGAATGCACTGAGTTTATACTGTCAGATCAACTCAGTGATGTATTTTGCTACATTCTAAATAGTCATTGATTAGCACTACAAGTTTTCTCAGCTCTCATGCAGCAGAATTGTCTAAAAAACAGATAGAAACTGCATGTTTTCTATTGCAGTAGTTAAGAATAACTTAGTTTTCTCTCAGACTGATAGCAGTAGCTGCTTATGTTTATATATATTACTTCAAAAGGTATTCTGGAGGTGTTCCAAAAACAGAAAGAATCATATTCTATTCCATCAGTGTTTCAGAGTCACTTAATGCATCAGTGAAACGTCACCTCTGCAATGAGATGGTGCAATGATTTAACAGCATGCAGCATTTTTATAACTGCTCTTCTTACACATTTTCAAGAAAAGAATATTACACAGAATTAACATATGCCATAATGCTGAGATAAGCAACACAGTATCATCACTGGCAAAGATTTTAATGTGCCAGTCATAAAAAAAAATTAAAAAATAAAGCTAAGAATAAAATAGCTGCAGGAATAGTTCCAGGAAGCTGAGACGGATCACCCCTTTCCTATCCTAAGAGATACTGCATATCCCTTTACCTACATCTTTGCTGCATCTTTGGTGGGGAATTCATGTCACCACAAAATGGACTGCCATTTTTACTCTGACTCAGAGGTGACATTATAGCTCATCACATAGGTAATGATGCAATCAAGAAAAAAGTTACCTTCAGTCTTGTACAGGTTCAACAGGCCCTGACAAGTTTGCCTACAGTTTTCTTCCTCTTTTTGTGTAAGCACTTATGGGACCCAATTGATGTGAACTTTGCAATATTCTAATATTACAACCATTTTTTCCAATGCATTGATGATGCTGTTCATCTCTGTACACTGATCTCTGGTCATAATCTGCCGATTCATATGCATGAGATGACTGAGACACTTCTCATTTTGTGGTGTGATGCTATGCATGGAACATCAGGAACGTAGCTTGTCTTTCATGTACTTGTTGCCACCACTAACATGCACCACCCACCGCCTCATTCCGCTCATATCTGCTGTTTGGTCTCCATAAACATTCCGCAAGCTGCATATACATTTCCATGTCAGATGTCATTCTGGCTGACTGTCTCTCTGCTGCTATATGTCACACAGAAATAATATGTAACAGAATATTGGTGGGAAAGTTCAACCTCTACAGCCATACCACAACACATCTGCCTCTGATACTGTGGGCCAACATCATAAAACAGGAGGCATTACTTTTGGACCAGCCCTAACATTATGAATATTGTAAAATATGCAGTACATATAGATTATTTTCTTTTCCACTTAGAGTTTCTCAGCGAATAGCAAAAACTATCACTCATTTTATTTCCTTAGAAGTGAACCAGAATATCTATTAGTAAAGAAACATGCTTTTGATTGTGAAACAGCAATATGTTACTGGTTTTAATTCCAAAACCTGTAGCAACTTCTCCTGTCACAAACTCTCCAGTTATATCCTAACATTTTGAAGGCCAGAAAATTTCATTTATTCATTAAAATCCAAAAGCCTTGTGGATGGCCATGTTCTCTAAATTTGAAGTGTGTAGTCAATTTGACTCTCACAGAGTAGTGAGATATGTTAAAGATTTCTTTAAGCATTCTATTATAGAAGAAAATGAAAACAAAACTCTCTTCTCCGTTAGGATGAATTTCTTACCTACCTTCTTCAGCACTGATGACAACCAGGTAATTAATACATGTTGATATGAGAAACAGAAAAAGAAGAAAAAAGCTCATTTAGAGCAATTTCAGACTTCAAAACTTTCAAATAAAAATAATAGTCTAATAAGTAATATAAGTAATAATAAGTAAGTAATATTAATATTAATTGTCTTTCTGGTTGACTTCCAAGCTAGGATATTATACAAAACATATATAATTGCTTGCTCAAGGAGAAATATTACCTTATGTGCAGTCATCTTCACATGAAAGTGGGGTAAGGCTATTCTCCAAATGTAGTCATCTGAATAGCCATGTGATTTAACATGTTAACTTCCTTTTAAACTGCTCCTACATACATACCTATGTATCACCAAAAAAAGGAAAAAATGTTGCAATAAAAAAATGATTCCTCATCTCTGTGGTGAATTTTTTTTTTCTATGTGAAGCTGCCTTTTAAAGTTTAGGAATTGTCATGCCTGAAAGTTTGAAGGAAAAAATAGATTGTTTTTGTGGGCTGTCACAGTTTCATATTTACAGTGGCATATCACTTTACTACTCCTGCTGATGGCCCACCTGTCTCCATTTCTCTGAACCGACGCTTCAGGACTCAGCACCTACTGTTAGCCACTGAGAAACTCTCCCCAAGGCATGAAAGCAGCAATATGCCAAAATCAACATTGACAGCCAGTTTATGAATACAGAAATTAAAACAAACAAGCAATGCCCTGGAAACTGTTTCTCAAAAAGCAATTCAATCATGTTATAAGAGAAAGAGATAGGATAAAAATAAAGACATGCAGTATAAATTAAGGCAAAAGATAAGCACATTAAAGGATTGACAGAATGAATGGAAACAAAACCATTTTGTTTGGAACTCTATTAGCTCTTTGACCTACTATGTGTTTTTGATACTCATAACTTCCAATATTGTCACTTTCTCCTAGAACGTAATACCTTCAGATGAAAAAGAAAAAAATTGTTCTTTAACAGAGAGGTTTTAAAGCACAGTCTGACTTAGCCAAGATGTATGACCTCACATATGGACTTCTGAAATAGGTGAAAAGATTTCTTTTGATTTCAGCAGGAGTTTATGTAAGTTATCAGTGCACTGCAGAATTCTAGCCTTACCTGAATGACAGAGGGGAAAAAAAAGCATTTATGAGGTTCTTAGCGCTGAGAAGGAGCTGAGAGTCACTCACTCATTCTGCTTATAAGTACTTTGCTTCTCTCCCATCTCCTGCTGAGCTAGAACTCTGTGGGAACTAGGAGACATTATCAGGACAGGAATGAGATTCCAGCTTTTGCTAGGTTTGAAGCTTCTCCTGAACTCAAGATGATGTATCAGTCCTGAGAGATGAGGACACCTACAACTTGATGAGCTTCGCACTCAGTAGAAGCTTTAAGCTGGAGCCTGCAGATTTGTGACTGAGTGGCAGCTGCTAAGATTTATTATGCCTTTCTTGGTTTAGGCTCTTCAGAGTCAGAAGTCATTGGCTCCTACAAAATTTAAGACAAACACTTTTCAGCAGTAACAGCCTTGCCAACTCAGCTGCTGCTAGGAGTTATATTGCCTTGTAAGGCTGAGCAGAAATCCATCTAGATTAAGACAGCATAGTGACTTTCTAACAATGCACAAATTCAGTAGTTTACCCCAAGAGTATGTTAGTCCCCTGAAAAAGTCACACACCATCACACGTTATTTTCTATAAATATAAAGAAAAGCAATTAAAGATGGATTTTTTTTTTAAAGCAAGAAAAAAAAGAATTGAAGATACAGCAAGAGTGAGAATAGTCAAGATCCCATATAAGAGGATCCCAAAATTCACAAGTTCTGTATTGTTATTGTACAGTGTATAATCAATGAACATAAAGATGCTATAATTATGAAATAAACAAGAGAGTTGGACAAAACAGGTTATAATAACAAAAACAAAATAGGTAGAATGCTTATCCACATCCTAGGCTCACTGCAAAACTCCAGAGGAGAAAACTCCAGTAGAGAGCCTTTCCCACTGGCAGTCAGCTATTAAATGGGTCTAGGAGAGGTGGAGCCAGGCTCCACCCCTTTCAGCAGCACAGGTGAATTGCCTTCAGCTGTGGTCCCGTGGCCGACTCGTTGCTCATCTCAGGTGATCAATCAGAGGTTCAGGCTATGATTCAGCAGTTCCCATACACACAGTAAGAACTTTAGTGAAAAATCCTGGGCTCAGGCTGGTCCAAATCTGTTCTCCAGGAGTGATATGTTTCAACTCTCCACTATGGAACTCACTGAAACCAAAGTACATAATGAGCTTATATATCATTTGGTCTGCTTCTATGCTTTTTCTCATGTCCCTTTCTGTAATCCTGCTATGGTGATCACCTGAATACAAAGAAAAAGACTGGAGTCATCCCACTTACATTAGTTTCCTGCACTGTAGAGATTCTCTAAGTGGCAGCTGTACTCTGAAGGCAGATTTCAGACATAAAGAACCTTCCTTTTGAAATGAAAAGGAAATTTGGGGTTTCTTTTTCTTCTATTGTAAATTATTTCCTCTCTGAATATGGCTGTTTATGGACATAATCATTTCCAACCTCTGAGTTATTTCTAACCATCTTCTTTCAAACTGTGACTGAACATGACATGGTAAAAGCAACATTGCAAAACTCTAGCTATTAACTTCTTGTAAGATCTTTTTTGTTTCCCTAAGATGCCCTTAAGGATGGCATATATGTAGACATCATAATTATGGGACTTCACTAATGAGTTCTAAGTGCAGAATCCTTCAAATCCAAGGTTTGCTTTGTCGGTACTGTATCAGTTTTGTACTAGTATAGTAATATAAGATTTGCTCTTTATGATAGAAAAGTACTACGTGAAGATAATGACTGAGCTTGCAATACTGAGTTGTTTACTTCAGTGTGCATTTGTTAGTATATTTATTTTCTTTCTCAGATTTAGAGCTATTATAGTCATCTTTGTGTTTAAGAAGTAATGGAAAATGTTAGACCAAACAGTTTTATGAGTCAGCTGATTTAAATGTGCACTGAGTGCCACTTGCAATTGGTGAGGTTAAATAGTATGCAGGGGAAATAGGAAGAGGGAAAAAAAAGAGAAACAGTGGAGAGCCTGAAATACAGCCAACCTACCAAGCTAACGTTTAAATCAGTCATCAGCAGACTGATGAGGTTTTCCTACAGAGTAGAACTAAATAGTTCTAACTTCCCATATACACAAATTATATGACAGCAGTGAACATTTTAAAAAGAAATGATGACAAGTAGGTCCCACTGAATGGCTCTGCTCCCACGCAATCTTCCTGCGTCCAGTCATGTATTGTATTGCTGTGAGCAGTCAAGAGTTCGATGGTCCATTAAGGGAAACAAAAATCAGAAAGCAATTGGTCTAGTAACAGCAGATTCATATTCAACACTCTGTGTCATGGATTTGATCAAGTCAGTTGCAGTCACCAAGTCTGTTTTTGGGGTGCATTCCAGTTTCCTGGTTATAATAAGTTATCAATGCTATATCTATAGACATTCTTTGATGGCAATCTTTTAACTTACTTGAGAACAATTGGCCAAGCAATGTTAACTCAGTAAGACTTTTCACAAATCCACATCCTACTACATGCAAGTGCTGCATAGATTGATTTCTATTTTAATAATGTGATTTGGTCTGTTTGCTTGCTATTGGAAGCACTGCAAAAATGAGAAAGATCTGTGAGACAAGAGTGAGAACACAACTTCATAGACGAAAAGCTGTAAGCACTGTCCCTGTACTGACTCTCGATATGAATATGTTGTTTTACTCTGGGACTGCTTTTCATTGGTTTTGTTGTTTCACAGAATGACATCTTGGTAATACATTGCAGTTGTAGTTATAAAGGAGCTGTGCACCTGCTGATATGCCTCTATGGTCTTCAGCTAAAACCTTGCAAAGCTAGAAGTTTTCAATTCACACATGATATCAAATCTGATTAAAGAATACAATCTTAGCAACTCTGAGCATCAAATAATGAGAGAAAACTTTAAATTTAATTTGAGTTACTTCTTGCTTGGAACTACATTAAAAACAACTCTGTCTGACTGATGCAGTTCTGAGTTAGTAAGCAGCTTGGTATGCCAGCCAGTAAGACTCACTTCTCCAGAATCAATATTGCAGTTATTGAGTAATTACAGTACTTGCCTGGGAAGATGGACAATGTGATATTTGTTCAGGGGCTGATGGGTGATAATGGTGATCAATGGAAGATAATAATTGAAAACAAAATGATCTTAATGCAGTTGACTGACACAACAGAAAGACTATGGCCTTTAAATCAAAACAATTTATCTTCTTGATTTTCAAAAAATTACTTTAAAAATAGTAGCCAGCAGCAAAATCTTGGAGGGTAATATTCCACTTGCACTTCTTCATTAGCTTGAGATCATCAATAAAAACACTTTAAATGTTAATCCTCTTAAAAAAGCATTTTGTCACTCAAGGTGTTCTTACTGGCTATTGCCAGTAATAAATAACTGCCTCCACTTCCTTTAAAAGCTAAGAAAGTTGAACTTCAGCAGTTCATTCTGTCTCTTCTGTCATTTTTAGAAAGTGCTGTTTTAACATATGCAATCAGTCTGTGAAGTATCCTCATCTCTTTAACAGCATCTATACACACTGGGATCTTTATCTTTACCTCATGAAATTGTTGCAAGTTCATTAATAATCACTCTGAATGGGTAGGTAAAGCACCATATTTGAACATTCAAACAATACTATGAAATTAATCTCTATACTTTGATAAGAAAGTCATAAATAATTTTCCTAAAGAGGAGAAAATACAAGAATAAAAAAGACATGGTTTGCAAGAATCATAGAATCATAGAATCACAAGGTTGGAAACGACCTATAAGATCATCTAGTCCAACCGTCTTCTCCTCATCACCATTGCCACCACAAGCACTAAACCTTCTTTGAAAACCTTCTTTGACTGCATGGCACTCCCCTACTCTCTGCTAAAGTCATCAGCAGTCAATTAAGTACTTATTCTGTGAGTTCAATGACAACAAAATTTTCAGCAAGAGGAATAGTCTTCTAAAATCTCAGAGTGATAATGAAAGACCCAAAGGGGAACATGGAGTTTGTGGATAAGCCACCACTGAGCATTTCAGAAACAAATATTCTAATTTCAAATGTAACATCTCAAAGATGGGGTGAAATAATTGAGTTTTAATTTTTAATTAGAATTAATTTGTTTCATAGGGAAAAAGAAATAATTCTAAGCAGTTCATGTAGCATGCAACATTTACAAATTCTGGGGGCAAAGTACAACAAGGTTGATGATAAATGTTTTTAACAATTACACTCTATTTCTTACATGTCTCTTGCCGTTAAGTCTTATTGGAGCATTTGTCAAAAGTTTGCCTGTGTCACTGATCAAAGAAAGCCCACTTACTAAATTGGATGAATACATGAATCCTTTAATGAATCAGAAGTCACGAGGTGAAGATGATGGGAGATATCAGGTATGTGACTGACCATAATGGGAAAGATGAAATATTGTATGAAGTGAAGAATGACCCATATTAAATTGGACTGAGAAGATCAGTAAGATCTTCACCTTAAAAAAAAAAAAAAAAAAAAAAAAAAAAAGAGAAAGATAAAGATGAAAGATTATATGTTTATCTTGTTCGTGTTTGGTCATTATATAGAAATTAGAATTAAAAAATTTATTTTATTTTCAAAATATGAGCATGAAGAGAAATTGTTTTACTACTTGGTGTCTAAAATTGGAGCACATGTATACAAAGTTTCAAAGTTTTCTCTAAAGAAACACAGATGGTTTTTTTTGGTTGGTTTTTTTTTTTTTTTTTTTTCAGGTGTTGTAGTTTCCTAAGAAATGCAATTCTGTAATTACCTATGAAAATATAAATCCTTATCTAAACCTGAAGAGTAATCAAGCAATTTGGAAACAGCATGCACTGTAAGTAGTATCCTATTTAGTAGAACTACCACTGTGCTCAGTTATCTAGAAATTATTTTTCTAAGGGTCACATTCTTAGTGCCCAGTAATTCTGTAAGTATGTAGATTCATCTAGAAAAACAGTGACCTCTAAGGGATACCATTTACTGTGATACATCAAGCTTTAAACTCATAACTACTGTGTGGGAACTGCTGAATCACGGCCTGAACCACTGATTGATCAAGTGAGGCAAGCAATGAGTCAGCCACGGGAGCATAGGTGAAGGCAAGGTGCTGCCAGGAGTGGAGCCTGGCTCCACCTCTCCTAGACCCAATTAAGAGCTGACTACCAGTGGGAAAGACTCTCTTCTGGACATTCCTCCTCTGGAGTTTTGCAGCAAGCCCAGGATGTGGGTAAGCTTTTTATCTGTTCTCTTTTTGTTATTATAATCTGCCTTGCCAAACTCTCTTGTTTATTTCAGAATTATAACATCTTTATATTCACTGACTATTCAACTACAGAACTAATATTACATGTAGCAGTAGAAAGTATGTGTAAAAGTGAAGCTTTTCAGAATTTCTGGGCTGTTGTCTATTTATGCTCTGAACAAAAATGATATCAATATTTATATTCTATCAATACTTATGCTCATTCTCATATATGCCTATAATGACATACTTGCTCCTTATTCTTTTTAGGCCTACTCAAAATGTTACTTACTGACAAAAATAAAACTTTCATTTTTTTCAACACTTAATTTTTTGTAATTAAGCGTGGCATACAAGGTTGTGGAAGCAAACGTACAAAAAAAAGGCTCCCAGTTTTGAAGATTGCTATTTCTTTCAGTGTTTTTCTCTCAACATTTCCTTTATGGTTGGAAGGGACCTTAAAGACTAGCCAGTTTCACACCCCTGTCATTGTCAGGATGCTACGCACTAGATTAGATTGTCCAGGGCCTCAACCAACCTGCCCTTGAATGGCTCCAGGAATGGAACATCCACAGCTTACGCAGGCAATCTGTTCCAGTGTTTGACCACTCTCTTAGTAAAAAAATTTCCTCCTAACACCTAATGTAAATCACTCTCAGTTTAAATATATTTTCCCTTGTCCTGTCACTACTAGACTGTGTAAAAAGTCTGTCCCCCTCCTATGTGTAAACTCCCATCAAGTACCAGGAAGAAGCAGTGAGGTCTCTTGGAGCCTTCTCTATTCCAAGCTGAACAAGCCTAGCTTCCTCAATGTCTCTTCATAAAAGACTTGCTCAGGCCCTCAGAAAAAAATAATTTTCTGAGTCTCTACGGTTTCTGTTTTCAGTCTCTTATATAAATACATCTTGTCTCATACATAACAACTGTTTTTAGTTTTACAGATGGTAGTTTCTGTGAATTTGTAACAAAATACATCAGAATAAGTAGATCATTCATATCATCTACTATGTATACCAGTGTTTATCATCTACCATGTAACATATATGCATACAGCATTTACATCTTCCAGAATGATCTCTGCAAGAGAGTGAAAATCAGGAGAAAGTACACAAGATGAGTATCACATACACTTTATTATTGCCGGTATGACTATTATTAGGTTAATAATAATATCAATAATTGTGCAAAACAGATTTAATCACTTTACATTACAATGATTTAGTTGTATCTAATAAAAAATAGTGTACTTCTGTGAGCTTTTTCTCTGAAGCGTTGGTATTTAAAAAAACATAAAATTGTTTTGACAGGTGAACAATTTTATAGCAGAATGGAAAACTTTAAAAGCTGAATAGCTGATAAAAGATGACTAGAATCAGGGAGGATTGATGTTATAGCTGAAGGCAGCATTAGAGATTAGGTACTCATTTGGCTTTTTAGAAGGACTGGTGACTCATTCTACACAAATGAAGTTTGTGATATGTAATGAAAAGCTTTCTATCTCCACTGCAAGCAAATTAGTAGGTATTTTGTGGGAAGAATGTTAATGTTATCTTGCATTTGTTTCAGAGCAAGAACACATTAACAGAGTAGATTTGAAAAGAATTTCTCTTTTATAACATCAGGCGTTGATGGTACTAAAACAAGGTCACCTTTGTAAAAGCAATGAGAGAAAATTAGGTTATAAACAAGCAGTGCCTAAAAATATATTCAGTCTGTTTCATAGACTAAATGCAACACAGTATTGCCCCAAATTGCTATTTTCTTTATTGGGAATGATACTCATATGTCCAGAGCTGGATCTGTAAAGGTAAATAACAACAAAATCATGGTTTGGTAAGGGAGAAGTTATAAGCATTTTAGTGGGCAAATTAATTAAATTAATTTCATTTCATTAATGGAGAAAACCAGCTAGTCTGTTTTACAGTGTTTATTCTTTCTTCTCCTTCTTCTTCTTCTTTTTTTTTTTCCCTCTCAGTAAGATAGTGATGATAAAAAACAGGATAGATAAGATACATCTGAGGAACATACGAAAAAAAAAAAAGAACCATTTTTTTCAGTATTAAATAATTATATCAAATTATGTACATACACTTAGAGATAACATAAAGGAGATCATTTGGGATGAAATACTGAACAAGAGGAAATGATAGCTAGATAGGAAGGCATTGATGGGGAGATAGATAGAAAACTGATCTTCAAGGCAACCTGAAAATGTAGGTAATGAAAAATACTGACTGGTAAAACTGGCCTTGCAAACTGAGAAATATGATTTACTATTACTATGACTTGTGACACTGGAAGCCTTCCAAAGGTGGTAGCATACTTCTAGATGTGTGTAAGAGATTATTCTTTTTCATCATTGTCTCAAAGCTTGCTGGGGACACCGATGGACAAGTCCAAGCAAATCCTGGGCAAGGGTTGTGAAATCCTTTGTCTGGAGAACACAGATGGACAAGGCCAGGGGCAACGAGAGAGGGGTAAGCTGCAGGATTAACGGCCAGGAAGCAGGGTTTTTTGGGGGGTTTATCTCGAGGAAGATGACCATCTTAGAAGGTACTGCACATGATTCTTACCCAAGCACCAAGGAATGCCACACTAGCATAAGAAGGATAAAAAGGGGACCTAAAACCATGAAGTTTAGGTTTTCTGGCAACAGATTTCTCATGAAGAGGTTTCTGACATGAGAAGCTTCACGACCTGCCTCTCTGGACTTGCTCTGCTCTCTACCACGATGCTGAAGAAAAACAAAGGTGTCTACCATCAGATTCCTCACTACAGAATTCCTGCATGCTGATGGACTCTCCTGGGCCTGCTACCTGAGTCCTGCTGCTTCCTCCTGGATTGCCTCTGTGACTTCTTCCGGCTACCTGCTTGCTGCCCAAGGCCAGCCATGCTGCTGCTCTCCCCCCACTGCTTTTGCCTTGGATCTCTGAAATGGCATGCAGCAGGACCGCTGCTGGATCCTGGTGGTGACTATCCCTGCTTTATGCGATTCTTGCTTCTTTCCTATCTTTTCTATCACCTTCCTTCCCTTCCCCGTCTCCCTGATTAGGATTTATAGTAAACTGGTTGGACCAACATTTGAACTTAATGTTGTTTCTTAATCTCATGCCGGGTATACAGATATTAAAAGAACCTCCTCTCCCTCCTATAAATTGGAGTGAGACAGTGTGAAATCAGACTTTTTCATCCCTCTTGGTCTATGGAAGAGGCCATAAAATCAATCAGTCTCATATATAAATACATCTCATACATACAAGTGTTTTCAGTTTAAAAAAAAAAACTTCAAGATTGTACTTTCTAGAATTTGTAACAAAATATATCAGAATAAATAGATCACTCATAATCTACTGTGTATACCAGTTATTCAATTTATTCAGTTTATTTTAGATAGACATCATCTACAATGTTCTACTGAAATGTTTATAAAAATGTTTTATAAGAAAGGATTACATAAAAACATTCCATAACTATTCCTCAAATCAGTAGTTTGTATCTTCACTCCCCCTGGTTGGGTCTATGTCAATGCAATTAATCTGATCTAAGATTTAAAAAGCAATAGGCTGTGAACTTTTTAATGTTTTTCTAATCCTCCTTCATCAAAACATTTCTATCGCACCTTTGGAATTTGGCAGGTGGTAAGATAGAAGTTTGTGCATGCTAAGAGAGGTAACAGTCAAGTGAACATTCCTGTTAACTTCAGTAATTTCTTTAGAACTGCTATTTTAAGACATAACATTTTAATCATTTCCTCTAAAAAAGTAGTTCTCTTCCTTTGAAACAATTTATAAACATAACTCCAAATGTTTGCACGTTTGTCTACCCTAAGTGGGCAAATAAAGCTTACTCAGTAAATGTCTCTAAAACACCTCAAGGGCTTCTGATTATTTGAGGCACTTATTTCTTCTGCTTATTTATTTAATTCTGCTGAGGTACACTGACAGAGCACCAATGAAACCAGAAAAGCTACAGATTTATATCAAATAATGATTTGCCCAAGAATATTAAATGCTTAATACAGATAAATAAGCTGAAAAGCCAACATAAATAACGTATATACTGTTAATATTTTCAAATGAGACCCTCATAGAAGGAGGAAAAATAATAAAAATAAGGCATTATTTTACATCACTCTGCCAGATAAAAGTGTTACATTTTAATAAAAAATTAAATTTTATGGATCAAGAGACTGAAGGGAAAAGCATACAATTACTTTTTTTCTGAACAACATACATTTGAAATTTAAGTATTGCTTTCAAATAAATACGAAGTACATTCAAGCATAGCAAAACAAGAAGAGGTGAAAATAGGAGGAGGTTTAATACATGTTTCTATAGGTTCACCGCATGCCAGAGGTATTTCAGAACCCAAGACAAAAACCAAAATGATGTCATTTAAAGTATGATTCCCACTTTCTGACTAAACACTGGTTATGGTCACTGATTTTTAAAGCAGAATTATAAATCCCTGAGAGAAACTGCGTCTAATGCTGGGAAAACCAAATTATAAGATAAATTAAAAACAAACAGAGATGAAGGGTTCTTTTAATATGTTGTAATTATGCCAAAATAGACCCATGGGTCTATTTAATGCCTATAGTTGCATTAATATTTTCATAAGTTGCAGTTAATTCCATTGAAACAGCCTTTCAAATGTGAAAGCTGTTACATGAGTTCTTTCCACACTGGGAGAATGGAAATGAGGAAAAAAAAAGATGAAAGAGACAGAGGGCACTTGCAGTACAGAAGCGCCTATAGTTACGCAGAATATATATCATTCTATATGATAGTCTGAATAAGCTTTTACTTAGGCTTAAAAATCATACTCTGTGGGAAGTGCTTTGTGTACAGACAATCTCTCCTATAATACAATATTGTCTAGTAACCTGAAAATACTTACAGCTCAGAGTTCTTTTTATATTCTCATTGCAGAAAACAAAAAAGTTTATTTCCAGACAGTGTCAGCTTCTGCAGACAGATCTTCATTCTGTAGTCATAGATGACTGCCCCATGCTCTGCAAGTAACAGTTAAGTGTCAAAAGCCAGAGCCAGCTTGAGATTCTCAGCAGTGTAGGCCAAATTTGAAGACAAAGCAAGATTTAAAGAGTCTCTAAATTCACTGTCATGGGAAGAGGAAAAAATATTTCCATGGAGAAGTAGATGTGGGGTGCAACTGAAATATCTTTTTCAGTGTCAGAGGATTACCATAAGGTATTTATTTAATGCAAATTATCCATTTTGTATCTTCAGTTTACCCTTCAGAATTCACATCTCTTATCCATCATAAATGCTTTGATTACAATAGCAGACAAAGAACTACAATGCCTATGAGAGATTTTGAGCTTTTACTGGTAAAAATTGCTTTCTAGTGTTCAGGCTAAATTCCAACAAGTCATTCATTAGGTTGTCCTTCTTGACCATTTGTTTCTGAGGTACTTCTTCATATATACTATATAAAGTATTATTACTTGGAAGAAAATTTAGATGTCTTAGGTTAGATTATAGTTCAATTTGGACATTTGGACATAACCAATTTTGTTATTAATAGCCTAATGTGTGTTTTACCATATTCTCATTAAGGTTGGGAATGGGTAGGGCAAAAAGCTCAATGTTTTTGTCAATTAATCTTGTGCTTGATAAGTTTCAACACTGCCAGAATATAATTTGAACATAAATCATTTGTGACTCTTGTTTGCGCATATGGCACGGACCCTCTCTACTTGGTTCATAAATTATCCGTGAAAATATCTATTTAGCAGCAGCTTGAAGGAGTGATAAAAGCTTACACTTGCAGATCTTTATTTGGTGGGTGAAGATTTCCTTAATTTCATCTACTTAAGCCTGACCTGAAAATCTTTAATTTTGTCAAGTTCACTCACTATAGAATCACAGAATGGTTTGGGTTAGAAGGGACGTTTAAGATCATCTAGTTCCAACCTCCTGCTATAGGCAGAGACACTTTCCTCTAGATCAGGTTGCTCAAAGCCCTGTCCAGCCTGGCCATGAAGTCTTCCAGGGAGGGGACATTCACAACCTCTCTGGCAACGTGTTCCAGTATCTTACCATCCTCACAGTAAAGAATTTCTTCCTAATATCTAATCTCAATCTATCCTCATCCAGTTTGAAACCATTTCCCCTTGTCCTGTCGTTACCTTGCCTTTTAAAGCATCCCTTCCCAGCTTTCCTTTAGGTCCCCTTCAGGTACTTTCAGGCTGCTGTAAAGTTTCTCTCAAGCCTTCTCTTCTCCATTCAATGTTTTAAAAGTATTAAAAGGTTCTTATCTCATCTGCAGCATTTGGTCCTTTACCAGTGTTTGAACCATAACAGAGCTTAATGGTGTTTTGTTTGCCTGCACAGTCTTTGCAAAATTCTAACTAATAACTTTGTAAATTACTTTGTAATAATTTTGTATAAAAGGCAATATAAAAAATTAATTGTTTATTTTTATTGAGAAATGTCAGTGCTGGTTTTGCTCATTAACAATAAATTTTTATGTTAGCAATTGAATATCATACTCAAAAGTGATTCTAGTTAGCAAGATTTTTATATTTTCTCAAGTATTCAAAAGAACACAGGAAGTGTACTACTGTAAATTGCCAGAATAAATACTTAATTTGAGCACCACTGGAAGGCTGAAAAGTAAGCAGTTCAATACCTTCTGCCTTGGACTTCTGTCAGGTTCATATTGATGCACTGGGCATCCAACATGTTCTGAATACTTTAAACTCTGCACAGACAGCTAGACTTTATATCATGGGCACAGTACATCCTACACATCTAAAAACAATAGTAGATTTTTAATGTGTCATATCTGGGAAGCATTTGTCATGGACTCCTGCATGTCAGCCTGCTGGATATCATGCTAAGTCACTAGCTGACAAGGGAGCATTCTAGTTATGCTAGCAAAAATTATGAAGACAGTACTGGTCTGCATCTGTGCCTGTAGAACTGAAGGGTCTGGCATCCTGAGTTGTCTTTCTGGCAGCAGAATGCAATTTCAGATCAGTTTCTGGTATTGTATAATCCTTTAATGAAACTGTATGTGCCTTTTGAGTAAACAAATTAATATTTATATGAAGCAAGAAATTAAAATGTGCTAATATCCAATTTCTGTTAAGCATAGTGAGTGGCACTGTATTATGAAAGTTTTTCAAGGCCTTTTGCTGGAAGGAACTCTACAATTTTTGCTTCTCGATCCCTTCGCTTCACTTATTCTATCCCTTATGAGGAAATACAAATCAGATCATGGTTTTATACCAAGATACTTTCAAGAATTCTACTCAAAAGAAAAATACATACAGAAAAATATGTTTACAGTTTGTTAAGCAAACTGTGGTGACATTTAGAATGCCAAGTTAATATATTTGTTTTCTATTAATGATACTTCGTTCTCTTTGCACAGTAGCAATAAATATTCAAACACAAATGAACATTGTGACCTAGACTTTTAAACATCATAAACACTGGCTTTATTTTGGCTTTAAGCCATCTCTGTATCTTTTCTAGATTGGGGAAATCCCTAGCGGCTCATTCAGATTGGCAGAGGTAAGCAAGTATCTTCTACCGTTATGTAAAACTGGCTGTCCTAAGTCTCACATATGTATCTCTAAGTAATTTCTCAGGCAGAGCCTTTATCAGGTTGTAAATTCTTACGTTTATATTTGGGAAATGCTATTACTGTCATTATTACTTCTTATGTAGGGATAAAAATATAAGTGATGAGTTCATTATAAATAGAGTTCATAGCTCCTGCCCTGAAGAGTTCTGAGTTTAACTTGGAACCTACTGTAAATGTCACTGAATTCAGCAAAGCAGGTTTCACAGTAGGGATATTAAGAAGCATTTCATATTCAGTCTAGCTATTCATTTGTATTACAAAATGACATCTTCCTGAAATATCTTACATTTACTACCAGAGGTAGATACCCACAAAAATGAAGTAGATATACATAAAGGAACCTTCCTTTTCCATTTTCAGAATTCTTATATGTCAAAACAGACAATCTGCATACATGACTGCAGGTGTATCTTGGTTCCCCTGAATTGATTTACCATATAAATTGACAGTATTTTATCTGACATTCAATACTTTTGTCATCCATTTTTTAAAATGTATATTTTTCTGCTTCCTCCTTTTTTCCATGCTTAGTCTACTGCAAAAACTAAATCAGCTCTTCCATTTTAAGTTTCAGTTTGTTTTGAAACTCTTTTGGAAATACTTCGAAGGGCAATAAAAAATTTACAGGTGACCATCAGATTTACAAAGGCTGTAAGAGTCACACTTTATCACACATAGGTTAGATTTTTTTTTAAATTAAAGATGATTAATAAGCAAAATGAACTGACTCAAGTCACCAAAGGCCCAAACATATTCTTACATATTTCTTAACTAATATCTCTGTATTCCAAATGTGAATCCATGTGGCTTTGCACTACTTGCGTGGAATTCTTTAGCAAAGTATTTTAGCAAAGCGTTGTGGTATTAAATTGGTGTGCAGATTGGATAAGAAAGCAGAAAGATGTCTTCTGAGAAGAAAGGTGGCTTTTTTTATTTTAGAGCTATATATAGGTGTCTCAGAGTTTCACGGGTAGATCATAGTCTGCATTTATATCTGTCAACTGAATAGCAAATCCTACCAGCACGTATAACATCCAGTACATATCTGGGGGGCATTTGAGGTGTGGCTACACTAGGAACTTGTTTGACCTCTGCCTTCTGAAGATATAAAATGTCAGAGCTCTATTAATTGTTTGCATTCAAGATTTTCAAGTGCAAATTGTTTTCAAGACATTGCATTAAAAATTAATCAGTTATACTCTATCCCCTTAAGATTACTCTGCAATTCATTCATCAACAGTCATGAAACTGAATCCTAGTACTAGCAGTCAAGTTGGGATTTTAACTCAGTGTGTTTTGATGGCACGTTTCCAGGTCATGATAGCAGGACAGCTGCTTTCTTCCATAACAGGGTGAATTATAGCAGACAGTGAAGTGAGCAAACCTCTTAGCAATTGAGCAGAGTGCTCTCTGCCAACTAGGGAGCAAGCATTGACAGGCATTGGCTTTGGAAGAGCTGGCATTTTTTCCATTGCTTGCATTTGCCAACTGTCATTATATAGAATGGTCGTGTGCTGCCTCCTATAGGGATGCAAGATTACACAAAGGGATAGGTAAGAGAACATTCAAACAAGGCAAAGAGAACATTCTCAGAAAACCATCTTTGAAAAATCCCATTTTAAGATGACATTTTATATATGTATAGTCAAAATACAGCTCCTGAATCTAAGTGAAGTCTGAAATAGTAACGATTAAATATTTAATTACTGGAAAAGAATAATGGAGTCTATCCCTAGAAACCTCTAAGATGGATAAGTCACATACAAAAAACTGTTCATTGTTGAGGAAAATCATGATCAATCTTTGTGGCCTTTAATGTAATTTGGTACAGCACACGTTAATGAGCAAATCATTAAAATCAAAGCAAAGAAAATTCTCAAAGTGGAAGCCAGGACAAAACTCATGAGATGCACCTTATTGAGTCTTGAGTTTGTCATAGATTTCTATGTGGGCAAGAAATATTATCATTAACTGTGGGTTCATTCATCTCACGTTGATCTAGAGACTCAGTATTTTCAAAAACAAATGCTTTAAAAAAAAAAAAAAAATCAAACAAGCTTTTAGCAGCATATTCAGCATTTTTCCTTTACATTAAAACAAAAAATTTACCCTTTTATTAAGGAGTAAATAAAATTAAATATTGTCATTTTTGTACATCACAACAGCTACAAATGTTAATTACTGGATGTGCACAAGACATTCTCTCTTACATAAGTAAACTTTATTTGCAATTTCTAATATTTTTAAAAAGTATATCAACAGTATAAGAGGAGGAGGTAAACACTTCATTCTTCATTAATTTATTGAATATAGTCAATTTTCAAAGAAATTTAAGGGAGGAAATGGATTGGTTTTGGTTTTGGTTTTTTTTTTTTTGCTTCAAAAAACATGGAATAATATACAATGTAAGCCCCAAACCAATAATGTGTACATTCATTCTCTTACTGGAAAGACTCATCCTGGAAATAAAAGGAAAGGGAGAAGGAAAGATATTACCAGAAACTTGTGGCTCTATCTTGTGATATCCTGGATTCCTTTCACAAAGAATGGTTATTATGGGCAGGAGAGCAAGGAACAGAAGATACAGGGTGTGCACAGGGCTGAAGTTCCTACCTTTAGACTGACAATTCACAGAAGATAAATGCACGAGTTTATCAACTAGAAGTATATAAATTCCATCTCACATTAATTAGGCCACCTATCTGTACATTTAGATTCTGTTGTGATCTGAACTGTTTACTGTGAGATTGAAATGGCAACAGTATATACCCCTGTAGGAAAGAACAAAACAATACAGGCTTTTATAGCTAGTGTGAAAAGTACGAATTTAACTTATATCATAAAATGACAGAAATCTGAATAATATTACTTTGATTCTAATTTCATAAACTTGAAATTAATGCTCTGCCTACAACATCAAGTCATAACCTTTAATTAAACCACCTCTGAGCTACCAAAACAGGACAGAAGTCCCTAAAACCAATAATCTTTCAAGCAATTTAGAATCATAGAATATCCTAAGTTGAAAGGGACTCACAACAATTCTAAAGTCTAGCTCCTAGTTTGATGTGGTTAAAAACTGTTCCCTAACAGAAAAGGCTGATATTTTTCACTGCCTCTTATTTAGGCTGGCTCCTTTTGGAAGGAGCTTTTTCTAACCAGAGATAGTTAGAAATCTCTACGTAATGACAGTTTTTATCTGGCACTGTTTCCCTTTTCCAACATCTTGTGCAACAATACTTTTCCCTGCATGACTTCGCAACCAGCTGCTATCAATACCTTGCATGCATCTCTTTCAGGCATTCTAGTTAAGCTGAGATATTTTGACATAACTCAGATAGTTCTGCTTGTTCAAACATATAAGTATAGTAAATGTTAAAATACAATATAATTGTGAATAAAATATGAATTCAAACATTTGTTTACCATATGTATGGGCGTATAGAAATACATAAGAATACCATACAGCAATGTTTTCCAAAACAGATTTAAACTAGATATGATAATATGATCTATGAAAAAAAAATAGCTTCTAAAGACATACAAATTAAGAAACTTGTAAGTCATTTAATTATTCAGCAGATTATGACATCTGAATCTGATGTATAAAAAAAATAGAAACTTCTGACTGGCAAAAGTATTTTAATTCAGTAATTAAATCCTAATATTAGTAATATTTCAGCCCTACTAAGAAAGTTCTGAGATCACAAACAAGGAGAGGCTAGTGGAATATGTGAAGATCAAGGACATTCTTTTGACCGTGAAATGGTGGTTTCAAAAGATCCTTAGGGCAGCTAGAGGAGCGCACACCATAAGCTCAGTACCCTGCTCTTCAGGAAAGCAGAGCAGCTTCTTAAAGGATCTGAGAAAATACCATGGGATAAAGCCCTGGAAGAAAGAGGGGCTCAGGAAAGGTGGCTAATGTTCAACAATCACCTCCTCTAAGGTCAGGATTAATGCCTTCTAAGAGGATGTTGTGATAGGAAAACAGTTAATGGTTTAAAAGAAAGTAGATTTAGATTATGTGTAAGGAAGGAATTTATCACTATGGAAGCGTTGAGGCACTGGATCAAGTTGCCCAGAGAAGTTGTGGATGCCCCCATCTTTGGATGCATTCAGGACCTGGCTGGGTAGAGCAACCTGGTCTAGTGGAAGGTGACCCTTGCCATGGTAGGGAATTTTGAACTATATACTCCAATGGCAGCACAAACTTATTTGTAAGTCCAAAGTGGTTGAGTCAGCTTCTTTTGTAGTGACAGCTTCTGGCTTTCGGATCTCAACAGGAACTCCTTTTGTTCCCGTCTTCTGGGACTTGCCAGCAGATAAGAGGGAACAGGGAGGTGTCAATTTGTATTTTACTTTCACAGAATGCAATGTTATCATCCCCCAATCTTCCACAGCAAGCTGGAGTTATTTGGTCACAGGCCAGATCTTTCACCAGTAAATAGTTCTGCACAATCTCTCTTGATGGCAAACAGCTCCAAAGAAATGCTTTCAAATCTAAAATTGTCCACACAGTGATGTTGATTGCCATGCAGCAGCACTCACCTCTCATTTCCTAGATAAGTCAGAATCTTATAGCAAGAAATGCCACAGAAAGCAATTTTTGAGCCAGAAAAATAAGGGAGGATTCATACATAAGCCTTATGTAGAAACAAGCTTACATCTATACGCTTTTGCCAAACTCAAACAGGATTAGTCAAAAACTAAATAGAAGTGTTTAATTATTCATTGATAAGCTAAAAAAGTTTTTTATTCACCCATGACATTCTTTAGATCAACATATTTGCATGCCACATATTTGAGTCATTTTGTTACAAAACTCAGAAGTTTTATTTATTTTGACTTCTAAGATTTGTTCTAAATAATTGTGCTAGTTAAAATAAATCTCATTTTCAATAATTTCATTGCATATATTGTGCAGAAAATGTATGAGAATTTATTTTGTAACATCAATAAATAATCTAATATTGTATATTCAGAAAATAAATATGTCTATGTTATGGACTTTATTTAAGTAGGTTTGTTCAAAAAAGTTCATCTTCTGTTATCAGACAAAAATATTCTAAAATAACAATACATTTTTTATTGTAAGAAAAGTTTGAAATATTATAGTTTGAAAATTGATTTCTATTTGCAAAGTTTAGGCCATGCTTAATATTTTCAAACAACTATTTCTCTATTGCATGAAATTAAACAGTTTTATTATTTATCCTGAAAGAGTTGTTCATCAGAAATAACCCCTCCCCTACGAGTTATCTTTTATTTCTGTCTGTAAATATTAATCATGTTCCTGGGTTACAATGCATTGTAAACACAATTCAGCCACATTTATATGATGTTAGGGTGCAGATATTCATACTCCATGTGATAAGAGCTGTAACCTCTAACACTCTATGCAGTGATTCCTTTGACTGTATCTGATTTCTCAGAAGTTCCTGAACTAAGTTGTCCTGAAATCCAGTGTATTTCTGATATCTTGTACTGATTTTAGTGATCTGGGTTATGTGTTTGAAAGTATTACAACAGTAGGAGGGATTAATACATATTATTACTTTTTTTCCCCCCCACTATTTAGACAATCCTTGGTTTTAGCTATAATTATCTTTTTATTTTGTGTCTGCATTTATTTTTAGTGTGAAAAGTCAATGAACAGGGGGTATTTTCATAAAAATCCATTGACAAAGGCTGGAAGAATAATTCCAAATGTGTTCATATGAGAAATAAAATATTGGGCTACATTTGCCAACTATGAATTTTTTTTAAAAATGCATCAACAAACTTCACAAACAAATCAGTAGCAATATTTCAAAAAGATAGAAGTATGACAGCTTGATATGAGGTAAATCTGTGAAAGGGATTTAGCTAAAAGTTCAGCTCTTCAATATCCCGCTATCCACAGTTAGGAAATCTTCATGTGACGTATGATACATGCAAAAGCGTATTTTCCAGTTCTACCTCTCAGCATGATTATCATTTTACTCGTTTTCCAACTTATTTACTTCCACGTACATATTAAGAACACACCTATGAAGTCATATCTTTCCAAAAAGCGTTTTGGAAACTGTGCTGGTTTGTTACCACAGAGGTCACAAATTAGTTGTTCTTTTAGTTGGGAACCAGGAAACATCACCAGAAACAGAGACAGCTTCCTGTTTGACATATGTATTCTATACATACTTCAGTTGTTTCATGCACTAGAGATGAATAACAAGGACGGAAATCTGAATTTGCAACCCACCTAACTGGGTACGATCAACAACCTCCATAAACATCTTTCAGAATTTTATAGCTAATTTAAATTTTCATTTATTTTGAGCAGTAGCTTAGTAATCTTTAAAATTTAAATTGGCACAATTTGTACAAGTTATTTTCAGAGTGTGGGCAGAATATGGCATCATTCATCCAAATGAAGGATGTTCCCTTCTACTAAAGGTAATGCCCACATAACCTTCCTGCATTCTTAAGGAATCTGTTGCTCAAATGTAATAAACACAATTTTCCTTTAATAATACAATTTTGTTCTTATTGTAGTTCTCCAGATTCCGTTTTAGTTAGAATTAGCTACAGAAAACAGATTTTCATGAAGTTCACTTTTTGTAGTACTCACTGGTAGCGTGAATACTGGTTTACAAACCGTGAATATTTAGTCATTCCACACTAGAATAAATTCAGTACTGATTTACCAAGTTCTGTCAGATTTAAAAATTAGATTGCAATATAAATATTCAGATAAACTCTTTGAGCTCACTTCCCATACATTTCAATCAAAAAAAATCCTTAAAATTCTAATGAAGATATGCAAAGATTAGTTTTTAAAATGAAGCTTTCTTCTTTCATTACATATGCTTTTACAAACAAAATATTTGTAAATAAAGAAAAAAAGTGAGTACATTGTCTATTTTGCTACTTCATTATACAAAAAAACTCCATTTTCTATAAGCTAGAAGCTTCCCCTTTTAAGCAAGGTGATTTGATTCATTCTACACTATTGCTTGATTTCTATTGAGAATTGCATGCTATCTGTGTGAATATTATTCATTTTTGTGTGAATTCTGACCATGTCATATATGTGAATACAGAGAAACAGACATACAATCTCAAGTCTGAGTGCAGTTGCTTCAAATTTAACATAAAAGCTTTGAAACTAAGGGAAAAAAATTCTGTTCTACACTAACTATGATGACTATAAAACACACGTAACACGTAACACGTAACACGGCAGTACAAAATTCGTAAGAACGTAGAAAAGAGCATTTAAAATAAGAGCATTTAAACTGGAAAGCAGAAAAGTATGCAGTACTACCATTTTGATATTGTTCTATGCTACAGAGAAGCATATCAAACTTTTCACTGAAAACAAACCTAGATAATGTAGAATCTACTACACAAAATACAGAATCACAGAATCACCCGGGTTGGAGGGGACCTCAAGGATCATGTAGTTCCAACCCCCCTGCCTAGCAGGGCCACCAAACATACACATTTAGGCCAGGTTGCCCAGGACCCCGTCCAACGTGGCCTTGAACACGTCCAAGGACAGGGCATCCACAACCTCCCTGGGCAGCCCGTTCCAGGGCCTAACCACTCTCCTTGTAAAGAACTCCCCCTAACATCCAACCTAAATCTTCCCTCCTTCAACTTGGATCCATTTCCCCTAGTCCTATTGTCAGCCCTTTTGAAGAGTTTACTCCCCTCCTGGGTGTAGGTTCCCTTCAGGTATTGATAGGCTGCAATGAGGTCACCCCGCAGCCTTCTCTTCTCCAGGCTGAACAAGCCCAACTCCCTCAGCCTGTCCTCATAGGGGAGGTGCTCCAGCCCCCTGATCATCTTAGTCGCCCTCCTCTGGACCCTTTCCAAAATCTCTATGTCTTTCCTGTACTGAGAGCTCCACACCTGGACACAGTACTCCAGATGGGGCCTCACAAGAGCCGAGTAGAGAGGGACAATCACCTCCCTGTCCCTGCTGACCACCCCTCTCCTGATGGAGCCCAGGATCCCATTTGCCTTTCGAGCTGCCAGAGCGCACTGCTGGCTCATGTTAAGCCTCTCGTCCATCAGGACCCCCAGGTCCTTCTCTGCCGAGCTGCTCTCAAGGACCACTCCTCCCAGCCTGTACGGGTGCCAGGGGTTCTCCCGGCCCAAATGCAAAACCTTGCACTTTGCCATGTTGAACCTCATTAGGTTCACCCGAGCCCAGCTTTCCAGCCTGTCGAGGTCCCTCTGAATGGCATCCCTTCCTTCCACCATATCAACCGCACCACTCAGCTTGGTGTCATCAGCAAACTTGCTGAGGGTGCACTCAATTCCCTCATCGATGTCATTAATAAAGATGTTAAAGAGCATCGGTCCCAAGACAGACCCTTGGGGGACACCACTTGTTACCGGCCTCCACCTGGACATAGAGCCATTGACCACCACCCTCTGTCTGCGGCCTTTCAACCAATTGCTTATCCATCGGGTCGTCCACCCATCAAATCCACTTCCCTCCAATTTGGAGATGAGGATGTGGTGGGGGACCATGTCAAAGGCCTTGCTCAGGTCCAGGTAAATGACATCGGTCGCCTTCCCTTCATCCACCAATGCCGTCACTCCATCATAGAAGGCCACAAGATTAGTTAGGCATGACCTTCCTTTGGTGAAGCCGTGCTGGCTGTCTCGGATCACATGCTCATTCTTTATGTGATCGAGCATGTTGTCCAGGAGGATCTGTTCCATGATCTTCCCAGGCACGGAGGTGAGACTCACCAGCCTGTAGTTCCCGGGTCCTCCCTGCTCCCCTTCTTGTATATGGGAGTGACGTGACCCTTCCTCCAGTCATCCAGGACCTCACCTGACAGCCACGACTTCTCAAATATGATGGAGAGCGGCTCGGCAACCACCTCAGCCAGCTCCTTCAGGACCCTGGGATGCACGCCATCCGGCCCCATAGACTTGTATTCATTCAGTCTAAGGAGGCACTCTCGGACTTGCTCTGCCCTTACAGTGGGGAGGGATTTACCTCCTTGGTCCCCACATAGAGGTTTGGGGATGCAGGGCTCAGGGACATGAAAAAGACTAGAATCCTTGCCACCAGTGAAGACCGAGGTGAAGAACTCATTCAGCACCTCAGCTTTCTCTTCATCTGTTGAAGCCAGTTCTCCTTTTAAATTTACCAAAGTAGGTACGCCCATTTTGGCCTGTCTTTTCTGGCCAATGTACCTGTAAGAAGGTTTTCTTGTTGTTTTTCACGTCCCTTGCCAAGTTCAGTTCTGCCTGCGCCTTGGCT
Organism: Tetrao urogallus; assembly: GCF_951394365.1. Lineage (NCBI taxonomy): Eukaryota > Metazoa > Chordata > Aves > Galliformes > Phasianidae > Tetrao > Tetrao urogallus. The sequence continues at coordinate 33,276,973 of NC_136819.1, forward strand.
TCCCTGATTCCACGTCTGCAAGTCCGGACAGCATCCCTGTACTCTTCCCAGGTGACACAGCCTTGTTTCCAGAGCTTGTACACCCCTTTCTTCGCCCTCAGTTCTCTCAGCAGGTCCTTGCTGAGACATGCCGGTTTCCTACCTCGCCTGCCCACTTTCTTATTCAGAGGAATGGAGACCTGCTTGAAGAGCAGCCAGCTCTCCTCAACATCCTTGTCTTTGAGGGCAGCGCGCCAGGGGATCTTGGCCAGCAATCCATTGAGTAGCTTGAAGTCTGCTCTTCTAAAGTTCAGTGTCCTGATCCTGCTCTTTGCCAGGCCCACATCGCTTGAGATCACAAAAAAAAATACATCAGTATCAAATTAATTTATATTAGCGTATGAATAAGATGTTCTTACAGCAGTTTGTTTTAAGAGTCTATCTGCTATAACAATATCCAAGCAAAATGGCAGAAGTCTGAAGTCTCAAGTCCACTAAATGTATTTCTCCTTTGCCCTTACTCAGTTAAGTTAGAGGATTATCAGAAATAATTCTTATCTATTGATTGCATTTTCAAATGGAAAAGAAATACAATTTGTCACCCAACAAGCACAGAAATATTTGTGTCAAGATTTACAGTGATGTTTAGACACAAATATATTTGAAAAAGGAACTTGAACAACTAAGTCTAAAGCCTTCTAAATCATCATAAAGACCTTAACCATCTCAGCAAGAAAATTTTCATGAGTATAACACTTATAGGCCTAAAGTTTCACAGCTCTGCAGCCAGCCCAGGGGGACTAAGCAATTAATATCATGTAAAAAATCTTCTTGTACTGTCTGATGGCCCAGTCCTGGAGCTGTACTCAGAGACAGTAAGCATGAAGAAGAGAGCTCTACTCACAACATGGCCTCCAGAAAAATTTTATTGAAAGAAATATGATAGTCTTTTTCCTTAAACAAACTGGTAGATGCATCTAACCTCAATTCATTTACTTCCTCATCAGTAAATACCCAAAGCTGTCTTTATGAAATTCTGAACTGCAAAGGTGTATCTATAGTGCTGACTAAGCTGAAGGCTCAAATTTCTAGCCAGGCCAGGGAAAATGACAATCTTTCTCTTGCAACACAATCACAGCAGGCTCTATACTAGCTTGAAGACTGTGGAGAACATGCCAATCTTGGCAGGATTTTCCTTCTACACCCACTGTATAGCTAGGATTTGAATCCTTCTGACTCCATCTGTTCAGCTCAGTGAACAATGGACTACATAGGCAACATGTTCCTAGCAATGATACTGTCATAGCAGCTGTGAAACAGTTGTTCACCTCCAACAGTGAAGATTTCTACAAGCACAGCATGCAGGCTCTCATCCATCACTGGCATAATTGCATAGTTATGGTGTTGACTATGTTGAAGAAGAGAAAATTCTCACCTACAAAGCACTCTATCAGTGTTACTGTGCTCTTTGTATCTGCTGTAGTTCCCATGGAAATAAATAGAAGGCATTACATTTAAAGCAACCTATGTACATTTTAAAAGCAAAGTTAAAGACAAAAAAAATTCTAATGGGAATAATATGGAAAATGCTCCATGGCAAATAGTATTAGAAAAAGGTTACTTTAACAGCATAGTACCCTGTATCACATTATATACCACAAATTTGCTCCCAGCAATTAAACACCTCCAGTCAGGTAATTGTTGGAGACTGTTAGAGAAGAGACAGTTTCATTCTTCCTGACAGTGGCTTTTGGGGACTGGTGGCTTTTGGAAAAATACCACCAAAACTTCCTGTAGAGATGATAGTTTATTTAATTCCACAAACATGAATTGCTAATGTGTTTTATACCTGCATAAGTGTGATCACTTGAGCATGTCACACTGCCAATATTTTTCCCCACAGAAGCACTCATCATCCATTGAATTCAAATTAGTTTAATATACAGTCCTACAATTAATGGAAAATGGCAGAGAGGAAGGGACTGAAACAGTTCGTGCTTCATTTGATTAATTAATAAGGGACTCTTTTCCCAGCTTCAACTCATTATGCTAATGAAATGTCATCAATTAAAGCTTTCCCCTGATTATTGAATCTGTCAGACATTGTTCACTTAAAAAGTTACATTCCTTTGCTGTCTTTGGCTGCCATCACAGCTTTCTAATAAACATTGCTTCCAGTAGACAGTGTTTGTTCTACCTTCTTGTTATTGTATCATTTTATTGACCTTGAGTCAAGTGAAAATGGAAGGATCAAAATGGAATAGAATCAACACTACCCGTGGAGCCACAGGTCAAGAGGAAATGTTAGCATAAAGTTAAGTAACATTCCTTCACATTTCCTTCATTTTCAATTGTTCATAGTCTGGTCAAAGATAAATCCAAGAAGTGCATGTGACATCCAGAAATCTACACCACACTATACTAGAAATTCTGGAAGATTAGTACAAGATGGGGTTGAAATATTTTACCATTCAAAATACATATTTTACTATAAAAACTGATTTTATTGACAAGTAGAACCATGATAATAGGATACTCTCAGCAGTTCATCCTTAAAAATGGAGAGTATAAGAGACATTACATAGCTGCTAGGGAATAAGACTTTGGAGGGGGCTTTGAAGGTCCTGTCTTCCACCTTTACCAGCTGCAACACAATGACTTCTCTCTCATGGGTTATTCTGCACATTAGCTAGAGCTGATCATAGGTCCTGTCAAAAACCTCTCTCTGGCACATGGGTCATGAACTAGAGAAGATACACTGTAAGTGAGATACAAACAGGAACTACAGAAAGAAGATGCAAAGCAAGCAAAATGCATGACTTGAATGTTTCTGAACTGAAAAACAAATCTCACAGGATCACTCTTTGACACAAACAAAGCTCTCAAAGGAGGGGGTTATCTTGTGATTTAAAGGATATGTTTAAAAGACAAAAAACAGACTAAAGAAAGATATGGTGATAAGGAGAATAGCTATATCTAGTCATCTAGGGATCTGTACTTTTCCTGTACAGGATTATACATTATATTTACAGGCTGGATATTGGAAAGAGACTAAAGTAAAAAAAAAATTGCACAAAATGAAATTAGTAAAGGAAATCAAAGAAATTTCACTGCAAAGAGATGAAATACAAAAAGGTCTCATGATATTTTAAGTATAGACACATGATAAATCAATACATAAAATTCAATTATGGACTAATTATTTCCAAAAAAATGGGAAGGTTTTAGAATCACTACAGGTAGTTTTTAGAAAACTTTAGAAAAATTAGCTTTTAAAATGGTCAAAATTCAATAGCTATCAATATGATAAATAGGATATTAGTAATTACTATGAAAGAATAGAAAGAAACTGCATGGCACTATGTTATTTTGATATGCACCCATGTTGGAAGGATTCAAACGAGTTTAGAATTATATGACAGCACTTGCAAACTTAAAAAGAAATCCACCATATTTGACCAAAAGTATGAAATATCTAATGAAAAAAGTAAAATTAGATAAAATTAACTAAATTAGTAAATTTCTTGCTTTGAAAAAAAATGAAAGATGTATAAGTTATGAAGTATGGTTAGGTTTTGTAAATCTCAGAATACCACAAAAAATTAAAATTGTTTAGTCTGGATATCAGTAAAGATTTTTCATTACTTACATACTATATTGTTTATACTGAAGAAAATAAAGAGAAAATGAAGGGATAATATACAGAACAAAGCAGCTTGGTCTTGGGTTTGAAAATAATGCTATTGGATTACACAAACGAACAACAAAAAAAAATTAATAGCAACAACAAGCAAGCAATCACCCAAACAACCAAAAAACCCCAAACATCTTAGTCTTAGAGCAACTGTTCTACATCTTTAAAATTTCTGTGACTCAGAAGTTTGCCAATTTGCAACCATACTACACTGATCTTTAGTCTAATAAAAAGTCCAACAACTTGAAAAAATAAAGAACATCATTAAAGAAACAACACAATTATGGTATCGTACTCCTTGAAAAATATTTTTCTGTTCATTTGGTTTTTTTGTTTGTTTGTTTTTTTGAACTTCTGGTTTTGGAATTTCTCTTTCATGTTTCTCATTCTCCCCAGGGTTCTCCTATCCAACGGACTGCAAAAAAGTTGTGGAAGTTTGTTAGTAAATGAAACTGAAAGTAAGCTAAGTACATTCAGCTTCTGAATTCTTGTACATTTTTTTAATGTATCTTTGTGTACTGGACAGTAATTTTCCATTCAACATAATGTCTATAATTTTCTCTAATAATTCAAAATCGAAAGGTGTTAGAGACACCTTTCTCACCATTTTGTTCTTTTTTTTTCCCCTCATAATCTAATCACTGTAAGAGCTATTATTCAAAGCATATTCTGGGAACTATTGGGATGAGGGTATGCTGTTCACTGTTAAGTGACTAACTCTATTAAGTTATTCCTAAAATCCACAATGTAAAGTAGAATACACAGATTAATAATTATTATTAATAATAACATAATAACATCCTTCAAATGCTACAATTTTGTCTTCAAGGCAGTTTTATTTCTAAACTTCAAATGCCTACTTGACATCAATACATTCAGATTATTAGTTCTTCAGAACTTCATTCCCTTCAATAACGAAGATTTTCTACTAGTTAAGAAATGAATCCCCCCCAAAATAAAATATTTGAGTAGTTATGTTTATCTTCTAAAATTATTGTAGGGAAACAAGAACAGTCTTTAGCAACTTGTAACTGTAGCAATCACATAATGAATTGCAGTGACTCCTTGATCCTAGATGTGAGAAATCAGTGACTTTTTACTTCAGAGATGGAAACTAGAATATAAAGATGCTGTAGACATTTACACCCCTGCCAGTGGAGCATAAAAACCTACTAATTCAGCATGACCATATTTGAGATGTTAGCAAGTAACAAGAGCTACAGGGCAACAGGAGAATCAAAACCAGAGTATGAAATTAATATTACTTTTTTTTTTTTTAATTTCTTTTCTAAGGGAACATCTTTTCTTTTATTTAATCAATATAACATTTGGTTGGTATTGAGACCGCTGATTTTTCTTACAGGAAATGTTGCCATGGAATATTTTGTCACACTTTGAGAAAGGTACACACACACACGCTTAGTTTAGGTGATTCACTTTTGTGAAGCTGAAAGAATATGTTAGTATCAGCTAATAGTGTATACAAAACTTCCTTTTCTAAGTGTTCATATTTTCAACTATGCTGATGCTTGCTTTTGAAGTCTTGAAACTATGAACAATATTCCCTTTTGTTCTAGAGGTAGATCTTTTCTTTAAATAGACTTGACATAATGCCATATTACTAACATCTGCACCTGCATTGGTAAAGGCACAAGTATTTTACATGGTTTGGGTTATTCTGTTTGTTTTTTTTTGTTTTGTTTTGTTTGTTTTTTTGTTTGTTTGTTTCTTATACTTCCACTTCTACTGGTAATAATATTCAGATTGCAGTATAATATCACATACTTTAAATTTATAGAATCAGAGAACCATTAAGGTTAGAAAAGATGTCTGCTATCATCTACTCAGAATATCAACTCTTTACTACCAAGACCACTGAAGTGTGCCCCTAGTTTATGCATATCATTATCTTGTGTGTTAGCGTCATTTGGTAGATCTCTGCTTGTAGCATAAAAATTGTGTTGGCAATTGTAGCTATTCATGCTAATCATCTGTGCCTTCATGTAGAAAAAAATCTAAATATATGGTTGACATTTTATTATTATTTTATATTCCCATTCAACATTCCCAAAAGCTGAAATAGAAGTGACCAGGCAAAAATCTGTATATCTCTGATTTTCTTCTGTGTAAAATTGTGAGATAAAGGCTGCTGAAATTAACATATCTGCCATACTTCCACATTGGTGCCACAAGTCTTTCAGAGTTTTGTGGAAAAAGAGGCCCCAGAAACAAGAACTAACTAGATCTGAATTTTCCATGACCAGCAAACTCTAATAATTTAAACAGTAAAGAAAGTAAATACATAGCTCCCTAAGAAAAAAAGATGGGTAGCTATTCATAATATCTATCAGAAATAGAAATTAAAATATTACTACATCCTTTCTGTGTGTCAAACTTGTGCTTTTCTTGCATGAAGATCGGGAGCCTATTCACACATTTAATTGTTTTCTGAAGTACTTTCTCCACAGACTGAAGAGAAACTTAGTATCTTCCTAAGGTTTTGTAACCTAGGGATCACAAGAAATAAAACAAACCCTTTTTCTTGAGGCCAGGTTGATTAATGATTTTATTTTGAAGATAAATATTATAGATGAACAACATACCTTTAGAAAAAAATGGGAAAGTATAGAAGATGATTGAAGAGTTTAGTTTACTTGGTATGTTATAATTAAGCCATGTTAAACAAAACTTATTTTCTTTTTATCATTTGTTAATACTAATTTTGCTTCAGCAGGTTGATACTATGAAAAAACTGAAGATGAAGAGGAACACAAAGATAAAAAAAATAATAATAAAAAAATCCTTTATCATTGTTTATGCTTGTCTTCTTATGCCTGAATTTATGATCTGCCTCCACATTATTTTTCTGTTCCACTATACTATGGTCTCACTTATATATAGAAACTTGCTCCAAAGTGCTAGATTCTTGCCACTGACAGCAATAACTTCTATAGGTGTGTTTCATCCTGTTATTTTACACTGTTCCAGTTTTATCAGCATTAGACCAGAAAAAAATAAACAAAGTCTAACAAGGTCACACTGTACTCAAATTTTTTCAAATTCCAGAATCCCAAACACATTTTAATGTGTGCTCCCTTGATTTCATTTATTTTTACCTCTTCAAATATTTTGTTTTTCAGAATTTAAATGTATATATTATATATATATATATAAATATATATTATATATATATATATAGAATATTATATATATATATATATATATATATATATATATATATATATATATACATACTGAACAAGTTAAAAAACATTTCCTAAGTATATCATACACCTCTTTTATTTTCTTTTAAGAGAAAAATTTAGAATTGCTATCGGCAATGGAATTATCAATTTTTAGGTATATTTTGCAATCTGCATTTAAGCACAATATTGCCTTGGCTTCAAAACATGACAAGCCAGCAGAAAGGTGGTGACAAATGAGGAAGATGTCCAAGACATCTGATTAAACTCTACAATACAAGCACTGTTCCAAAAGTTTTTGTATGAGGGGTTTGATTTTGATGATTTTGAATTTTTGTTTTCAGTAAAAAGGCATCAGCTGAATATTAGGCTCTTAGATTCAGATTATGTGTATTTTCTTAAGAAATAGGAAATAGCTCATTTTTATATTAGCTAATACCATTTAATTTCTAACAACTGCTCATGTTGGGTTTTTGTGTTAGAATTTTAGTTTGGATAAGGAACACGCTTCTGAGTTCAGTCTCCTGATCATTCTCTCTCCCTTTGTTTTTGTTCATGATGCAGGTATGTCTTAGAGGCTACTGATTATAATTATTTTGTATAAAACTAAATTTAAAAACCCTGGAACTGCTAGCGTTCACTTGGTCACCACGACCAGAGTAGAATTGTTCAAAAGCATAACTTTCTGAAATGCATGTATCAATATAAACTTTCACTCTTAGGATACCTTCTCTCTGGTATGCACCATTTGCTGACAAGGGCACAGCAATTGTTTCCAGAAGTTAAAGCACTTGAACACAATTTAAAAAAAAAGTTTCATCTAAAGTGTATTTTAAAGAGATGAAAATTCAATAAAATTAAGTGAAATTCTTCTATTGGCTTAACATGAAATAGTTGGATTCAAAAACCGAGGTGTAACTCATCCACATGAAGTCTTATATGCGGAATTACCAGTGTTTTAAAAAGATGGGTGAAAGAAACCATACTTCTTCACAATTTGCTATTTTTAGCAAATTATATCATTTTTCTTCACTTGAAATCACATGAAAATGAAACCTAACAACATACTTTTTCCTTCCAGTGGTAGAAAGTAAATGTGAACGTCTGTCTTCTAGCAGGAAAGCTGGAAAACAACCTATATATTCTATCAATTAAGAAAAAGGAAAACTTGGCAGACAGTTAAGGATGTTAAGGATTCCCTGTGATAACATTTCTGAATTAACAACAAATGGGAATTTGTCTTTGATATCTCTTTTATAGCTGCGTACATATGCGTTAAACTTAACAGCAAAGGGAACTCAATTTTCTTTATCATCAATTTGACATTGTTTAACAGATGTTTTCTGGAAACTATTGCAGACTTTTTAATTTGCCTGTGTAATGTGCAGTGAATATCCTTGGTTAATAGTCTGATTATTAAATTTAATTCTTTTTTCTAAATCATTTTTCATTGCTGCAGAAACTGTGAATCTTAATAACAAGGCTATAAAGAACATTGATTTCATTCCATTTTTAAAGCCCACAGCTAGTTTACAATAGACACATACAAGAACAACCCTTAATATAAAATGAACTGTGACAGACTGGCAACTATAGCTAGTATAAAAGATATGAGAGTCTTTATTGGTGGGTCTTTGTCTAATGATTCAGAGAGATAATTTGTCTTGGTATTTGCCCTTGCCATGACCCTCTGAAGTATTTCTCCCTTACACCATCTACCTTCTCTGCTCTTTACATGCCTCATCTGATGTTTGGACATTACCTTTTTACTCCCAACATTTACATATTCAATTTCAGACTTCTGTGACTAAAATGTGAAAGTTTTCTCTGGGTCTTCATCCCATTTTCCTACTACTATTTCATTTAGTATCACTATATCTCTTAAGATCTCACAATCACATCATCATTTGTTATTGGTTTTAATTCGCACCTACGAGCACTGCACAAACTAGATAAAAAGAAGGGTTTTTATTAAGAATTGAGAAGACTATTTAAAATTCAGGAATTTTATAGTCCAAATTCTTTAAAATCTAACACACAGATTCACTCTTTGGCTGCTTGACATATTGTTCTCCTTTACACTTAGAATATATAAAACATTATTTCCTTCCTATTATTCACTACTGCTGAGAATTTTACATAAATATGTGAAGGAAGCTTATGATCTCTCAGCATGAATATACGATACATAGGAAAGATGAGTTAAAGAGATATATAACACAAGCTGGAAGCCAAGAACAGATGCTACTGGACAGTACTCTAAAGTTAGACAACAGGTGCTGAATTAATTCTCAGATAGTTTTAATTCTAAGAATTAAATAAATGAGAGTTTAAAAAGCACCCTGGACTTGATGTCAGAAATGTCATGCCAGCCTTACTAAAGTATAGATTGATACAAAGTTTCAAAAAGTTTCAAAAATTCTTTGGAAAGAGTACTGAGATGGGAATTGAATCCTGAAGTAAGAGAGTCATATAGAGTCATATACATAAAATTGGAAAAGTGTTTTGATGAAGCGTGACTACTATCACTTATACTTGAACTAATCAATAATACCTATATATTTATTTTTTTAATTACTATCTTAATCTGAAAACTGAAATGAGTATGGAACTTGTGAAATAGAAGCCAATATAAAAAGAAGGGAAATTGCTAAGGAAAATCTGCTTCAATACAGACAAATTAACAGAAAAGGGAAACATCTGTATAATAATAAGTTGCTTTAGAACAATCACTGGATGACATCTTGCCTATGTTTGCTATCCCATATAAAGTAATAGTATATTATGCATCTGACAAAATTATTTTCTCCTATGTTTTAAAATATCTTCTCAATAATTTAATGTAATGCTATCAAATTATTATTCCATGAATCTGGGCAGTAATTTTACATTTTTCCAACACAGAAGCTTTCTTGCCAATGTTCTTACCTAGGTTTGAGACAATTCTGTTTCTCAATTTAGGTATAACCTGAACTTCATACAGTATTTAAGATATAATTACATCACAATTTTTCCAGATAGCATTACTGTTTTCTCCTCTAATCATTTCTTAAAGCTTCATGCATTCTATTTTCTGGTTTGAAAGCTGTTGAGACTGAGATAACACTTTTAACGGAGAGACAATGAAATCAAAATCTGTTTCCTAAGCAGTAATAACCAAATCAGAGTTCATCACTGTGTATTTTTAGTTAGGGCTGTTTTTTCCATGCGCATTAGTTAGCATTTATTGTCATTGAATTTCATCTGTCATTTTATCATTCTGACACTTAGTTCTGTGAAAGACTTCCCAATTATTTTACCATCAATTATGATACAAACTTATTCAGAGCAATAAAAATGATCAGCAGACCTTGTCACAGCATCATTCATCACTTTTCCCAGTCATTTATACTGAAAAGGTATCGCAGCTGATAACATCCAATGTGTGAAGTAATAATTTACTCCTGCCTTTTATTTTCTGTTTTCTATCTGTTGTCCATGTGTATTAATACACCAGAGGACTATCTCTCTTACCTTGGGAAAAATCTTGGTCCTTTCAGGATGAGAACATCAAAAGCTTTAGGGATTTAAGTAAACTATATCTGTTGAGCTTCCTTTAATCATTCACTTGGTGACATCTTGATTCTAACAGATTTCTAAGGTCTATCTTCCCTTTATTTATAAAAGTCTACTCGAATCATGGAATCATAGGGTCATAGAATCTTTAGTTAGAAAGAACCTAATAAAGGTCATCTAGTTCAACTCCCCTGCAATGAACAAGAATACCACAGCTAGATGAGGTTGCCCAGGGCCTGATCCAGCCTTACCTTGAAACTTTCCAGGGATGGAGCATTCACCACATCACTAGGCAACATGTTCTAATGCCTCACCACCCCCGCTGTAAAGTACTGTTTTCTTTATATCTAACTTAAATCTACTCTCTTTAAGCTTGAACCTCTCTTATCTTGCTGCTGCTGTTTTGCATTTAAGCCCATCTCCCTACCTTTTTCCCCTTTCTTAAGGTATTGTTCTGTGGGTCCCTCTACCACATTTAGTCACAGAACTGGGCCAAGCCTACCCAGAAACAGTTGATTACCAGCTACCTCATTATGTATCATTATGGGAGCTTCTTTTTCATCCTTCTAAACAAACCTGCATCCCTAGCTCCCTTTTATTCTCTGACATGTCTGTATACCAATCCACACACCATGAGGAATAAACAAGAACTAGAGATCTGTGCTGCCATAAGGCCATGGTCTTATTTTGATCAATGAGACATAGTAGGGTTTGAACACTGATATGGGTGGCTGTGTACTTTTTATAAAAGACAGCCCAACAAGGACTCAAAAAACAAATGGTATCCTTGGGTTCCATAAGAAGAGGGGTGGCCAGCAAGGACAGGGAGGTGATTGTCCCTCTCTACTCTCATCTGGAGTAATGCATCCAGGTCTGGAGCCCCCAGTACAAGAAGGACAGAGAACTGTTGGAGAGGGTCCAGAAGAGGGTCCGGAAAGATGATCAGGGGGCTAGAGCACCTCCCCTACAAAGACAGGCTAAGGAAGCTGGGACTGCTGGTGGCCCTGCCTGTGGCAGGGGAGTTGAAGATTCATGATCCTTGAGGCCCCTTCTAACCTGGGCCATTCTGTGAAGAAGATGCAGTGAAGTTGCACATTATACAAGAGAACGACATGAATGCATCAAGCTCTGCCTAGGGAAATGCAATAGATTTGTAGAGAGCTTCTGAGTGAGAATTAAGGGGCAGGATAACATGGGTAATACAGCTGTGAAAGCTGCTTGATGAGAAGGAAGTCAATGAATCCCTATACAGACAGCTGTAATTACCTTTACAATCACAGGAACTAGTTCTCATGGGGGGAACTTCAAACACTGATATTTGCTGGAAAAGCAACAATGCTAGGCACACACACAGTTCAGAAGGTTCCTGCAGCACATGGAAGATCACTTTCTAGGTTGGTGAAGGAACCAGTAAGAAGATGCTGCTGGATCTTGTTCTTACGAAGAAGCAAAAACTTGTTGGAAATGTGAAGGCTGAGGGCAGCCTTAGATGCGATGACTATGAAATAGTGTAATTCAGGATCCCATGTGCAAGAAAACCAGGGCAATAAGTAGGATTGCAACCCTGGACTTCAGGAGAGCCACCTTTCATGTCTTTAAGGATCTGCTTGGAGCCATCCTATGGGTTAGGGCATCAGAAGATAAGGAAGCCCAAGAAAGTTGGTTGACATTCAAGCACAACTACTTCCACACTCAAGATTATTGCAGCCCCCTAGTGAGAAATCAGGCAGAGGGAGCAGAAGATCTGCACGGATGAACATTGACTTATGTCTTGCTTAGGCAACTATCAATGCTGACTTCTCCTGTGCAGTTGATCTCCACAGTGCAGAAAGCCCAAGGCAATGGCTCTGCAAGTAAACTAAATATATCCAGACACTGAAGCCAGCTGGCAGTCCTCATGCCTGTCCCCAACACACAAGCCTGCATGCAGATACCCACAGGGCACAGCCTGGGAACAGTGGGACTCTCTAGGAGTTTTCTAGTTGGCATATGCTCGAATCACACAAGGACTGTTCCAGCAGCTGAACCATACACAGTCACTCATTGACATTCACCAGTGATCCTCAATGCACTTACACTCCAGAAATAAAACAGAGTGTGTATAGCTAGCTCAGTTCTCCCCTCAGGCTTGGTTATGGGGAGCTGGACACCAGCCCAACTCTGGACTCACTAGAACAGGGACTGAAGGTCCCAGGACATGAAATTGGGTCTAGGGCACTGGACAAGTAGAGAGGCAGTCCTGAGGAGTGGTCAGGGAGAGAGCTGTAAATGGACTCAGAGTCTTGACAAATATTTTCAACTCATTCTCAGAAAAAAAAAAAAAAAAAATGGTAATGGTGGGAGAACACAATCACATGATCACAAAACCATGCAATTCAGGTACACGTACAATTCACATACAATTCAGGTACAACCTTTCCATTGTAGAAGAAGTTGCACAGACAAGTACTTTAACATTTCCTAAGTTTTGGCTCCTAGAACTCTAGCTAGAGTTCTTTTAATACAGTTTTGCACATAAGTTGTGTGAAATAAAAATTAATTATCCATGTGTTAAACATCAATAAAGCTGTCACAGCAATACATAATACTTAGAATGGTTTTAATATATTATGAGAATTAAAATATGATTTGCAAATAGTAGCTTCCTGATTTAGAAACTCCTGTTAAGTGCTAAGAGTGATTAGAAAGCTAAGAAGGATCAATGATATATTAAAAACTTAAATTTTAGGAAAAATACAATTACATTAATATAATACCTTAGTCAACATTTACAAATTATAGTCTGAATGAATGAATCACTACATTTATTTTTTTAATATTTACATGTAACTCAGTTAACTTTTCCGGACCTTTGCAAAACTCTGCTATAAGTAACTGTTAATATTCATTGAAATGTAACAGTAGACCTGAGAACAGCAAGATTGCGTGCAGTACATTTTAACAGTGGCAAAAACAACATGGGAAATAATCCACATTCTAGACAGCCACACAAATTTCTATGAGCATGGCATTCAGGCTCTAGTTAATCATTGTTGAAAATGCGTAGGTAATGGTGGCAAATATGTTGAAAATTGTGTTTTGTAGCTGAGAATTTTCTCCATCAAGTAGTGTTATCATACTCTTTGTATGTGTTGTAATCTCCACGGAGTTAAATAAGAAGTATTATTTTCAGAACAACCTACATACTAGCTTACACATTAAGGAGATCAACACAACATTAGCATTGAAGCTTCAACAAGACTAAGCAGACCACCAGTAAACGCTGAAAAACACGATTACAAGAAAAATATCCTGTCACAATCTGCAAAAAGGAAAGAAATCAAAGGTTGCTATATCACAGTAGTTGGTTATGCTAATTATTATGAAATGCAATTTGTATCTGTATAATCAACAGATATACAGAGTGGTGTAGTTAGGCTGGTATCTACAGATTGTACAGCTAGAAAAATTATGTACAGCTAGAAAGATTACCACAGTAGAAAAGGATAATCAAAAAAAAATGGAAATGCTCACCTTTTTCCTGGGCTCACAGAAAAACTCCAAAAGAAACAATCTCCAAGCAAATATCCTTCCTTGCTGGCAGTCAGCCCTTAAATGGGGTCTAGGAGAGGTGGAGCCAGGCTCCAACCCTTCCGGTCGCACAGCTGAATTGGCTTCACCTGCACTCCCATAGCTGACTCAGTGCTTGCCTCAGGTTATCAATCAGAGGTTCAGGCTATGATTCAACAATTTCCATACAGTATCTAACAGTCCAGATACAAAAGGAATTCCAAAAGGAACCTGACATTTGAATTTTTTTGTTTGCAGCTACGGATACATCAACATAAAACAAAAAAGAGATGTAACTTCTGTTACCTTTCATTGTAGCATGGATATGTGTCACAGGAAAATGAGCGCATGCACAGGTTTACACATAAATGCATTCATGTACTTTCCAGACTTTTCCAATGTTAGTTGACATTTCAACGCGATTCCTTAAAATTTATTTTCTTTCATCTATTTTTCATGTCCCAATTTCATTTCATAGAATATGATGAAACATTCTTTTATTTTCTTGCTTTGATTGTCCTTGTAGCTTTGTCACCTTTTTCTCCTATTATAGATTGCTTGCACCTCCTTTGGATAGCAAGGCATTTTGCCATATTATGTAATATTTTTTTCATGCAATTCCTTATCTTCTTCAGAGAAAATTGATTCTGTTTTTCTTTTTTATCATTCATTTAAATGATTATTTTTCTCAGGAGATTGATTTTGCTTCTCCTAACTTGACTTTATGTTTGTGGCTATGGTGCATTTTCTGGCTGAGATTAGACTAAGATGTTATTTGTATTGTGTCTTAAGTCATCAGCACTAATATATTCAAGAATAAAAAGAGAAGTAAATAGTAAATAAAACGTGTAAGTATTCCATATATAATATTAACCTTATAGGACATATCCATAGGACAGGACAAACATTTTTTTAAAATATCTCTGATAATCAAAATACAGTTGCTTCAAAAGATTTTCTTTGAAGAAAACAAAAACCTTTCACTTTCCTGCTTTCCCTTGTTATTGAGCACAGGATCACTACCTAAAGAAAACTAAGAGAAACACTGAAAATCATAAGTAACGTGCAATAAATAAATAAATAAATAAATATCTGAGGTATTGTGAGATATGATGATGATATCTTTATGAAGCATTCTTTTCTGAAGATGGGAAGAGAATGAGCATGCATAATAGCTCTTCAAGTCACAGAATTATTTTCCCATTGGCTAAGCTCGTGGTTAATGAATTTAGGTTTTTTTCCTGTGGGCTAAGAGGTTTCTTTTCTGGAGATATTCAAAACCCACCTGGATGCAGATGTAACCTACTACAGGGAACATGCTTTAGCCAAGGGTTGGATTAGATGATCGCCAGAGGACCCTTCCTACTCCTATGACACTGTGATTCTCCTATTCTCTATTAAAAGCACACTCCACATTTTTAGATGATCTAAGAAAGACTATACATGCAGCTGTTTAAGAAAATTTTATTCATTTTCTATAGTTGTGTATTTGGCTTCAATCTTACTTCCACTTCCTTCTAAGCCAAGCTTACCAGTTCATGTACCATACAATATCATAGAAGATAGATAGATATAATTCTGTTAACTTCAATATATATTCTCTGCACTGCTAGAAAAATAAACCATCTCTTGAATGACTATGTGAAATAGGGGTGGAAATAATCTTTCCTGCCCACTCTTTCCCCCAAGTATAGTAGTTTTCAACATTTTCCCTGACAGGACTGAATTAAGCGAAATAAGGTTTTCAGGATTAGCACACAGAGGGTAAAGTCATAAAACAGGACTGAAACAACAGTGTATAAGCTGTTTACTAGAAACTGTAGGAATACTCTCAATCTGTGTATCAAAATACACCCTTCTCAAGCCTGAGGAAAAAGGAAATAAAACCAATGAATAATCCTGGATTTACAGAGGAATGCAAGGATAGAATAAACAGGCATGGAAGGCTGTCTAGCACAGAACATGGCACCAGAACAAAACTGCTAATGACTGAGAAAAGGGTGTTGTGATGGAAAGATTGTGCTAATACTTGTGACACTAGGGTGGAGTGATGGTGTCAGAAACCTACACTACATGGTATTCTTAGTTTCCAAACCAATAGCATATTCTCCTTTTCACTGATATTTTCCACCAAAAGCTGAAAACAAATGGAAACTGCCAAAAACCGTAGAGCAGAATCAAGATTTATGTAGGAGGAAATATAGACAGGTAGCAATAGTTCTGAAGCCTGTGACTTGTTAATTAGATTTGAAATATAGTTTTCAAGCACAATATATGTGTTACTGACCTTAATAAGTTAGAAGATACAAAATAAACCTTAGACCTTTGTGGCTTCCTTGCTGAGACAACAATGCTGGAAATATAATATATTGTCAAATACATGCAACTAATTTCTGATGTGAAATCTTTTATTCTTCTGACTGAAAAAAACTTCAAATGCTGTAGGTTAGGCAAGGCTAGAGTCTAATAGTTTCCAAGAAGAGTATCTTCATAGTTAAAATTTCAAGGAGCCTTATCACATGGGAAGCTTGCATACAGTTATCAGAAGGGATGTAAGACAGTGCCACTGTACTGAGGCTATCTCTAGTGAAAATAGCAGCAGCAGTCTGCCTAGTCTGGCTCCATCAGACAACAAATGGGCTTGTCAGTCCCCACAACAGAGGATTTTACGTCCCATTCAGCACTGCTGCATTTAATGGGTAAGGAAGAAAAATCTGCGTAGCCCTTTGAGTATTTTACTCCTGATAATGATCAAAACTGAAGCCTCTTGTGCTTTTATCTGAAAAATTACCTACAATCAAGAACAATGTTTGCATTTACCTGTTGAAAGTAATATTGTTGTAAAAGTCATTATAAATGAGAGAAAAAAAACATGCAGGACTGAGCAGCAATAGCTCTCCATATTCAACACTGTGCAGTAGTCTCAAGGTGTAACATATAATGCGATTGAAAGGACAGCAATAATAGCAGGGTGGCAAAGTCTTTAGCTGCAGCAAATGAGGACAAGCCCAAAAGCAGCATCTGTAGACATATAAACAAAGAGGAGAAGAAAAAAAAAAAAAAGAAAAAAAAAGAAAAAAGAAAAAAAAAAGAAAAAAAGAAAAAAAGAAAAAAAGAAAATAGATGAAATTATTCTGAGGAGATAGCCAAGACGATGCTCCCTTCAGCATCAAAAAGCTTAGCCTGTGGACCAGCTGTTTCCCTCAGTTCAGCAAATAGACAATGAGGACTTAAATTCCTTATTTTTAATGCCAATAAAAGAAGATAAATTTTACTTCACATAAAACTTTTCTTCAGTGCCAGCACTCTATTATTTTAGAATGTTTGTTCTTTGTTTCATGTACTGAGAAGATGGTATTACACACACCTCTTACAGTCCTGCGTTTGTTCTCTTGCAATTGCCCATCCAAACAAAAATATTTAATGTACTCCACACCTACCATGGAATCATGTAACATGAATTTTGAAACCATATTTTCTAGAACTAAAATGCAAAGTGAGCCAGTTCTTTTATTCAAAATGAAGAGAATTTTTTGAATTCCAGCTAAATGATTTTCATTTGTAGCTGATGAAATAGCACCAGTAAGTATGTAAAAATGCAAAAATGCTGACAAATAAGGATTGTGCTTAATAGTTACTACTAGAGCATATTTCAAACTACTTCTTTGAAACAAATCCATATGTTTGTATCCACGTTTTAATGAAGTTCTGGAGTGCTGAAATCCAAGAGTTTTGTTTGGGTCAATCATTTGTTTTCAGTGTTTAGTTTTCTTTCTCTAGGGTTTGTATCATCCTCCTAGAAACTTCTTTCTTTTCCAGGTTCATTATTTCCATTCCAATAAACACTTCTGCCTGCTTCTCCCTAATTCCCAGCCAACAAGACTGATTTATTTACAACAGTCTTATATTATTTGTGAAAAGCATCTGTGATTACATCATCAATGAGGTCAGCATAGTTCTGAGAATAGACTTTCTAAGGTAACTGTTCTGACTGAAAGGCTGCATTTCTCTATGCAAATTAAAAGTGCTAGAGTAAAAGTCAAATGTTCTCAATCCAAAAATGGATCTGGGAAACAATCAACACATTTTAAAATTTGGAAGATATTTTCTCACATATTTCACCTACACAAAACTTGGCCTAAACCACTAAATAAATAAAGAAGAAACAACCAGTCTTTCCAAGTAAGGAATTTCTTGGCTTCACTGTGGAAATGTTGATAAAACTTTACATTCTATTGAACATTTTTCTTAGAATGAGGATCTTTTAAGTAAGCACTGATTTTGATAATTTTCTAAGTAGCAGCTGCACAGTGAGACAGAGATGCTGCTTAGAGTATGAGGGATGTAATTGAGCACAATTTATTTCCCTCAGGAAATATTTAAAAAAACAAAAACATTTTGGTTGATCTTTTGCACTTCATTAAATTTAAATTAGGGGAAAAAAGTTTCAGCAACTGCAATGACTGGCCAAATAATAGGTAGGAATAAAAATGCACTAAGGAATAAAAATGCACTGACCCTTTCCCGCCAATGGTTTGTGAGAAATACGTAATGATGTCTCTCTGTTCAACACTGAATGATCAATCCACTTCTATTTACATAGGATTTGGGGGCAAATTCATGCTTATAAGTAATTATTTGATTATGTAGTCTTTAACTGTGTGTGTGATTGATTTTTTTATAATATTCATTTAAAATAATTTAACTATAAAATAATAAAAATGAAAAAAAAAAACCAGTATATTATTTCTTCTATTTACATATGAATTCCAGCTAATAGTGGGAAAGGTGCACACAGTAAATGTAATTATTGTTCAGTAAGTGCCTTGCTGTAAGGAACAAAATAGACAAAATCAACCATCTAGACTCCATATTCTACCCCCTAAATAAATCTTCCTCACTTATCTGTGACACAGACTGAAGACCATTAAGGAATGGTACAAACTGTACCTTGCCAACTTTTTTGAAACTGGCAAAACATTTTTATGCCCAGGACAGAAAAGAGCTAGTGCATCTCTAGTGTTAAATACACTGCAAAGAAAACATGAGAATGTGGAGGTGTTAGCTTCTCAAAGCTATGCTGAAATAAAAGAAGTGTAGGGCAGTCTGTGGTAGAAGTAAAGGCTGAGACAAAACACCAAACTTCAGATAATATCTGTTAAAGTAATTTAAATTTACACCTGCTGAAAATTTAGTGTCTGATAGGAATATAGATTTTCCACTAGTTAATAGTGGTTATATTTTGATTTTTATTTCACACATCTGTAGAACTGGAAACTGGAAATATTTTCTCAGATATTTTGTAGCCCACGAAAATATGCAGAAGCATAATTGTTGCACATTTTGTCCCACTATCAATAGATACAACTATACTGGTTAAGCACCAGATTTTAAAAGTTATGTACTCAGTGGAACTCTCTAGTGAGACAAAACAACCATAAGCTTGGCTAGTCTGCTTGGCAATGTCAAGTTGATGTCTATGTCTCTAGGAAGAAGATGAAGTTAAGTCAATGTCTTTATTCTATAGATAAGTCAAATGGTCAGTCTGATTGAGAAAATAAAATGAAGATCTTATTTTGAGGGAGGCTGGGGGAAAGGTGCATTAATTTTCATAACTTCCTCTGGGCAGCTTCAGAATTCTTTTCCTGTTGGTGAACTGTATTGCAGTCATGCAAAAGAATACATAAGTAACCATCTAAAGAAACAGGATTACTGTAGTGAAGTATGAAGATTCCTGCTAAGGATCATTTGAACTAGGAAAATTGGACAGGGAGGTTGTTGTTTAATATTTCTTTCTCATTTTTACTTAACAAAAATAAGTCAAATAAACAAATATTAAAATAATTAATTTTTCATTCAATGTATATATTTTCTTGTGCCATACAACATAAATATTGCTGTAGGTTTATCAGTGATATGAATTTCTGAGTTCAGTTTAAATAACTTTAGATTGTCTTTAATACATCTATTCATTATTTTGAAGATTCACATTAGTTCCTAAAAGTGTTCAGTATATGAATTTTTTGTAGGAATCCAAATGGAAATGAAACAGAAAAAAAATCATTACCTATCTTCAGTAAAACAAAAACACTTGAATACCCATGTTAAAATAAATTTAATCTTATCTTTTTGCGCAGGATGTTCTTAGTGATAATAATGGTGAATAATCACACATTGTCCTGCATTTTACAATTCTTGTACATTAGTATGAGGTTGCACAGAATGAGAAGTTATGGTATCCTGCTCTACTGCGCTAATTCCTGTCCTACATGTATTAGATCTATAAAATGTACTGTATTTGAAAAGGAAGTTCTCCCTGACCTGAACATCTTTGTGAAGAAATATGCATTAGCTGTTTAAATAAGGACTCAAAAAGGATTTAAAAGATTCTAAGATTTCCACCTAAAGAGAAAAAAAAAGTATTCATAAGAAGAATCAAAATACTTCTAATAATCATGGTTATGTCATTTATGAAGTAAAATTTGGATATTGAAAACAGTCTTTCTCTTTATAATTAATATTTTGTACTATGTGTTCCCTTGATTCTAAGTTTATCTGGCTAAGATTAACATATAGAAATAGTCTTACAAAGAGCTATGTCATCCCAATAGCGCTCTCTGCTTCCAGGGACCAATCTACAGGGTAGCCTTTTTCTGCTCAGCATCATTTCTTGATTTATCCCAGGCTCAAAGGGACAGAGATAAAACATGAGAGCATCACATTTAAAAATATTTGATTACTCTCCACACCTGGTCTAAATATTTCTGAACTTTAAAACTATAAACATTTATTAAGTCTTTAAAAACATACTCATGCTTTCAGGAAAATAATTACTTGCTTTACTAAATCTGGCACAATCTAATGAAAATCAGTACAGCATAGAAAGCCCTTGAGGTACTCAAACTATAAAAATCACTATGTGCAACCTGTAAACAATTTTTCAGCTGAATCAAAGTTAGTTTTAAAGGACTTAGCTCATCAATAAAATAAATCAGAAGCACACTGATTTTATCTTTGCCAAACTAGAACTAGAATTAGAATTACAGAAAAGAGACAAAAAAATGTTTTGATGAGTAAATAAATAGTGGATCTGAAAAACTATATTGGAAGTACATTTATATGATGCCATAATATCACTTTTACAAAGTGACTTTTGCTGGAGGAGCAATTTCAGATAAAGCATATAAATTAGGATGCCCCCAAGGCACAGTTTTTCATTCTATGTGAAATCTAGAAAGCATTATATGTCTAAAAGAGTCTGTAGGGACAAACGAGCTCATGCTTAGTTAAGGGGAAAACTGCCATAGGGTTGGAATTTAGATACATGATCTTGATACCCAGCAGGGGAACAGGGCTGATATCACTAGTAATAAAAACTCATCAGACTCAGCGTGTAGTTCAGCCCTAGGTTGGAAATGTTAAGTGACACTGACAAAAAATATTCGCAGGGTCATCTGGAGAACTGTTCAAAGGCAGATGTGACCTCTTTTAGCTCACTGCATAAAAGTTAAACAAAGTACTGTAAAGAGCAACAATAATTTATGGAGAAAGAGAATTCAAGAAAAAAAAAGATGATGGAAAGGCATCTACATATGAGAGCACAAGTGTGTTCTCAGTAATGATTAACTGACTAATGGTAATACAGTAGAAAAGCAAACTCTGACCTCTGCATCCACACTTCAGGTAGAAATCTAATAAAGGCTATTGGGTTATTTAATTTAATTTATTTTTTTATTTTATTTAGAACAAGAGCTCCAGCTGATGAAGCTCCATAATTATTCTGAATTAAAATGTTAACAAAAAAGGCCTACAGGCTACTCTAATAACACTTGTCCATAGTTACTGGACAAGTAACTATGGGACAATCTATGATTGGGACAGAAAAGAGCAGCAAAGCAAATAAGACAATGGAAAATAAGAGATATAATCCCCTTTTAATTAAATAGCTTCCTAATATCTGAAACAGAAAATCCAATGGGATTATTGCAACCACTGGTGAAGAATTTACATTCTCTTTTACCACACAACTGTGTGTATAATTTTCTGTGCAGTGGCTTTGTTTATGTTCTGATCTCAGCTGGGACAGAATTGGTTTTTCTTCATAGTGTCTGATATGAATCTATGTTTTGGCTTTAGGAGAAAAACAATGTTGATAACAGACCAATGATTTAGTGGTTGCTGAGCAGCACTGCATAGAGACAAGGAGATTTTACCTTCGTATGGTGTCTTGCCAGCAAAAGGGCCTGGGAGGCAAAAGGAGCTGAGAGGTGACAGAATCAGGACAATTGACCCAAACAGGGATGTCCCATACCATATGGCATCATACAAAAAATTATGAAACAGTGGGGAGTCAGCCAGTGGGCAGCCACAGCTGAAGAACTGGCTGGGCATGGGTGGGCATGGGTTGGCAGGTGGTGAGCAATCATATTGTTAATCACCTGTTTTGTAAAAATATATAATTATCATTACTACTATTACTTTCTTTTTCACTTCA
This sequence comes from Tetrao urogallus, assembly GCF_951394365.1. Classification (NCBI taxonomy): domain Eukaryota; kingdom Metazoa; phylum Chordata; class Aves; order Galliformes; family Phasianidae; genus Tetrao; species Tetrao urogallus. The sequence continues at coordinate 33,299,447 of NC_136819.1, forward strand.
TGCTCTGTCTTAGTAAATAGTGATTTGGGTTGTTTTTTGTTTGTTTATTTGTTTTTTTGTATCCCAAACCCACAAGTTCTAATTCGCCCTTTTTCCATGATTCTTTTCCCCATCACATTGTGAGTGATTGACTGTATGGAACTTAACTGCCTGCTGGGGTAAACCACAGCAGTTTGGAACCTTTCCAGAATTTCATCAGTTATAAAATCAGTTAATATTTCTCTTTCCTCTATTATTGCTCTTGTCCTCTTTTCTTCTGTTTACTTTTCTGTTTCCGTTCTGTTCTTTCTCATGTCCATACATGCTTAGCTAGTAGTCAACATAGCAAAAATAGTTACTTTTTACATTTTCTTCACCAAAGCATTCTGATATGTGGTAAAAGAACCATTTTCAACTCCCATTTCTTCATTTCTCCAGAGATAAGGTTAAGTAGCTGCAGAGTAATTTAATACATCTGGACTGCTTGAAATCAAGGATTTATTCCAGTGATTCATTTTAAGATCTTAAACACCACGGGTTTCGACAAATCGTTTTTAAGAAGTGAAAGAATAACAGATGTCTTGCAGCCATTACCACCAACAGCTAATTTGGCTAGTAGAATTGACATTGCAAAGTCCCTTTGTGTCTGTAATTATTACATTCATGTGATTATTGGCAGTCTTTGGCCAAGCATACCAAAGTCAATCATAAGATCAGGGCACAAACTAATGGAAATTCTAATAATAAACGGCCTTTGCTAATGTAAACTATGTCAGTCTTAAGAAATAACTTGAAAGTTATTGACTGTAAACGATGGAAAGTGTGACCAGTCTTTGTGGTGCTTGAATTTCACTGAATTGAAAAGTGGAGACATTTTTGGACACATTGTTTAGAAATAATTAATTAGTCTTGGTTGTCAGAGATGAAATATGTAAATGCATGTAATTTAGAATATAGAGAACTGTATGGACAGCAGACCCTGAAGTAGATACTTATATTCCTGGATGGAGAACTTAAAATACTATTAGAATATGACAGTTTAATCACAGCTTTGACTGGTACCTTTGCTGACAATATAGTTTCCTGTGTATTATTCAGTAGTGGAAAGGTTAGAAATGCCTATGTGCTTGACCATTCTGTGTAAACATCTGTCTTACATTGGCACTTATATCATCAGCTGTACAGTTGCCTAGAAGCAGTCGAGATCTTGTTCTCCAAAGTTTCTTTGGACAGATGCTTTTCCAGTCCTAGATTAACAAACATCAAGTGATAGAACTGAATGCCCTAGATTTTTAAATAAACACCAGTAATTAGCATAAATTCATTACAAGTCCATCTCACCATTCCTATAAACGTCATTTCATACAAGATTTGCTTATATGTGGTTATGTATTAGAGACAATACTTATATCAGCTAAAATAACGCCTGCTGGCTGCTGCTTTTTTTTTTTTCCTTTTTTTTTTTTTTTTCCTTTTTTTTTTTTCCCCATGTGTAATGCAGTTTTCCACAAATGCATAAAGCACCAATCACCAATATTTTGTGGAAGACTTATGCTGGATGACTCTCATATTCATGACTCCCGTAAAAAGTCCAGCATCGGTTTCCAGTGTAAGTGCAAAGTTACTTCTTATATTAAATCTCTTGCTTCATTCATTGTCATTTCTTCCTTTCCTTAAATTGAAATAATGTTGTCTGCATAAAGATTTTTCCATGCCTTGTGAATGTCAAGGACCAGAATATTTGGGGCAGTGCTGTATAAATGCAGCTTCTGCATTAAGTTCTAACCTAAGTTCTTCATGTTAAAAAAATGAGTTACATTTTTGTTTGAATAATTTCTTGTTAGTTATCTGTTTTTAATCTTTCTGTTCTGACCAATTTAGTTTACGCTGTCCATGTTTTTAGTCTTGAATCTTTTTTCTACTGCTTCTTGATAGCTTTATTTGTAATGCTCTCCTTTTTTCTGCTTTTTGACAAGGATCCAAAATGGAAGCAGCTGAGCTCTGGAGGTGAAATATTCTGGAGGTTAAAGTTCTTTCAGTATTATTCAGTCTATGTCACATCTCTCCTTTGCTTCCATAGCAGCAGAAATCGAAAGGGATATAGACAAAGCATCTATAAAACACCATGAAAGTAGAAGTAATTTGGGCTTTCTGGAGGGAAAGAAGAAGCAGAGCGGCTTTTGTCTGGAACACATAATAATTTACTTAATCTCAATGTCTTTTATTTTTCAAAGTTTTCAGGAAAATAAGGAAAAGCTGCCATATTAGATAGAATAAGCATACTCAATAGCCTGTCAATTATTTTGCTTATTGTAATGTTCAGTGGTACTGGTCAAGTACATAGGTCGTTCTGTACTTACTGTAATGTCTCCTATTTACTTCTGTGGAAACTACAACAGATACAAAGAGCGCAATAACACTATTTGATAGAGAAAATTCTCATCTACAAAACACTATTTTTCAACATAGTCAATTCCATGAGATGTGCACTTTTTCCTGCAATGAATGAGAGCCTGCATGATGTGTTTGTAAAAGTCTGTACCACTGGAGGTGACCCACTGTTTTACAGCTCCTATGATGGCATTATTACTAGGAAAAGGTTGCTCATGCATTCCATCTTTCATCAGCCCAAACAGATGGAAGTCAGACTATATGATGGGCATGATGTAGCAGTGAGAATTGATGGTTTGTCCAGTATCCAGGAAGTACAGAAGTCTCACTCCTTTCCTATCCCAAAAACCACTGCACATTACTTTGCCTTCTGAGATCTGCATATTGAACTTTTTCTTCAATGGGGAATTCACATGTTGCCACTCCACAGACTGTCATTTTCACTCTGGCTCATAGTACTAACTCCACATCTCATCACCAATAATGATGCAATCCAGGCAAATGCCACCTTCAGCTTTGTACTGGTTCAAGTAGGTTCCGAAAAACATGTAAATGGTGTTCTTTCTGTTCCTGTGTGAGCATTTATGAGACCGACTTGGCACAAACTGCAGTATTCCATTGTTACCAACACCATTTCCAATGCATTCAAGCTTGTATTCAGCTCAGTACGCAATTTCTTGGTCATAATTTTCAATTCACATAGATGAGTTGATCAAGATGCTCTTCATTTCATGATGTGACGGCTCTGTGTGGAATGTGTCTTGTCTTTCATGTCCCTACCCCCACTGCTGGCAACACTCATGACCTCACTGTGCTTGCATCCACTGTTTTGTCTCAAGAAGCATTCAGCAAGCATCAATGAATGTCAGTGGGTGCCATTTTTTCTGTATAGAGGAATCCAATGACACACTCTTAGTTCATATGGACTTCCATGTCAGACATCAATTTGTCAGGCTGCCCCCCTGCTGCCACCTGTCTTGTGGCAACAAAATGTAATGAAATATTGGTGGGAATGTTCACTGCCACTACCACTACCATCCACCTTTGATGTTGTGTGCCAAGATAATAAAATAGGAGGAATTACTTTTGGAGCAGCTCACATAACTTTGCAAATCAAAAGAAAAAATGTGAAAAGAAAGAAAAGAGGTATTATTTATTCATTTTAAAAAGTGTTTTGATATGTTATTCCGGTGATCAGCCCTGGTATCCTAGGAATTAATCCTGTTGAAGGATGTCTGATAGAGCCAAGTGCTAACAAAAGTGTTTCAAAATGGGCATTAAGGAAAATTAGAAGCCTGAACTCTGCTGAGCTATGCTTTCAGGCCTGAAACTGGTGTTTTCTACAGCTGGCACTTCGCTTTCAGCTGTTCGAACCATCACTGAAATGTGAGTTGTAACATTGTAGAATAGCACTGGGAAAACTAAGCTGTAACTTTACAGCTGCTATACTGTGCTTCTGAGTCTACCGCAGCAATGCAGTGGTATGCAGTGTGTACCTCAACATACAACAAGGTACTGAAATTGTCTTTGGGCAAATTCCCTTATTATGTGATGAGGTAGATTTTGATCAACACTGCAGGCATTACTGTGTATAGTATGATTGTGGACAGAAAAAAAAGGGGGTTACAATTTCAGCTAGCATCGTTACATATAATCTTTATAGTGATTCACAGCATTCCACTTAATCCTAGTGTTAAACACATAATAAATGTATGGAAGGCAACTTTTTCACTATTACCTGTTCAGTATCAACATTCATGTGGGAAATGGTGGTACACCGTCAACACAGAATTTCTGGGTCTTTTTCAACAGCATTCAACATGCCTGCAGCATTACTAAAGCACAGGATCTTCCTCTCAAAATCTTAAGATCTCTTATTAAAAGGCAGTGCAGGAGAGCAATGAATGGCTGAGGAGGCAAATGAGGGAAAGAATTCCTTTATGGGGCCGAATTCCTTTATGAGGCCATCCTCATAGCTGTGATAATTCAGATGCTGTTGTCAAGAATAAATAAATAAGCATTTACACATCTACCTAGGTTTCTTTGATTTAGCAGTCTTACTGTTCCAACAATACACAAAAAACATGAATAAAAATTAATTTCTCTCCCTCTTCATTTCACAGATTTAAAATCTTCTTATAGGTCATCTCAGAGCTTCCTCTTTCACTACGCTGTTGTGCAGCAAAATTATGAAGACAACATGATGATAACACAAGAACAATAGTCACTGTTATTCCTGGAGCACTAAGAATAACAGCGTTTATTGTCCTTGTGCTGACATTGTTTCTCTGTTACTGTTCTGACTTAATGCTTTGTGCTTTTACTGTTCCCACCCAGTGAGCCTTCAGCACACATTTAGTTACTAACCCTTTAAGGGCCAGAAGCCCTGACTTGTTGTTACAAAATTAAATGCAATGTAAAATGAGAGAAAATCTTTTCAGATCCTTGTGACAAAGAGGTCTTCGGGGGGGCCTCACATTGTGCAAATTGTAGACAGATGGAAATTGGATGTAGTGAAAGTTACCCCAGGGGAGAATGTCAAAAATGGGAAAAGAAGAAAATACATTGGAAAGCAGGAAGTTTAAAGACTGCACAGTGTGCTTTATATAGATAAATATGAAGAAGGAAGACGTTCCTATCTTAGAAGTTTGCATCAAATTGCGGTCAGAGAAAAATCGGGGGTTAGATGCCACATGCAGGAGAAAGGTATGCTAGAACAATAGGTAATTTTCACTCTGACAGCCTTTCTTTAATGATTAGGAGAAAAACAGTCCAATTGTGCATGTACAACAATATAAACAGGTGATTTACATACACCCAGAGGCACGCATACACAGGTTCTTCCAGTTTTTATAATGACAGGAGATATCAAATACCCTTATCTCAAATTAAAAGAAATCAATGCAGAGAGAAAGTGTTTGCTGTATCTTGTGCAGATACATAGGCACAGGGAGCCAATGAGAACAGGATTGTGGAATAGACCCTTATTTCTGCCTCTTTTCATCTCCTGGTTCACAGTGCAGAGCTCCCCCTACACTCGTTTTTATTTTTATTATTATTTTCCTTTTCCTTTTTCTTTTCCTTTTCTTTTCCTTTTCCTTTTCCCTTTCCTTTTCATTATTCTTTTCCTTTTCCCCTTTCTTTTCCCTTTTCATTTTCCTTTTCCTTTTCCCACCCTTTGAGTCTTAGCTGTTCAGATAGTAAGGTTTCAAGGGAAGAAACTATTTATTCCTGCATTTGGTAAATCAAAGTCTTTTGGCATTTAATAAACATTATTTCAGCAGATTAGTTACTATATATATATATAAAATACTATAAAAATAGGATGAGGCTACTTCAAAATAACTGGATGTGTTGAAGCCCAACAAATCAGTTTGTATTATTCTCTGTTTCCGACATATTTACTTCCTTTACAAAAAGAGGGAGAAAAAAAATCCTTTGCTTTATTTTCCATGCCACCTGTACAAAATCTACCTTCAATTTAAGGAGCAAAACTTATGGGTCAGGATCATAAGGATTCTCACACAGAGATATGAGATGCTTGTTATTTCATACTTTAAAGACTTTTGACTTTTTTAATTTTAAAGATTAATTTTGTCAGAGGGAAAAACTTGCAGAGCAAAGGCTATTGTGGCTTGTGTACTGTTGTGGATAGTAACATAAGACTAATTTAGAAGTATGTGATCATGTTGTCCTCTAGTGGCTGCCCAAGAGAATATCCAACCATAAATTTCACCAGAAATGTTGCTACGCTGGAAATTAGTGAAAGTCCTGGCAATTCTAGATTCTGCAAAAAAATTGATAACTGGGTCTCCACATAATCAATCTGTGATTTCTGTTATTTCTGTTCTAGCAACAGATCCTGCAAGCCTCAATCTTATTATGCATGTCCTGAATACACCTCTTAACAATATCTTAAATTCTCCTTCCAAAGGTTCTTTATGGGGAGCAAATACAATTCCTCACCTGTGAAGTCAAATTGTGTCTTCTTGGAGAGGACATCTACAGTAGTAGATGGTGAAGAATCATTTCTGCTTCTTGGAGAGCTCTGTTCTGAAGCCCACTGTGTCTTGTGCCTAACTGACAAATATTCTATATGTGATGAATAATAATTTATTAGATATAATAAAGCTCTTTTTCTTCATTATTTTAAAACAGAAGTGCCACATATAAGACAAACAAAAGTCAAAAAAATAAACCATGCATGCTTCTTAATATAATGTATGTTTAAATTACACATCAAACCTCCTACAAGCAGAGATCCCTGAAGGTAGCTATCTTTCTCGGTGGGACTTACAGAACTTGCAGGGTCTCCATCAGCCAGTTATTAGTATCTGCCATTCGAAGACGGAAAGTTGAATGAGGCATTACACAGGCTGCAAGGCCTGGGTATTCTATATATTTCCAGTAGGTATATCTACCAGTTATTCAAGCCACAGTGAAAACTTTTCACTGTAAAGCAAAGGCAACAATGAACATATTTCATCACTGACCTTGAAAGGAAGTTAGAATGCAGTTTCTCATCTATGAGAACATAAGTATGTCAGTAATGTACTTTATGTTTGTCTTTCACCATGTGGTGTCTACTGAGCTAGAGGAGGTAACTGAGTGTCATAAGGTCACACCTCAAATCTGCAAAGCTGAGGAACCAATGCATGTCTAAGTTATCAGCCTACTGGATCTCTGGTTGTCTTTTGCCAGGTAGGAAAGTTAGTACATTAATGATAATATACTAATACAGAACAGTGTATATGGTACATACAGTATAATATAATACAGTATATACAGTATATAATATACAGAATAAAAGAAACAATAAAACAATTAGCAGTTATTGTGCAAACATACTTTATTAGACACCACAAGATTAATGCTAATAATAGATGGAGTATGTGTATATGGAGCCGTAGAGTAGTGCAGAGCAGAGCAAATTAGGATGGAATGATATGAGGTTGGATGAGGTGGAGTGGGGTGGAACAGAACAGAACAGAAAGGAATAGTTCAGCTCAGTTCCTTCAAAGGAAGGATCCTTCAAAGATCATATAGTCCACTTCAGGGATAACCAAAATTTTTAGCATATTACTTAATGTGAGCATTGTTCAGTTGTTTCTTGAACACTGACAAGAATGGGACATTAACCACCTCACTAGGAAGCTTAAGGGTTTGACCAACCTCAAGATAAAGAAATTTTTCCTAATGTTCAATCCGAATCTCCCCTGGGGCAGCTTTGCGCCACTCCTGTGCATCTTGCCATCGCAGGCAGAAGAGATCTGTACCTCTCCATTTACTCTGTTCATTGTAGAGGGCAAGGACATCAAGAAAAAAAAAAAAAAAAAAAAAGAAAAGAAGAAAAAAGATTTTTCTGAGCCTCTGAGAAAAATTGGAGTAAAAGTCATATTATTTGAATTTTTGCATTACAACAAGAAGGCAGTATAAGCAGAAAGTAGAACAGACAGATCTACAAGGAAAAATGCCTTCTAGTCATTGGACATTGTCTCACAAATAAGACAATACTAATGGAAATCTAATTATTTATTCCCTTTTTTGCCAAGTTGACATGTAAGAATATTCTTGTAAGAATAACATAAGGTTTTAATTTTTTGTGCTGTAATGAGGAGCTGTTGTTTTTTGCTTTCACTAAGGCAATTCTAGAAGATAGCTTCCCGATTGTCCAAAAGTATCCACACTTATTCACACAGTTAGAGAATGCTGCAGGACAACATCAACAAGCAGCGTAGTTTAATAACCCTACAGCACCTTCCAACAGTTGCTTAGCTATTGCGCTCATCCTGCAAATTACATCTTGGCTTCATTTTGTTTTCTCTTAACTTTGGCAGCTGAGCCTATGTTGGAGTGCAGACCTAAGGGAACAGAAAGAAACTTAGACTGCTTATGAATAGCTTTCTTTGAGAATTGCCATAGATAAAAATCTTCCCTCCTCCCACTCATGATCTGAAGTGTTATATTACACCCTGTATGTGACATTGCTTCCAGCTGGGACTGTCACAACATGATCATCACTCTCTTTTCAGAGTATAAGACCTGCAAGATAACAAAACTAGTAATGGCTTTCAAGCCATTACTCTCCTATTAAGTAATCTAAAAACAGGTCTAGAAAAATGCTGCGGATTTTTGCATCTGTTCCCTCTCCCCCATGTGTCTTGCTGCAATTGTTTGAAGAAATTGTTTGTCCCCTTGAAATCAAAGAGCCAACAAAATATACTGGTGGCTTCTTATTTTAGAAGATCACAGACTGATAGACAAAGGGGTATAGAAGTTACATAAAATTCAGAGCAATTCCAAACGTGTTGAGAGACAGAACATGGGAAAATGTAACTTTAAGAAACCCGCACTGTCTAACTCAGACACACACACAAAAAATATATATTATAAAAGATGTGCTGTGAAGGTACACAAAAGCTTTAACAGAATAAACCTGGAGATTTAGGATTAACAAAGCTTGTTGAAACACTTCTATGCATACTGTTTTTCAGTAAAATTAGTTTAGAATTTGTCAATGAATCATCACAGAATCATAGAATCACAGAATGACCTGGGTTGAAAAGGACCTCAAACATCATCTATTTTCAACCCTCCTGCAGTGGGCAGGGTCACCAACCACTAGATCAGGCTGCCCAGAGCCACATCCAGCCTTGCCTTGAATGCCTCCAGAGATGGGGCATCCATAACCTCTCCTCCTAATACCTAGCCTAAACCTCCCCTGTCTCTGTTTAAAAAAAATTCCCCCTTGTCCTATCACTATCAATTGACTTAGTCATTTCCACTCCTGTCTGTACTCTCCCTCCACTGAAAAGCATTGAAAGGCCACACTGAGGTCTCCCCAGAGCCTTCTCCAAGCTAAACAAGCCCAGTTCCCTCAACCTTTCTTCATAGGAAAGGTTCTCCAGCCCTCTGATCATCTTATTGTGCCTCCTCTGGACCTGTTCCAAGAGCTCTGCGTCTTTCTTGTGCTGGGGACCCCAGCCTAGATGCAGTACTCCAGATGGGGCCTCACAAGAGCTGAATAGAGGAAGTTGATCACCTCCCTCTCCTTGCTGGACACCCCTTTTTTAATGCAGCCCAGAACACAGTTGGCCTTCCAGGCTGCAAGTGCACACTGCTGGCTTATGTCTAGCTTCTCACCCACCAGGAGCCCCAAGCCCTTTTCTGCAGGGTTCTCTCAAGGAAATCTTCCTCCAGTTTGTATAAATACCTAGGATTGTCTCAGTCTAATTACAGCACCTTGCCCTTGGTTACAGGGCAGTGTTACAAGGAAAAGTTTGAAGGGAAAATAACTTGAAAAAGAACAATCAGATGATCCAGTCTTTTAAGAGCTATCATGAAGAAACAAATACTGATGGAAATGAACCTTCTGCCCTCAGCTTGTACACAGAAAGACAGTGAAGATCAGAGGGGCAGAAGAATGTCTTAGATGCTTGTTATATGCTGTGAAATCCTAGCACAGCTACTCGTCAGAGGTTTTTATTGTACAGTAGGAATATGAACGTGTCTATGTACATGCATGTTCATTTCTAAGTCAGGAAGAAATTAAATTTTTGCACATAGTAAAATCTATTAATTTAAATTATAACACTGGAAACAATAATTCTGTTATCTAGAGATGAACATGGATACAGACCTAGAAACCTTGGAATTTTTGTAGTGGTGGAATTCTGAGATGGCCCTAAGCTTTGAAAATCTTTATAGAATTAAGAAATCTAGTTTCTGTGCCCTTCATCTTTTCTTGAAGTTTGTCCTAGAACTTCCACAACTCAAGTCATATTGTCAGTCGAACAGGCCAGGAAGAATCTTGGATGTTGAAATGGGTAATACATGGGTGATAGTGTTCATCTGCAGTGTAATCCTCTTGACAATTAAGATATTCAGAAATAAATGGTTCTGAAGTTAAAAGAAGAGAAGAAGATGGATAATTTTTTCCACTGTTTTTAATTTTGAAACAAAGGTCCCCGACATTCCATGATATACTTAAGAAGGATTTGCTTGTTTGTTTTCTTTACTGGGTAACTCAGAAATCTCATTGCTTTCTGAGAGTTTCCCTTAGTTTTTGATTGTAGTAAACTGAAAAAATAAATGTTTGACTATGTCATGTGTTTATGATTTTTTGCTATCAGTATTCCACATCATAACATAATGTAGTGCATTGGGAGTTAGAGAGTTAATGCTCCAATTCCATGGACTGCCAGTATGTACAGGTACCTGGTTCTGGGAAAAACAACATATCTGGGAAAACATTTCTGTTTTCCATTCAGAGGGAAAGATAAAAAATGTTTGCAGATGACAAGACCCTTCTCTTTCCCCTTCTGCTCTTCTTGGCAGCATGCACTCCCTACATGTCTTGCCTTCAGCTTTACAGTAAGGCCTTTGGTTTTTGGACATTCTCTCTCTCATTGTATTTGATTTATTAGCCTCAGTACCAATTATATTGTATTATATTGTGTTATCTAGCATTCCGATATCCTTTCTAGTAAATTAGCTTTCCTCCTCAGATGGTTGCCACTGTTTTGTTATTAGGCCCATCTGCCTACCCTTTCCCCTTTAACGGGGCATGGGTCTGTGAGTCCCCCTGCCACACTAGTCATGGAATCAGGCTGAACCATTCTGTAAACAGTTGGCAGAATACAGTACTTTTACTCAGGACACTATATAAAAATACATACTTCTGTTTTTTAAATTATATTTTGATTTTTTTAAAAATAAAATACAAAAACCTGCCTGGAACTTAAGTTTACCCAATGTTTAAATGTTAACTTTTTTTTTGTATGAATTAAAACTCAGTAAATATAAAAACATAACATAGATCTAGTGACATTTGGTTAAAGTATCAGTGAACTGCACTGTTTTACTCTACTGTATTAATATCTTCTTACAACACTTTAACAGTTTTCAGCCCAGAATATTTAATGTTATGTTACATCAGATGTAAAGATGTCCAATATATTGTTAATTTCATATAAAGAGAATATAATAAGTTTGCTCTACTTCTTTTTCAGAGACATATGAAACAGTTTGGTACATATTTAAAAAAAAATATTTGTGTTATCCATTGTACTGTAGATGTATGTTAATCAGAATTAACTTGAAAAGATTAAAAAAAAAGTTCCTTGAAACAGAGTGGTTTAAGTAATGTCTACAGAAGAGGAACACTACTGATTATTTTCTTTACTCAGCTTAAATACTGTGTATAAATCACACCTTATGTCTGATTTTATATTGTTTTTCCTTACGAAGTGATTTATTTCCTACTCTAACTATCCATGACATCTCATTTCAATTAATTTAAAAAAAAAAATTAACTATATCTATAGAAACATAAAAAACATCTTTAATAATTCTGCTTACTACTGTTTTGCTTTCATACTCCATATAAAACAGCACAGATTATCTATCTATCTATTTATTTATCTTTTATTTTTATTTTATTTTATTGACTTTCAGATATTCTTTGGAGAATTGGGAATATTCAATGAAGATTAGCATGCTATGTCTTCATCCTGGAAATAATAAATAATTCAAGAAAATTAAGGGGTTGCAATGGATAGGCCTGAAGACCTCTAACTTTAGTTATAATAAATAGCATATCAAGCAGAGAGATCATAATCACTGCAAAAAAGACTCCAGTAATCTTTTGAAGTTAAAGAACAAGAGCTACTTATTGGCACTGTTGTTTGAAAGGTGGCCCCTCTGATGAGGCAGAAATCCATTAAGGATGGCTTTTACACTGCTTAAAATCTTCCAGATGTCCAGCATAAAACTATGAATGTTATACTGCATTTCTAAAATAATAACAACAACAACATGTTCAAATGCAGAAAGCAATCCTAGGCAAAAAGGCTCATGCGTAATTCTTCCTTGTTATTACTTGCCCAACACACTCTTCATAATATTTCCTTTCTTCTACTACTAACCAAAGTACCATCAACCATCCACATGCAGTGTGAGCCTAATGCCACTACTGCCACAGTATAAATGTGTAGCACTAGAAATTTTAAATATTATTTTTTAAATTCTATCAACATGAAAAGTGAACCTTCATTTTCATTTGCAGTTCTGCATCTACACTGTCATTCTTATATTGTACAGCAGGACACCGTCAGTAATACACAGCGAAATTCCTACAAACCTTAAATTACCTCGACTGTGCTCTGAACAGAAGTCCACATGACAGCAAAGACAGATGAATTTTCAAAGGTGAGCAAGTTGGTTGCTGTGCTTTGCTGTGGATAAACTTCTTTTATCTTGTGTCAGAACAACAGAGAAAAAGAATGTATGGAATGGTTTGTCATTCCATGTATGCTTCTTAAAAGCCAAGAGAAATATTTGTTTTGAAAGCTGAGAAATTAAAAAGCAACTCTTTCCATGCATTCAACTAATCTTTTAAAAAGTAAATAAAATGCCTGCTAGATGTCTCTTAGATTCTTTATCCATCAAATTATTTGATTTTTTTTTTTCCTTCTTCTAGAGCAACACTGAAGTCCACATTTGTGTTTGCAGGGAAGTAAGGTTAACTTTCAACTTGGCTGAACTCCTGGATCTGCAGATCCCTGTGTTTCGTAATTTGACAGTTGGATTTAACCTGTCTGCATTTAGTGTTCTCAATCCAAATAACTATAGGAGCTCTCTGACCTTTGTAAGTCCAAGTCAATTTCTGTGCTGTCAGAAGAAGCACTGTTGACAATAATATTCACAATCGCAAGGAAAAACAGTTTGCCACAAGCATATCACTGAAGGGGAATCAGTGAACAGTCAGATGTAACTGTTATAACTGGATTCAAAGAGTCTTTTTTACATAGCTTCAGGTTCTATTCAAAAGCCTGCAGACCTACAGTGTTCACAGCTCTCCTCCAAATTTCAACAAAATCAATGGAAAAAATAATTATAAAAGAATTGGGATTGAAGTGCTTTAAATGTTTTAACCTCTAGGTCATCTGCTCTATCAAATTCAGTCACACGTAACTGGAAAATATATAAAATAATTGCCTATTTCCTTTGTCCTGTACTCAGCACAAGTTCCTAGGCAGATCTAATATCAAAATTTTTTGGTGAAGAACACTGTATTAATACGTAATACCTTGAGTATCTCATCACACATCAGAAACATCATAAATATCTTTACTTTCTTATTAAGAACAGTGGGACTTTTGAATAGAATATCTGACCAGTAATCATTTCTAGTCAGAATCTCAAAGCAAAGCTGCTTTGTTGTGGTCTGAATAATTGTTTGCAGAATCAGAGAATTAAGTATCCTGTCTCGAGAGGATTCTAGAGTATGAAAATATGCTCAGGTTTCTGTTTGCAACTAAAAAAACAAGTATGCAAGCAAGGGAAAAAAGCAAACGAGGAATGCAGTCAAGAAAGAATGACCTAACATGTTCAGCACATAAGTGGAGATAGTTATTTTTATGAAAAAAAATAAGGAAAAAGAATTCTAAACATCCGAGAAAGATATGCATTGTGGAAAATTTACTTTATTTCTACCTAAGAAATTACCTACCTTATTTACCCTAAGAATGATCCAAGATATTAGAAATCTCTATATGCTCTTTTATGCTCTCTTAATTCCAAAATAAATGGTTTGGGACCATTCTTTCTCACATCTATATATTCAATCAGTGAAATGCCCGTATATATTTTAATGATATTTATTCTGTCTGAAACTTTACAGAATAATATAAAACACAGCTTGCCTGACTCAGAGTAAGTTTTTGGCTCTGTATAAAGGAGGACTCAAAGGAAGAGCTAAGTCAGTGGAAATTTTGCAACTTAGCTGACATAATGAACTAAGATACAATTTCATAACTTTTTTCTTTTTAAGCTATTTATTCAGTTCTTTGGCTCAAGACCTGGCTTATGTTTTGACGCATCTGTTACAGACTGCAACCAGGGCAACAAGCAAATGTTGAAGATTTCATAACTCTTAAGGAATGTTTAAATATTATTTGTGGGAACACCCGACAAGTAAAAAAGGAACTTAAACTAAAAACTGGTTAATTTAGGCCCACAGTCTACAAACGTGTATTCTGCACATTCTTTAATAATACAAGATATAATGTTCACATAAAAACATTAACTATTCTGTCATGTATATGATTTTAATATGATTGGGTTCTTTAAAAAAAAAAAAACCTGCAGGAATAGGATACATTTCAGTATTAACTTTCACACCAAATAGACAATGTTGGCAAAAATTTCTATTCCATAATTGATAAACATGGACTTTTCCTGTCAAATGCTTCATTCAGAAAGTTTCGGTTGAAATTGAACTGCTTTGATTTTAATAGATCAAGATACTTTCTTTTTTCTTTACTGTACTAAAGATACTTCCATTTGGACTCTGTTGCAGCTCTAATTTGTGTACTCTGATATTCCAATACTTTCTTCTGTGATTTGTGTTATACTATTATCTAGAATTTAGGCTTCTTTCACGAGCAGATCCTCTCTGTGAAAAGATACACGGAGATTAAAAATTGTTGTTCTGAGTTGCATCTCTTCAATCTGTAGGGATACAATGAGGTACACTGTGGGCATTGCAGTCCAGCCTCTCTTTTTATAGATGTAAACAGATGTAAAATGAACTGAGAAAACCACAGTGATGACAGAGAGAAAGCTCTAATAATTTCAATCAAAATAACTGAGAAATGTATAATAGCTTCAAAATGCCAACTACACAGAAAAGTTTTGTTTTTTGTATTTTGTTTTGTTGTTTTGTTTTGTGTTGTTTTTTAATCATAAAAAGTGAGGAGTAGTTTTAGACTAGACTTTAGGAAGAAATTCTTTTCTTTGAGATGGTGAGACACTGGAACAGTTTTGTTAGACGGGTTTTGGATGCCCCCCTCCCTGAAAGAATTCGAGGCCAGGCTGGATGGGCCTTTGAGAAACCTGGTCTAATAGGAGGTGTCTTTGCCTATAGCAGGGGGCTGGAACTAGCTGATTTTAAAGGTCTTTGGATCTTCTGACCCAAATCATCTTATGATTCTATAAATCCATGAAGCTGTTACCAGGGAGGTACTATTAATTTAATTTATTTGGCTTTTCAGACAGTTTCTGAATATTTTTTGTTCAAACAATGTTTGTGGTTTGAAACAAAGTGCAAAACATAATAATAATCATCATACTCAACTGCAGTTTCCTGACAATGATTTTGTTACTTCATATGAAGCTTATCTTCTTCTCTAGGAGGAAGGAAATAGATTTTAATGGTTTGCAGCTGCCTTGGGCGGCAGATTATATTCTACAAGGTTTCTTAAATACCTTTTATATTTGTAGTTATGTCTCACAGTTATGTTTCATTAAGAATTCTTTTTCTCCCAGTACTTTAGAAGGTAGAAGTGAAAAGGAAGACAAGTGCAAAAATGTTTGCGTTTCACTGCTACAACCAAACTAGAAAGCTCTGGATATATGAAAAATTATGTAAAAGGAAAAAATTCAATGTACGCAAACTATCAAAAGGAGCACCCAAACTAATGTCTAAGTGTGTATGTAAAATAGTAAAGAAATAGAGATCCTTAAAGATCACATGCAGATACAGTATTAACTGCAGCTTTAGGCAGGCACAAATATACCTTCTTTCCTGGATTATAGCAAAGAGCACATGCAAAAGCCCAACAGATTAATGTACATATGAGAAAAGTATTCTGTTCAGTGATCAGAATGAGGTGGCTTAGTGAAAAAAAAAAATAAAAATGCAGGTGAAATGAGCACGAACCATGTGTGAGTTTTGTTTGTATGTTCTCCTCAAATAGGTATTGTTTTCTATATTCCAAATGTAGAGTGCCCCATGGCCAGTTGGTACAAAAGAACTTACTAAGAAATAAAATGGAGAAAATATTTTTGCTTTTATGTAGTGTTTATATCAAAGTAAACTTTTATGAATTTTATAGGAGAATATAAGCATATAAAGCACTTCTGCAACTTGAAATACCTCTTCCTTAGAAAATGTTCTTTCTGGGACATATTCATGCAATTAAAAAGGAGTCCAAGGAATTTCACTGAGCAATTAAGGAAGTTCTTACAAAAATATTAGGAAATGAATGGTTTGCTTTTACATTAGCCTTGGCTAATACCAAGAACGTTCAGGTCTGAATGAAGCAGTCTGCAAAGATCTACTTCTCACTTTTCATTTCTGAGTCAATCTATGTCAATTTGTCAACATGAAGGATAAATACAGAACACTTCTTTAAGATTAAGTGCAGTAAAAGGAAATTATCTCAGTTGTTACAGTTTATTCATTATTGTTCTATGGTTTGTAATGTGGTTTCAAACAAATATATTTCTAGAACTCATTATTAAGATGAGTTGAAAATTCCATGCAATAGAAGATATTTTAGATACAATTACTTATGGGATCCACAGTACTTGAAAGCCACCATATCTGATTTCTACATCAGTAATACATTGCTTAATATATTGGTATTTTATGGTAACAGAATATGTGATTAATTTAGTCTGGCGCTACTACAGTGACAGTCTAACCTATTAAATATGTTGTAGGGAAATAGAATAGTAATTAAATGAAAAGCCTGTGGTGAATTTGTTTCTAAATTTTCAATAAATATAGTAGTATGTAATGACAAATTAAGTCTACATTTTTGTCTTTCAGAAATCTCAAGTAATATAATGAAATATAATAAAGGTAATTCTTAAAGTGTAATGATAATTTCTTCCCATATATTCTCATAGTTTTTGTTTCATACTTAAGAAATATTTTAGACAGAAACTTTTATTATAATCATTTTTACTCATGTTTAGTTAAAGACAAGTTTGTAGCATGTTTCTTATCTTTCAAATTAAAAAGAAACTTTTACAAAAATGCTTCCTTTTTCCAGCAGTATATTCAACATTTTCTAGGTTTAATGCATAGCAAATTAAAAAAAAAGAAAAAAAAGCAAACTGTTCTGAAGATTATCACATCAACATCATCATCACATATCATTTGGTAACACTTTCATTTCAAGAAAAATTTTAAATTTCTCATCTTTAAAGTTTAGAATCCATAGATCTTATATCACTCTCATGCTGATAATGCACTTCAGTAATTTTGCTGTATAGAAAACATTTCTTTCTGCAAGTCTTAAATAGGTAATTAATCTAGAGAATGTCACAAATCGGAGGGTGTATTTAGAATGCCACTCTGTTCTTTCCATTAATGTTAAATAAAAAAAAAAGATTGGCATTATTACCAATCCATCACAAATGTGATTCAATGAATAATGGCAAGGTGCATTCCCTTATATACAACTGCGCTACTGTAAGTATAAAATTTCATTCACTATGTGTTACAAAATGTAAGACATACATTTTATCTTCTTTTTCTAAGGTAAGAATCTTTTAAACTAATAAAAAAGAAACAAAGACAACATAATGCCAATGTATCTCTGTTTCATAATCAAAGCTTTTAGAAAAAAATGAAAATGGACTTTGACGTAATTCTTAAAGGTTTTCAGAAGAGACAGTTTTCTGATTTTCCATATCTACAAAAATGCTCAGTAATATAAGCAAGCTACTTCTGTGTTCCACACACTCTCATTCATGGCCCTTCATCAAGTGTTGTCAACTTACAGTTTCAAAATCATCAAACCAGCCAAAAATCTTTATTGTCATAGCTACAGAAAGATGAATCGTTTAGTGCTTGATTTAACTGAGTTGAAATTTAATTGATTAATGAAGAAAATCCAAATAGTAGTTTTGTTTTCCAAGGATTGTGGGTTTTTTTGTCCATTAGGGTTATTTCAGTATCAGTTTTCTCACTATATTCTTTGCCCTCTGACATTATCCGAATTACATTATGACAAAGTAAACCTGGGCAAAGGGAGTTCTTTACTGAAGTTCTTTAGTGCATCAGTCCACACTTTTAATGATACCCAGAGAACCATTCACACATTCTCTTTGAGATTTTTTTTTTTATTTGACCCACAAAAAATTAAAAAAAACAATAAAAAAATATTTCTCATATATTACAATGGGACATCTTGAACTGTATTCAAACACATTTTGGTTACAATCTCATAATCATAATTTTTATGTGGGTGGTCAGCAAATTTTCCTCACCTTGGCTGTATATAAAGATTAAGGAGATAGTTTTCAATCTACAAAAACTTAGCTGCTGTTACAATTCTTTTTATTAGCTGAGAATGAAACTCAAGAATAAAGAGTTAAATACTCTTTCTTAATCTACAGTCCATGCAGATGTGTTAGAAGCACACATTATTTGGACTGATTTCTTTTTTGAATATATGAGTAAGCATAGTAATCAACTGCTTCCTAGACTGAATATTATGCTCCTGGCAACTATCACAAAGTTACTGTGAAGGAGACAGTAGTGGCAGAAAAAGATTTTCAACAGAAATCTCATTCTTGATGACTGAAATGGAGATAGGTTACTGACAAGAAGTTATCTTCTCAATTCTTATGATTTTTGCATATTCTTCATACTTTTCCTGAAAAAATCCCCAGCAGCAAACAAACCAATTCAAACAGGAAAATAAATTCGTACAAATGCCATTAGCACAATAGAAGCTTATTTTCTTAGAAGCTGTGAGGACAAAAAGAGGGGGATGGAGGGCATTAAGTGCTCTTTCTTCAGTGTTCCCCTGATGAACATTTGATCTCTGTTTTTTGTGACAGTTTATTTCTGTTCATTGGGCCAAAGAGATGTGACAGTAGGACTTCCTTCCACTAACAGGTCCAAAATAGATTATTTTTTTTTAATCTTTAAAAAGATTTCCTTAACATAGATAAAAATAGTCTTATACTACATATCATCTTTATCTCACTGAATAAAACAGAAGTACGTCAACATGATTTCACTAAACAAGTCATTTTCTATTCTTTCTATAACAGATCCTTTTGCCAGAATCTTATTTTCATAGCTAAGTTTCAGTGCAGATATCCTCACGATGGCACCAGTATTTATTATGAATATGCACCAATAAATATTAAAATGTAATAAAAAATTTGCAGTAGATAAAATTTTGAACCAACATTAGATATTCAATTAAAATAGTTGCAAAAGGAGAGATACAAGTGGCCAAGTCAGCAACTCTGATAAACTGATTAAGTGGAGGAGGAGGCACATTGAAAAAGTCAGAAACATCTGTGCTAATATATGTCTTAAAAATCTATAGCAAGATCCCATGACTACTATTATTAAATGCTGCTGAAAGGTCAAGTAAAATTAAAATAGTGTAAGGACCATAATCAGTAATTAGGAACAGGGCATCAATTTCTTTTGTCTGAAGAATTTTCAGTACTAAATGACATTCACTATGAAATCAGGCAAGAATGTATCAAAAAAAGTGTCTACACAATAATTAGTAAATAAATAACATAGGGAAAAAGCATTTTTTTATCCCTCTTTTAACTTTAATAGATCATTAACAAGTAATTTTTGTTCTACTGTATAATGCAATAATATCTACTAACTAAATCATTCAAAACATTTTCAATTATAAAATCATCTGTTTTGTCATTCAGTGTTACCTGCAGGATAATAATTGAAACATACATTTCCTCTGACTGAGCAGGGCTGATTAAACATAGAGGTACCATGTGTGTTAAGTACTATAGGTATTAGAAACTCAGTATTTCTGTGAGCTACAAATAATTTTAATTATTTCCAAGTACACAAACTCACTATGATATTATTAACAATAGTTTATATTGTTTTGTATATTAGATTGTCATATCGTGACAAGTCTCAGTTAGTGTTAATATGTGTTTGTGAAAGGAAATACAATTTTTGAAAATGCCACAGAAATAATACAGAAACCCAAATTTCATTTTCAAAAGTGATTTGGGCTTAACTTATTGTAGATACATTTTTCTGAATCCTGATGGAGCCAGTTAGAGGTATTGCTAAATTTAAATACCTCATGGATGGTTGTATAATCAATGGATATCAAGATGTTACAATTGTATAATCAATGGATATCAAGATGTTACAATTGTATAATCAAGAGAGTTAGGCAAAGTGGACAATGATAACAAAAGAGAACAAAATGGGAGGCTTACCCTTCAGCTGGGCTCGCCACAAAACACCAATAGAGGCAATCTCTAGAAGAGATCCTTCCCCTCTGGTAGCCAGCTCTTAAATGGGTCTAGGAGATGTGGAGCCAGGCTCCACCCCTTCCGGCAGCACAAGTGAATTGCCTTCCGCTGTGCTCCTCTGGCTGACTCATGGCTCGCCTCAGGTGATCAATCAGAGGTTCAGGCCGTGACTCAGCAGTTCCCATACAATGGTACATGGATCATTCATGTATATGGATATACATAGCAAAAATGATTTTGAAAGAGACCTTCATACAATAGGGTGTAGGTATGATTTCTAAAAAAAAGATTACTCTTGCTGAGTGTTTGTAAATTAGTATAGAAAATACAACAGACTGTTTCATTTGCTCCTGATCAACATCACACTCCTTTATTTTTACTTTTACTCATTTACATCTTGAAATATAAACATAAGCAAGTTTAAGTTGCTGAAGTTAAGTTGCTGAAGTTGCTGACCACATACAATGTAGGACTGTTGCTAGAAAAGATCATTCAGTGCCGTCTCCTGAACACTGACTATAACTTCCTAACAGCCCCATTTTTAACCTGTTCTACTAAGAAATATTACATATAACTTTAGCTTATTCAATCTGACAGTGATGACTCCTAGAAAAGACTTTTTAAAACTATATTACAGAATACATCTTGCTGTCATTATGACACTATTCATTGTCAAGTGTAATCTCACTGCAGCCATGATCTTATTAAGATAAAATTTTCAGGAAATACATATTTTATTGAGGCACTGAAAATGGTTTAGTGTAATATAGTCACTGCCTCATATTTTAGTCACTGAAATGTCAAAAATAAAAGGCAACTTCCAGAAGCTATACAGTGATTCATCCACCAAAATATCTTAGCATATGTTTTTTCCTTGTATAATTCTAGTATGCTATTATCTGAGTATGTCTGATACATTGGAAAGTTTTAAGTTGATGATAAGATTTTAAGGATGGAAATTTTAAACATTACTTCATGTATTAAAAATTACGGATTATAACTGATTTGAGGAAGAATTCATTATGGGTATCTCCATTTGGGAATAGTACTAGTATGTGAAAAGGAGAAATTTCATAGAATCATATAAAATATTTCAGAAGTTTGTATTCCACATTGTCCAGAGAACACATCCATGTCTGGATTCAGCAGGTTATGAAAAGGATTTTGTGTTTCTATGATACCTAAAATTAAAAAGAATCTGAAATATTTTGCTGAGCTTTGCCAGCTGGAAAAATGCATTAATGGTAGAAATAGCCCAGTATATACCTGACACTGTTTATGCTGAGTGTTCATGGAACTGCAGCTCAATTGCAAGACAAAATAAGTTTTTCAACAGCACATTTCCAATCATCTCAAATTCATCTACAATTTTATGTTGTATGTTGTGATTACGTATAAATCTTTTCCCTGTGAGGACAGGCTGAAAGAAGTGGGACTGGTCAGCCTAGAGAAGAAAAGGTGACAGGGAGGCTCAATAGTGGCATTTCAGTTTCAAAAGGAAGGCTGTAAGAAAGAGGGACATACTTTTTAGCAGAATCTGTTGTGAAAGGACAAGGGAAGGTGGTGGATGCCCCATCCCTGGAGATACTCACCGTGAGGCTGGACAGGGCTCTGGCAACCTGATCCCACTGTAGGTGCTCCTGCTCATTGCAAGGGAGTTGAACTCCATAATCTTTAAGTGTCCCTTTCAACTCTAATGATTGTATGATTCCATGACTTTTTTTTAATTTTATTTCTAAAATGCATTTGTTGATGTAATAATTCTAAAATAAGAATCATGAAATTATCTGTAGATTTTCATTTACAGTCTCAAATTCTTTCCTGACAGTTAAGGAAAATAATGATTTAGGTAACATACTGTGATAAAAATAGAATGGATGAGGGAAAAAGATTTGTTTCTTTCTTTAAAAGCACATACAATCTGAATGATATCTGATGATAACCTTCCAAAACAGGCAGCTGTTATCTATCTGAAACATGCATCAAATTAAGCATTCTCTCCTGTCCTGTCTATAAAACATATTGTGTAGCATTACATCATTGATATGTAATGAAAAAAGAAAACTCTGCTGTTACTGAACTACATCTGGAACTGCACTGATGATGGACTGCAGCTGCTGTCTGCCTTTTATGTGAAATGTGATATATAGGTACACAGAAGTATTTACTTCAAAACTCTTTACATATAAAATAATATCTAATAGAAGTATGCATTTTTACTTCATCCCATGCACAGTGTTCAAAACACTATCAAACATGTAAAAAAATTATACATACAGTATTTCTAAGGCAAGTTTGTAAAATATGGAGTCTCCAGACAGCAGTTAACATTAAGTTGCTATGAACCATTGGGAAATTCAGAATGCTTGTAAGTTTGGAGCTGAGTTCAATCATGACAGATCATTAGCATGAAAGAAATACATGGAGTATATTATATGTTACCATTAGCTATTTTTGCTGTTCTACTGAGTGCCATTTAACTCTACCCTTATCCAACTGTCTTTTCATGTTCTAGCAAGTTGAAATCTGAAGACAAAATTTTATTCACATTTTGTATTTCTTCTTTCTTAAGCACAATATTTATATTGTATTTTGTTTGTTTGTTTGTTTGTTTTTAAAAAGCCCATAGAGAGACTTTGCTCTTCTTTCTATTCAATCTGGTCATCTCTACAATACCTAGTTGTGCATACTTTTTGCACTACTTCTTAACACTAAACAAATAATCACATTCTAGTCTCTTGGTCTTATTTATATAGTTTTCACTTGCCCTCTTGAGAATATCCTTATCAAACTTCCAGAAAGCTTATAAATATCTACAGTTTATCCCATTAAACACATTTGGCCTTTAAATTGTAAATCAGTGCAATTCAATAACACTTACATGGAGCTCAATCTATACACTACCTGTTACTTTTCTAAATAATCTATATAAAGCTCTATACTTGAACAATATATTATCAAACGTCTCCCTGCATCTGACTTAAAGGAAACAGTTGAAACTACAAGAGAAGAAAAGGAAAAGAAAGTTGAAACTACAAGAGAATATATAACTCTTGACATAGATAACATTCCTTGATTTAAAAAATTGAAAAACTGTGTACATTTTCTCATTTAGAAAGCCATACATTGGTTGTTATCTTTTCTAGAAAGACCAATCCAGAATGTGCACAGTGCCCAAGGTACTGGCGTTTCACTTTAACTATTTGTAAAAAGATATAATTTCTGCATTAGTAATTTGAAGTGTCTGGAACAGATTAAAGAATTTGAGTAAATGCACCCAAATACCAATAGTAAAGAGACATAATTGAATTCCAATTTAAAAATAGGTTAATTCCAAGTAATCTTCTGATTCACTGCTGAATATTGGCTAAGTAAAATGTTATAGCAAGATCATGCTAAAGTTCAGGAAGTTGCACAGAGAACCTTTCTGATTTGTTATGAGATAATGACGATGAAACTCGATATTAGGAATTTTAGATGATGATGGAACTGAATTCCACTAAGTACAGTCCTGGAAATAATAATACTTTAAAATGGATTAAGTAGTAAATATCTTGAAAAGGGTGTAGTAGAATTCAGATACTAGTCTAAGCGCTTACAAATAGATTGATAAAATTTCTTTGAAATGATACAGGATCATCAGTGATTATAAGAACAAAACATGGATTTACAGAAACAGAAGGAAAACAAACAAACAAAAAGTAGTACAGGTAGATGGTGATTCTACTACTCCAAAAATAACGTTTCTCAAAATTAACTACTGTCTCTAGTCGATAACAGCAAGAGATGTAAAACCTGAAATTGTTATTAATTTCAGTTCAATAATGATAGATGAGGATCTTGCACCTGGACAGTTTCTGACCTGGCTTAAAACTTGCATATTGCCAATGAAGTCACAGGCTATTATGGAAGGAGGTCAGCCTACTTTGGGAAATCAGTGTTTAACTGGATCACTGCTCCCCCCATTCTCTTTTCTTGAAAATCTATCAAGCTGAAAAGAAGGAAACTCAAACTCTTTCAGTTGAGGAAAATTGATTGATTTTTCTGGTCCTAAGGAGAAGTACAAAAAAGGGTGATTTTTTTTCAGTTGTGTTGGGTGTTTTTTTTGTTTGTTTGTTTTGTTTGTTTATTTTTAAATTGTTTTGAAGGTTTTGTTTATGTCAGTCTTTTCGTCAGGCTCGTGAGAAATCTAAAGCCTTTACAGATTAAGTTCATTTTGATTGTGTAACTTGCATTTGAGATTCAAGTGTTTTTCATTTTGGGCCAGAAATTCTGGGCTACAGATCCTGAGTGGGAATAAATCCCTTTTGTCCCAATATTCAGGTATAGAAAATAAAACTGAATGGGGAGATCAGGTACAAATTCTTTCAGACTGCTTAAGATATCAGGATAAGAGCACATTTTTTTACACCTTGTCTTTAGCAAACGAAAATATGTGTATTTTGCTCATTGCTATCTTCATGGTAAAAATAGGGATCTCTTAAACTTTCAAAACAATTATTTAAGCCTACATAGAGCACTGTTATTTGATTCTAATCTAATTGAATAATGTGTATTTATCTTTATATTCAAATAAAATCCATTGATTTTAATCCTCAACACAGAAAATATAACTTTAGTAATGTTTCCTTTCAAATTACTGATAGAATGAAGAGACATACATGTTATGTAATAGAAGATAGTTACTTAAAGTTTACTCTTTGCAATTTGGCAAGGTAAAAGAGGCAAATCCTTCTGGGTAGTAAAAATATAATCTGAAAATAATAGTCACAAAGTATATTATAAAAGCATTCAAGAAGATAAGAAACAACTTATCATCATTAAAATGTCACAAAATTTGCAGAGGCCAGTATTTCCTCATGTTGAAGACAATGAACATAATGATTATGCAGACACAATACTGAGATTGCTGCATAAAAAAAAATAATATTTAGTTCATATGGCTGTTTTCAGTCCCTCTATTCTCGTTTTCATTTTCCTTCCAAAAGAAAAATCTTTCTCAATCATTTTGTGAGCAACCAAGTGAACCAAAAGGTCAATTTAATTAAAAAGGAAGAGAACTTCAGCCCATAGGGAAAAGGGTCCAGTAAAATGCCAGAGGAGTTTCTATTAAATAGGTATAAAGTAAACAGTCAAAGAAACAATGACAAAAATCCACACTGGTGTCAAAAACATAAAAATGTAATGAGATTATATGACCTTTTCCTATCTTAAAAATAAATTGTCTTGTCTGTATAATAGAGAAATGTTGTTTATTATATAGCAGGAGTATAATTTTCAGTTACATAATTTTATCTACAATTTTCTCAGAGGTTCAGGAAAAAATCAATTTTAATTAGTATTTTGAAGAGTGGTGAAGTGATCTGAAACTTGTTTAAAAGTTTCTCCCCTGAAAGATGGATTTACTGAGTTTAATATTATCATTCAGAAAGCCTCAGAGAAAAGATATAATTCTAGCACACAACTAAGTTAAATACATAGAGAGCAGGAGGTTTAATCTTCTGTGGCCTTCATTAGTCTGTGTACTTTTATGTCTAGTTTACTGATGGGAAAGATCTCAGGCTGAAATTCCATTGCCACTGTTCTGCAATACTTCACAATACTTCACAAACAGTAATGACAGACATAAAATAGAGGCACCTTATTTATTAATTAAAAAAAAAACATTGGGTTTTTTTCATTATAGAACAGTAAAAGTGCATCTTTCTGCCCTTTGAAATACTGACAAAACTTTTGGCTTTGGCAACTTTACCTCTAGTCTTCAGCGTGAGCTCTTCATAAAATGTAGAAAGGATATGAAGCAAAAAGATTATATGGTATGATACCTAGTATAATATTATAATTTTCTTCGACTTGATCCCAAAGCCATATAATGCATTAACTAGCTGCCTTATGACATAACTGCAAACTGATGGCTGATTCTGTAACGGACATGTTTTGAGCTGTGTTTTTTTTAACATACAATAGAAAGCATTAATCACAATTCAATATAACTTTTCTCTATGAAATGACTATATGAAAACAGCATTGAGGAACTTCACTGTTCAGTTTCACAGTGCTTCCAAAATGTATTAGCATTTAAAAAAAATGGGAATTTGCACTGTATGATTACATCTTCTATGAAAAGTAAAATAACTGTTTTGAGTGAATTTCTCAGATCATTTATTCATCCTGGGCTTTACAAATGAATCTTCAGCACATTTGTTTTCATTTCAGTAATAAATAAAAGCTACACAAATTCTCTCCACCTGTATTTATATGTATAGACTCTACTCTGTAATGAGTAAGTTTATCAGAAAGAACCTGGGGCCTTGCAATTATTGCTTAGTTAATTATTGCACTGCTGGAATAAACAGTTGAATCAAATTTATTTCATTGTTTTTAATCTGTAGTTTAAATGGGGACTAATAAAAATAACTGTTATGAAGAAAGGAGATAGCATTTTGAATCCAGGGGGAGTTAGGTCTGCTGAACAGAAAAGTAGCCTCTCTTTTGTTTTTGGAAATAGGTTTCAGACCCATTTTGATATGTCATTGCTGAGCAAAATTTATTTTTCCAAATTTACAATATTATTTTTAAAATAAGTAAATAATAATAAGTAAAACAACAATTCTAAGTAATACTCTAACATATTATTATTCCCAAGGTTCCTTTTAACAAGATTTTATAGCAATATTTTACAGCTATCTCGAGGAAGCTTAATAAAAACATCTCTCACTACCATTCTTTGGCTGCCACAGGTGAAAGAGCTACTTTTGCCTGAGGTATTAGAATAGATCTGAGGATATAATAATGTTTTCTATTCTTCCATTTGGTAGTTAATTGAAAAATATATGATTTTGTTATTTTTTTTTTTAAGTAAAATATATTAAGAAGTTCAAGAAAAGATCTGGGAAGATTTTAGGTCCCTCACTCCTAATAATCGGTAATAAATGGAATCTAAGCCTCTAATTAGTTTTCAAAAATTGAATTGTTCATTTGAATTGAATTGAATTTCATCTTCTCTGAACAGTTTCTTCTTGGGTTAATATTTATGAGAATTTTCACTTCATTAGACATCTCTTTCAAAACAGTTGAGAGGGATCTCAGAGAAATTTGACTCAGTATCTTTACTCAGTATCTGAGTATATTTATCGTCTCTGTAAAAACAGCAACAAAACCATAAAACAAACAAAACCAATCAATTAAATATCAAAGGACCTTGCTACTATAGGAGTACATTAGTCCAAAACAAAATGTTAGTTTCTATAACTAAATCCCATTTTAAGATTTTGTAGGATTGGGTTTGTTTGTTTGTTTGTTTGTTGTTGTTACTGGTTGAAGTTTTGTATTTCCAACTAGTTAAGTCTTTACTTGCTTAGAAAGAGAGAACTTCGAATTCAGTAACGCAGTTTAATTTCTTAAGAAACTCAGGAAAACAATCTGTACTGATTGGAAAAATAGACTGAGAAGTAATAGTCATCAATTTTCATATGTGTTTTGTCTGAATTACCACTTCGATTCCATATTTCTTATTTGTTATTAAAGGGATATTGCTGTTAGACATTCTTTCATTGGCTTAAATTGCATACACATATTGTGTATGCAATTTTATAAATCCTTTCCTAATAATTCTCGGAATACAAGCATGAAGAAAAGAAAGAAGAACAGAATTTCAGATGGTCCATTCAATGAGATTGAATTAGCAAGACTTCATACTTCTGCACAGCTTTCAGATTTTCAAGAACTACTAAAATTAGAAGAACTTATAAAATTTCCAAAACTTAACAAAAAAAAAAATTAAAATCACTGTATGAAAATAAATATTTCTAATCTTTTCAAACTCAGCCTAAAAGTAGCTTTAATCTGCAAATTCAGATTTATGCACTGCTTTTAAACAGGTTTCTTGAAATTCATTTTTGGGAGAGGATGCTTTCTGCTTGGTTGGGTTTTTTTTGAGGCAAAATGGATCAAAATTCAAAGTAATCTGTTTACTAATAAATTCTAGCATGACAGTATCTGTTATACTGGCTCAAATATTAAAAGTAATAACCTGCAATAGGACAAATATTAATATAATATATTTATTTATTTAAATTAAATTTGGTTATTTGTTCTTTGAGCAAAACATGAAAGACAAAGATCTAAATGCCTATGGAAACTCAGTTGTCAGAGAGAATCTCCAATTTTCCATATACTGAAATTCGTGCAATCAAGGAGAAATGTTATATTCAGCTAAAAAAAGTTTGTTCCGATGTTTCTAGTAGATTGGAGAAATATCTTTACTTTTGTGAATAAGAAAAAAATTCTTTTTTCTTCTTTGCAAT
This sequence comes from Tetrao urogallus, assembly GCF_951394365.1. Lineage (NCBI taxonomy): Eukaryota > Metazoa > Chordata > Aves > Galliformes > Phasianidae > Tetrao > Tetrao urogallus. The sequence goes on from NC_136819.1 coordinate 33,328,186, forward strand.
ACAGTTAAACAGTTGTTACAATGAATTCCAAAGGTGGCTGTACTTCTATACTGACTGAAGTGCTTCTTATTGTCAAAATTAGCATTATTATACGCTCTCAGGTTAAATGTATTAAACTCACACAGCACGTAAAGAAGTTTATGCTTGCTTCCCTGAATAACTGAATTTAGTGTATGAAGGAAAGTATGAGGACTGCTCCAAAAATAATACCTCCTAATGTACCATTTTGGCTTACAGCATTAAAGGGGTATGGTGGTACTATGCCAGAACAGGTTGAACCTTCCCACCAATATTCCATTACATTTTGTTGCCGTGTGACAGATGGCAGCAGATGGACAGTCTGACATGGAAGTCACTATGGAGCATAAGTGTGTCATTAAATTCCTCCTTTCTGAAAAAACTGAACACATGGACATTCACTGATGCTTGATGAATGTTTATGGAGACAAAACAGTGGATGTGAACACAATGAGATGGTGGATGGTGCATTTCAGGAGTGGTGGCAGTGGGTTATCTTCTCTGGTGCAACGTGCCAGCTGTTGTTCATCACTGGTGAAAACACACAGGGAATAGTGGTGACTACTCTGAAAAACTGTATTCTGTTGTTGAGAATTTGCTCCATCAAATGGTGTTATTGTTCTCTTTGTATCTGTTGTAGTTTGCATGGAAAAAATTAGCAAGCATTACTTTCAGAGCAACCTACAGATCTACCTTATGAATGTACAAGGTGAAAATCAGTCATAAGTGCAAGCAACTCTGTTCAACTTTATGGCATATATGCAGTTGTACCCTCCCAGTGTTTGAGCCATATCCATATCAGAAAGGAGACGGAAAGGTCGATCTGACTCAGTTTCACTCCTGCATCTATAGCTTCAACATGTGAGGAAGTGACTTTTGAAACAAAGTCTCATAGTGCAATCTAGAGATAAACAAATGCAACATATAAGTTTACTTTTTGATCTAAGTTTGAAATGCTGCACACGTAAGTTCTTTTCCACAGTTGCTGGTCTTCTTAGCGTAGAACTATTCTTCTTCACTATAATAAAGAATTCAGAAGCTTTAGGTTTCTCTATAACAATAAGGCTGCTCTTTAATTTTGCTATACTACATCAGAAATGCTTTCTTTCTGCCTCGATGGAGAGACTCTTAAAACTAATCTAAGGAGGTGCCCAGTCAGCTATTTTGAATTCCTATTCTGTGTATATATTATCATGCATTTCTGCATTTTAAAGTATTTGTACAACCTATTGCTAAAACACTTGGCAAGTTATCAAAACATGACTTGAATACTAAATGCTGCTGATTTGACTGTTCCTCGGGGTACAGAGTTTAACAGTGCTCTTTGAAATTCCACGGAGTATGAGGAACATGTAGTAATTGAGCTTTATGTTCAGTTAGGGTTAAAACTGAGAACATTTTATTAATCTACTGGAAAAACAAAACAAAATAAATAAATAATGATCACATATCATCATACTGAAACATTTTATTCAAAGCTTAATAACTAAAAGAAATCCAAGCTTCTGAATGCTTTTTCAGGAATTATTTTACAGCCTGGGTTGGAGGACATGAATGTATAGGCTTTGTGCAGAAAATGTCACAAGCTATAATTGAACTTTCTTCTTAGAAGTCCCCATTACTACAGTCTTCATATTATGTGAAGTAAAATTCTGAATCAGATTTTAACAGTACCCATAGAAAAACATAGCTCAGACATGTCCTTGCACATTTGACAATGGTGGAGCTCTCTAGGCATAGCTATACTATACAGCTACCTGAGCTACTTCCAAAAATTCTACTGGAAGTAGAAATTGTAAAATCAAGGGATTAATCTTGAATTAATTAACTCCGCTGAGAAGCTATGTAAGAAGGATCATAGAATCACAGAATGAAGCCTGATAGCAGCTATTGAATCACAGAATGAATCATACAGTGAATCACAGAATTGTTTGGTTGTAAGAGACCTTAAAGATCAAATTCTAACCCCCGTGACAGGCAGGGTTGCCAACCACTAGATCAGACTGCCAAGGTCCCCGTCCAACTTGGCCTTGAGCTCCTTCATAAACAGGGCATGCACAACTTATTTGGGCAACATGCTGCTTCTATCAAAGAAGCAGCGCAATAATTCAGCACACTGCGTCCAAGTGCAAAGGAAGGCTGCTGTTGTATGGGGTTGCACAGAGATAACTCAACATGCGATTACTATGTCAGATTTCTTGTTCTTCTAGTCTTATCTAATTCTTGAAACTCTCTGACAGATTTCTTATCCATGTTATTTTTCCAAGAAATATAGAAATATATATTGGAGGCAGAGATTCCACATACTTCTTTAGATTCCCATGGTGAGAGGCATCATGGGAGCAGGAAAAGAATAAGAAAAAACACAGTATTAAGGAATATGCTTATCACAGCATATACAGCAAAGCCCATAGTTGCTTTTTGCAGATCTGCACATCTTGTGTGACCATCTTCATCACAAAATAATTCAGTCTCCATTAGTACTCTTTCATATTTTAGAGCAGCATTACAAAGTAAAGATATAACCAATGCATACTCATACTTCATTACCAATACTTCCAGTACATTTTTCAGTGTTTTCATAACATAAAGCCTTACAGAGGAACAAAGAGGGGGAAAAAAAAGAATAAATCTGCTGATAGCAGCTTCATAATTTCAAAACCAGTTGAACCTTTCAAGGCAGATCAGAAGCTCAGGAACCTGCTTTAGCATGAGGGTTATATTAGATGATCTTCAGAAGTTCCTTCCAATCCCTATAATTCTGTGATTCTTTGATTTAGTACATTTTCCTTCCATCAGCTAGAGTTGAACCCCAGACTTTGCTCTAGGCTTTCAGCCTTCTTCCCAATACTGTTCTTTTCCCAGCAGAGGGTGTGTGATGGACAGAATCTGCCAGAAAACTGAGGGCAGTTTCTTTTGTTGCCTCTAAGTATTTGAGAAAAAGTCTGCTGCATGGACCCAAAGCTTATATTTGTTGGTATGTATTATAGCTGGATGACTCTAGCAGGTTAACAGTACAAGCTATACATAGAAGTCACAGTTCAGATACCAAATTGAAATATGTTTCCTAATTTTATGATGACCCTAATATCTCCTTGCACAGTAAATTTTCTGTTCTGTGATAGTCTTGTCAGCTCATTTGAAGGAGGTGTAGGTTTTATGTTTTTGAAAAGTAAAATTAGTCAAGTACTGCCTGTCAGGCAATGTCCCCAGTGAATGAAGAAAGAGAAACATCGCTCCCATTTTAAAGAAGGGGAGAAAGATAGGCTTGGAGAACAGGCAGATGAGCTTACATCTATACCTATGAATATGTATAGATATAATAGACAGAATCATGGAGATGCCATGCAAAGGTACCTGGATAGGCTTGAAAAGTGAGCCCATGTGAACCTAGTAAGGTTCAATAAGGTCAAGTGTAATATGTTGCACTTGGGTTGCAGCAATCCCAGATATGTTTACAGACTGGAAGGAAAACTTATTGAGATCAACCCTTCGTAGAAGTACTTGGGAGTTCCTGGTAGATGAAAAGCTGAAGATGAGCCAGCAATCTGTGTTTGCAGACCACAATGTGAACTGTATCCTGGAAGTGAGAGGTGATTATCCCTCTCTACTATACCTTTGTGAGGTATGGAATACTGTGTCCAGGCCTTCTCAGCCTGGAGAAGAGAAGCTCTGAAGGCCTCATTGTGATGAGGTCAGCAGTAGGACAAGAGGGAACAGTTTGAACTAAAATAAAGGAGATTTGGATTAAATGTTAGGAGCAAATTTTTCACTGAGGAGATGTTGAGGTATTGGAACAGATTGCCCAGAGAAATTAGTGATGTTCCAACCATGGAGGCATTCAAGACAAGGCTGGTTGGAGTCCTGGGCAGCTTTTTGGCAATCCTAGTGAGGGCAGGGGGATTGGAAATGGTTGATTCTTAACATCTCTTCCAAGACAAGTCATTCTATGAATCTATGATCAGCACCACATTCTGCAAGTTCTATGTTCACCAGTCAAGAGTGCCATGATCAGCACACTGTATAAATACTTCAGTGACACATAAGCAGGTGAGGCAGGTTACTTGAGAAAATACACATTGCATGACCTCAATACACATTCCTGACCTCAACATGACACCTGCAGACTAAATATTTTTTTTAAGCATCAGAGAAGAAAGTTCATCTTGTGAATTCTTGTCCAAATCCATGTATTTCATTTAGGATTTCTGCCATATACCAACCACATACCAAGCTTAGGGAATCAGAAAATACATGTCATTTAATTTCTGTCTTCTTTAGTACTTAACGTTTCTGGACAGGATGGAATACGAGTATTTAATACTTACAGCATTAAATTACAGCTATCTAATTGCAGATTTTTAGTTTACATGACATGTTGAAATTCATGTAAGCTTCCTCTTATTTACCACATAAATTCACCCATTCCATTGTATTAGCAGGGAAGCCTACACTGCAAATGTGACTTATTGGCCTAAGACAGCTATCTAGCTAGTCACAGTGTCAGGCTACGAATTGACTCTTTTCCCATAATGAATGCACCAGGGACGTTACTGTTTGGCAGTACATGGATACAGACTCTAGAACTGTGTCCAGCTTATAGCCAGAAGGAAGGGTTCCTATTAAAATTAATAGCCTGCTTGCTGCTTTTTATCAATGTATTATTGAAATGGTGTTCTTTCAAGGTTGCACAGCTGGTTTAATGCTGATTATGTTTTAAGCCAGAATGGATAATTAAATAGGACAAAAATGAGTGTAGGGTTATTCATGACAGAAAAGATGCCAAGAACTATAAAACAAAGGCATCTTGCTGATAAACCAGAGAGAAAAGTTATATTTACTGCAAAATTATTAATCTATGGGCTCTCCCTTCTGCGCAGAAAATCAGTTCTTAATTTGCAACATACTAAAGCTAGTCCTCAGCTGTTACTTGTGCTGGAGAAACTCTTACGTGAAAACAGCATAGGAAAAGCAAAATAGCATACATTGCCCAGCTTTTATGGATTTAACTATACTAAGTAGGTAGGTCCAAAAGTAATGCATCTTATTTATTTCCATGGAAACTACAACAGCCACAAAGAGCACAATAACACTATTTGATAGAGCAAATTCTCAGCTACAAAACAGTTTTTCAACAGTCACCACCATTACCTATGCATTTTCAACAGTAATGAACAAGAGCCTTAATTCTGCTTTTGTAAATACATGTACAAGTATAGGTGATATATTGTTTCTTCTGACTCTGCTAAAAACCCTTCTTCACTATGCTCACATCCACTGTTTTGTCTCCAGAAACATTCAGCAAACATCAGTAAATATTAATGGAAGAGATTTTTTCAGGATAGAAGAATTCAATACCACATCTTTGCTTCATCTCCATTTACATGTCAGACATCATTTTGTCATAATGCCCCCTTCTGCCATATGTCACATGGCAACAAGATGTAATGGGATATTTGTTGGAAGGTTCAACCTCTTCTGCCATACCACCAATATCTGCCTCTGATATTGTGGTCAACATAATAAAATAGAAGGTATTACTTTTGGAGCAGCCCTCATTATTTTCTTTTCCTGAGAAAGATTTATTTTCCAGTTTCCAGTAAAATGGATGGTGCTTGCAGGTCTCTGCAGTAGCACTGCAGAAATAATAGCTTAGTGTCATGCAGCTACATTACATAATACTAGAATATAAATTCTGTTAAGGTTTTATAAAATGTTTTTTTCTTTTTATCTTCACTTAATTATTACTGGGTGTTTCTCAACAATAGCAGTACCAGCTCTGTTTTTGTGTCTTGAAAATTAAATATTAACTATATAAAGTGAAAAACTGAAGGTTTTCTCTCAAAACATAACATCTTGATCAAATATGAAAGAATAGCTGGCAAATTAAGTTTAAATATCTAGGAGATATGCAAGCATAAGTAAACTTTATCCATAAAGGAAAAAAAATCTTTAATTATGGTAATTTCTGAACTTACTTTTAATTTATTTTACTTAAAGGATTTTAATAACAAGACAGTAAAAAAGAAAGAGATTTTAACGTTTCCAACAAAAGTTTTTTTCTAAGGAAAATATAATCTTTTCAATTGATTTTACTTATGTAAAAGAGAAATTAATGATTTAGATTGTATTGCAGAATTGATTTAAACACTGGAAGTGCTAACTATAAGAATGGTATCAATCAAAAAACAGATATTAGTGAAAAATTAGTAGTCTTAAATATTCCTTAACTTCAGAAGTAGAGATTAGAGGGAAAAATAAGAAATCATTTTTACTCATTTTTCACATTTATTTTTCTAAACAACTAAGTTCATTATGAAAAAGAGAACCACTCTAAATATATATTTTGCTACGAGTGCTTATGTAATAAGAAATTGTTAATTCACTCTCAGAAGTCTATTTGTTTCTTACTGATTCTAATTATTGGTTCTAAGTTTTTTGCTGCTTGTTCTGTATGGATTGCAGGTTTTCATGGGATCTTGATAAATTAATTTCAGCCACTGATTGTTGCTGTACAGCATTGAAATAATTAAAAAACATATTTGAGAGCTGATCTTATGTTTTAAATTGAACTCTTTTTTGATTCAATTTTTATTACATTTTTACCTCCCAAGTGAAAACCTAAAGATCTACAATCTTCCCAAGCACAGATGATTACACACATTTTTAAGGCAAAAGCTTAGTAAGATCTTGCAACCATTAAGTTAGTTTTAGCACTAAATGAAAACCTCTAATACGGGTTATTTTCTTCAGTCTGTAACTGGAAAAATTTTCTTTGAAGTTTTTCTTTACTACCCTTTCACTTTTGTCAAATATCATATTCATTTATGTTAGTCAACATATTACTTTGGAAAACTACTGGATATCAATGGAAAATGAGTAAGCGCTGTAAGATATGTCCTCTGCCTCACATGATGCTGAGGCCAGAAGAATTTATTGCTATTATTAGTAGCTGCTCTATTTTCTATTTTAATATGTAACTTTTGCAACTATTTTCTGAGTTCAATTAAGAACTAGTGTTCTTCCACATTAGTACTTGTCAGTACCACTTAATTCCAAGTCTGTGAGGCAGTATTTCACAGTTTTAAATGTCAAGATGAGCAAGGCTAGTAGATACAAAACAATGAAAACAACATATCTGCCAGCTGTTTGTAGGGCTCTCCAGATGAAAAACTTCACGTTCTCTAAAAAGTTGAATTAGAGGTCTAACAAGCCAGTAGGATAAATTCTCGAATTACAGTTTTACATATATTAAATTATTCTCCTCATCTGTCAATGAATATCTCCATACAGTTTTAAATATCAGTTATTCCAACACGGAATGACTTGTTTCCTCTTGGTGGTGAGATATGTGAATAACTAACCTTGTAAGCACTATTATAATCTGATTGTCAGACATGTTTGTCCTGCAACCTAATATTATACGCAGAGGTAATTTTTCTCAAGTTCATAGTTTCTTTGCAGAATTTGCTTTCACAGAACATACTAGAACTTGAAATGCATTTGAAATATTGGTTTTCTGCTCATAATTATTAAATTTATGAAGAGAATTCATTCACATCTCAACACATGCAGTGGTATTTGAAATTAACGAATTTTAGTTTGAATATTTAGTTACATAACTGTGCCTAGTTTTTATCCATGGACTTAATAAGAATATTCACAAAGAACTTGGTTTTGAGTAACATCACTTTCTATTCTGAGTTAGCCAGTTGTCAATCCACCCCACTGTTCCTCTAGCCCACATTTTCAAAGTTTCATAACAAGAATGCTGTTATGTGGGAGACCACAGTGTGTCAAATATCTTGCTGAAGTCAAGATACACAACATCCACTGCTCTCCCAGACATTGATAACATCACAGAAGGCTATTAGGTTGGTCAAACATGACTTCCCCTCAGGGAATCCATGATGACTACTCCTGACAACCTTCTTCTCTTCCAATTGCTTGGAGATGGCATCCAATCATCTTTCCAGGGACAGAAGTGAAGCTGACTGGGTAAATATCTATGTAAATATCATGAAAGTTGTTTCCATTACTTCCCAGCTTAATTTCTTTGAACAAACAAACAAACAAAAATATGTAAGCCATGTGTTACAAATATTTCATTACATACAAAATCTGCCATATATAAAATATCTCTCTGATTTTTAAAGGTTTAATATTCACGATCTGAAGAGCAATGTTTAAACTGCTGATTCTCCTATTATGAATTTTAAACAAGCTTAAAACAGTGTAGAAAATAAATGTTATAAATGTTACCAGCTGAGATATACAACATTGCATAAATCCTAGGTGAAATTCTGGTCCCAGTGAGACTTTTTTCCTCTAATTATAGAATGACTATTAATCTGTCATAATCCAGCATATAAAGTTTCACAATAATGTAAATTAGAATATAAAATATAAAAGCATACTTTATGACCTCTACATTATACATGGATAAGTGTGACATCATTTCTGTTATAACTGATATAGGACTAAATGATAGGACTCTAAATGATAGGACTTTGCAATTAAAAACATTGTACTTACTAAGAAAACACAGGAAAAGAAATGGCATGCCAGGAGTGAAAATTAAATAACTGTTAATATTCCCTGTCTCTGATGGCATGGTATATGTAACTTTTTTTCTTGTTCACAATAGCAGCAATGCAGAACAAATAGAAAAGTGAAATATTTAGTGTCTTAATTTTCAATTAGGAGTTTTTCCACTTGAGAAGTGGCACTGATACTTTCTAGAAGAATCCTGTGCATGTTGGTTAATATGTTTAAATGAAGAAAAAAGTCAATCTCAAATTCAGTTCTAATGAGCCATGCACAAACGTCAGGTCTCTTCTGTCCACTCAAATGCCATGGAACGCATCTGACTTTATAATGAGCCAAACAGTTGTCTCCTCATAATCTCATTTAGCCTTCTGTTAGGTATCTGTTTCCAAATTTCACAATACTATAGTGGAGATTATGTGCTTTCATGGCTAAAATCCAGTTGAAGATGTACTTGTTCTAAAATCCCTCACATTTTGTCAAAATTATTTGCAAGCAGTTGCCTTCATATCCTTTGCAGTGAGAATGTTTGACCTTACAGAGTCCAAATGGCTTATTGCCTAGTTTTGATCTACTTTGTACACTAATGGAGAAGAGATCAAAACCAGATGACAGACATCAAGGCAAATGGCCAGTGGCAGAATGGTTGGCCTGTAGGCAGAAAACTGAAATAAACCTGCCAAGTATTATTCATCTCAAGGGAAAACTACCTCAAGCTGACTGCGTATATGATTAACTCCTGAATGGTTACTGAGTACCACCACCAAAATTTATTTTGAAATTTGACAGTATTTTCCTCTTATAAAATGTATTTTCTTTCATTGGTTTTAGAAAGAAATGCAGAAGAACTACAGTTTGATAAATGCATGTGAATGCAGACAGCTCTTGAGAAAATACAAATATGGCTGTAAGAAGAACATAGTAATTTTTTTTTTTTTTTTCCATATTACTCTTAGGAAAATTATAGTGTTAAAAAAATTAGTTTCAAACACCTATAATCAAGTGCATTGGTAATTTGTGTGCTGGATATTTTCTCATATATTACCCAAGCAAAAGGTTTTAAATAGAGATTTGGCAGAAGAAAAAGTTTTAAAAAACAAACTTAACAACAGTTTATTTTCTTGCTGAAAACAAAATGTTAGAATATGTTTATGCACTATGATTGTTTATCACCTTTGCTGGCAAATAAATTCTAGACTCAGAATTACTATGAGTAGAAGGGCTTTGCAAAATGAATGTCTTAGCAAACAAACACTATTATCATAATTCAAAGTCACAATGCATCCTCCATAAATTACGTTTTTTTAAAAAAATATGATAGCTTGTATTTCTTAACTCTTAAATATCTCTCAAATGTGTTCACGTTTAGATGTTGAAGATTAGAATACAGAAGAGTATAGTAAAAGAAATCCCAACATACAATTAATGTGTTAATGTTCTCTTTCTTACAGAAAGTAAAGCACACAAAACATAATCATCATACATTGATCTAGACACCCCACCCCCATCCCAAAAATTATAACTTAGCCAAATATCCGATTTTTTCCTGGGTTTTCACCAGTATATATATATCATGTATTAGCTTCTAATAATAACATGATTATTATGTATTATGATCAGATCCTTAGCTGAGAAACACAAGAAAATTTTAGTCAGCCAGGAATCCTGCAGGGTAAAGAGGAAGAGAAGCATTTTACATTTATCTAGAGGTTTCAGTCCTTACTCTGAATATAAGGACAACATCATTCACATGCCATTTCCAGAGACCAAGGTCTCCAAGGATATTCTCAGATCTGTATCTATGATGACTAACCCTAGATGATCCAGCTGTTTATTTTTCTGACTGAAATAATAAACAATTTTCAGCAGACATTAAAATATAATATCAACACTTCCTAATTTGTCGACTTAGTAAAAACAGATTGCTGTTGGAATGATATAGAAATTGTAAATTTAAGTGTTTGCATTGGGTATCCAGTCCTATACAAAAACACTACTAGAGTTCCCGTTATTCTACAGTTTTAATTACATTTAAAACCTTGCTATAGGATTTCACAGTAATCTCTTGCATAAGCTACTGATAATGTTGGTTTTATACAGTCCTCCTAGTGTGATACTGCTGTGGTGGAATTGCTTTCTAATACAGATAATGCGGTAAATGACAAATGAAGGCTATCATAATAAAATGACACATAGTAAGTTTTAAATCTTTCTTACCCATTGTTGTTGGTATATTTTCATTCTTAGCTATTTTGAGGCGTCAAAACATGCAGCATGATTTTCTTTTCTGTACTCATAGAAGAAAAACTTAGTCAATTTCTAACAACTTTGTTGGATGTTTTTCAGACTCCATCTTCCATGTTTTCTTCCTTTGTTGTTGATCTGGAAACAAGAAAATACACAGTTTAAGAATATATGAGCTGAATGAGATTAGTGTCTGTGATTGAGACAGCTTTGCTTATGTACAGAATAAGACTTGTTAAACTTTTCAAGAAAAAAGTACAAGGCATACCACATTTTCAAGGTCTCTTTAATTTTACTTTAGGAATTAGAAAATAATAAGTAAAATCTCTGTGTAGAAGTAGCATTCATTTGCAAGAAAGTTAATTATAGCCTACTAAATGGCAGCTGTTTCTTGTGGCATGTGCAGAGAATATTTATTTATAGACTGTTACACAAAACAAACTGAAACACATATTCTCTCTATAGGTAAACAACTAAGCTAAACTGATAGCAAGTTTCTCCAAAGAAAATCTTGTGAACATATTTTATTTCCACCTCAAAGTTTCTGTTTTTCTTATCTTCTGTTTAGCTTATTCTGTTTATCTTATCATATTCTGTTTTAGTTTACACTGTCCTTTTTACAATGCCTTTCAGTTTTATTGATTCCTCTGGTAGGTAATGACAAGAAAATAGACAAGGAAGATAGGTTTGAGACAAGAATGGTTAATCAAAAATATAAAACATTCCATTTAAGTTTGCTAGCTAGATTGGGTGCAGGCTAGAGGATCTTCCGTGAAAGTGATAATGTTTTCCTTTGGGGGAAAAAATAAATAAATAAAGAGCAGTATTGTATCTATTAAAGTAAAACATCCTGTTTTTGGGAAAAAAAAAAAGAATTATAACATAAAATTTCAACAAAAAAACAAAGTTACCTCTAAAAAAATCCTTAATTCCAAAAATATCTTATTAAAAATGATAATTTTACAAAATATTTATAAATTTTGTATTTAATTTATTGAAGTTAACTCGGACCATCACTTTCTAAATGAAAGACATTTCTTCAGTTGCAGAACAGATGATCCGTTCTATGTTTGTTATTTACTTTTCAGTAGTTGAAGATCCTAGGGTATTCCGAAGCAATTATGGTTATCAACTCTAAGTAATGCTGTAATTATTTTGTAATTGATAAATGAGCCTTCTTTAGCAAAATAACAATAGTAGATAACATCTAGAATTAATATCAGTACTGCTTTCTAATATACACATATTTCCCAGTTATTTTATATATATATATACACACACACATATATTCCCCAGTTATATACTGTGTTGGGAATTCTATGTTACTTGACAATTACATTCATACATTTTGCTTGCTGCTTTTTGTTATTGTTTTTTTTTCCTTCCTAGTTCATTAAAAATAAATATTTTATGGGGAAAAATAGAATTTCTAGGTTTTTTTCTTATTTTGAAGAGAAAGAATTTGGGAATAAGAGATATTACTTGAGAGGAAAATCAGCTCGCTCAGCATTCTTAATTTTCCTTTAGAGTTCATTTGAAAAAAAGCTGTGTTAGCAACATAAAAATTTATCTTTTTCTTGAAAATGGAATGAGATGAGTGAGATGTTGACAGTCGTTTCTGGAAAAGAGGTATAGTTATGGTTTGCTGTGTGTGTAATCAGAAATAGCACTGCAATCTGTTTTGTAACCTTGTTTCAGTACTTTATAATGTATGTATGTATTGTCCTGTGCTGCCAGCAAGCCAAGGGGATCTCCTTGAGAGCAGCCCTGTGGAGAAGGAGCTGGAGGTCCAGCTGAATGTGAAGCTGGACACGAGCCAGCAGTGTGTGCTTGCAGCCCAGAAGGCCAACTGTGTTCTGGGCTGCATTAAAAAAGGGGTGGCCAGCAGAGAGAGGGAGGTGATCGACTTCCTCTTGTGAGGAGGACCCCTCTGGAGTACTGCATTCTGGTCTGGGGCCCCCAGCACAAGAAAGACACAGAGCTCTTAGAACAGGTACAGAGGAGGGCCACTAAGATGATCAGAGGGCTGGAGAACCTCTCCTATAAAGAAAGATTAAGAGAACTGGGCTTGTTTAGCTTGGAGAGGAGAAGGCTCTGGGGAGACCTCATTGTGGCTTTGTAGTACTTGGGGGGAGCGTGTAAACAGCAGGGAGCGTGTCTGTTTACAAGGGTGGATAGTGATAAGACAAAGGGGAATTTTTTTAAACTAAGACAGGCGAGGTTTAGGTTAGATATTAGGAGGAAGCTTTTCACACAGAGGGTGGTGACTCACTGGAACAGGTTGCCCAGAGAGGTATTCAAGGCCAGACTAGACGTGGCCTAGTGGTTGGCAACCCTGCACATAGCAGGGGGGTTGAAACTAGATTATCATTGTGGTCCTTTTCAACCCAGGCTATTCTACGATATGATTTTAAGATTCATTTTCAGAAAAAAAAAAGTGTATTAAAGAGGAAAGCTTTTACATTATTACATTCGTGCAAATGAATTTTTTACATTACATACATCCATGTAAATATGATTCGTTTAAACATCAGAATAGAGTAAGAACACAGCCTGATATGAAAATACGACCATATACAGCAGGATTCTTTTCCTACAAACATATATTTGTAATTGCTTTAATAAAACTTCAGAAAATACAGTCATGTTGTTAAAATTAGGTAGTTCACCAATACCAGCTTACTTTTATTGTCATTCAAAATCTATTGCATCAAATAAATTTCTGGCTGATCATCCTAGCAAGCTCTTGATGTGTTTATAAGGATTTTCTGCAATATACTAAACCACAAACCCTGAATAAAATTGATGACAACTAAACATTCCAAAAACTGCTACCTCTATGAATTCAATGCCTTTCAGAACTTTTTTTTTTTTTTTTTTTAAACATGCGTGACCTACTTTCTTCTTATTAACTACATTTTATTCTGATACCGGAGACCAGAGATTATACATCATAGGAACTCTCTGCGTTATTTAAGACAAAAAAAAAAAACCTGTTGAATTCAATGTCACAGCAGAGTTTTGTGGTAGTGAGGAATTACCTTGATAAATGGCCATGACATTAACATTTTCATGACTCTACCTTCAATGTCATTGCATCACAGTGCAGAGTGCTAAAGTAAGGCCACTGCTACCGTCTGACAACATATTAAGCTGAAGCTCACTCTATTTCTGTATCCCATAGGCACAATAAATGGAGAAAATAACACATTTACAAACTGATAAAGCCCAGCAAAGCTAATAAAATCAGACACTTTATAGCTTGTCTAATAGTGTCCTTTGAAGGGTATAAAATAACACAGCATGTACTGCTTTGGAGGAAATCAAATTCAGTACAGCAATATTCTGAAATATGTGTTTGAAGAGGCAAGAGATACTAAAGCTAATCAACTTATAACAATAAAAAAAATTAAATTAATGCGCTGTTTGTGTTAATGTAATGGTATTTGGCTTTGATAGGAGCAGTAATAACCTACCAAATTGTTCCAACTTCAGTAAGAGTGCTCCCTAAAAATTTTACAAATATTTCAAATATTACACTCTCCTACCTAACAGTCTATTAGAATCATCATATATCCCTATAGAACACTGAATTTTTTTTGTTAATGCCAGACAACTGTGAGATTAGAACATTTTTTAATTGTTCTGCGCCCAGAAATTAATGTAAACTATTTCATATTCTGATACTAGATTCTATGCAGCCATAAAAAGATATGTGTTGTCTTCATTGACACATTATTAGTTTAAAATAATACTACCATTCCACATTTCTTTTGATCTGACAAAGCTTGATTTGCTTATCTGAAGTAGCAAACATAATTTCTAGTCTATGTTGACATCTAGCTGCTTATTCCAGCTACCTTGAGCCCAGACCCATTTTAACAGTGTTTGATCAGTAAGGAGTTCAATAACAAACTTTTTAAGTAGTATAGAAATGTGGTGAAGAGTGCCTTGAAAACCAATAACACTTATTTGTGCTCTGATTTTATCAGATCTGACAAGCTAATCAAGGTTAGGACTGGATACTAATAACAGAGGAGAATTCCAAGGGCAAACTAGACTGAGAAAGAAATGTTGTACTCTTCCAGTTTTGTCATTATCTGAAAGATTCTGGAGAGAATTTTAGTGTGGTTTACAGGCCTTTTTGTTTTTTTAAGTCATAGAAATCTAAAAAGTGAGATCAATTTACTATAATTATTAAAAAATAACATGTATTATCTGCTTTTAGGTTTTGGTGTGTTTACATGTTCTTGCTCAAGGGAACTTAAAACTGAAAGGCACAGCAGTAGGTCAATAAATAGTAGCACAATCAATTATTACCTTTTTTTTTAAATAAAACAAAAAAACAAAGATATTGTTTGTGAATAATTTAAATGAAAACAATCAAATGATATTAAAGCTTTTATTAGTAATTGGCTTGTAATGCTTTCAAGGTATAACCTTACCTTCTACTGAGCTTTAGTGCAATTGCTGATTTATGTCATTCACATTTATTTATATTTTGTCTTTGAAATTGATGCACATCTTAGGTATGTGAAATAATCTTTACTAATAGGAAATTTGACAACTCTTAAGAGATCTCAGAATTTAAAAATTCAAACCAGATTTCTGTAAAGTTATAATTTTCTGAATACTGAATTACAAGACATGTCTGAAAATCTACTCTCCATGTAGCAAAATAAGGATGCTGGCAGTTTAAATAGTAGTTTGAACTAAGACAAAACTGATTGTTTTGAAAAACTCCTAAGAACATTATGCAAACTATAAGTAATACAGTTTGCTAATTACTACAATAATTCTATAAGATGGCTAAAATGTATGAATCAAATATCTTTGAAAAACATTTAGCCATGTCATACGCATGCTGCTCATGTAATTTCCTGCAGCATGAGAGAAATTCTACATATTGGAGAGAAGTGACCAGATGACAGTAGTCTTTCACTCAGTGAAAGTGTCCTGCTTTGGAGCAGGTCCAAAACCATCTCATCATGGATTATGCAGGGCCTATTCTGTTCCCCATCCCTATCTACCAACACAAAGGTCTGTGTGTCTAGAGAGAAATTAGTTTTACTATCAAAGACTGAGGCAAAGAAGGCATTAAGTAACTCAGCCTTATTGTGGTCCTTGGTCACCGTATTACCCTTGACATCCAACAAGGGATGGAGATTCTCTCTTGCCCTCCTCTTACTGTTGATGCTTTTATAGAAATATTTATTGTTGCCTTTCAATGATATGCTCCTTTGCTTCTGGCTTCTCTCATCTATCAGAATAACAGAAGGAAGATAGTTTAGAGAAACTTACGTTCCCTTGATGGCATGATGTTAGACATCAAAGTTTTATTTAATGAATAGGATACAAAATTGACTTGAGCTTTTAATTCTTAGAAGGTAGATACTATTTAATAACAGCAATTAAATTCTAATATTCCTAGTTTTCACACCCTTAAACTCCAGTCTGTAATTTCTGACAATTAAAAATAAGCCATGTGCAATTTTCATTATGCATGAATTCAAGTATACATCAGGCATGGCTCATCCTTAAAAGTTATGTGACATTGAACATCAGGACATGTTCCTGCAGTAAATAGAAAAAACATTAAAGGTTAGCCAAGGTGCTCTCTCATTGGCTTGTAGCCTTTATATTCATACTGCTAAGCAGTGTGATAAAGTTTATGTTCCATCAGCGTGTGAATGTGCTCTTTGGAACTGCTTTTTCCTTCATGACCAAACAATTAGCAATAAGGAAAAGGGACACTGCAAGTGAAGCAGATCCCATCCAGAAGTACCCTGATGTCCTTTCTCAGCACTGTACCAGATAATGGTACTGTTACTGAAGATTATCAGCTTTAGTTTTGTGTTCAGTAAAATTAATTTTTAAGATTTTAAGAGATTAACACACCAGTCAGATTTAAGTCCCTCCTCCTGTGTTTGAGGCTTTTTTCTTCTTTTTCTACTTTCTTCTCTTTCTTTTCCTTTTTCCTTTTCCAAGTAGTAGGAAAGGTAGAATTTCATTGGTAAGCAACAAACAATTTAAAACACAGTGACTATATAAAGTTTTCTTAAGTGAAAATTTACAAATGATTCAAATGTTCTATACTAACTGCCACACATACCACTGCAGCTTTGAAATTATCAGGGTCTGATTTCAATATTTAAACAACTTCAAATGTATGCGAAAGTGGTACACTACACTCTTAAGATGCTATTCATCTTTGTGGCTCCAGTCATCTTTCCTTCCATCTTCTTTGCTTTCCATCACCTTTCTTTACTTCTTTTTCCTTTCTATTGTTATTTTCCTTTATTCTTTTGATTTTTTTCCCCTTTTCTCTTTTTCCTTTCCTCCCTTTCTTTTTCCTTCTTTCCTATTTCTCCCTATTTCATTTTCTTTTCTTCTCTCTTATTACTTTCTCTTTTCTCTCTTATTACTTATTACTTTCCTTCTTGTCTTTTTTCTTCTTTTCTTTCTCTCCTCCTTTCTCCTACTTTTCTCTTTCTCCTCTCATCTCTTCCTCAACTCTTGTCAACACAAAGCTAAAACTTGGCCAAATTTCATTAACATGTGGGAATGTAAATCTAAATAATGAACTACAAAACTGAACAGTCTTACACAAAGATCAGATAACAAAGGAGTGTAGGTAGTAAACATCCTAAAAACAAGCAAACAAAACAAAACAGTATGGTAAGAATTATTAAGATCCCAAGTTCCTACATCTGCATTTGCAGAGATAAAATATTTTGAAAAGATATATAGGAACTGAAGGAATTTTTTTCAAGCTTAAAGGATTTGTCTCCAGAAAAATACCTCATGAGTGCCTTCCAAGTTTCAATTAAAAAAAAAAAAAAAAAAAAGCTCTTTCAGCCACAGACTCCTAAAAAACATCCAGCAATAAGTGAAATCATATGTATATTCATTTCTTCAAACAACTGTCATTCATATTCATAAGGCCAAATTGCTCTGAGGAGCATGGTCCATGGCAGAACCTAACAGCTCTGCACATTTTGCTCTCACAAGTACAGTATCACATCCCCTTAATTGCTACAATGACATTGTGCTGTTTCATTAATCTTGTACTACCATGAAAGTTGGCTTATTACCTAGTTCAGATAATCTAGGCTTGTCAAAAGAATAAGTAAAAAAAATTACAGTTCCAGAAAGCCACTTTAAGTGTCTATCTGACAGGTAACAGTTCCTGAACTCATGTGCTACTGTCTCGCCCCAATTTATAGGAGGGAGATGAGGTTCTTTTAATATCCGTATACCCGGCATGAGATTACCTGGCATGAGATTAAGAAACAACGGTTCGTATGTTGTTCCGCCCAGTTTATTACCAAACCTAATCAGGGAGACAGGGAAGGAGGGCGATAGAAAAGATGGAAAAGAAGCAAGAGTTGCGTAAAGCGGGGATAGTCACCAGCAGGATCCAGCAGCGGTCCTGTTGCACGGCGTTTGAAGGTCCCAGGCAGACGCAGCGGGGGCGAGGAGCAGCAGTGTGACCGGCCTTTGGGCAGCAAGCAGGTAGACGAGGAAGTCGAGGAGCCAATCCTTGAAGCAGCAGCGCTCAGGCAGCAAGCACAGGAGAATTCGACAGCATGCAGGAGTCACCTCACGAGGAATCTGATCGTCAGGAATCCCTCTTCTTCACGAGGAATCTGCTTGCCAGAAACCTCTGTTCTGCTTCACGAGGAACCCTGTTGCCAGAAACCTCCGTTCTTCTTCATGAGGAATCTGTTGCCAGAAAACCTATCCTCATGGTTTTCAGTTCCTCTTTTATCCTCCTTGTTCTCCTGCCTATGTGACAAGGATGGGCCTTGAGCAAGAGTCATTGAGTACCCCCTGAGATGGCCATCATCCTGAGATAGGTCCACACAAAGGAGCACTTCACAGCTATTTAGCTGCAGCTCATCTCGCTCTTGTTGCCCCTGGCCTTGTCCATCTGCGTCCCCCAGACAAAGGATCTCACCACCTTTGCGCAGGGCTTGTTCATCTGTGTCCTTCAGACAAAGGATTCCACAATCCTTGCTGGGGACTTGTCTGGACTTGAACAAGTCCATCTGTGTCCCCAGCAAGCTTTGAGACACAGACGTTAACAGAATAATCTCTTACAGCTACACAAGGGATAGAGGATAGCTTTCTAACTTTTTGTTTCAACTCTGTAAATGCATTGACACTGGATTAGAACAGTCATTAGCAAAAATTCTCCTTGAAAACATAAGATCTTCACCTAGAAAATTAGAAATGGCAATGTAAAACCGCTTTTTTTAAGCTTTTTTTTTTTTTAATAGAAAGATTACATTTCAAGGATTTTTATTTTAAATCAATCTTCAACAATATTTGAATTTGTTCTAGGGGGATCACAGTATTGTATATGTAATTCCCAATTCTACAAATTCAATAGCATTATCACTTCCTTATATTGTTGAAATAATCTTCTACAAGTCCCTGCAAGATTAGTGCTTTTATCTATGTAAATATAAAAAATATATATATAAAAAGTAACCTCTAATACAATATTAGAAGCAGCACTAGATAGCACCAACTCTGCCTCAAAGTTTCAATGACAAGACCCCCTGAGAAAGCTACTTGAAAGTCAGTTCAGAGTGCCTTTTCTGAAATCTTCAGCAGAACTAGCACAGAGTTCCAACGGTAAAACTAATGAAAAGTTTTGGTTTGTTTCTTTCAGTCTGCCATTAAAAGTAAATGTTAAAATAATTTAATCAGAGGCTGTAGCAGTCCCATAGTTCATAACAGGAATATCAGATATAACCAAACCCATGCTATCATTGGCATGGATATCTACATTTCTTCTAGCAGTACTCATCTCACTAAGAGGGAAGTCCAAATAGACACCTATTTGCACGTGCTTTGTAGAAACCTACCAGAATTTAGTAGGTAGGTTCACCAAAGACTTTATTTCTATTAAACACTCACTTTCATTTATATCAAGTCCTATGGCAGGAACATGTTCTTTTATTTACTGGATTTGTCTTGAATCTGCTTATTTACCATTCTGCCTTCCTTTGTCATATGCGTAACAGTTATGAAATGTTTCCTATAATTTCGTCTTCAGCTTTCCCTACAGCAGCTCAAATTGTTCACTAATTTTCATGAGAGGGAAAGCTGAGAAAAGTTTCAATTGCAATTAACTAGACTGTGGTTAGCAGGACTGTAGCACAAAACATCACTTTTAGTTACCAGAAGTACCTCTATACTTATATTTATTAGAAAATTACTTTTCATAAGCTGTGCTAATTCTTTTTTATAGTATTTGGATCAAAGTGCATGCAAAGAGAAAAGTTAGAAACAGATTAATTCACAAATTTACATGCTAATTGCACATTCTTGCATTTGAGCTCTATTTAATTTTTTTTCATTCTTACACAATTATAAGTAACACAGTTTTATGCTTTTTTTTTTTTCTAGTAACAAACTCCACATTTGCAAATTCAAGTAGGTATGCTTGACAGATTACATATCCTTGTTCAGTAACCTTGATTTTCTCTTGTACCGGTCCTCAGCAATTTAAAAGTCATTGGCAGCCTAGGGGCATAATATTAAAATGGATTTCACGTGATATGCATTTCTTTTCAGTTTTTATTATTTACTGATGTATAATCAAATGGATATTAAGATGTTATAATCACAAAAAAGAACAAGAGTTAGGCAAAATAGACTAAGATAACAAGAGAGAATAAATGGAAGGCTTACCCATATGCTAGGCTCACCCAGAAAAAAAACACCAGAAGAGGGGATCTCTAGACAAGATCCTTCCCCACTGGTAGCCAGCTCTTAAATAGGTCTAGGAGGGATGGAGCCTGGCTCCACCCCTTCCTGCAGCACAGGTGAATTGCCTTCACCTGCGCTCCTCTAGCTGACTCATTGCTCACCTCAGGTGATCAATCAGAGGTTCAGGCCATGATTCAGCAGTTCCCATACAACTGAAAATTTAATATTGTTCTAAGAAAAATAAAAAGAATATTGTGTTCTATTCATGCTTCTAATCGCTACCCTTCTCGGGATTTCCTTGAAATAATGGTATTCAAAAGGAAATGCAGGGCTGCTCTTATTTCCTAAAAGGAGATTCCACAAGGGTTGGCAGCTGCTTATTTAAAAGTCCCTTAAGAATTGGAAAATAAACAAAGAATCTATCATCGACATTTTTTTTTCCTCCAGTCAGAAGCCGTATGGTCTCTAAATTCTACTGTGTATATACAAATTTTAATAATGATTTATTAATTTTGAAGAGTTACAGTTACAATAATAGAAGTGTGTTTTTCCCTGAGCATAGCATTCATAATAGTCTTCTGAAAATAGGTTACTGTAAATCTTCTATAGAGTTCAAAAAAGGAAAAAAAGCTTTCTTTAAGAAGTGTCATTTTCTGTGTTATTCATGAGCATGACGCAGAAGGAGAATAAGAAAATTAAGGCAGTAATCATAAAATAAAGTAAATCACTGCTTCAAAGCATAACAAAGTCAAACTGCACAAATATATGGTCAGATCCAAAACTATATAACTTCTTAAAGATTCTCATATAAGATAACACCTATGTTGTTATTATTAATAAGTTCTGTGAAGCTTACCTGTTGCACAGAAAGGACAGATGGTGTGAGCCCTTTTATCCACCTGAAGTCAGACATTCCATAGGAACGCAATATGAACACCAGATGAGTTCATTTAAGCATTATTGATGGTACTAGTAATAAGAAAGTCAGTAGTATCACACCTCTATGTATATTGCTTGTGCACACAAAAAGTATGTTACTCTACAACTTCTATAATTTTCACACCAACTATGGTGCCAAACACAGACTTAACCAAGACCTAGCCTTCCTGAGCCTGCTCTGATACACCCATCTCACAGCATATTTTTTATCATTTAAGTTAACGCTCAGGCCCAATACCAAAGTTTTCTTCCATCTCCCTCTTATCTCAAATTCCCTGCTCAAAAATCAGCCTTCACTCTCTGGATGCTGCAGCACCAGTCCTGACATATTGGAACACATATGTTCACCAGTTGAAGGTAAATGATTTCAATAAGCTTATCATCCATCATCTGCTGCAGGGCTATGTGAAACCTTGCTATGACTCCAAACAATTTCTGTAGATTATTTTAGATCACTCTAAACTATTTTGTCAGATAAACAAACACCAAAGAAAATTTTGCTGTTCACAATTAAGTCCAACGCATGACTTTTCATTGTAACTTTGTGCACTTTGATGGACTTACTCCATGTGTACAAATCTGTACTAAAATATTTCAGATGGTAAAGACATTTAAAGAGGTTCTTCATCTATTTTATGTTGGTTTGCATCACAGCTCCCTGTTTGTGGCTTTTGTTGATACTGTTGTTTGAAGCAAGAGACTACTGTCAAAAGAAAAAAAAAAACAACAGATGACTGAAATTAAGATGAAAAGAAAAAAAAAAATCAAGCAAAGAAAATACATAAAAAATATTAGATCTTTTTCATAAACTAACATTTCCTCCTAATGATCTTCTTCCTTGCTCTTCTTGAGATAGCCTCCAGATAATTCAGTTTCTTCTCCTATTGTGGTACTTGAAAGCTGACATAGCTCCTTCAGCTGTGATTTAAATGTATTCTTTATAAAGAAGTTACCTCTTCAGTGTCAGGTGAGTTGTTCTGATCATACATATATGACTATGTTATGCAGGTCAACACTTCTGTAGCTGTTCACTGCCATAAGTTTTCCAGTAGGAAGCTTAAATTGAATACAGTTACAAAATAGAAAGACAATGATGTAACATATAAAGTACATAAATGATTCAGACTTCTCTCAACTGCATAGAGAAATTCATACTGAATTAACAACTTGTGTAAGGAGAACTAATTACTACACTGTTTCATAGCTAACATTCTTGGAATTTTGAAGCATTCCATATATGATTAAAAATTTTTTAAAATACTTCAATAATTCTTAAAACATTACTTGTACTATTTTCATTCACTAATGTCACGGAGTTGATCAGATCAATCTATGTCTGTGACAGGGGCGACAGGCCTCTGCCCTCCCCCCCACCCCAGTCCCACAAAAATGGGAAGGAAGGAAGGGAGGAAAAGAGCAGCGGCAACAATCTATGGAGGAAAACTTATTTTACTATAATATTGGAATACAAGATAACACAATATATACAATTTAATTGAAATTGAGATTAATAAATCAGACAAGATGAGAGAGAGAGAGTTCCCGGGACCGATTCAAACCTGAAAAGCTTGGAACGGCTAGGAAAGCACCCTCCAGCACCCACTGCAAGGCAGCAAGAGAGTGCCTCCCCCACCCGGAAGGGCCAGATCCCGTGACTGCTGTAATGTACAGGGATAGGTACTTGGAATTGGGGCAGTGACACTTTAATGACCCGTACACTACATGATGTTTTGATGTAGAATACTGAAACCCAAAAACAAAAAACAAAAACAAAAACATAGAACCATGACAACTAACTAATTTGAAGTCTTCATTTTCCTTCATTATGTAGAATGTGGAATCTTTAAACTCAGTAGGTGAGGAATACCCAAAATACGTAACAATAAAGGCGGGTCCAAGTAAAGTGAGGCATTAAATGATCATTCAGAAATGCCCTATTTCCTTGGTTGCTATTATACCTTGATTGTACAATAGATACAAAACACAAACCAAGTAGTAGCCCAGAAAGCTTTGCAGCAATGTAATTTTTGTCTTCTATACACTCTCAGTGGTCAGAGCAACGACGAAAGATGTTAACAGTCTGAACCTTAACCAAGGGGCCAACCATTCCACACTGAACACACAGAAGAACACACCTGGCACCTGAGGATAAATGAGCACTGTCATCTGCACCCGGCAGAAAGACTGGAACTGATTTGTTTTTCAATTAAATGAAGCTCCACACTACAAAATTTCTTCACATCAATTTCCTTAGTGGAGCTAAAACAGAAAGTGTGTTTCAGAACAACCTCTAACAAACTTAGTAACAGTTATTAAATATTTTGAGCAGTATTAAAGAAGGCCCAAACTAAAAACTCCACAAATTTAGTACTTCACTTACAAACAACTTCAAAGCAGTTGAGTCATTACACTTCAATGCCACCTTTTGACTAAAGGAAAACAGAAAAAACTAAGGAAAAATGTTAATGGCTAGAATATGAAAACAAGAAAAAAAAAACTCAGACAACTCAAAGCCATTTATTAAAAACACACATATATTTATTGCCTGGAATTGTTGCACAAAAACATGGTTTAACTTGATTTCTAAAAAATAATAACTATTACTGTGATAATAAAAAGTTTCATAATAAAAAGTTTCTAGCATCATTCAACAATGTTTTAATTACAAATTATTAATACACACGACACAGGAAGTAAAACGAAATACACAACTGAAGCTCACAGAAGAAAAGGGATAACGGTCTTAAAACACTGATTATTCAAACACACATTAAAAAAAAAGTACAGTTTAATTTATTAATGCTGCGATTGTAACAGCATAAAACAAGCAACATGGAATTAGGATATTTCATACACAGAAAATTAAATCTACAAGATAAAAGACATAGATGATCATCAAAAAAAAAAAAAAAAAACCACCAACAAGATCCTTCAAATGTGCACATCCATAATGGAGCACAGTAAAACCTGAAAAAACAAAAAGACAAGTTGAAACAAAAAGCAAACAAAAAGACACCACAAAATAAAACAAGGAAGCAAACAACCCGAGGATGAGCAGCACACAGCCAGCATGGGGTCGTACAAAGGGTCAGGGAGGGATCATTCCCACAAGCTGGCTAGAGCAGCCGGCTGCGGTACTGCAGCCTCCCCAGACCTGCTTACAGGAGGGCAGGCTGCTCGGGGAACAGAGGGACCCAGGGCTCGTGACACACACCCCGAGTACAGGGCTGCCATGCCGGCACATCACCAGCAGGACAGGCATCCGCACAGGCACAGACCCGAGCCCTGGCTGCAGGGCGGCCTTGGCCACGGAACTACCGCGCTACCACTGCTCTGTCCTAAGGAAAAAAAGGGGCGAGACAAGAGGACACCCGCTCCACTCGCGGGACTATGCCGCTGACTTAATGCATCAAGTCCTCCATTCCCCCCTGGGAAGCCAAAGCTAAGCTGCAGCCATTTCCAGGGAGGCCTACAAGGAAAGCTCAATTGCTCTGCAACCCACGCAAACGCAAACAAGGAAAGGAAGGGGAACACTCGCACACAGATACGGCTTTCCAGAAGGGAAGGAGAACACAGCGCAGCCAATGACCAGGCAAAAAACCCGGATCCACGAGCAGCAGACAAGAGCCTCTGACCTGCCCCCAGGCTGCACGGAGGCCACGGACCTCAACGTGCCAGGGAGTCTTTCTCAGGGGGCCAAGGGCCAAATGGCGCGACACGCACCCCGACTACAGGGCTGTCACGTTGGCAGGTCACCAGCAGGTAACCGCGCCGAGTGGCGGGAGGAAGGGTGGCAGGGAAAGGGCGCTACCCTGCTTACAGGGTGCCCTCGGGGTCCAGCGAGCTCCGTTTCCCACTCGGGTGCGGAGAGGTGGCTCTCGCCCTCCGTACAGGGGGCCACACTCCCCAGGCAGCCAAAGGAGCAACAAGGCAAAAGGCCAACTACAGCAAAAGACCCGAGCCCTGCTTGCAGGGAGGTCGCCCAGCACAAAGCTCACCTGGCCACCCAACGGGCCGGCAATGCTCTACTCTTATGTGACATGCTTTTGCCCAGGGAGCCTCTCTCTTTGCCCATCCGTAGTAGTCTCCTTCCTTCCTTCCTCTTCTTGCTCGCTCTTGCCTTGGTGTTCCACCTCCTGATTCTTCTTTCTTCACCAGCTGATCCTTCAGATGAAGGAGGCCACCCTTAGTCCCGAGGACCACCAACTGCCCCAGCTGAGTCCAGAATGGAATCTGATTTTTTCCTCAGTAGCATTGCTATCTTTTCCCAGTTAGTTAAGCCACTACACGTTATGTCATGTTTGTGTCTTGTTAATTCCCTAGCAGTTCCTTCTACCATGGAGGTTACTGCTTTTCTCTTTCCTCTGTCCAGGAATGGCAGTTCTTATTCCAGGTACTCATCACCCCTCGATAGGTATTTGTCTCATTGCCCTCACATCCTCTCTAGTGACACCCCCTCCTTTTGCTCATATGCAGCGCTTCTCACTCTATAATGTGCAAGTCTCTCCACCTTCCTCAGGTACTTTTCAGTCTGAGAGCTCCGTTTTTCTTCCTAGCCTCATGTGCTGCTCGGTGAGGAAACGTCATTTATCTTTTTCAGCCCGGGAACATTGATCTTTGCTCCCGTCAGGCGCTGCTGTGCCCGACTCCCCCCCCTCCCTCACCGTACCCCTCGTCCGTCAGTCACTGAGCCCGCGCACTTTTCCCGCCTCTCCTCCCTCACACTAGGCGCTACTCAGCCCGAGAACTATTCCCGCCGCTTTCCCTCTTCAGACACCCCTCAGCGCACGAACGATTCTCACCTCTCCTCCCTCACTCCTAGCGCTCCTCAGCCTAGGAACGATTCCCGCCTC
This sequence comes from Tetrao urogallus, assembly GCF_951394365.1. Classification (NCBI taxonomy): domain Eukaryota; kingdom Metazoa; phylum Chordata; class Aves; order Galliformes; family Phasianidae; genus Tetrao; species Tetrao urogallus. Next base: position 33,354,510 of record NC_136819.1, read on the forward strand.
CACTCACACTCCAGCAAAACTCCTGAAGCCCAGGAACGACTCCAGCCTCCCCCGCCCATCCCCTCAGGCGCCCATCAGCCCAGGAACGATTCCCACCTCCCACCCCCTCTCACGTTCCCCTCAGCTAGGAACGACCCCCACCTCCGCCACCTCTCAACCCACCAACCTTCCTTGGCGACTCTGTCTCACTCTTTCCTGCTCTACGCCATCCTGCCCCGCCGCCGCCGCCACCCTCCTTCCTTCAAGCCCAGCAGCAATGGTACTTGTCCCCCACCTTAGACCGGACAGCTTTTTTCTGGCTTCCGCTTCGAACATCCACCCGCCTATCGCACTCTGAGGAAAACAGCTGTCGCTCACCTGCCCGTCGTGCGCCAGGTGTCCCACTGCCTGCCAGCCAATAGGAGCAAAGAACGCAGCTCTTACTTCCCGCTTTTTTTTTTTTTCTTTTTTTTTTTCTTTTTTTTGATGAAAAAATCTCATTGCACCGTTTGCGCCTTTTTCATTTGGATGCAGCTGGGTCGGGGTTATCTGAAGGTTATCTCACCTCAGAGCAGGGCCGCCTTACAGGTGGTCTCGTCTCATAAACCGAGCACTCTCTCGGAGCTGTTCTCTTCTGGTGTTTATTTTTTTTGTTGTCGACTTCCCAGGTGTCTGCCCCCATAGGGAAGATCGCTTCTGAACTTTGAAATATTGCTACAGTGAGAAAAATATGAAAACAGATGATGCCTGATGGCCCCATCTCACCTAGTTAAACACTTAGCAGACAGATTGTATCTCATTGTAGCCATTTATTTCTGGAGTTTGATCTGCAGTTCCACTTTTACCACCCCCTGGTCAGGGCACGGTAGTGTCTGAGCAGCTCCTTGGGTTAACAGCACACAGCTGGGATACGGGTGCAGCTGCACTTCTTTTACCTGTTTATAGCCTGATAGAAACACAGTAAGGTGCACATTAAATATATTATGAAAGTATTTTTAACTATCATGAGAAATACAATTTTTATTTATTTGTTTGTTTATTTATTTATTTAGGAGTAGATGAGAGAAAAATTGTAAGTTTCAATATAGAATTTTTGTAGCTGGAAGGTGTGGAGTGATGCGTAATCTTCTCTGAGAATTATAAAAATCTGGTGAAAATAGTGGTAAATGTGGCTTCTTAACTTTTTTTATAATTTAGTTTGAAAAAATAACTCTCTTATTTTGTTGTTTTTTTTTTTTTCCTAAGAATTGAATTGAACATTCTTTCTTTCTGAGAGATCCTTGTAATTTTTACGTACTTAGACTTGCTTACTAACTAGTTTATGTATTTAGATATTCTTAGCACAAGGAAGTCCTTAAGAAAGTCTTTCTTAATAACTAACGGTTTAATTTTCTATAAACTAAGATCAGTATTTCATAGAAAGTACTGTTCTTTTTATGGCTTCTTTTTTTTTTTAATATATATATATATTAAAAACCTTACATTTGTTAGGTTTACTCTAAAATAAAAAATTGTTTCAACCTTTCTACCAGTCATATTTCATAGATACTTTGCCTTCTTGATCATATTCTTCAGGACTGACTCCAGTACCAAAAGCATTATTCCACAAACTGATCAAAATTATCCATGAGACCTCATCAAGTAAAAGAGCAGAATTATTTGTATATGTAAAGTAATCGCATACAGTGATTATATGACTATACACACCAGCAGTTTAACTTTTCAGATTTCCTGATCACCTACTTATTTCCCATCTTGTATTTACTATCACTTTTTTGAGAATGGTAATTTGTTCTCATCAAACTGAATTCTATTTTTTTTTGTGTGTTACAGTTTCTCCAGTCTGTCGAGATCAGTTGTTTCAGAACTACGTCATCTGTCTCAATTTGTGTGTAGACTTTGTGTAAACCTACATTATATTTCAGCTATCAGGCAAGTAATGTTAGTGCTGACCAGAACAGGATTTGGGACAGACTTTCTATTAACCAATGGTTATTAGCACATGATTTTTAACTGTTTCTCTAGCCACATGGTGATTTTACAAAAATATTTGCTAACAAAAAATAGTATGTGAAACCTCTCATTCTATCATTAAAATAACTTCTCCTGCTTTATGCCATATCTATATAGATCAATCATTGATTAGAAGAGAAAGTTTATTTGTCTTGACAAGTGTTCTACTTACAAATCCATTTCAGCTGCTTCATCACCTTGCTATCCTCTATGCTCATAACTAAGTTGTTTAATAATTTATTCTACCATCTTTTGCGGCAGCAAAGTTCACCTGTCTAGTCTGTAATCTTCTCATTTTAGTATTTTAAGGTAGCTTAATTAAGCATTGGAACATTGTCATGTTACTAATATACACTGTGGGGGGGGAAAAAAAAAAGATTGTTATCTACCTACAGTATCTATGATTCAGTGAATCTGGTGTTTTAAACTGATGGAGAAATTTACAGGAAACTGCTTTGAACAGTGTGTCGCAGGGACATAGCCTGAAAGGAAAAAGGGAGATTGACCTAAAACATTTTGGAAGTAAGGGAAAGTCTCCTAGCCAGGGATTCTGACTTTGGATAAGGCCCTTATCCAAGGGCCTGGCATGTGGTATGTGCCTGGCACTTGCATGAGTCTGGCACCTCCATCAGTTTGTCAGATAGATCAATTTATGAGCCTGACTATGCAAACTGAGAAGTATTTACAATGGCTTTGCCTTTACACAAAATGGGAAACAATGATATACAGACCATAATTTTATTGACAAATGTAGTTCTGCATATTTTATGGGAGAAGTTTGTCACTTTATCACTGTGATGAGTTTTCTGTGTCCATTCTGAACAATGGAATCACTGTAAATTGTAAAGAAAGATCAAATTTTCTGATTAAAAGGTAAGGAAAAACTATTTCATTAAAATACTATTTTAACAATTTCAGTAGTGGTACTAATCCCCCATTTTATACCAAACTTGGCATAAAAGCATACATTTGTATATAAACATACTAACACATTTTAAAAACATATGCTAATCTTGAATATATGCTAGAATTCTTCAGTCATAAAATTAGGTTTTACAATGTACTGCGAGAAATTAATGCAATTTATGAAATGTGCTTCATTAACATTTACGGCTCTGAGGCAATTTTTGATGATGTGTAGTTTCTTAGTATCTCTGGGACCATTGTCAATAAGCATTGAGTGCAAGCAATGCATGTCCTGTAACCAGGTTTCAAAGACTTGATCAGTGAATTTGTCATAGAAATGCAAACAATCTTATTTAATTTATTGTTACTTTTGCTTATAGAATTAATTAAGTAAAATCAAGCTGAACATGGAATTTACTTTATGGTCAGGGAGTTGAAACTACGCAGAAGAGATTTAGTAGAGCATTCAATTTGCATAAATACAGAATTATTTTCGATAAGAAGATTCAGAGATATTCAAGATTTAAGCCAGTTTTGCACTTTAAAAATCATGCATGTTGAATTAGATATCTCATTAATGCTGTTGAATGATATGAAAGCCTGCATTCTGAAAAAAAACAAAGAAACAAACAAAAAACCCCTTCAAAAGTACTTAAAGTCAGAAAAACAGAACTCCATTTGCAAAGATCATTATAAAAACAAGATTCAGAATGAAAACTTTATGAAATAAATTTTGAAGAAATCTAGAACGAACAGAAGGATTTTTGTTTTTGGGAGTGGCATGTGATATTTATCTAGATTATTTTACCATTATGTCTTTACTGTTGCCTCCAGACTAGGATTTTTTGCTTTGACTGAATGATGTTAATTAACAAATGCGTAGCACACTGTAAGAAAATATTGTCCTGTATAAAAAGAAGAAACTCTGTGGCCCTTTGAAAGTAAACAGTGCAGATTGATCATGTTTCTGAATTACTGGCTGAATCTAAGACCTTGAATAAAAATAACTAGATGGATAAAAATCTGCCAGGATTTTATGGCATATTGTTCACATTTCTCTTTCCCTGAAATGTTCTTATTCAGAACAATTAACTTTTTATTACAGTAAGTAAACTGAGGTAAAATTCAAGAAAAAAAAGAAATCAATTCAAAACTACATTTTTGGGCCTTCGAAATAGCTTTTATGGATAGGTCAAATTCTGAGGAGAAGCTATCTCTAAGTGCCATATTTCAATGCATTTACTTACAATCTAGACAGTTTCCAGTGGATGAAAGCTCATGAATGGATTTGGTGCTTAGGCTAAGACTATCCAACTTGGACATTTTGTGACTAAGTCAGTGGTGGTTTCTGTTTACAATGTATTTGCAATAGCTGTTTATATCCTAAATGCTTTAATATTATTGTATCATACTGGTATTTCACGTTACAGTCCTAATGTAGAAAGAAAAAAGGAGAAAGCCTCTGTATTTGTTCAGAAAAATGAATATATAGCTATTTTTTTGTAGTAGAATTTCTTAAGTGTGACAATCACTACTTGAGCCAATTGAAATGTTAGATGTTACTGCTAGGTAGTATTTTTCTTATTATTTTTAGGTAAATATGTTCTCACTCACTAAAATATTGTGTTTTAGACAGACTGAAAGTATTCACATTTCAAAGTTGTCAAAATATTTCTTTTATACTTTGTAAAAACTCTATCTTCCCAGTATTTATAGAAAGTAAAAATTTTTAGTGTTCCTTGTAAACAGGAAATTATAAAAAATTGTAACTTACTCAAGATCTCATTGTAAATTTGTGGCAGAATAACTAATGTTAAATTTTGCTTACGAAATCTTTGTTATATAATTCTTTTTTTTTAAGAGATTGAAAGACTTAGAAGTTTAAATATTTTGAAAACATTTTTTTTGTCATGTATTTTTTTTCCATTTAGTTTTATTTTAAGGTCTGCTTAAATTTAGATGATACTTTTAGACAAATTACGGATTGGATCAGACTCTTTTCAGCAGTGCCAAATGACAAAACAAGGAGAAATGGATGACAACTGGGACAAAGGAAATTTGTTATGAACATAAATTAAAGTTTCTTTATTTTTAAGGTGACAGATCACCAGAAAAAGCTGGCCAGAAGTTGTGGAGTTTCCTTCTCTGGAGATATTCAAAATCCACCTAGACACTTCCCTGTGTAACCTCCAGTAGGGAACCTGCTTTAACAGAGTGGTTGGACTAGATCATCTCTAGAGGTCCTCTCTAACCACTATGATTCTGTGATTCTGTTATATTATTATTATGTTACAATGTTATATAGTCCATTCTGTTATTATTATTGCATGTGCTCATAAATTCTTCTACCAGAAAATCATGTAAGATTTCTGAAGTTACTCCACAATACTTGTACTGGGAGTCATGTTGTTTTGTACAGGACTGAACAATATTAATATTCCATAATGAAAATATCATATTTTAGATTGATTGAAAAAACAAATAAACAGACATGTGTAGGCTGTAAATAACATACTACATTTTATAGATGATTTTGCAATCTTAAAAATAGTATGAATATTTCAATAGTATGAGAGCTGTTCTGAAAGTAATGCCTCCTATTTTATTATGTTTTCCCACAACGTCAAAGGTGAATGGTGGTGATATAGCAGTAGAAGTTGAATATTCCCACCAATACTCCATTACATTTTGACATGAGACAGAGGGGCAGTTTCACAAAATTGTGTCTGACATGGAAGTGTGTGTGAAGTAAAAGTGTGAAATTAAATTCCTCCAGGCAGAAAAAGTTGCACACATTGACATTTATTGACTTTTGCTGAATGTTTCTGGAGACCAAATAGTGGATGGTGTGTTTCAGCAGCAGTGACCACATCAGTAGGTACCTCCACTGGTGTAGATTTTTACAAGCACAGCACACAGGCTCTAGAAAATGCACAGATAATGGTGGTGACTGTTGAAAATAGTGTTTTGTAGCTGAGAATTTGTTGTCCAATATTTTTATTGTGATCTTTGTATCTGTTGTAGTTTCCATGGAAATAAATTAGAAGCATTACTTTTGGAGCAACTTGACAGGTCTCATTCTTTGAGATCACATTTTTTAAGCATCAGTGAGTACCTATGTTTAATGTGAGATACATTCACATACACACACATTTTACAATATTTATATTGCACTATGTATTCTACAACATCTTTATACATTTCTACAATATATTTACATTGAATATATTCATATGAACCATTTAAATATTTAGAATTGTCACTGTCTTTTCTCACAGACTTATTGTTTACTTTGGATATATATACTTTCTGTATCTTTATTGTTTTTACAGAACAAATTTGAACTACATACAAATACACCATACTTCCATTTCCACTCCTGCATTAGCCCAAACCAGCATTGTTTACACAAGAATTAAGTGCAGTGTAGTAAAAGATTACAGAAATGAATTGTGTACAAATAAAGCACAAATAAACTAAGTGCTATCTGAAAGCATAATGAACTGTTGATTAATAATGCATTAGAAGTTAACATTGAAATCAAATTAGTCATCTCTGGAAGTCTGTATGTTGTTTTTTTTTTTTTTGTCACTGATGGTGCAGTAATAGGTTTTAAAGCAAGTGTGTTTCTATGACGAGTTCATTTAATATTCAGTATAATAGCACTAATAATAATGAGCTCATTTGTCTGCCATTATATAAGCATTAGATAATGGATACCTATATTAAAGTGTTACGGTTATGGTGGTGGGTTTTTTCTTCATTTGGTACTCAGTGCTAAATCTTTAAAGCAAAGCTTTTATGCAAATTGCTGTTTTATCTTTGAATCAAAACTAGTTTAGTGGACTCCAGAATCCCATTATCGTCAAAGCTGCTTTTGATACGAAACTCTCAGTAATTTGGCTTGCCATGAGTTTTATTGTCATTAGTTCTCTCCCAGCTTTTTCCTTTTATCTTTTCTCCCTTAATAAGCTTTGTACACACTACTTCTTGTAGCAACATAAAAAAAAAAATATAGTAATACACTTGTGAAAATGCTCTGCTAAGGTTAGTAACATTGAAGTGTCATAGCTGTCATAGCTTAATACATTGGGCTGCTCTTCAGTGAATAACCTGTATAGCTAGCCCCATAAAGATTGCCAGTGCTGTACTTGTGTTTTCAATGCAGAAGATATTTATATTGAAGATTAAGATCTATAAGCAGCAAGAAAGCACAGACTGAAGTTTTATTATTTCTGTTAATGTTTATTGTATTCCAAAATTCTTCGAAGTTGATGTTGTGGAATAATATGTTCATAGCCATTTTTCTATGAAGGCATTTTAAGGCATCAAAATATAGGCAGAATCTTATCGATGACTTTTTTCTATAATGTGTGAATATAGAAAAATAACATACAATCCTAACTGGCTCAGCTTCCCGGATACAGCTTTTCTTTGTACCTGCACTGTTTAGTAGGCAGCTGTCCCTGTGGTAGAATAAAGCAGACACTGTTTTCTAACCTGTGTCTGTTTGTATAACCCCACTCCTAGGGCAACACGTTCATACTTTTTTTGCATACTTCAAATCTCAATCATGCCTTACTGTTGTTCTTTATAACATGCAACACTAGTATTTTCTAAGAAGGACCTTGGGTCTGACTTCCCTGGCTATGCTGTCTCCATTTCATCACCAAAAAATATAACTGGCAGTCTCAATGCAAACGTGTCCATCCTCTCAGGATTGCACCCACCCACATGCCATCTGGGTGCCAGGAAACTGGGTAGAGTTAACCTATTTTTGTTGTTTTGACCATGCTCAAACAATTTGTATACATTGTCAGAACACAAAATTAAGATTTATGTCAGGTTTAGGCCTGAAGATCACGTATAAGGCTCTCTCTAAAATGAGAACAGAGGTATTCAATAATAAGCAGGGGTCTGGAAGGACAAAACATTGAACAGGATGAGATAATGGACCCATATATTAGGGGTTGGACTTGGTGATCTCTGGAGGTCCCTTCCAACCCCTAAAATTCTATGATATCAGTATCAACAACACTTGGTAAATCCAATATTCCATTCCTATTAACTTAAAGAGACTGGGGAAGGGCAATGACAATCATTATTACAACAATCATAGAAACATAGAATGGCCTGGGTTGAAAAAGACCTCGAAGATCATCTAGTTTCAATCCTCCTACTGCGGGCAGGGTTGCCAACCACTAGACCAGGCTGTTCAGATTCACATCCAGCCTTGCCTTGAATGCATCCAGGGATGGGGGCATTCACAACCTCTCTGGGCAACACAGAGGGTATGTCACCACCCTCTGGGTGAAAAACTTCCTCCTAATATCTAACCTAAATCTCACCTGTCTTGGTTTAAAACCATTCCCCCTGTCCTATCACTATCCATCCATGTAAACAGTTGTTCCCTATGCTGTCTATATGTTCCCTTCATGTACTGGAAGGCCACAGTGAGGTCTCTCCAGAGCCTTCTCTTCTCCAAGCTAGACAAACCCAGTAGCCCAAGTAGAAATAATAACACAGGCAGAATAACATTAAACTTTAGGAAATAAAGATAAAACTATTTTAAGTGGAAATAAAACGTTTTCAAGTGGAACAATCAATCTAAAAAGAAAAAAAACAGATGAAAGCTATTTTGAAGAGAAAAAGAGGAGAAAGAGAATGATGACAAAGATAAAAAGACAGACAAAAAGACGAAGACAAAAAGACAAAGAGATAAATAAGATTATTTTTGAACAAAAAGTAAATTCTGCAAAAGTACTTCATGAGAACGTGGAGTGAGAATAAAATTCTTAAAAATAGAGAAAGAATTGATGAAGATGTTCTGGAATGAAGAATAAAAAGATACTAGTAACTCAAAGGAACTGTGTAAATACAAGTTACAGTAAACTTGGTTTTACAAAATTTCTCAAAGTGTGCTTGGTATTTAGGAAACAGAAAATGACTTTCAGGAACTTCTTAGTTATTCTTCTACTGAATGCACAAGTCTCAGAATTTGCTAACTCAATTTATCTGTAAAATTGTATGAGCTATTGCACTGACTGACACAAACTCAGACAGAAATGAGAAACGATTGCCCTATATCCCACAGCTTTGCAACCTTGGGGCATCCAGATCAGTATCCACCTACTGATAACTTCATGTTAACTCATGCTGTTTGTTATTTTATTAATGCCAAGAAAGTTTTCTGGACAAAAACAATAAAAACTGTCTCAAATTTAGAGTGGATAAACTGCAGTAATTGTTTTTTCTCCCTTAATTTCTTGTAGTTGGTATAAAATCCAAGTTACTGAATAATTTTTCAATCTTAAGCAGAAAGTAGAAAGTAGCTGCTAACATATTTCTGGGGGTATATATAAAACATGGGATAGGATCTTAAGCAGTCACTTGATTATACCATTATTATGTCTTTTTCTTTGATAAGCTGTAGCAATTCTATCTCTGTGTTATCTTCTATTTTTGGGATTTTTCTTTGTCTACTTCTTTATTCCCCTTTAGTTACGGATTCATCAAGTCACATATGCCAGCTGCACACAGCTACTGAGCTAAGCCATGTCTGATGGCTAATGACTCTTGCAACATTTAGCAAAATGCCAGCACCATCCTGTAACTCCATCACAATCTTCTAATCTGACAACCGCATCATTCACAGTATTTAGGGTATATGTCTCTGATGTATCACTGAGCCCTAAAATGTTGCATCAGAACTCCTAACACATTTTTGAGTTCCATGAATCAGAGTGTAATTTTTTATGATTAGTTTAGAGCTCCTCTGTGAAGAGATGTCATAAATATTTAAATCGGAAAAAAATCTAGTAATAAGTTTGAGTCATATAACTATATATATATGATAGTTACCAGACCAACATGCAAGTATTTCTCACTTCTGCTCTGAAATACGCCTATTACATGATGATGTATTCCAGTATTTTTACATAATTTACTTTCATATTATATAGCAATACTTCATTTTTTTAGTATCTCCAACAGTAGCTACGTCCTTTGCTTCAAAACAAAGGTTTTTACCATTGCTATAATACAAAAGAATCAGAGGAGATAAGAGAAACAAGTCACATGCACATGAATACACTTGCATGATGCTACTTGTATTTCTCCGTATGCATGTTGCTTTTGTTTTTGTTTTAAAGTACTAGTTTCAGAAATACTTTCTAATCTTGAAATCTTAATGAGAACAGTGCAGATTAGGTGTCTCAAATGTGCTAAGAATATCTAGTGTTTGAGTAGGGCTAGTGTTAATATTGTGTTTCATTTTTAGTATATAGACAGGAATAGCTATTTTACAGACTCTAAAGTACAGAATAGAATTATGCCAAAATGAGACCTCTGGTAATGAATATCAAACTGAAATTTGACACCCATAGAGTGAGATAAGAACCAGAGTATGTGCTGAGTTTATTTATGAGCATAAAAACACATTGATTCAACTTGTAATTCCACAAAGTCAAAACTTCATCTGCTACAAAAGGGTTAATGACTTTCACTACCTTTATGTCAGCTACAGTAGATGATAACTTTCCACATATGCAACTACAGTAGAAGCTTTGAAGTCGCTGAACATCATCAGGGTTTCCAAGGATCAAACAGCATAGCGAATCATGCAGTGGTGTTGGGAGTTCGGGTTATCACAGTGGCAGTTCAAGTAATACTCACAGCAGTACTATTCAGAGCCTTTCTATCTTCTCTCCTTGCCCTCTCCCATACAGAACTCCCACAAAGGAAGGACGACAGGAAATTCAAACCAAACTACTTCCAGCTGCGTATTTTTAAAAGTGTGGTTTGCAGAGTATCTGGAACAGATATACTTGTGTCCTCTCACAACTGTCAGTGCTAGCTTCAAAGTAGCATTTTTCACACATGCAAGTCCAGTTCACATTAAGGCAATCTATTAAATGCAATTCTATCTGCAAACAGATTTTTTTCTAACCTACAGAATCATGAATTTTCTTCATGTAAATATGAATTTGGAAGACAAATTTTTTTTTTTTAACATGGTCTATTTCTCAGCAAAGGATGTGCCAGTAAAATAATGTGAATGCTGTCAGTGATTTCAAAAGTGTGCTGAACAAATTCTTTCTCTATTACCATCAGGAATATTTAGAACAAGTAAAAGTTAAGATGAACTCACTGACATACTACATCCGTTCAATGCAGTCTTTACTTAAGTAGATGTGGATCAGTGGAAAGAAAGTCCTATTACTCCCACCGCGCTGTGTATAATGTGGAAATTCCAGATCTAATCAATTGTTTACACAATAACATTTAAAAACATTTATTTTTGTTGGTTTATGCCTTTTATCCTCACTATTTTTACAATCCAACTTGCGTAAAATTTGTATTTTACAATCCAAATTATTATTCTTTAAAAATATGTGGATTTTGTTGTCGTGTCACTGGATCAGACAAAATTGTACAGTAAGTATGATAAATGAATGCTTTTTGATTGTTTCTCTCTTTAGAGCAAAAAGGGCTATTCTTTAAACAGTGAAGGGAGTCATAGTGTGGTGCTGTAGCATGTATATCAATCTCAGATGCCTAATGAAAGAAATCAATCACAATCTCATTTCCTAATGTGAATCAAAATCATTTTCAATTACACTACCAGAATTTACAGCTGTTTCGACAGCATCTTTTTATGTGCAATAATACCAAAGCTTATTTTGGAAAGAGGAAGATGCTGATAAAGTGGTCTTAGCAATCCAATTAGCAATTGGTGCAAGCATTCCCTGCTACTAAGCATTACTTCAAATGGCAAGATTAAGAATACTGGACAATACACAGCAGTGATCTCCTCACAAGTGAAGACAGAGCTACAGGCCTAGCTTTGTTTTTTGTTCTAGTACAAGCCAACCTTCTGTTTCTTTTTTTTTTTTTTTTTTTTCTTTCCTCCCCTCTTTCCATTTTTTACAAAACCTGTTAGCCTTTTTTTCAAGTCCTTGGGTGCCTTGATAAATTTAGTGAGCTATCAAAAGCTTCTTCTATCTGTTATAGCAGATGCCTAGAGCTACAGTGTGAAATCAAAGAAAATAAACTGTTGACATGATTAGTAGCATACACTGTGTACATCACAGTAGGTTTCAAACAGCTGTTTTTTTGCAAAGCTCAGAAAGGTTGGTGACTTTTTCACAATTCAGTAGTTATCAAAATAATCCTCATATTACAAAAAAAGTAAATTGAAATTAGGTACAAATTAATATGACATTCAAACAGATGTTCAAATTGTGTATCATGTCACAACGCATAATTATGGCAGTTTATGTTAGCTGAGAATGTTTCCTAATCGTTACCCCAAAGTACATAATATTAAACCCAATACTATGTGTTTTCTTCAGAAAGTATTAAAAAGTCATATGTCCTTATTTGTACATATGAGCTTGATGCCGTTAAACAGCTGTAAATTTTGTTATTTCATTTGAAAATGAGTTTGATTTGCATTGAAAATGGATTATGATTAATTTCTTTATTTTTAATTTTATGTACAGTTGATTCTGCCATGTGCTGAATACCTCTATTCTAAAATGAACATGAATATTTGGTGCTCACTGACTACATTAAAGAGAAACTGGAGCTAACTGGAGAAATTGTTTGAGCCAATCCAGAAAAGGTCTATGAAGTTCATAAGAGGTCTGGACTACCTCTCCTATGAAGAAAGCTTGAAGGAGTTGTGCTTGTTCAGCTTGGAGAACAAAAGGCTATAGGGAGAGCTCATTGAGGCCTTCCAGTACTTTAAAGGAGCTTACAAGCAGAAGGAAGATTGACATTTTACATGATCTGACAGTGACAGCCAGAAGAGGGGAGATTTAGGTCAGATGTTAGGAAGAATTTTTTTACTCAGGGAATGGTAAGGCACTGGCACAGGTATCTCTGAGAAGCTGTGAATGCCCCATCCCTGGAAGCTTTAAAGGCCAGGTTGGATGAAATCCCAGGCAGCCTGATCTGGTGGATGGCAACATGGGCCATGACAGGAGTGTTGGAACAAGTTGATCTTTAAGGTCTCCTCCAACCTAAGCCATTCTATGATTCTATGAAGAATGAATGCAAAGAATACATTAATCACAGCATGCACTCATCAAAGGGAAATGATTCTTAACCAATCTGATTGCCTTCTATGATGGACAACTGGATGGATGGATGAATGAGAGGAAAGCAGTTAAAGTTGTCTACCCAGACTTCAGCAAGACTTTTGACAATGTTTTCCTCACAGGCAAAAATCAAGGAGTGGACGCTAGATGAGTGGATTGTAAGCTGGGTTGGGAACTGGCTGAATGATTGGTCTTGGGGGGTTATCATGAGTACCACAGAGTTTAGTTGAAGACCTGTAGCTAGTGACGTTTCCCAGGGATCAATCCTGAATTCAGTATTGCTTAATAAATTAATCAGTGATTTGATTGAACAGATAAAATACCTCCTCAGAAAGTCAGCTGATGATGCAAGACTGGGAGGAGTGGCTGATACACCAGTGTGCCGTGCTGGTTCTGAAGGATCTTGACTGGGGAGGAGCACAAAGAAGAACTTCTTCAAATTCAACAAAGGCAAGTGGAGGGTCCTGCACCTGGGAAGGAATTATGTCATCCATCTGTACAGGCTGGGTTATGACCTGGTGAAAAATAGCTCTGCAGAAAAGCATGTGGTTTGACGATGATTTCTGATTTCAACTAGCCTGTGATTCTATGACTCTGGTTCTGTGATAGTTATGGGATAACCTAACATAATCAGTGATGCACTACCTACAAATTTTTTGTTTGCAGAAGCAAATCAAAAGTGATTTTTTTTTTCCCCACCCAAAAATAAGAAACTTCAAGATTGGAATTTTCTTGGGAAGGCCATTTAAAAGTTGTCAGAACTGCTGGAAGAGGAGAATTTGAATTGCTATGAGAATAAATCCTAGCAATGCATGCTATTAATTTTGGAATAAAATCAATTTAGTAGAGAGAAGCATTTGTAAACTCATAACATTCAATTTCATTTGATCTGAAAATAAAAATTTTCAAGTAAATAAATTCCTTAAGAATGAAGTTTCACAGTCATCTGCTCAGACTAACTCACATAAAGTATATCATAAAATTCTGAATAAAATATTTTAATAGAAAGTGTATTTTGTAAAATCAGAAAATTAATTGGAGGTTCTCATATTTCCCCAAATATGTTTCCATGTTAAAATGAAATATTTAAAAAGGTTTATCGCAAATATACTTTCACTGAAAATAATATCAAAACATTTAGTTTCCAGCTTGGGTTGTCCTCGTGTCTTACTGCACCCTGCTTTTTTTTTTTTTAACTGCCTGAATTCTGATATATTCAAATCAAGGTTACAAGGTTAAGGTCACTTCTAAAACTTTCAATGTGCTAGGGTGTTTGTTATTTACCTCTAGCTAGGAGAAAATCTAGTATTCATTTATCAAAGAAGGGCATTTCTAGAAAAATAAATATCCTTTTCTGGTGAATTTGTAGTATGAACAATTCAGAGATCCTAAGTAGTTTAAATAAAATTGGATTTTACTTCCTCAAGGAAAATGAAATAATTATGTCTTGTGGAAAAGCCAGAAGTATTCTGGTGCCATTTCCCTTCCAGTCTCAAAATACTGAAACTGTTCCTAATACCAAGTACGGACAGTTTTAGATTTCAGAAATAAGTGATGCTACTGGAAAAAATAATGGTGAGGGGAAACAATTCTGGTTTTTTTCTACTCTTCCCTTCCTTCTACACACCTACACAGACATCTGTGTCACAAGCAGATACAGTTGCCTATTGCTACAAGCATCCCTTTTAGGGGGGAACGCAACTTCCCTTCTTCCTTAGATCTACCTGTGGTAAAATGCTAGCTCTAGTCTCCAAAGAGCAAAGTAATGAACACAGGGTGGGGAGCATCATTCATGCATTACTGAGGGTGAATATTTCATTTTTATTTAGTGAACAGCTACCTGCTTATCTAAATCAACCTACCGAATTTCTAGCACTTGACTGCAGCAATCATAGACATGAAGACTTTTGAATTTGCTTTCCTTCATTTTTCATGAGATGAACTTCATATTTGTGTTTGTAAAGCTGTTAAATAACTCACTGAACCTTTCTCTAAACATTTGTGTTTTTGTTGTGCACAAAAAATGCAGGGGGTTGTTTTTGTTGTTTTTGTTTGTTTGTTTTCCTGAGGAGTTTACACATGCAAGAAAGATAATTTTTTTCTTAGCATCTGTTAAAACTAGTGATTTTTTCCAGAAGCCAAAGCGCAGTAAAATAGCTGGTGTGCCAGTTGTGTTGGTAGGATTATTCAATTATTCCCCAAAGGAAGATGGAAAATAAATTAAAAGCTATTTTGTTAGTGTTCTGCAATTTTATGTGTGCGCTGTAAATCTCTACCACATTTTTGTTCCATAAGTTGACTTTGTGCTAAGAAAATCTATCTCTTACTCCCATAGTATTCAAATAATTCAATGTACTGTACTTCACTAAGTTAATCTTCAGAAAAGATAGGGCTCACATTTAAACCCTGGCTTCAAAAGCAGCACAAGAATAAATGTACGTGTCAGTATCAATGCTGAAGAAAAGAACTACATTAATATAAAATGTAAAAGTGATATAGATGTTCGCTAAATGCTCAGAAGCCACTTCAAGCCTGGCTCTGAATACTACATTCTTTTTGGCAGAAATTATAGGAAGTATTTATATAGGGACTGATAATTTGGAAGTTCTCCAGCACATTTGTGCACTATATTTTTTGTTCAATATTTTTTAAGAAATAAAGCTAACATTTCAACAGTGCAAGAACTTAGGCACAGAGATAATTTACAATGCACTTTCATGTATAACATTATTATTCAATAGAAGCTTATTTGCAATCATCAAATGCCTCAAAAAACCTCAGTGTATGAATATTAAATTAAACCTCCATCTTTTTTTATTTTTCCCTGCTGTCCTCAAGGAAGATCTCTAGGAAGTTAGAGAAGGAAGAAGGAAGCCAGGAAAGCTCTTTCCTCTAGGAAGTTTTACTGTTGTTATTAAGCTTTCATACTTTTTCTTCTTTTAACAATAAGACAGTAAGCAAAACAATGGCTTTGAAAATCTAGGTAGAAAAGTAATGTTTTTTTATTATTATTATTTGACATTTAGGAAGTATAACTGCACTATTTCTTTGAAGACTAAGCATAATATTCTTCTGCTGCTAGCATAAATATTTCATAAGATGTATTTTTTCTCCTTCCTTTTGCTGTTTGGTTTTCCTCAGAGCAAAGATGAACTATCAAGCATTGACAAGAAAATCACACACACAAGTTTTTACTAAGTTTGGGTATGAGAATAATCCAAGCAAGTCAAATGGTAATCACTACCTAAAGAAAGAATCATATTTTCCTCAGACTATTTCTTTGCTTTATCTCAGATGCTTTTTTTTTTTTTTTATAGAGTTTCTAATTTCAGATCCAAAGGATGGGTAATAAGGTCCACTATTCTATGAGTTCTGCTCTGAAAATAGTACCTCCTATTTTATCATCTTGGCCCACAGTGTCAGTCAGATGTTGGTGCTATGGCTTCTGCTGAATCTTTCCACCAATACTCCACTATTTTTTGTTTCCATGCAACAGATGGCAGCAGAGGGGCAGTTTGACAACCTGGCACGACATAAAGTATGTATGAAGCAAGGCTGAGTAACTGACTTCCTCTACGTGGAAAAAAAATCAGACCCATTGACATTCACCAAAGCATGGTGAATATTAATGGAAATCAGTGTTTTGTTGTTGAAAGTTTTCTCTATCAGTGTTATTCTGCTCTTTGCTTTTGTTCTACTTTCCATAGAAATAAATAAGAGACATTAGCTTTGCAGTGACCTATGTACATAATTAATTCTTATTTTGATATACATTCTCATTCATATATAAATATTCTGTAACTTCTTGTTTCCTTAGTTTACTGCTTCTTTATAGAAATTAATTTATCCAATGTTCTCAGAGGGCTTGAGCACCTTCCCTACAGGTATGGGCTGAGAGACAATGGAACACGTAGCCCAGTGTGGTTGCCTCCCTGGAGGCATTCAAGGCAGGCTGGACAGGGCTTTGATCAGCCTGGCCTTGTGGGAGGAGTCCCTGCCTACAGCAGAGTGGTTGGAACTAGATAATCCTAAACGTCCCTTCCAATCCAAACCGTTCTCTACAGTTCTCTGAGATTGTGTGACTCTACAATTCTGTGATATGTTGCTTCCTTTCTGAATCAAGTTTTGGGATACAGAAGCATGTGGATGAAAAAAAAAAATCAGATAGGATATAATTTCAGCATTATACACTGCACTGAAAAATTGAGTTAATCAGGTCATAACATACAAATAACAGCTTCCACATTTCAAAAGTATGTATCTACATTTTGCTTTTTTCTTATTTTATTGCCTATCAAGTGGTCAAAGATATGTCTGTTATTTTTGTACTGCTTATTTTCCACTGTATGGGTGGGAAGAAATTTTCTGAGCGTTTGGTCACAGTATAAGAATTCTGCAGTTTAAGAAGGGCTATATAAATATTTACAGGTTTTGATCTTGAGTTTTGATATAAATCTATTTCTGGTTAAGTTCTGGTGACTTTGCATGCCAACAATATTCAGGAAAGTACACATTTTAGCACTTCAGGAAAATTATCAATATGCAAAATCTGATTGTTAAGAAGCCTAATTGTTTTAAAAGAGCATACTCTATCAAGGGTTTGCTCTGGGCTGAATCCATTTGTCCTAATTATCATCTGTTTGAGTCCAAAATTTTGGAGACAAGTTGCTGTTATGAGAGCTTAGATTCCATAATTACTATAAATTCATTCCAGGTTAGGAATTTGCAGCACTACACAAAAAAAATGTGCTTTACTGTAGTTTAATATTTTCTATTTTCACATTAAAAACTTCATTTATAGTTGGTTAAAAATTATATCTAGGCCTGGAATTTGGGTTTCAGCATGTCCTTAATTCCACAACTTAAATGATCAATAAAGAAAATAGTTGGTGATATACAGACAGAAATTTGACAACCTATGAATACAAGATCAAAAAGAACTTCATAAGGAATGATGCTGTCACGCAACAGAATTATATGTTTTTTTTATGTATGTGACATTTCACTTTTATTCAGCAATGTTGGGAATAACGTGACATCCTAGCTAACTGATCATTCTTGCAAGAGATCACTGTCAATTTGGTAATAAGCACAGTAGGAAACTATTGTCAGTCATCCTTCTAATATCTTCGGAGTTCTTTGTGGTATATGATAGGAAACAGCAATATACATGACTGCTGAGCAGCTCAAATCAAAATCAGCATCCAAAAGATACAGGAACAAACTGCAGAATGCCAGACCTTATTTTTCAATAGTTAAGACCAACAAAACTTAACTTCAGAATTTCACTCCTTCCTAAACACATCAAGGAACAATATAACAGGAAATGATTTTCTACAGGCAGATGTTAGATACAGATTAAAGAGTTTTTGTATTCCATTTTCTTTAGTCAATACAAACTAAATGACTCTTGGCCAAAATAAATGGAATTTATGGAGAAGCAAGTAATTTTGCTATTTTATTTGCTTATTTTCTTACCAGAACAATATTGTGTCAGTGATGTTTTCCACTTTTTAACATAGCAAATCATTGAGGAGATATATAATTGAGGAGATATTTCAGTAGAATAAGGGGAAATGGCTCCAAGCTTAAAGTGGGTAGATTTAGGTTAGATATGAGGAAAAAGTCTTTTACAATGAGGGTGGTGAGGCAGAGGAACAAGTTGTCCAGAGATATGGTGGATGCCCCATCCCTGGAGACAGGTCTGGATCAGGCCCTGGGCAACCTGATCTAGCTGATCTGTTCATTGCATGGGAGTTAGATTAGATGATCTTTAAGTTCCCCTCCAACTCTAAGGTTTCTATGATTATGTGGTTCTACAAACATCCCTGAGTTTTGTCATGGGCTCAATGACTAAACTAGAGATCTAAAATATAAAAAAAGAAATAATATATTCCATGTGAAATTGTGTATTCCAACATGGTTAATTTAAAAAAAAACAAAACAAAAAAAAAAAACAAAAAAAAAAACACACCACACATTTTAAAGATGGGCATTATTTCCACTGTGGAGTAAAAGCGTGATAGGAAGTCTCACTTTTGCATCAGAAATCCCTTTGTCATCTTCATTTTCAGATCTATTTAAGCTTGCAAATCTCTCTATAGAAAGATAGTCTAAGTGCCCTGTTCCACAAGGTGTCCTATTCTGATCTTTGTATAGTGAAAAGTTTCACAGGACACTATGAAAGAAATTTCACAGAAGTTGAGGGTAATAACAGAAGATGGAACTTTGAATATTTCTTTACACAGTGAATCTTTCAAACACAAAAGCATTTGCCATTAGTCCACTGCTGTTTCAAGTTTGAAGGAAAACAGCAATACACCTGGCAACTGTGAACCTGCAACTTCAGTGAAATGCATGTTTGTTTTTTTTTTTTTCCCCCAATTCATTTTAAAGATCAATTCCATACTTTGATGTGTTGAGCTACTGCAGTCTCTAGGTTTTATTCATTTTTTGATTTTTTTTTTTTTTAAAGACAACGTACATCTAGAATAGCGGTGAGTTGGAAAACATTTTGAAAATTGTGCCTCAGAATTCCTAAGGCTCTTTCAAAATAGCCCTAAGAAACAATGAAAGAGAGGTATCACCTGCCAAAGCTGAATGAAGCACGAGATAGAGAATTACAGCCAATCTCTCAGCTGCATCTCTGATAACACAAGCAAAATGCAGGTGAACCTTGAGAATGTGAAAGACACTATTGTTCTGTAAAAAGCACCCTCTTCTGTTTTTCTTTGTTAGTTCTTGTTGTTGTTTTGTTTTTTAATGGCAATCTCAGTAGGAGTCATACTGCTTAAATTTTGTACTGTATGCTTTGTCATTGTCTGAAAATTTATGTAGCTGTTGCTATGGCTGCAGCTTCATCCACTGCAAATTCTGAGTTCCTTACAGCTAAAATGCTTCATGCAGTACAAATTTTCACTGCAGTGAAACAAGCGTAACACTATAAAGAAAACCCTGTTTTTTCATTCAATATGTATTTTCCACGCCATACTTGTTCGGAAAAGCTAGGTGCTGTCAGCCACTAAAAAGCAGGGTATTTTTGTTTTGTTTTTAGTTTGTTTTTTAATGCAGAAAAATATAATACAGAAATTCTGTATTTCTGTATTTTTATACAGAAATAGATTAATTACTGTCCTCTTTCTCTCCAATGTATTGCAGAGGAGAATGTGCTTACATGTATTTATATAGCTTAACTTGCTTTAGTAAACTCTATACTTATTTCCTTTCTGTCTAGTTTATAGAATCTTCTTTTTCTCCCAGTTCAAACACAATTATTCAGAGCTTTTTTTTTTTTTTTTCCAGTACTTTTAAGAGGTAAGTGCCAGGATTTAGCATGTATAACATTGTCTGAAGCATTTGTTCAGCTGTCTGTTGAATTCCCTGAAACTAATGCACAGTCTCTGTTAATGTCTCAGTCCCTGGAAACCAGAGCCTATTCTCTTCTATAATTAATCTTGCAGGTACTGCCTTGACATTATTGGTTCACCAGCAGAGCATAACTGCCTCAGCTATCAATAATAATTCAACACATTAGGATGAGGCCTGCATACACAACTCACAGATGCTGGATTGTGTGCAGACTACAGCACTCCTTGCTGACTGAGGAAAGCAGAAAAAAAAATTAAAAAAGAAATAGCCAAAAACTCTGCAATTGAAAATGTTTTAGTTGCTGGGTAATTTTGCAATATAAGGGTCTTCATGTTACTTATATCTGCTGCTTTACTTTTTTTTTTTTTTTCCTCCCAAATACAGGCACTATTTGGCACAATGGTTGTGATTGTCTGTTTACTGAATCTTAATACTAAAGCTGTTACAAATTGTCTTTCACAGATGGTGGGAGCTTCTCAGATCAGGAGAGGCAGGGAATTCATTACTCAATATTTCTGTATTACTGATTGGGACGTGAGAAGCATAAGCAATCTGTCCTACTGCAGGGCTTGAGCTCTCCCTCCTCCTTTCCCCAGCCCCAAAATTATGGCTAGCTGGAGAAGAGATTTGTTTTTTTTCTCATTTTGTGTAGATAGCAGCTGTGTAATTTCAAGTAGAATGTTTGCTTTGATCCTCCTTTCTTTAATTGAAATCCACAATTATGAGATTTGTTTATTTTATGTTTGCTAGTTTATTGGTTTAATCTACAAAATGTTCTGCCTTGCTGTCTTACACAGTTAAAGGCAAGGGCACAGTTGGGACTTAAATCACAAATTTGGAGGAGGTTCTTAGTCTCTCAGGTACTGGGGGGGATAGAACTTCTTCCATCTGATTTCAGATCATTTTATGTTCAGGGTAGCAGAACAAGAACACAGGCAATATGCCAACTAATTGCAAAGAACATCTCTAGGTATCAACTTTATGCAAACAAACCACATTAAAGAAAATTTTAATATGGAGGAAAAAAAATCCTACTCTCATAGATTATTTGGGGATGTCCTTTATTTAGAAACTGTTATAGTAACAGGGCTCATTATACAATGTTTTGTTGACTTTCAGATATCAGCTTCTAATTTCATGATTTTAGTAAAACATTTTAGAACAGCCAGGGTGTTCACAGTTTGAAGGAGGCATTGCCAAACTGACAGATGCAGAAACTGGGATTATATGGCAAAGTAATCACATACGAACCAGAGGAACAGAGAGAGCAGCTGGACTCAGATTTACGAAGGATTTTTACCTTGTTAGGCATTAATTGGGGTGAAAAAAAAAAAAAAAACTGCAAGATTTAGTTAATCTATGAACTGTTTGATTATTTCTTTTAGGTTACAAATGTCAGTAAATATCATTTAAAAAATCCTAATGAAGAAAAACCTTTCTCTTGGTGTTTTTGCTAAGAACTATTTATCTGACAGGAATTTTGATCAGGAAAAAGAACTAGTAAATCTCAAAAAATACTTTGTGTTTTGACATGTACTCATTTGGGATAGCTTTCTTTTCTTGTGAGATAAAGGCCTCAGAATGAACTGTCTCTAGTTCTGTAATTATCATATAGCATGGTTGCTATCATTATAACATGCTTCCACTAAACTACAAGGTAAATATAATGCCCATTAATATTTGCAAAATAAAGTCAGAAGTAGTCATTATTTCACTCCTTTTGAGTGAAACTTAAGTGTACTTATTTTTCGTTTCCACATAATCTTGGATTATTCACTAGTATCCTACACTGTTTCCCTAATTTAAAAAAAAAAAAAAAAAAGAAACGAGAAACCATTATAGACCCAACTCTGCTAGGATGGACAAGAAAATGTACACCTTGATCAGGTTGCTCAAAGCCCTGTCCAACCTGACCTTAAATGTCTCCAGGGGTGGGGCACCTACCACCTCTCTGAGCAATCTGCTCCAGTGCTTCACTCCCTTTATTGAAAAAGACTTTTTCCTCATATCAAATCTAAATCTTCCCCGTTAGTTTGAAATCAGTTCTGCATCACAAAATGGCCCTGGTTGGAAAGGACCTCAAGGATCATGAATCTTCAAGCCCCTGCCACATGCACAGCCACCAACCTCCACATTTAATACTAGACCAGGCTGCCCAGGGCCCCATCCAATCTGGCCTTGAACACCTCCACGGACAGGACATCCACAAGCTCTCTGGGCAGCCTGTTCCAGTACCTCACCACTCTCACAGTAAAGAATTTCTCCCTGACATCCAACCTAAATCTCCCCTCCCTCAACTTAAAACCATTTCCCCTTGTCCTGCAGTTATCAACCCTTTCAAAGAGCTGATTCCCCTCCTGTTTGTAGGCCCCTTTTAGGTACTGAAAGGCTGCAAGTAGGTCACCCCACAGCCTTCTTTTCTGCAGGCTGAACAAACCCAGCTCCCTCAGCCTGTTTTTGTAGGGGAGGTGCTCCAACCCCTGATCACCTTTGTGGCTCTCCTCTGGACCCGTTCTAACAGCTCTATCTTTCTTGTACTGGGGGCTCTGGACCTGGACACAGTACTCCAGATGGGGCCTCACAAGAGCAGAGTAGAGAGGGACAATGTCCTCCCTGTCCCTGCTGGCCACCCCTCTTCTGATGGAGCCTGGGATACCATTTGCTTTTCAAGCTGCAAGAGCACACTGCTGGCTCATGTTAAGCTTTTCATCCATCAGGACCCCCAGGTACTTCTCCACGGAGCTGCTCTCAAGGACTGCTTGCTTCCAGTCTGTATAGATGCCTGGGATTCCTCCGGCCCACGAGCAAAACCTTGCACTTGGCTACATTGAACCTCATTAGGTTCACCCAGACCCTTCTTTCAAGTCTGTGAGGTCACTCTGAATGGCATCCCTTCCTTCCACTGCATCTGGACTCACATCTCCACATCTGGACTACAGGTGAAGCCTTATCAGCACAGAGTAAAAGAGCCAAATCACATCCCTTGAGCTGCTGGCCACACTTTGTTCAATGCAGCCCAGGATAGGTTTGGCTTTCTGGGCTATGAGGCTACCTCATGTCCTGCTTACCATACACCAGTACCCCTAAATCCTTCTCAGCAAGGCTGTGCTCTATCATTTCATTTCCCAGCTTGTACTGATAGTGGAGTTGCCACAACCCAGGTACAAGACCTTGCACTTAGCTTTGTTGAACCTCAGGGGTTCTCCCGGGCCAACTTCTTGAGCCTTTCTAGATCTCTCTGGATGGCATCATCAACTGCATCACAAATTGCAAGTCATGGATCCATTCTGGAACTTTCCTATTTTATCTAGAGCTTTTCAGGTTTATACGATCTCATGAACTTGCTTCAACTTGAAAGAATTTTTATGATCACCTGTAGACAATTTTTTCCTTATTGTTTCAGATAGGAAACATTGCATAGTATTGAACCATCATATTCTAATAATATTCTGTAGTGTTCTAATAATATCCTATAATTTTCTAATAATATTCATAATATTCTAGGATAGAATTAGGTTAGATAAAAGAAAAAAATCTTATAGTGTAAGTGTGGTGAGGTTACCTAGATTGATGCCCCAACCCCAGAGACTTTCAAGGCAAGGCTGTATAAGGCCCCAGGCAACCTGATCTAGCTGTGGTATCCCTGTTCATTGCTGGGGAGTTGGGCTAGATGGCTTTCTGAGGTCCCTTCCAATTATAAGGATTCTATGTTTTTATGAACAAAATTATGTCAAGCCTGGATATGACTGATACCCTTTCCTAGGATTTGGTATAGATATTAAATACAATAAAAGACAAAGATTCATAGTGAGTTAAGATAAATTTGGATGGAATAAAGAATCTAAATCTATGAAGCCAGGAAACTAAGTTATATTATTTGAATCACTGGATTATATATAATTGACTATTATACATAAACAGAATGGAAGAGAGGAAGCTGGTATGAGATAACCAGCACGGCTTCACCAAGGGCAGGTCCTGCCTGATCAACTCTGTTGGAAATGGAAATACTTCCATTGTGAATTGTAACAGCATCTGTGATTTATATCATTGAAGGCCTCCATGCCTAAATCACATGTAACATTTTCCCCCTAATTAAAACATCCTTTATACTAAATATTCCAGGAAGAATGCCATCAAAACATATCTTTAAACAATTAAAAGATCATTCCAGACTTTCTATGAATACTTCTTACAAGTTTTAAAGTTCATAAAGGAAAAAAAATTGACTTTTAAGAAGACTTTTTAGATACTAGCAGTTAAACATTAATTTTTGAATATGAAACGTACCTTTGTTGTGTATGAAAAGAAATACATTGCAAAGAGTGATATGTATAACAAAGCTTGGGAAAAAACAGGTGGTACAGAAGAGCACAATTTTGAATGGTACTTGAATTTACTTTTACAGACACTCTAGAATGAGTTAGAGAGAGAAATACTATCAAATCAACAAAGACACTTCTTTTTCACATAAAATCATGTCCTTATCATGGTGTCTAATTTTATTACTAAGGAATTTTTATTTTAATAGTGCAATTTGAGCAAAACAAAACCAGATACAATTACTTGATCACATAAATAAAAAATGAGGATCAAAATCGGGATTTAGTTTTATAATCTTTTTCAGGAATTAATCATTAACAAAGAGCAACCTCCATCAATAAGAACAATACACCAGAAAAGACAAACAAATCTTTTAACTGAGAAAGTATTTTCCCTTTCCATCTGCCTTAAATCTTCCCTGCTCTATTATTCTAATATCCCACAGTGCTTGGACAATCATTTCATTTTTCACCTTTATTTTTTTTAATTAAATCTCATTAAATTTAAATGGTGACTCAGATAAATTCACAGGGTAAGAACTTGTGTAGCAGTTGACTGTTGATAGCACTATTGCATCCAATCATCCATTTGGAGGGAGGAAAAAAAAAAAAAAAAAAAAAAAAGCATTATTCTACATCCACTTCACATTAAGAAAATTCACTCATTCTTTTACATATCTGTGCATATATGGCTGTATCTGTCTACCTGTTACTATCTTTCTTAATGTTAGCATACCTACATATCCAATGAAATTTTCTTCAAGAGGTTAGCAAGTGAATAGACCTTGGCAAGGAGCTTGTACAGACATCTTAAAATCCGAAATTAATAACAACTCATATGCACTTGAAATTTGATTCCCCAACTGTAAAATAAGCATAACAAAGTTTAGAAATTTGTGAGAAAATATTTTATATAGATGTACAGTCAGATACAAGTCAATACACAGATGATATAGTACATCCAGGAGTTCAGCTGATGTAATTATTATACTAGAGTAGGAAAGAAGGACACTCACCCGATCCTGGGCTCACGTAGGAAACTCCAGTGGAGTGGATCTCCAGAAGAGATCCTTCCCCCCTGGCAGTCAGCTCTTCAATGGGTCTAGGAGAGGTGGAGCCAAGATCCACCCCTTCCAGCAGCAGAGGTGAATTGCCTTCACCTGTGCTCCCAGGGCTGACTCATAGCTCGGCTCAGGTGATCAATCAGCGGTTCAGGCCATGATTCAGCAGCCCCATACACTCCGCCCCTTCATGGTGTGAACCAATGATCAGATTGACTAGAGGGTGACCTTTTCCTAATACAGAGATCCAAAATACCACGACACTTATACAATTTCATCACAACACATGTTGGTAAAATTCAAGATGAGTGACGATTGGTGAACGCTGATATTCTTTTATGGGCCAGTGCTCAGTGATGTTACTGGAGATATGCAGTTGTGATGTGCAGGTCCATCCTATGTTCCATCAGTCCCATGTAGACCATCACTGGGTGTTGCACGTAATCTGACAGTAATACTGGAATGCTTTTGATGACATTTTGTTCCTTCTGGTGATCCTGAAGGCTCAAAGACTCAGGGGAGAAATACAGATGTTTCAAAGGTACCAAAAGGGGAAGGTCTGCTCTCCAGGGCAAGATACAGGCCGTATTTCTATCCTGGGTCAATACTTCTGCTTGTACTGGGGCGTGTCCTGGCTTCCTGTACCACACCTTCTGGCCAGATGTCTGCGGCTTGATAATAATATCAGGCACCAAAGGAGGTGTCCTGATCTGCCATAAGGACATGATCGGAGTCCCTTTAGCAATGAAAATCGGAGTGTTGACCACAATATCAGTAGGCCATGTACCTATTACTGGGGGACTACTGAGCCTCCCGCCTCCAACAATCTCCCCCAAGGTGCAAGTAGGCCACACCACTTGGGTCCTACCTGCACCTTCCAAGGCCATTTTATTCTATGGGTGCCAGAATTTAAATTCTCAGGGGCAGGGAGCAGAATATTCTTTTCATTACCAATCTGGGATCTTACCTGATGATCAGTGCCCGTAATTTGGATCCTAAGCGGGATGGCCCATGTTGTCTGCAATATTCTCAGGGCACTGGGTCTGCCATCTTGGAGTCTTTCATTCAGGTCCCGCAAGGTTTCATACAGTCTTTTCATCTACCCCTGCAGGGACTGGGAGTCTGTCTTCAAGGTAGCCTTAAGAATACCGTTATAACATTCAATGAGGCCTGCCCCTGCTGGATTATATGGCAGATGGAATCACCATTCAATGTTATTTTCTTCTGCCCATCGCTGTATCGTTGCACCAGTAAAATGAGTTCCTTGGTCACTCTTGATGATTTGAGGTGTCCCTTAGGCAGACATCAGTTTAGTGAGTCCCTTGATGGTATATGCCTGGTTTGCTTTCAGCACCAAATAGGCCTGCAGTAGCCCACTTGCAGTATCGACGCAGGTCCGGACATATCTCACCCCCTCAGACCAAGGAAGGGGCCCGATGTAATCGACCTGCCATCACTGGAGAGGATTATGTCCTCTAGCAAGATGAGCTGTTGTTTCAGGCAATGATCTCGGTCTCATCTTGGAGCAAGCGTTGCAATCCCAGCATGCCTGGACGATGTCCGATAGCTGTATGGGCAGTCCCCATATTTCAGCAGCTGCCCACATTGTTTTTTGTCCTGCATGTCGTAGCTTCTGATGTAACCAACGGGCGATGTTCTCAGATGGTGAATTCTCAATCCATCAAACTCGGGCCAGTGTATCGGCTTCATCATTTCCCGGTGACTGTAGGAACTGATGACCAGAAACATGGTAGACACGTACAGTCCTGTGTTTGACCATATTCCATATATCTAACCACATGTCCTTGCCCCACATCGGCCGGATATCGGCGTGGATAGTCCATTCCTGGGTGGCCCACTGTGCAATCCAAAGAGTGAGTCCCCAGTACACAGCCCAACTATCTGTACAGATATTCAGAATACCATCACAGGGTTCCTTAGTTATAACCATCCACACGGCTTGCAGTTCTGCCCATTGGCTGCTCTGACCATCCCCCTCGACAAACCAGACTGTCTCGGTGGAAGGATGGTATGCTATTGCTCTCCACTTGCTCGGGTTGCCCTTTCTGGACCCATCTGTGTGCCAGGCATCTTCAGGGACAGGATATTTTCCCTCCTGAATAGGACTCTTCTCTGGTGGAGCAACCAGTACTTCTTTTGGTGCATCACTGTGATACATTACTGGGCCTAGGATCTTCTGGAGTTCTTCTTTCAAGGGTGATGAAGACAGACTACTCCTTTGGCTGAGACATGCAACCCATTGTGCCACTGTTTGTGCTTGGGCCACCCCTGTCTTAGGAAGGTGGATCAGATCTTTCATCCACCCCTGAATCATCAAGGTGATTAATCAGAGGTTCAGGCCATGATTCAGCAGCCCCATACAATAGACTTATGTACTATAAGTCTGAATAAAACTCATTTTTTTGAGTGATAATAGACATAATATTTATAGTACATTACAGGTAACTTAAAAGTTCTCATGAAAGGCCAGGGACAGACAAACCTATGAAATGATTAATAGTAACCCCTCATTCAATATTAATTAATGAAATGTGTTAATGTTAAGTATCTGAAATTCCCACTGAGTCATGCTTTTGAACATCTTAACCTTTGACATTTTTGAAATGACACATTTTGCTTATCTGTTTTGTCTTCCCACTAATAACACTTATGGATTACTGACAAAATAAAATTGTTGAAATTTGCCTGATGCTAGTGCTAAAGTTATCCAGGGGATATCTCTACAATTTCACTTCCTTTTAACACCCTTCCTTTTAGTATAATTTTTTAGTAGAAATGAGATGTCAAATTCTCTGATAGTTAAAATAATGGCTTGGGCATCAGCAATTTAGCAGCAAAATTGACTTGAAGAATTCAGATGTGATGAAGATTAGTTATACTGAAAAATCACTCCAGATTTACAAGAAAGGAACAACAATAACAACAGACGTTCTGCCACTGCATACATACTCTACAACAAATTGAAAAATTCTGCATTCAGTATAGACTTCTATGTCACAAAGGAGAAAATGTAAAGTTCAATAAAGATATCAGCATTTCTGTGTAAGGAATATCTAAAGAGGAATTTACAGTATAGAAAAAAAGATTAATATGTTAGTATTTTATAGAGTAATAAGTGACATGGGGAGGCTTAATGTAGATTCACTTTGTTACATCATCCTAAAATGAGGGCATATGGAAATGTACAAAGTTGAAAGAGTAAAGAAGTTGTAGAACACCTTACTACAAGTTGTTGTGTGGGTAGTTCTATGTATTTGAAAGCTGACTGGACAAATTTGTGAAATAAAAATACCTCTGTCACTATTATGTATATATTCTGCAATTTTGATAATATCACTTTTGAGGCATCACTCTGTGGTATTCTTAAATTAGCTTCATGGCATTCTAAAATGCCACATGACAAAAACAGCACTGAGAATAGATAATGATCTGGAAGCTCAGAAGTTTAAAACTTTAGAAGAATGTACATCACTATAATTCCCTATTGCTTCAATATTATTTTTCCTTGATATATCAATAACATGGCAGCTAACAACTTGCACTATCGACATGCTAAACAGTGGCAAACACCAAAGCAGTTTAATTATCCTGTCAAGGATAAGGCTGCAGTAAAGGCATGCCAGGTGGGATGTTACTGTATTTCATTATGGTCTATGAACAGTGCACAACAGCAAAAACTTCAAACTAGTCCACCCATTCATCTAGAAGAAAATATATTATACCTAATCAAAGCCTACATTTTACATTCACAATTTTAATTGTCCGGTGAAGACTTTAGCCTAATCATATTAAATTGCCCTTGTACTTTGTGCTTGCTGTACTTTGGTCCAAATATATTTCCCAAACAATCTTTCAAATAATAGTTAATCTAACATGACACTCCAAAAAACATTTGCAGGAGAAATAGGCAGGTGAACAATCAAATCCATAATTTTTTCTCATAAATTTATTCCTTCAATAGTTAGGATAGAGGAAAAAATACAAGAAAAAGAAAGCACTAATTGAACTTCTAATTGTTCAGACAATTTCTTACAGATTTTTTCATTGAAAATGGCCATTTTACTAGCCAAATCTTAAAAGCTAACTGGGCAACTTTTTAGAATGAAAGTTAATAACTATTTCTGTGTTGTTTTTTTTTTTCTTGATAATGACAGAAACGCTGTATGTATCTCAATAACCACAATGCTTCTGAAAACTTCAGATAGGCAGAATTTGTCAAACGATATTTAAAAGAAAGAAAGAAAAGAAAGGAAAGAAAAGAAAGGAAAGAAAAGAAAAGAAAAGAAAGGAAAGAAAAGAAAGAAAAGAAAAGAAAGGAAAGAAAAGAAAGGAAAGAAAAGAAAGGAAAGAAAAGAAAGAAAAGAAAGAAAAGAAAGAAAAGAAAGAAAAGAAAGAAAAGAAAGAAAAGAAAGAAAAGAAAGAAAAGAAAGAAAAGAAAGAAAAGAAAGAAAAGAAAGAAAAGAAAGAAAAAAAGAAAAGAAAGAAAAGAAAGAAAAGAAAGAAAGAAAGGTAAAGGAAAGGAAGGAAGGAAGGAAAAGGAACAAATAATAAACTTTATTAGGTATAAGTATTAGGTTCCAAAATTTTTTGTCAAGTTAAAATAAATTATTTTTCCACTCTGTTGTTCACATGCTAAAAGAATGCTTTTTATTTGTCAAAAAAAGTTATTTGGCTTTATTTTTATTCTATTTTATGTGGATTTAAACTATTTGGTTGTCATCCATGCATCTTGTGCTAGTAGAACCTCTTTTACATTGGTAGCTCCAAAAGTAATGCCTTCTATATATTTCCGTAGAAACTACAACAGATACAAAGAGCACAATAACACTATTTGGTACAGAAAATTCTCAGCTACAAAACAAAATTTTGCAACCTAGTTGTCATCAATGTTAAACTTATGTGAAACTGATTTACCCCATATGTTTACTTACACATATATGCATAAGTCTTTGCATATGCATACATGAAGCCAAGCAATTCATATCCCTAATCCACACAAGAAACTCACAAACTAGTCAAGAATATACACAATTTGAGACAATATATTTTATTTAAAAACTGGCAAATGAGTACAAGTATATGGACACGGAGCAGAAACATCTTAGTTGAGAGAAAGAATAGCAGGAGAAGTTAAAGCCTGGAAAAAGTCTCCATTAAATTATTAAAATTTCTTGCAGAAAAGTAGAATGTAAAAGTAGAATAAAAGTAGAATGTAGAAGGAAAAATATTTAATAAAGTTCATGGCTGTTAGAAACCAATCCAAACATGATCCTTTTAATCCAAAACTGTTGAAAAGCTTCTTGCTAGAAAATTAATCAATCAAAAATTCACAGTGTCACAGTCTCACATAGAACTGAGCACAAGTAGTCATCTGTTCAGATAAATTCATTGTGGTAGGAACATTACAACAATTTTCTTACTGGGAAAGCAAAAACTTGATAGAAAAGGGAATGTATGCTTCTAAAGAACTTGAATGCAAAACTTGTGTTCCAGAGCATAACCCAGAGGAAAATGCTTGGAAGACAATGTGGATGGACTCCAAGCCAATGCAGAAAAAATAATAATAATCAAAAAATAGACTTTCCCTTTTATTCTCTGGTGAATGGTACGGCTATTTTTAACATTTAAATCTGAAGCCACATTAATAGACCATATGATATGAAAAACTAAGTTTAAAAAAAATTTTTTGTAGTGCTGTTTTCACAATGATTTATGTAGTTGGCATCAAACATGAATCCAGACTTGAGCAATTTTCTTGAGATGCATAGTGCAAAAGTGGATCAAATAACAGTTATCTATATATCTTCCCTGGCAATTAATGTTTGAAGTTAATTATTATTGAGATATTTCACTTTTTGCTTATGAAAGCAAACAAACAAATAAAAAACAACAACAAACCAATCCCCTACAATGCCACAATTAGATTCTAAAGTAGTAAAATAATTTGTTTTGTTGGAATAATATTCTAGGTTGCTAAAGAGAAGATCTCCTTTCTAATCTGCTATATAACCCTGTGAGTTAAGTTGCATCTTGAAGGCTCTGCTGATTTTATAAATGAACATTATTTCTGTTATTTACCAAGGGTAATATATATTTTTCTATCAGCCATGTACATCATATATGCAAATATATTTTCCAGATCTTCCAGGTCTTCTCACTCTTGATAAATGCAGAGGATTTTGAACCTGGTTGTACCTCAGTGCTCTTTTCAAGCAGGGGATTTTATGAAATGCTGTTAGTTAGCAATATATCTTTGCAGAAACTACTACACATATATACACAAGCCTTTCCTATCTGTCTGTAGCTTGCTGTTATAGTCTGAATGCTACTTATCAGGCTTTGCAAATTCTGTTCTATGGAAGAAGAGGCAAATCGGTCAAACTTCATATATGAGGTTTACATGTTCTGTGTACGACATATAAGAACATCCCAGCTGTCATATGCAAGTTTGCCTTCACTCAATATAGAATACGTATGACAAATGAGCATACTGGCACTAGCTTAATTTCCCTTTTGTAACATCTGTTTGCATAATTCATGATTAAAAAAAGAGTTCAGCACTCCTGAGCACTCTATACTTCTCACATCACCTCAGTTCTCTGGCACACGAAACTCTTAGTCTCTTAATCAGAGAAAATAGTGTTAAGATCCAGCAGAACTTACCGCAGAATACTTTGGGAACTGGTTCAAAAGCGTTAGATGCTAAGCCAGAAGGAAGCAGTTCATCTTTGCTAATTTTTCTGTCCTCATTCTCTGTGGTCCCTGTGGAGGTAAATAGAAAAGAATATCTAAATATTTACATTTTAGATGTCATTTCAGAATGTAATTATGTTACTATGCTTTGTTTGCTTGTTTGTTTATGGGCTCTTACATTGGCAGTTGCTTGAGAATTTTGTCAAGAGCACATTTAGAAGGAACACAACCGTCACTAATCTAGATCTATGTAGCTACAAAAACTTTGCATATTTGAGTGTCACTCCCAATGCCTTGAAAATGGTTGAATCATTGATGACAAATTTTAAACTTATAAACAGTAAAAATGAGGCAGAAAGTGCAAATCAAATTTAGAACAGGCATAAAATACACGTAAAGATATTTCTTTCTTTTTCAAGGCTTTTGCATATGACCTCCTGAAATCAGTGGATTTTGCATTAATGATATTTGTATCAAATGAGTTTTGCAAACAGCTGATCTCCTGTAGCATCTACAGAACCCTTTGGGATCAGAATCCAAAATACGGTCTGTGAAGATCTTGAAACAAAAAAAAAGTTTGAAGAATTTTGAGTGTAAAAATTTTTCCTCCGTAAAAAGGCTCAGCCAGTTTCTAGGCAACATAGCTCTCTTAAATCCCCTTGATGCTCTTGATAGTATTCTATCAAGTGACCCTGCTAGAAGAGACTGATTAGAGTAACCACAGGCATCATAATGATTTCTGCCTGCCAGGATTGTTTGTTATTCAAGGTTTTTGCAGGAAGTCTGCTGTATAACTTAACAAGCCCCCATAAGAGTCATTATCTAAGTTGATTTCCTTGGCAATTAATCTCTTTGCTTCTACAAAAGGAAGTGACTTACTGACAATGGACTTGTCTCTGTCTTCTTCAGTTCTCTGCCTGCATGTGCCTGGATGCACACAAACCCAGATAGTTTAATGCATGAGAACTTCTCTTTGAACTGCCTCTCTCAGTGACTAATGTGGGTTTATTGTCTTACCAGAGGACTCAGCAGAGGACTCAGTGGTGTCTGGCCACAGCTGTGTGCTAGGATATCTAAGCTGCAAAGATAAAGAAAGAAAATGTGCCTTAATTAATTTCTTATTGCAATTTGCCAGGCTTGCTGGCACCTGTGAAATTGTTTTGGTCACTGTAATGTCTTTCCAGAAAGTATTACATTATAAACAAAATCTGTTGCTCAGCTGAAAACCTGATTTATGGCATGCAGCTATTCTACTTTACAGCCTTGCATAGTCTATTGTACATCTTTGACAAGCAATTAGTTGTTTATGAAGACACTTGTTGCTTTATAATCCTGCTAATTTCCTCATTCCCAAAAGTAACATTAACGTTTGCTAATGAACTGCAGATTAATTCACTTTGAATTAGTCTCGACCCTCCCTCTGCCCCCCGTGCATACTAGATGTCAATTTTGCTTTGGGGACCTTAAAAGGATTTCTTGTTATGAGAGTAGATTTAAATGGCCTGTGCTATTATTATTTAAGAATTTAGTTTACCTTAATTTGAATTCAATTATTCTCTAATGTTCTGAATTTGAGTTGAGAGATAATGTGTTAAAAAATAAAAAGACAAATTACATAAATCAATACAAATAAATTGTATGGGCAATATGGTACGAACAGGTTGAACTGTTGCTTTTTTTTCTAATGATGATCTAATGATAAATGATAAATTGAAACAAGCTCAATGGTCTGACTTCATTTCATAATGATTTAAAGCAATATCACATAAGAACCAAATGCAGTATAATACATTTTCTCACATAAAGCGAATCTTATACCTGCTGATTCCATAGTGTTCTTTAATGTCTTTTTATAAGAAAGTAAAAAACAGTGATCAGCTTTTGCTCTATATATTAAAAATAACCCCACCCTGCTTATCTTACTGTTTTTCTTTAGTCTTCATCTTCGTAATATCTGAACCAGGATTCACTATCTACATAAGTACAAACATATTTGAAAATTCATTATATAAAATACCAGTTTCTTGCTTTTGAACTCAATATCAGCTGTGAACCTAACAATGTAATCTTTGATTCACACCACATGAAAGCTTTCATTCTCTGCCAATAGCTGCTTGCTGAGATATTCCGGCGCTCCTCTTCTTTCCTTCTCAAATGATGTGTTAAAAAATGCTAACTGGGATATATACCAACTGCTGGTTAACCAAAAGGACTAAGAAAATTCTCACAGGAGTGAGATAGGATGCAATTCTTCCTCATCCATGTTGTTACTTTAATATGAATACAATGTTACCTGCTATTTCAAGGAAAGCACCAGGCGCGTTTTCATTGCACTCACTTGTTGGATACTCTATTTTAAAAATCAGATATGATTTTATTTGGTTCATTTTAGTTGCATCGATTAGACTAAGGTGGGTTAAATATATTTAAATAATTTAAATACATAATCTGCAAACCTGCCATAATCCCAGTGATATTCACATGCATTCTATCAAACAAAAATACATAATTAAATAAAAGCACTCAGTGATACATAAATCCAACATTTCTGCAATAGTTTAAGTTTTTTTAAGTCGCAACATGACAAGGACTTTTTGTTGGGATTTTGGTCCTCAAGGGTCAAATTTTCAAATCAACTCTGCTCTCCACTGTGAGTCAAATAATATTGCTAGTTTTTCAAACTCTCAGCCTGCAGTGGAATTCTTGGTGCTGAGTACTATTGAATATCAAACCATTGTACAGAGATTCTATAACATGTACTAAGTATTTAGGAGGTAGAAGATTTAGAAAATTGAAATCACTTTCAAAGTTTTCAATATTTATGTACGTCAAAGTGATAGAAGAGCAAGTGCTAAACTAATCACACAAATTCACATAAATATTCAGAATACATAGTTATATTGATGATACTTTTTATGGAAACAGAGAAAAATAAAATTATAATAAACAAAAAGTTGATTATACGTAGAAGACTTAATTTTCTTTGTAATAACTGATGTTTCCACCAGTTATTACATCTCAGAATAATGTGAGGGGCATCTTGCATGTAAGATGAGCTGTCTATGTCTGTATTATATGCTTCTGATGGTGTTTCTTATCCTCAGTGAGTTTCTTTTAAGTAGTTTTGCCTGAAGGGAAGATAGCCATGCACAATGTGCAGGAGGTGATTTTACTGTGTGCCTGAAATTTGAAAAGGGTTACTCACTGTCCTTCACAGATTTTTATGGCATAATCACTCACTGGCAAGTATATGGAAAGAATTCAAAGATCTCCATTGGAAACAATAGAGATTTTCTGGATTTGAACAGGAAATATGTATATATATTTTCCTAGTTATTCAAAGGGGAGAAGTGGAAAGCTCAGAAGGAACAAATTTCTTAGAATTCTCAGTTCCTAACTGATGTGAATTATGTCATATTGATTATACAAAATTCTTCTGGAACTTTACAAGGGATTCTTTCATGAGATTCATGGTGTTAGAAATTGTTTTTGAAGCTGAAGTAATATCTGAAGTTGTTTTCAGCTCTCCAAATAGTACCAGGTTTTCAACTGGTATTTACATTGGTACAAATTTACAACGGAAAATAAACTAGTAATTCAGCTCCAACTTTTACAGATGTATACTGCCCTATTTGAACTAATTTTGGACTCAGAATTGATGTGTTTGCTCTGAAAGCAAAAGCATGTTGTTCTGAACTCACAGGCGGTGAACATGTGGTACTGATTTGGAATACTCACTGTCACTTTTTTTTTTTTTTTTTTTTTTATTTTTCCCAAATATCCTAAATGGAAAACTGCTTAACCATGTTGTATTCAAAGGGGGGAAGGAAAAAAAAAAAAAATGTCAGCAAATGAATCCATGGACTTTTTGAAGCTATTCTGTATCTCACTTTTCAAGGAGTATTCAAGTCAATAAAGACTTTTCCCTAAAGGCAGTACCTTAGTATGCTGTTTGAATTCAGTGCAGATTTACCAGCTAGGGCTTGCAAACACTGTAACAAGTAACATGATATTGCACAAAGGAGGCAGAAGCTTTTTGTTCTGTTCAGGGACAAGATTTGAAAATGATACTGAGGTGACACAATCACATGCATGTTTACAAGGATTTTCCAGAACTTTTTTTTATTTTAAATTATAACAAAGAAGATATATGTTCAGGATGAGATAGAAGAGAAAATAAGATTCCGGCAAACACTGTGTATTAAACTAGCATCTAAATAACAGTTTTATGCCTCAGATTGACTTATTTTGCTTTCAGGATGATAGGCATGTGCAAATCACATCTTCTCGAAGCAATAGATATAGTAGTAGCAGTACAATTAAATATAAGGCTTTGAGAGCAAAAGTATTTGAGTTATCAAGTCAACTAATGAGTGTCATTCCTAAAACACCATTCTAGGACATAAATAAAACAGACTCTAGGTACTGTAGCAAAGCCACTACTTCATTCAAGAGGTGAGGTTATTCTGCTATTCATTAACATTTTGCATTCAGTGAATTATAGATTCAAGAGACTTATAAATAATAGACATTTACATTTCAAAAGTAAGAAACACGATATTAACAAAATATAAGATGCTCATTCTAACTAAAAATTTAAAACACAAATGACAAAATCACATTGAGATTATAATCATAGTAATAAGTGTCCTTCTAGACAAAATAAGTGAAATATTAAAATCAGTTCTTTCTAGAACAGATATTCCTATTTTAACCAAATTTCCATTGCTAGCTCAATCTCAGACCCATCTTAAATTTCTAATTCAAATGAAAAGAGGATATATTACAGAATATAAACAACTCATAAGTAAAACATAGTTACTTTATCTAAAAGAATATACAACTAATAATCTGTATAATAAAGTGTTCCAAACAGGAAGTGATCACAGAACACAACATTTGATTAGATCATTCAACCTTAATTGAGAAACTAGAAAGGGGAAGATTTAATCTAGATTTTTCCCTCTATATCTGTCTGAATTAATTATCTACTTTAATTCAGTTATGTGTTTCCTTTTAATCCTTATCAACGCTTTAAAAAAAAAACCCACATAATCATATACACATCACATAATTTCTTTTAATCAGATACAAACTTTCTTCTAAGTCATTGTTATGACCTCAGCCTGTTCTCACACAGCCAACATGGAAGATCCTTGTTGTCAACAGGCTTTGTTCCCTGTGACAATGGGATGGGAGTCACAGTGGGCTCTCATGGAAGCCAGGAGAGATGGGGAAGGGAATATAGGTAATAGAAAAGAATTGGGAAATAAAAGCAAGAAGTCTTTGTGGAGAGCTAGAGAGGTTTCCACAGTGTAGCTCATGGTTTTCCATTGATCCGATGAACTCATCCAGTCACCACAGGGGGTGAGAGAAAGCCAGGAAGCCTCACAGCAAGCAGGACCCAGAGGATTCTTTCCTAAGAGAATCCTTTCCTAAGAGAATCCTTTCCTAAGAGAATCCTTCCTTTTCTCCTAGGGAATTCCTGTGCCAGAGCGGATTCTTTTCTCTGGAAATTCCTCTCCCAGGTACTTAGTTTAGTAGAGGCCTTTTATCCCCTGCTTCTCAGTTTCTTTTTTTTTTCTTCTTCATCTTTTCTCTCTGCTAGCACGACGATCTGGACCCACAGATAAGCCAGCAGGGCATGGTGCTCTTGTTACCATGCACAAGCATTATCGCCTTTTGCAGTGGTCAGCTCCTTCTACAAGCCCCCCTCCCACCGCCCAAAAAAGACTGCTTGTCCCCCAGCTTCTGCTTATATTTACAATCATAAGCAGAAGTACTACAGCACAGTAACACCCACCACTCTCACCCCTAGATAATTGGCAGTTGTCAGTTAGTGTCTTATCACCAAAAAATCCTCGCTAAGTGAACTTTGAGCCAAGAAAAAAAAAATAAAAGAAGGTTTCAGGAAACCATCTTTCACAGTATCCTAGCACATTTGCCTGATAAGCAGCTCATAGTTGCTTAAATATTAAAGTCTATAGCAAATTTAAATGGCCATATATCTTGTTCAGCATCTAGCAGGTCTGTCATATCTGTCAATTTTGTAAGGAAATTGTAATGCTTTAGAACATCTGAAATGATACAGAGGCCTATAATTTGTACTTCCAAATTTCTGTTCACTTCTCCAAACACACATGTAGTTCAAAAACAGTTTGAAGTAATTTGGAGTCACACAGGTTATCAATGAAGACAATAAAGATAAAGGAAAGGAATTAGCTGAGAATTAGTGCTTCTGTAATTCCTTTTGAGGTCTGTGGGGAAAAAAATAAAAGAGAGAATAAGCCTCTAAGCAAACAACTCAGAAGTCTGAGTATACTCTCAGATCTCAAGTACCTTCAGTCCTACCCAGTACAGAAAGAAAATTTTTAATGAAGTCTTCCAGGATTTTTCTATGGCATTATTCTACGAATTCCATCTGAAAATTAAACTTATGTAACTAACTGATTCAATTAAAGTTTAATAATATTTTCACAGCCATCTTGTGACAATGACTTTTGAGTTTCCAACAATTCTGGCTTTCAAAATGGAAGAAAATATTCCCACATAAAAGTTCATCTGAAATTCAGTTGGAAATATTATGCAGCAGATATTTGACAACCATCATACGTAAAAATGCTGCATTGCTGAGAGAAAAATAAAATCACATTTTGAAATAGATGCTGCAGATTGTTTAGCAAGAGTAGCATTTAAGTAGTAAGCTTTCTAAGCATATATGTCCAATTATGCTGAGAATAAAAGGGAATCTGGTGTTCCATAAATAAATACATTTAAAGAGAAGGGAATACCAAGGGTCCCAAATCTTGCTGCAAGAGCTTTTGTTTGGATGGTAATGTAGATTCATTTCAAATTAATGCTATCTGGGCACAATTCCTCTTCATGTTAGTTTTCCAAATATTTGTTTATGGCTGTAACTTGGGCTTGAAACACATTTCTGAAATAAAGAGCATGGCTTCATTCATATACTTTTTAAATTAAAACTAACTTAAAATTTAATTTCAGTAATGTCACAAAATTTCACAATCAAACAAGTAAAAAGAACTCATAAAAATTGATCAAAACAAGGAACAAAGAAACCTTCCAAAAGATTAGACTGGAGAATAAATTAACGTAATCAGTTGTCCAAATAAAAAAAAATCTAGAGATAATAGTTTCATGGAACATCATAATTAATCTCATTTTTTTTCTTTAATAGATATTTTGTTATCAAGTATCTTATTTCTGACAGTCTTATTAATGTATTTTGTTTATTCCATTCACAGCATTTGTTGAAAAACTAGTACTCAGCTTTAAGGATTTCTTCTTCAATTTCTGATGGCAAAAGAGCTTAAAATTCAAAAGCTTGATTCTTCTCTTAAGCTTTATCAATTGATCTTAAAAATGATACTATATCTTCCATAAGCTTTGTCTTATTTATGTACTACAGTGTTGCAGCTGCAGTCATTATAATTGACTTAAGTCCTAAATTATGGTAAAATTAAGCAAATTATCATAATGCCTTTTTAATGCAATTAGTTAATGTTTAAACACTCTTTGTTCTCCTGAATATATGTGCCTCCAGTAGTTCTAAGACACATATTCCTTTTACATTTATTATATTAGTCATAATTTTAATACATTGCTCTTTCAAAGACGTGCTGTTTTGATTTTATGGCTTTCAACCAACAATAGATTAAACAGATCAGTGATTTTTCAGTATGGGGAAAAAAAAACCACAATGAAAGACTACTAATGCTCAGATTATTCTTCTAACTTTTAGGAGTTCCCTTTTCCTTTTTCATACATGTAGATAAGAAATAATTCTACCTTATTTTCAAGTAATATGATTTTCTAGCACAGTAGATGTTTTAATTCAAAATGACAAGTCATCCTATGCTTTCAATAGTGTCCACATCTCACTTTAGATTGAAGTTTTGTATCACAGTAATTCCTCAAGGATGTTTTATCAGGATGTACTCGTGTACTCAGTTTTACTCACAGAATTTTGGTTGCTTTGTGCCAAAATTGAGACTCAAGATAGATATAAATGGACCAACTTAAGTCCCATATACAACTGCAAAGTTCCTTGCAAGTTCACATTTCTCATCAAGAACTGCACATTTTTTTTTAAATCCAAAACTATACAAAAGAAATACAAAAATTCCATTTTGGAAAACAAATGAACTAAACATGTCTATGAGGAGTACATTACATAATCGCAACATATCCTAATAAAAGCTAATTAGTTTATTTTTATTTGGAAAAATACAACACAAAAAAAAGTGTTTTTGGAGTATCATATCCGAAGTAGGCATTTCAAGTAACACTTCTTCAGAAAATGTATATCAGA
Source organism: Tetrao urogallus (assembly GCF_951394365.1). Classification (NCBI taxonomy): domain Eukaryota; kingdom Metazoa; phylum Chordata; class Aves; order Galliformes; family Phasianidae; genus Tetrao; species Tetrao urogallus. Next base: position 33,395,308 of record NC_136819.1, read on the forward strand.
AATAATAAGTATAATGAATGTTAATTGTCAGAAATAACAGCTATAATGAATTCTAAAATGAATAATTATTTGACAGGACTAACTCTCTTATTAGAACTTTCATACTATCATTCTAGACATCTTATTGATTCATAAATCTTGTGTTTTGTGTTATTCGCATATTTTCATTAATTGTGGACGCATTGACAACAAAATTATGCATCATGACTAGTAGATTACTATATAGGAAAAGAGTAAGAATGATGCATAATCAAGAAGCTAGACAAAATAAAACAAAGAAAAGATAGAAACAAAACCTTCATGTGTCTGTAGGATATAGCTCTGTAGAGCTCTGAACTTCAAGACAGTGTTAAGAAAGAATCGGTTTTAAACAATAATATAAAATTCACTTTAATATCTCTTAAGCATGCAAAAATTGTTGATTTTTTTTCACTAGTTTTGAAGTCGGTTTTTGAAGTAAAGAAGAAGCTGTTATTTATTTATTAGTTCAAACCATAACATTTCCTGAATTATTTGACTCAATAGGTTTTTTCTTGTTGTTCATGATTATTATCCATTTCTGCTACTACTTCATTGATTTCTGTAGTTTAGTGGCTGATCTAACAAGATTACTGTTAACATTTTTTAAAGTTGTAATCAAGTATTACTCATGAAAGATGCAAATTTCAACAATAATCTCCAAAAATATACGAGTAAAATCGATCTTTGAGTCCTTCTATTTCTATTTACACATTTTGGTTCAATGTTCCCGAAGTACAAAGTTCCTGAAAAACTGCAAGTTGGATAAACTCTTTTCCTTAAGAAACATAGCTTAAGAGGATAGAGAATCACGTCTTAGTAGTGAGGATTTATGTCTGCAGTTTGAATTGTTTATTGTCCATTTCCAGTAAAATTATTTATTCCAGACTAAAGGTTATAGAATTTCACTTACAAAATGAGTTCTGCTGACATGTTAATTAAGGATAGGAAGGTAATCTTCAAAAGTATAATTTGTGTTTTTCCTCCTCTCCTACAGTTCTGAATTCTATGCTGTGTGACTTAAAAAAAATAATCTGAAACCAGTAGAATTTTTTCCACTGTAATCAGTGAGTTTTAAAACAAGGGCCATTTATGCAAATGAAAACTGAGTGAGCCATTTGTAATGCATAATTTAGCTAAAATGTTAACCTCTCCTTCTGTTCAAGACTTATCTGCAAGCAGATCACACATTTCTTCAATTATTTTTTTTTCTATGTAGGCCTGCTATCTGGAAAAAAAATTACTGTAGTGATTTTATAATCACAACTATTCATCTATTTATAGTTGTTTCTGGTAGTCAATACAAATTTATTATTTCTGTTTTTATTTCAAATGCTGTAGTTTAAAAATCTCTTATTTTATTTAAAGAGAGTATGACCTGTTTGTCCTGTTCTTGATATTAGTATTTTCAGAACCAGATTACAGGTAGATCGTAGGATCGTATAACATAGAGTAGTTAGGATTGAAAAAGAGTACTGAGATCATCTAGTCCAGCCATTTCTATGTCCCTGCATCCCCCTGACCTCACATCCCCATATCCTCATGTCCTGTATCCCTGCTGCAAGCCAAAGTTCCCTCCTAGGTCCAGCAGCACTTTGGATGGCACCACGAGAGAGCTTGTTGGAAAATGATTGTACCTCTGTGGTTCCAGCTACAGCTCCTGTCCCTGAGCCCTTTCCCAACCAGCCTTCACAGAAACCAGTAGGTTGCTGCTAAATTACCCAACGACTACTGATTCTGCTGAAGTGCCATTTTCTGCCCCACGCACATGTGAGAACAGTCTTGTGCGGACTGTGTTTGATTATGTTATTTTGGACAGAGGCTTTTTCTCTTTTTTTTCATTGAATGCAAGAAACAGGAAATGCAGTTCAGCAGGTAGGGCATTGGTCTAATTAGAAGAATAATGCTGTACTATCATAATCATTTCTGATAACTTAAAGAAAAAAAATTTATTTAGTAAGTTGTAAACATATTCTGCTATAGAATGTTAGCAAATAACTGATACAATGCGATCTTGAATAAGCAATGTCTAAAGTGTAAAGTCTAATGAGTATTTAACTGCAAAGAATGAAAACAGTCTAATGTGTTTATTGAGGGGAAAAAAATAGTTGCTGATAAGTTTATCAGTTTAAAAAAGAAATAAAACAGTATAATAGAAACACCAATTATTCCAGCATAATTATGTAGATATAATTAACAATATAAGAGATTGATTGGATGCTACCCATAAGAAGAAAAGAAATGATCATTTAAAGTTTCTAATAGGAAAAAGGAATGGAACTATGTTATAAACTTGCACTTTAGATTTATTTCCTGTATGGGAAGAAAATTTCCATTGCATATTACTCAGTATCCCCTTCCCCAGCTGGGATTCTCGTGGGTTCCAGTCTATATCACACCAGCAGTGCTTAAATTAATGCTCATATGCTAAAATCAAAAGGATCCCAAACACAGCTTATTTTATATTTCTTAGATGATGTCTTTGGGGTTTACCGTATTTCATTAAAATACTCTTTCAATATTCAAAATTTGTTCTATATTTCTCCCAAGTGGAATTAAGCATCTGACTGAGGCTCACTTCAGTCATTGCCAGATGATTCTATTTTTTTAATGATTGATTAGTTTACTCACTGAAGCATATTCTCATGCTCTCTAAGGCAGGAACGGGAAAGTTTTGATGTAAATGTAATACACTCTTTATCATCGAAGGAAGCATAAACTTTGTCTAATCTTTGTTCCTGACCTACAAAACAAATTCTAGTACCATGTGCCCTGAAATGCCAAAAAGCATAAGGAATTTGTCTTTCTCTTATATTCTTATTTGTTATAGCTGATATTTTCTTTAATATACAAATGTGCTTTCCTATTATTCAGCCTCCCTATCTATAGAGAATAATCTCTATCTATTGGGGACTGAGTGTAACTTCCTAGTTCTAGGAAACCAAAGGAGGAGTTATACTAAAGGAATTATACTTGGTAAAACACTGCAGTGCTTTCTCTTAAAGATTTTTGTGAACTATCAGCAAATCTGATTTACAAGAAAAAAAAAATGTGTGATCTGTTGAGTTTTACAAACTCAATTACCAAATGAAGACTGAATGGGAAAAAAAAAAAATTGGGTGGCAATGTGGGATTCACCTGTACAAAGAGGCATTTCCAGGAAAAAAAAATTCAAATTGATCTGAGAACTGAATGGCAAATTAATTTGTTGTTTTATGTTAAGGCAAAGTTGGAATACAACTTCTATTGTGGGTAAGGTACCAAGAAGCATGCTTCAGTTCCTACAGTAAGACTCAGAAGAATTGATTGCATTCTGTATTAGCTTAATAATTTGACTTCTGAATTAATTTATTGGCCTGTGATTTAATTCAGTTCTACTTTTGAGATTGATTTTCTAATTAAAGTATCTAATTTCTGACTAATAATTGATAGCGCCTTAGAAGTAAAGTGAATTGCTCAATTTCTTATTTGTTTGGTTTTTATAGTTTTCCATAAAACCAGTAAAGATATATAGAAAGTGATTATACAAAAAACCTACCAATTCACACTGACAGTCTGCAGCTTCTGAATCACGGACCAAATGTGAATGATCCAAATCATTTACTACAAGTTCTCACATCACTTATATACCTTCACAAGTTTTCTTCTTCTAGCTTTCCCATCCACCCCTACAACTTTCCCATCCACTTTTACATGTCAACAGAGCATTCTACAAAACACTCTTCAACTGTTCACACAGGCGCTTATCCAATCAGAGCCATGAGACATTCTTTCTTCTAGAGGTGTCCTTGGTTCTCATGTTGCTCATCTTGCTCCACAGCTTCTTCTCTGAACAGTTTTTCTTGTATTCCCTGAACAGTCCTGAGAGTTCACTGAAGTACATCCTTTTACCTACTGGAATAGTTATCTCTCAAACTCAAAAATAGGCTCCCAGACAGAACAAATGATTGCAAGAGTTTGGGCAAGTTTTCCATGATGCTAAACTGAATGTCTCCCTGTATTTGTTAAATGACATCACTCATAATCCTCCAATAGATTGTGAAGTAAGAAAACTCAATATGTATATGAACTTGAAGATTGTGGTCATAAATTATGTGAAAATCAACACCTTGTAACACAGTTTTCATGTACAGAAAACTCAACAAGTGATTTTGTATTTTTGTTGTAAACACCATAATACCACGCCATAGTAGAAATAAAGTATAAATTCTGCTTAGTATTTTTAAATATTTTACCTGTTGCAGCATGCAAGAAAGTAATGTAAAAAGAGACAAAATTACATGAATTTTCTTTTCTCCTCTGTTAGCATTGTAAATAGCATATATGCATGTACATATATGTACACCTTCAGATTTTTCCTGAAAAAATTTTGGCTTTTTTCCATATAGGACTTGTATGAAAGAAAGAAATGTCAGCGATAAAGACATAGTTAAAAGCTTCACACTTGAATTGTCAATTAATTCTTTTGTGTAGAATTGAATGTAAGAGCCCATACTTTTAGTCAGTGATGTTGAGAAAACTGAGATATAAATGAAAGCAGTTAGAGCTGAGATCATATGCTTATTTGACGAGCTACAATGGAATTGTTTGCAAAGCTTTATTGAAATCCCCGCTTTCATTTATCATTGTTAGCACAGTTACAGAAATCTGAGATGTAATATTCCTATATAAATTAAACAAACTATAACAGAATTAGACAAGAAAAGGAATAGAGAATATTTTATTCCAAAACAAAAATATTATTCAGGAAAATATCTATACATTATTACTTTGATTTTCATAACTACTGGTTTGGGTTCATTTCTTTAAGAATCCTAAAACTTGTGAGAAGATAAAATCAAGGATTTGGAATAACGTTCTTACTCTCTTTTGTCCAAAGGATAACTTCTGTATTCCGGTAAGCCCAAGCTCTGCTTCCTAACCACTGAGAGAGAAGATTATCATTCCTCAAAGTGCTTTATTGTCTTCCACTGCATGCTGCAAGATGAAAAAGTCCAGGCCAACCTAAATTGTGTTAGATGAGTAAGAAGCTTTGGTCAAACAGATACCTGTTCTCAGTTCACCAAGATATTTAATTTATGCATAAGTATGTAATCATCTCCAAAGGAAATTGAAATCACATAACTTTATCCCCAGGTTCTCATCAAAATATGTAAGTGGAAAATATTGTGAAAGAAAGTCTTATCATGAATTCAATAATATTTTCTTACTGTTCTATATGTATTAAGACTATGATATGATAGAGATGTAATATGCAGGGATACTAAGTAGAGATGAGCTCACAAATACAGTTGAAAGGCAATGAAAATTTGCTATTAAGGGAATTCAGCTTGAGTCAATTTTTTTGTTTCTATATTTCATCATTTTCTTATGCAAGTCATAATATTAGTGAAAATACCTTAAAAGTTGATTTAGTCTAACAGATAGAATTCCAATGGCATTTTCAAAATTGTTACTGAATGAAGATATAGGCCTAGAATAGCTAGGAGAAAATAATACATCATAACTCTGAATTGAACACTGTTTTCAAGAGGGAACAACCTGCGTCAATTAACTCTTTCCACATGCATTACTGTCACTTGTCAACTTCATCCTCTCCCCAAACCACTATATTCTTGAAGAACACAAATGATGTTTTGGCTACAGGGATAAGCCTAAATTATATAATCATTTGAAATTCTTCCATTTAAAAGTTATTTAATATTTAAGTTTTTTCCCCATAAAATTGAGGTCTGTATACACATGTAAAGGCAAGGGATATTCATTACAAAATATCAGTGCATATTCCCATTACACAAATGCTCTAAGAAAGCCAGAAGACGACAAGAAAAAGATAAACACACTTTTATCTTAATAATTGTTTTTAAATAAAAGTTTAAATAATCCATTTTAGTCTGCTGAAGTCAAACCAGGTTTAAAATGCTGATGCTAAAGTACAGCAAAATGTATATTGACAACTTTTTATGAAAACATTTTTAAAGCATTATTTACAATATAAGCTGTACAGTTTGCTAAATATACCTGATTGTTTTCTAATACAGAAGAGAAAATTGTTTCATTATTTAATTTTCAAAACATTCAACACGATGCATTGTAATTTAAGTCAGCAAATCAGTTCACGTAAATAAAAGGTATCTGCCTGATTTAGCAACCTTTGCAAACAGCAGACTGCACGCTTGATATTTTTTTCCCTTTATGTATTTTTTAGTCCTGAGAAAGGGAATCTGATATGATAGACCTGTTCCTCTGTGTTTCACTGAGAAGTTTCTATTGGGTAGGTGAGGAGGAAATTTTTGTGATTTTTTTAGTTAAAAATCTCAAATTCTCTTGGACAACTCAAGGGAAAATGAAAAATGAAAATACAGAAGCCTCTTTTACCTTATAAATTTCCAAATATTTAGAAATTTCAACTCATCCACATGCTTTTGGGATACAGAAAAGTCAAAATGTACACAATTCTTTTTATTAGAAGGAAATTATATCTGCTGACTTTTAACAATGCCAAATACATCTGAATTTTCTTCCAGGTATTTGCTACTTCTGTAAAGGTACCAGAGTTGTTTGATTCCCTTCTCTAGAAGACACTTAACAGTGAGTAAATTAAGCATTTCAATATCAGTTTCACTTGATCTTTCCATTGGGTAAGGCATATTTTCTACAATATTTATGCATAAATGTTTACATTATAAGTATGCTCATCAAGACAGCATTGCTGTATTGCAGGGGAGCACTCATGCTCACAAACTAATGCTTAAGAAATGTATGAAAGGTTTATTCCATGTCTTAAACATCCAGTTTGGTGTCAGAAGAAACCAAATTTCTCTTCCTGAAAGATGAAACTAGGTTGACTGCAACACTCTATGTGATTTGAAATGTCTTACTGTTTTGGTTTTGCCCCTACCTTCCCTGAACTATGGGACTGATTGTGCTGCAGTCAGTGTATTTAATACATTCAGAGATAATGAAGAGCAAGAAAAAAAATGCTTTAAATTTCAGAGAAATTGTAGGCCTGACTCTTGAATTAGAACACTTTTCTGCACCTCTGTGATACTCAATACTCTACAACAAATTGCTGCAGAGTGTGCTTTCTAACCATCCATTTCCTTCAGAGAAAAGCAGCCTTCAAAGGCTCTTGTTTATAAAAATGCATTACAATTATTTAAAATAACTTTCAGATTTATGAATTTTTTTTCAAATAACTGTTATCACGTACCAGATCCTTACTTTCCCTTCAAACACCTCTATTTAATAAAATGCTGAGTAATATTATGTAAAATTGGGAATATTTTGAAACTATATTTTTAATGACATCAAAATTGTGTTTCTAAAGATAATATCTGAGTATCACCTAGACTAAAAATTATTGTTAGATATGTCATTCATGTTTCAACTCTCCCCAGATGTCTATTATTATGTAGGAAATCTTAAATCCAACTCAGGAATTGGATGAATTGTATTTTTCTACTTGTTTCAGCAGAAATAGGATTTTCACTCATTATACTTCTTGATAAATCTGAGCTACATTACAGCACAACAATTATTATTTGATGATCAATTTGAAGTTTTCTTGCAACTCCATACATAATTTTACTAAAGTTTGTTTATAAATGTTAACCAATGTTAACAAATCAAATATAAGTTGTAAGAGGTTTTCCATTCAAAGCTAAATTAAATTTTTGGGAAGACCTTGTTACAGCTGGTGTCACTGATAACAAAGCAAAAACTACTTTGAGCAAAGTAATCAAGTTTTCATAGAACATGTTCATGTTATCCTCGGAGGTATTTAAAATGTAGGCTGCTGAATTTGTGACACATTCAACAGACTGTCACCTTAGAGTTCCCCATTACTAAAGACTATATCTAATTTTTTTTTTGTTCCCCCATAAGATTTTAGCTAACTAATAGAATTGCAGCATAATACCACACTCAGTTTTGGCAATGCAGTCAAGAATACAGTACAGTGTAGCAAAGACTTAGCCTTTAAAACCCATGATTTCTTATTATCTTGTTTTCACTGGCATAAGATGGAATTATTCTTAGGTAAAATTAAAGCAGTTAAGAATTGAATTTTCATCAGCATTCAGTTTTAGTTTACATTCTCTTGTAAAAACAGTTGCAATAGAGATATCACTTTTACTCTCTGCAAAAATTTTGGCTACATCATCACCTTTATTAACATAGGCCACTTAATTTTAAATTGCAGAGCAAGAAATTAAACAAAAAATAATCTCCCAGGTAAACTTTATTCTTATCTGGAGCATCCATATTTCAATAATAATAGAGGAAAATATTTACTGGGGGAAAAAAAAAGACCTTGTTTAGCTCTCCATGGTTACCTCAATAATGCCATGAGGAAATTTTTTGAAGGGATAAAATATTTCTCTAACATTAAGTGTTGGATTTAGTGATGATGAATCCCATGAGAAATCTTAGCAGCAACTTGCTGACTAGCATATAAAATTCAGGAAGACATTTATCAATATTATATCCTTCTCCCAACATCTTTATTTACATTTATGTTTTGTTAGCTTTCTACAAAAAAACCTCAAGTCCTGCATAAATCTATTAAATAAACAAGATGTACAGAAGTTCCCAGGGAAAACTGCCCAAACCAAGTATGGCTTTAAAAGGCATATATCTATGATATCAAAAAAGATACCTTAAAGGGCAAAAAATTTTCCATACTTTCATCTGCAAAATTTTAAACTAATATTTGGGGGCTTTAATTCTTTCAAATTTCATTTATTTTTCCAAATATTTGACAATTATCTTTCCCCTGCATAATGGCTGTTATTTACATGCTTATTCTGAGATAGCACAGGTACTGCAGTCTCTGTAGTAGGTACATTTTCACAGAAGGACAATACAACATGTTGATTTTTTGTGATAATTTTGGAGGGAAAACCATTATGAACAGACAATAAGCTCATATATAAACAGGTAAACATCTTTACTAATTAGCATAGCAGAAATGAAACGACAGAAAAATGCAAGGTGGGACACTTGGGACACAGAAAAACAAAAGTCTTTGAACTGTTCAGAAATGAAGGCTGTAATTTAGAGAAAAAAAAAATACACAATGCTGTTTCTTCAACACAAACTGAGCTCCAATTATTATTTTGAATTGGGACCTTAAGAGAATGACCAGGACAAAGCCAAAGCTTACTTTCTGGAATATAATTAAATATAGAACTTCAAATATTTCATTATCCTGAATTGCAGAAGCCCAGCAAGGTGTGTGTTGCATCAGCAAAAAAAATTAAGGTTTTTCTTTTGAAGTCACAGACCACACTAAGAAACATTGTCCTATGATTTTTATTTATGTTTAATTAAAATTCAGGTTCTCTTCCAGAGAGTTTCAGTAGTAAAAATAGTATCCAAATGTTTTATGTTTTTGTAAAAAACATTAAATTTAAATCATTTTAAAAGGCTGAAAAAAATATTCAAAAGACTTAGAAATATAAAAAAGTTTGAAATATGTTCAAATATGGATCATCTGTACCTTTGTTAGAGAAATAAGAAGAAAAAAATTAGCCTAAATATACTTTATGAAAAAAGTATCAGTGAAGAGGGTCTTCCTAAGTGATGGAGATATTAAAAACTACAGTTTATTTTCAGGCTTGCTTTTACTTACATTTTCCCCTAATATCTATATTATGTCCTACTCATAATATAATCACTTAGAAATAAAACTAAAAAAAAAAATATCTGTTTTCTACAGCTTTTATGCTTTTAGTAACAAAGTACAATTTACATTCCCTCAGATTTGAGGTTTTGAGAATGGATCTAAAAGCCTTCTACCATTTTTTCAAGCATCAGGGCACTAAATATTGGGAATATTCCCATCTTAAGATATTTTTCATCCTGAATCTGTTGTAACTGAATGGATCCTTGGCTGTCGGCACAGCAGCATACAGTACAAATCAAAATGGTAAAGAATAGAGAATTATGATCTGATAATGGAGAAACCAGGAGATAAGGTTCCTCATTAAAATATTATTGTTCATATATTTAAAAAAAAAAAAAAGGACAAAACAAAATCTCAGCCACTAAGACTGAGCTGTCAATAGAAAAACAAAAAACCTTTAATAAAGAGTTTATTTCAAAACTCTCCATAATAGATTTATCTATCTCCTGCAAGTCATTCATGTGTAACATCACTTAAAAATCTAAGTACATGAATACATTCACGTATGTAAGAGTTCTGAAGTACTATTAGGACCAATTAATTTAAAAATGGTATACAGAAATGTATGTGATTTGGCTTGCAATAAACAACTTTATGATTTCAAGAACAGCTTTTCTGTTCTGTTCTTTTTTCTATAACTTGATTAGGTAGCTCTATTCTGAACTGCCCTGATACAGAAAACAGTGAAAAACTCAAGTTAACTGTGTCAGTGAGTGGTTTTTAAATCTGTTAAGGGGTAAATTGTTCTCAATGTCAGAAGAACAAGTAAGGGCATAGAATTAACTATTTTTACGTTCTAGTTACATGGAGAAAAAAAAAAAAAAAAAAAAATCAATGTTGCTCAGAAGTGAGTATCTTTTCTACCAAAATACCATATTAAAGAACTGTACTATTTTCCTCCAGGACCCCCTAAACTCATAAATTTTGATTCTTTGGGAAAATTAGCGTGGGTTGAAAGTGATTTCAATTTCATTTCTCCCTAATCAGTTAGTTCATTAAGCAATTTTAAGAACCTTAAGTAAAAACTTTTATGTTAAATACATTAAAGTAGGGAATCAATAGTAAAGCTAAACTGATCAGGGAGAGGATCAAAGCTTTACATACAGATTATTGGCTGAATGTCCTTGGAATGACCTCTGTGAAATTAAGTACTGATGCTTAATCTACAAAGACCTACATTGATACATAACGAGTGTGTGCTTATGAGTTTTCAGAAAGCTACATGTACTGGTCAAAACAAAAATGCACTCATTTTTCACACCTTAGGCTAAGTAAATTCTATTCCTGGGCATGTTCACTTTTCAGTCAATATGCAAATGGAAGCATAAATAGAACAATACCAAACTGCCTTTTATAAATAACTCACTTTTTGATGTTAAACAACTTTTCACATTTTATTTCTTTCACCATTTATACTCCTTAACACATGGTTAGGTAACACTACACAAAGTTTCTGATTTTCAAGTAATAAAAAAATTAGGGTTCCTTTCCTGAGTAATTAAACTGTTAGGATTCCTACCCAGTATGTAATGTTATAAACGTGCAAAATCATCATTTCTTGTGTGCATAAAGGGAAAAAAGCGTGTCAAAACTATTTAAGTTACTCTGTGGAAAAAAATCATGGGCATGAACAATCCTTGCTTAAAGATCTACTCTAGAACTTTGTAAAATAATATTGTGTGGTTCAGTCTTCGTCTTAATGATTTGCAGATAATGTCTTCTTTACGCACCAGTGGAAGCATTGCTTACTCTGACCAGCAATCTAGTTCAAGCTATGATCAATAAGGTTTGATTTATTTAGTTTTACTTCTGTTTCATTTTGTTTTGTTTTTTTTTGTTTTTTTTTTGTTTTTTTTTTTGTTTTTTTTTTTTTTTTTTAATACTTAGTCAAGTGTCACTTTTAATAGTTTCTGTAATTGGGATTTGGTTTCTAAATTTGTTAATGATTTGGGATGCAGAATTGAATAATCCACTCTTTTATTCCAGTTTTCTTTAAAGAAAATGAATCTACTGCAAGCTTTCTTGTTAAAAGCAACAGATTCTGAATGCTTCGGAGTAAGCTTCCTCTGAAGGCACCTGATCCTATCAGGTTCCAAAAAAATATTAAGCCTCATAGCTCACAGTCTTAGTCACCCTTGCTTCCTTGACCTCTTGATGTTATTTCTCTTCATTCTCAAAATCAGAAAATAACTCATGGGAATTGTTTCTTTGCTGTAACCAAGTAATCAAGCTTCAAAAACAAAGTGAAACAACAGAACAAATGGAAGCAGAACAACTCACTTGCTCTGTGAGTTTGTATTTCATTGCTCTTTCACAGTAAACTCTTGCCTCGTCACCTGCTATTTTCAATTGTCTAATGGGAACCATTCAGACTCCCAGTGCATGTATGGATTGGAGAATAATTTTTACTCTGCTTTCCTACTGGTAGAAAAGCTCATTCTCTTTGAATGATGGTTACAGCGAAAGAGTCATTTTCATTCTAAGTCTAGCTGCTTTCTATCTTTGATTCAAATCCATGTTCTAAGATCACTAAGCTAATAGTTATTTTATGTATATAGCCATTCACAGATTGGCAGTTTTGCTTTGGAATTAGAAGGATAATTAATACTCTTTTAACTGGGCACAATGGCTAGCCATCTTGGTTTTTTACACCTGTGTTTCTCTAGATTGTTAGTACATTGTTTCTTTAACAAGCAGTGCAAGTTATATTTACAGATCTCAATTTTTCAAGGACCATTTATTACTATTAATTAATAAAATGTATATTACAAGTTCATAAATGATACCAGGAAATCAGGCAAGATTCTCTAATATTGTGAGAAAGATTATTCTCGTTAATAGATGTGAAAATACTGATTCCTAGTGTCTAATCTAGCATGTACAGATAAGTCCTATTCAACTTTTAAATTATAAGCTCCACCATAATAATCAGGCTCTGAGGCTGATCTGCAAACTTACAGTTGTGAATTTGATTCACAGTATTGAATTAATTATCTGTGATAGTGTCCCTAAACTTCAGAGAAAGATATCCACAGCACAGCTGCGGTGAGCTCAACAGGTGTGTATAGATGGTTACCATGGCTGAGCTGACAGCTAAATTACTTTTTCCTGAATATACATACTCATGCCAAGTTCTTCAGTCATTTTATCCTGAATCTGAACAAAGTTTACCAAAGATTGTCTCCATTTCTCTACTTCAGACATCAGATATTAAAAGTTCTTTTAAAAAACATTTTAAAAACTCTAAACAATATGTAGACAATGTACAGAAGATCCACATGGAAGAAAAACAAATTCTTAGACCTTTCACATATCTTCACACGTATTTTAGTTTGAGGCTTTGGAAGATATTTCTGGTTTGGTTCTTATAATTCCATTGCACTGACCGTGGCTGGATAACTGCAGAAAAATAATGTCTAATCTGTACTATAGTTTGAATATCAGTCTTCAGTCCAAAATTTGCAGAGAGAAATGACTTGCAAATATAGCACTTTTTTTGTACATAGAACTTAGAGAGAATGAAAACTTTTTCAGTTGCTGTTAATTAGATATCCAGGCCATGGGAATATTTCCCACATACTGCCACTAGCATAATCTATAATGCATCACCATTTTTCTTTTTGTGTTTGTAGCTTCTACCAGTTATGCTGCCTCAAGAATAGTTGGACAAGAGTTTTTACAGACAACCTGTTGGCTCTCCTGCATGGCCAGGATTATATTTCTCCCCCAGTTCTCAGATATGAAGACCTTGCTCCACAGCTCTGCATGTATGGATTTCTGTATGCAGTAGTAATAACCCTTCCTCCTTTTGATTCTCTCAGTCAAAGACCTCTGTGCAGGTAATTCTCTTAATTCTCTTTTATATCCCACTTCCCTACCAGCTCTCAAATTCTCCTAGGGCAGACAAGATGCTCTAGGGGTACTTTTACTGTCCCCTTTTTTTTGACTGGCAGTTTTGCTCTATTGCTCACCTGCTTTGAGGCATGTCAGCCCCTCACTTACAAGACAGGACTTTTACTGGTGTGCTGACTCCAGCTGTTACTGGCTCTTCTCTACTGTGGGGCAGACCCCCTCACAGAGGCCACCAATTTTATCTGCTCTGTGCCTCCATGGATTTATATCTCCAGAGGGGGCAGCAGGAGGTGAGACAGTGCCCGAGAAGTCCGTGAGGTCCAGCTTAGTCTCCTTGAATCAAGGGGCACACGCTACTAAAGTTTTCTGGAAGGGAATGTGGTCTGCATGGTTACTGCTCAAGATCAGGCTGGATGGGGCTCTGAACAACCTGATCTAGCTGTAGGTGTCTTTGTTCATCAAAGGGCAGCTGGACTAGATGACTTTTAAATGTGTCTATCAAATCAAACTACTCTATGGTTCTATAATTCTATATTGTTTATTTTAATTAAGGTATTCAAAATACACATTGAGTACAATTTCAAATTACAATTGAATATATACCTGACTGGATAATTTCTGTGATGATCTCCAAGCATTAAAACGCCTTCTCACATAAGTAATCTTAAATCCTATTAAATCCTCTTTCCTCATCATTCACAGACATTTTAATTTTTTAAAATCAGGGTTCAAATTGATAATCAGGTTATTTGCTGTTTGCCCAGAGAAGTGGGAATCTCTCCCTCCTGGGAGATACTCAAAAGTGACTTGGACATGTTCCTGTGCAAACTGAACAAGGTGGCCCTCCTTGTGCAGTGGATTTGGACTAGATAGTGTTCAGATCTCTCTTCCAACTATAATCCTTCTGTGAATCTGTGATACTGTTATGGTAGTTGTCAGTGTGTGGACTTGGTAACTTGATTTAGTCTCATCCACAGTTAAAGAGAATTCAAATTAACAGTTAAGAGTGTCTTGGCTGGCATATAATAACTTTTTAAACTTGAGCAAACTTTTTTTCCTGAGTCTTTATACTTTTTCCTTTTTTTCTTTTCCTTTTCCTTTTTTCAAATACCTTGAAAGTCTTGTGTAGTTATACACTGTACCTCTTTTATTGGAAGTCTTTGTCTCACCTAAATATTTTCCTTTCTAGTCTCACTGAAACCTGCACGATAATTTATATTCCTAAGATTCAACAAGAGGTTTATAAACCTGATTTCTCAGGGGCCACATCATCTGCTTGGTAGCCTCAAAACTGCCTTTCAGTGACTCCACTGCTCTCTGAATGCCTGCTTCCATGCTGAGTGTTTCATTTTTCTTCCTTTAATGAGGCATCTAGAGGGTTACACAACTATCATAACCACTGCTAGACCTCAAAATACTCAGAATGTGATTCCCAAAATAGACAACTCTTTAAAATCTTGGCAGGAAGGCTGAGTTGCATATGTCTGATCAGCTAATCAGCCTAGGTGCCTGGACAACACCATCAGCCACATATGACCAGTCTGGGGAGAGATCTT
The DNA here is from genome assembly GCF_951394365.1 of Tetrao urogallus. Lineage (NCBI taxonomy): Eukaryota > Metazoa > Chordata > Aves > Galliformes > Phasianidae > Tetrao > Tetrao urogallus. The sequence continues at coordinate 33,410,422 of NC_136819.1, forward strand.
TATGGTAGGCAGGAAGGTATATAGAACAGAAATTTAAGAACCTAAATTTTAATTTTCTCTTTGGTTTCATATCCAGAACATTTGGTTCATTAGCTCTTATTCTGAGACCTTCTATGTCAGAAGTGTGTTTTGCAAAATGTCCCTGAAGTCAAAATATTCAGTGCTGATTTTGCCCTGTCTTATTACTCTGTTTAGAAAGTAAACCAAGGAAATGTAGATATCATGTCAGATTAGCACAGTCTAAGGTACTATATGTCAGAAAAAATACTCAACTGTTCATCTATGATCCTCTAGTTCTCAGTAAATACAGTGTAATTAAACATAGCCAGATTGGAAAATGAAGTGTAAGTAGAAATCTCCACTTAATTTTGGCCAAAAGGCACATCTGGGTACTTTTAACATGGATCAGCTAATACAAAGTAATTAAACTGTAAGAACTTGGTTGTATGAAAATCCCAAGCATGCTTCCTTTATGTCTCAGAAATATCCTGGAACGATGATGTATGTCAATATCTCTGTACTACTATCCTTCCTTAATAATTCCATAATCAGAGCATGATTTCTTCGTCTCTTCAGTACTAGTCTTATCACACTTATTCTACTTCATAGCTACAGTATGTGATCCAAATTCTCCTCCTATTGTGAAACATATCAGAACATATGCCTTTCTGATTAACAACATCAGACTTTGTGTATTATATTTCTACAGTTGGACATCCTCAACTGTGAAGATGGAAGGGAATTGAGTTAGAGACGTCCTGCAAAACCCTGTGAAGATTAATGTGCACTGCTGAATCTCTGACTACAGGAGATCCCACTGGACAATGGGATGACAAAAGAAATATATTTTGTTATCTGTGGCCGTAATATTATGTCCTAGTCCCACCACACTACGAAGCAGTCATTCAACTCCAAGAGCTGATGAAGACTGCAGAGATGGTGAAGATAGAATAGCAGAATGTTAAAAAAAAAAAAAATTATTTGATCAGAATGATGCATCCAAAACTTCCTCCTAAGACAGACTGTAGTTTGGAGATTAAATTATTTAGCCTCATCAGAATAACACCTTGAAGATTAGTGACACCCTGCATGAATCTGAATGCCAGCTGTTTTTAATACATTTGAACTCCACCAGCTTTTCTGTAGAAATCTCAGTATAGTTGCTGTCAAAAGCTGTACAATACATTTCTGCTGTAATTCCTGATATGCTTCATAATCACACATGGAGATGGATTAAAAACTAGTAAACACAATGTGTACACGTGTTACTTCTCTCAGATATGAGACTGTCTGCTCCTTATTTTCCTGTGTTTGAAAAATTGAAAAATTTTAGAATGACTCTACTTTGCTGTTGTTTACTGACATAGTTTGCTGAATATGTTGGTTTGGGTCTTATTTTCATATCTAGAGAATGCAGAAACGGTCCCATCTCAAAGTTTGTTTCATACTAAAAGCAATATTTTCTTAGTAAATGAAGGACATTATGCGCAGCCTGCTTCAGGGAGCCAGCCTGCTTTGAAGAGGGGTCAGTCTCCATGATCTCTAGAGGTCCCTTCCACATTCTGCGATTGCGATATATTGGGAAGATAACAAATTTAAAAAGTAATGGTCTGTTACACAATAGACTGTGTAAGACTGTGTCAAATTTGGGGTCCATTACTGCTGGATTTCACCATTATATGTTGCAACAGGGGTGTATTAGCTTGATTTTAAGTGGAATTTCGGTATCATGGCATAAACCAAATTTTTATGCTAAAAAAAGCTTTGCAGAAGTAGGAGAAAGGATAAGAGGATATTTCCACGAAAGACCAAAAAATTACATTATTTATGAGGTAACACACGGGGCAAAAAAAGAAAAAAGAAGCCTTGAATGCAACAGAGTCTCTATCACATTACCAAGCTATCAGAAAGCTGTTTTATTTTTTCTTTAATTATTTCTGTAATACTTTTCAGACTCCTGCAAAAAGGAAGAAAAGCAGCTCTACCTACCCTTAGAAAAGCTGTTTAGCTAGCATACTGTGGAAATGTCTTCCTCAGCTAGTTACTGCCATTTTATATCACTGCAGCATATGGGATCAAAGACTAGATCTGCCACCTCCTGTTTACAGTGGGCTGGAGTAGTCACAGAAGTGTCAGGGCTGTTTTCTGCATCATGTGATTGGGAATAAGACATGCAGTGTTAGATTGCTACCAACAGGATGATTTATTCCTATTTTTGCATTTGACCTATAGTGTCATGCACCTAGAGCTAAAATTTTGAACCCCAAACAGAAAGTGTCTTTTTGTATCTTTTCAAATACTACTGATTGGACAAGAAATATCAGTCACAAAGATGCAAACAATCGTGTTATTTCAGAGGAATACTAAAAGCTAAATCATAGACAGACAGGAAAAAAGTTAGAAATGAAATTTTAAATGTATTATTCCAAATAATTTGCTCTGAAAGTAAAGCTTCCTATTATTTCTATAAATAATTTCTAGAATAGATACAAAGAGCACAATAACACTATTTGATTGAACACATTCTCAACTACGAAACACTGTTTTGCAACGTAATTGCCATCATTACCTATGTATTTTCACCAACAATGAACTAAATCCTGCAATCCTTACTTGTAAAACTCTGCACCAGTGGAAGTAACCCACTGTCACCCTCACCTTGGCTGAAATATACCACAAACCACCTTACTTGCTCACCTGCATTGTTTTGTCTCCATAAACATCAATGGGTGTAATATTTCCAGCATGGAGGAATTCAGTGCCACACATTTGCGCCATACAAAATTCTAAGTCACACACCATTTCATCAGACTGCCCCACTGCTGCCATCTGTTCCATGGCAACAAAATGTAATAGAATATTCAAGGGAAGATTTGACTTCTACTGATGTATCAACCACATAATAAAATAAAAGGCATCACTTTCAGAGCAGCCCTCATAGATTTATGATGTTACAAGAAGACAAAACTGCAGTTAACCTGCACAAGGATTATATCCCAGGGCTTACACTTAGAAAGTATACTTTTATAACTCTGTTAGTACAAGTCTGTGTAAGCAGTGAGCAATTTTCATTTTACACTGATAATACAGAGTTTAACAATACCAGCTGGCTGATTAAGTAATTCCTTTTAAAATTGATAATTCCCTTTGAAGATGAAGTTTAAAAATGCCTAAATAGAAGGTATAAATTCAGAGTTTTGTTTAGGATAATCAGCATTTGGTAGTCCAAAGTTGATCTTACACTTCTTGTTTATCTTTCCATCTTTGTTCAGGTTTTTCTTACTATATTCACCAAACATAGAACAAAGGTACCAGATTACAATTTTCTCACTATGTGTGTGTATAATCAATGAATATTAAGATGGTATAATTACAAATTAAACAAGAGAGTTTGGCAAAGCAGATTATGATAACAAAAAGAGAATAGACAGAAAGCTCACACATATCCTGGGCTCACTTACAAAACTCCAGAAGAGCAGATCTCCAGAAGAGACCCTTCTCCACTGGTAGGCAGCTCTTAAATTGGTCTAGGAGGGGTGGCTCCACCCCTTCGGGCAGCACAGGTGAATTGCCTTCACCTGTGCTCCTCTGGCTGACTTATTGCTCACCTCAGGTGGTCAATCAGAGAGTCAGGCCGTGACTCAGCAGTTCCCATACAGTTCAGTACAAATTTTAATTTTCCCTTCACACTCTATGCCTGTTATTCAAGAACTTCATCAGGGCGATGGACAGGGATCTTACAAGACAGCTTTCCAAAAAGTATAGTAAAAGAATGGAAAAGTAACTTGGGCATATTTCATGTTCTGGTAGCAACAACAAAGATGAGAGACATGTATCTTTCATCCATGTCCCTCTGAATCTGCTTTAAACAGTGCCATCACCATTCCTGCATGTGTCCTGTGCGAGAGTTAGAAATTACCTCATTGCCTGCACTCAGTCTTTCTAGTTGTCTATCCAGGGGATGTGCTTTGTCATAAGCAGAAGGACAAAGCTGTCCCTCTGTTTTCTTTCTTACAGTGGCCTGGGAGGTAGGCTAAAATAAGAGGACAAGATGCACATGACATCATAGCTCTGAAGATTTTGTGACCTACATCACTTGAAAATATTCAAATCTTTTGGTGTTTTCTGGTTTCATATTGAAAGGCTGGTTTGGATGCATCAGTTTGTGCACTGAAGAACTATGTAAGAACTTCAAAGGATTATGTGGACTGTATAAGTGCCTCTTATTTCCTTCATGGTCTTCTACATCCAACTAGGACTGGTTATATTTTTAGTTTTGGAAGTTTCTGATTCAGCTGTGAAGCTGATTGTGCACCCATTTCTGCCCCAGGACTTGCATGTTATCTGCATAATTACTTACAGGTTTAAATTTTGATAAGACTTCTTCTTTATAACTCAAAATGCAGCTTACAAATAAAGGAATGTAAGCTATTAGGTACATTATTCAGTTTTGTATATTAAAAACTGTGTATATTATTTTCAATGCACTAATCTAGTTTTTAGAAATAATATACAATTGTAAATGCACTGGAAGTTTTTCCTTCTGAAAAATGAGATTCTGATCCACAAAAATAGAACAACTTGTGCTGTTTTTAGCTATTAAAATTCCCAATTAATTCTTACTGAGGCTAAAATTAATATAGAATCTTAAAAACTATTCCAGATCAAAAGTTGAATTTGAATCTCCTTTTTTTTTTTTTTTTGCCTTAATTAAAAAAAAAAAGAGAGAGAGAGAGAGTAAAAGAGCATTTATTATGCTTTAAACATTTTTTTTCTATCCACATTGAGTGATAATCAAGTTACTGAAAACTCTTCAATTCTCACTCTGAGCTCCTCTATTAAAAAAAAGAAAATGTATTTCACATTTTAGGTCTGTTAATGCAATCAAGAAATTATGTCAGTAGAGAAATGCAATCAAGAAATTATTATCAGTAGAGAAAAATTCAAGAAATTTTGGTAATTTGACAGATCAGAACATGAATGGGACTCTGAAATGCATCTCACACTGAAGTCCTGAAACACTCAGTCCCATTCAGACAAAATATCATAACCAAATGGAGTGATTATTATAACTACAATGCAGTTATAACTGTGTTTTCTAATTATTTTTTCTCATGGACATTGAGGCTCACATATCTGTGTGTTAACATTCAGGCAGCATTTCTTAACCTTCTTCTTCAAACACTGGTATTCTTGTCAGTGTTTAGTCAAAAGGGAAGACAAGATGAACCATTTATTTCCATTCTATTTACCAAAAGTTGTTCTTAAGTCAGTGGCTCATAGAATAATTTCTTCAAATCTTCCATTACACCTACTTCAAACAATGATCTTGTAGCTTTCTAGGTACTATTTCTTCCTTTACATATTGATTCTAAATATCTCCATCTAGTTCTTCTCTTGGTGTAACTCTGCTTAAAAGAATACTGGAGTGAAAGCAAAACACTCTGGGGATTACAGGAGCCCTCCAGAGTAGATCCCTCTGCATTATTTGGAAGAATTATTTATCTTGGTGGTGATTCTTCTTTTATTAAATTTTGAGAGCATTTGTCATGAAAATGAAAAGCATTTGTTTCTGAGGAAAAACAAGTGTGCGTTTTTGCCATGTAGTGGATAGGTGATTACATTGCTCTTTAGTCTTCTCCTACAGCTGTAATCTGAAAACCACATTTTAATAATGCTAAAATAAACTCTCCTTGAAAAAAAAAGAATTTTTGTTGCACAAAAAGCATTATTATTTATGAAAAGAATACTTTTATCATAGAACTACATAGCCATTTTATTACAAGCAAAAATATTTCTATATTTTGAGAGTTTTTTTAAATTTTTTTTGCTTGTTAGGCTACAATCAGACATTCAGCTGACTAAGTTGTCACTAAGATGGAAGGTATGTGTAAATTTCTGTCATTTCTTTATACTTGTGGAAAGTAACTCCTTCATAGAATCATAGAATCATAGAATCACAAGGTTGGAAACGACCTGTGAGATCATCTAGTCCGACCATTACCATTGCTACCACAAGCACTAAACCATATCTCGTAGCTCCTCATCCAGATGCCTCTTGAACACTGCCAGGGACAGTGACTCCATCACCTCCCTGGGCAGCCACTCCAGTACCTGACCACTCTCTGAGAGAAAAAGTTTTTCCTCATGTCCAACCTAAACCTCCTCTGGTACAACTTGCAACCATTTCCTCGGGTCCTACTATTTGCCTGGGAGAAGAGGCCAAAACCCTCCTCACACAACCTCCCTTCAGGAAGTTGTAGAGCGCAATGAGGTCCCCCCTGAGCCTCCTGTTCTCCCGACTAAACAACACCAGCTCCCTCAGCTGCTCCTCATATGACCTGTGCTACAGAACCTCACCAGTTTCATTGCCCTTCTCTGGACACGCTCCAGGGCCTCAATGTAGTGAGGGGAATCTATCAGTCCACCTGGTTATGCATGGAATTTATGCACCTAGCTACTCACCTTCACATCTAATACAACTAGAGAAAAAAAAAGAAAAAAATAACTAATGGCTGGGTTATTTTCCCCATACATAAATATGAATAGAGAAGTTAGGCATTTCTTTACTGTTTCCCCTGTGATTTGGATTTATCTTCTCCTCTCATAGAACCGAGTTGTGGGGATGATAACTTTAATATCCATTTATTTATTTATTTATTTATTTATTTATTTATGAGCCACAGAGGGTGGGGGTTAAGCTTTGACCCTGTTTTCAAAGGCTCTTCTCAACAACCAAGGGCAGGAGCTGAGCTCCTGAGGGACCTTGGATTCTTACTTGTATTACCAATGTGTAATGCCTTGAAGCTGCATCTAACTCTGCTGCATTTCATGTTTATGCGGTTCTGGTTTTAGTATCTTGCTTAAAACTTGGTAGCTAACATAAAGCAACTCTCCCATCACTGTATATTTTCACATTTTCACTATTTTTTCAACACTCCTCTTTATGATCAGAGTAATAAATGCACCTCTGTAGGCTTTTCTCTGACATTTTATGCTTCTGATTTCACCAGTAAAATCTGCTGCAGCAACACTATATGTCTCAAGCAGTTAAATAAACTGGATGATCATATTAAATATATGTTTCACAGTGTTTAATAGAAAGATATTTGTTTTAGACAAAATATAAATGATGGCCAGTTATGTGGTTTCTGTTCTGGGGGGGGGGGGAGATTTTTGTTTATTTGTTTCTGTTTTCTTTTATTAATTTTGTTTTTTATTCATTAAAAGGCAAGCAAGAAAGAAGAACTGTTCATTCCTTCACCCTCAGCTAGATGTGGAATGAAGTAGCCTAGGTAAATTTACTCTTAACAGAACATAATTATGATTATAATTATACATAGCTTTATTTAAGATTACTCCTGTTCATTCTTGATGTTTTTTTATAGATTTGCAGTCTCATTAGCTTTTCCTCTTCTCATTTTTTTTTTTTTCCCATGCAATAAAGTGATGATCAGGTTCAGTGTCTAATGAGGCAGCCATTCTGAACACGTCGAGACAAAGAAGTGGTTTCCCTAGCAACGAGAACCATGCCAAAGCTCTCAGAACAGTAATTTCCCAGCATTTTAGTACCTTTTCTGTTAAGGATTCCGATTTGTTTGAGTTCATAGGCAGTGCCTGGCAAGACTCAGAGTTTGCAACTCCTTAGTATATATAATAAAATACAGCTAACACTATGTTTTATGATTAAAATAAAAAGTGGGGAGCTGGTATATTTTGTCATTTTTATATGTTGATTTATAGAAGCTTAAAACAATGGCTTCTACAACATACATCTGCCTGAGGTTTTTAAATATACTACCTGTATCTCTTCAGAACGGAATAGATCCCATTTGTTGGAGCTTACTCAATTCTGAGCCATATTTTTGCTGTATATAGACACCTAAACCTAGATTTTTGTTTTGGAATATACATGAATTTCAGTACATATAGGTATGACTAAAGATTTAAAATCATATAGAATATAACTTGAATTTAAATCTCTATGAAATTGTAGAAAAAGATTACTGCAATAAAGTGTTGAAATATTAGACAATTTTAGCCAATTTTTATTATGTGAAAATGAGAAAGTTATTACAACACTAATTACCTAAAATATTTTTGCTTTCTAGGAACAATTTGAGATCTATGAACTTTCTGTAAGTTCATATCTATTCTGATAAAACTTTTAACGTCAGGTAAAAAATTGAGTTCTTCTACATCCCTACATTTTCTTGAAAGGTCAGAGCAGGTTGATACATCATCCACATTGACCTGAGTTAAGCTTGGTCAGCATCCTGAAGTTATTCATATAACTGTCTAACACAGCTGATAACTGATCTGAGAGATGTTCTCAAAGTGCACCTATTCAAATACATTAAACACATATTTACAATTTCCACTTTAGGACACAAGCATTATTCTCATGTCCAAGGCACTTGCTGCAGATTGCAACAAGCATATATTTCATTGCATCTTTTTCAAGAGAGGATTCAAATCAACTATCACCCCTTCACTCCTCCTTACTTCATCTCTTCTTCCTTTCTGTCATCCTGCCCTGACAATTGCAACCATTTGAATACAGCACTATATGGAGGGATGGACAACAGTGTCTGAATATTTTGAAGCAGTAACAAGGATTGTTTCCAGACAAGTACTGGAGCCAGTAGATTTTTACTGCAGTCATCATTTCATCTGTAAGTAGCAGAACTTTTAAATCATTAATCCAGTTTTTTTTGTTGTTGGTTTTTTTGTTTGTTTGTTTTTGTTTTTTTTGTTGTTGTTGTTGTTGTTTTTTAGAGAAAGTTCCTGAGCTTTTTAAAGTCCTTCAAGTGAAAATTCAGGCATTAGGATCCCAAGAGGACAAAACTTCCCTACAGCCTTGAGTAAAGAATCTAAAAGTCTGAATTTAATATTACTCTCTTCATTATTCACTATTGATGATCTGTAGGAAGCTATATAAAGAGTGTCTATGCATACTGAGTGGAGTCCTGCATATTTAGAGAGGACCCTAGGCAGGTGCTTCCACTAAGATCTTGAAAGATGGAATACTAACTCCCCCTGTGTGCAAGACAGGAAACAATGTTTTCTGACTGCCCTACATTAGAAGCCTAAAACACGGGTTCTGAAGAGATCCTTGGATCTGGTTCTTATACAGCAACTAAATTGCTTGTCACAAGCTCAGCTGGGACTGAGAGGGCCAGGAAGATATTGATTGGCTCTTTTCAACATCCTATCTCTAATTCAGTTTTGCTATTATATGAAGTCAAGCTACTTGCAAAATAGTAAGAAACTAAGGAAGATAAGTAAAAGCAAGACATAGGAGTAGAAATAAATAAAAAGTGGAATCTTTTTTTGAACTAGTAAGGATGATTTTTTCCCCTGTAAAGACTGCAAAGGAAACTTATTTCAGCTTTTTAAGACCACAATGACTGCTTCAGACATAAAATGAATCAGACCTCTTGTTGGATTATGTCAGTGGTATTTCCACTCTTCCCTAGTGTGATTCACTGCCTGCAGCTGTGGCATGCGAACTCAAATATTTTCTCTTTCTGTTTGGCTTTAAAGGGAAAGACTTGCATATATTTACGGGTTTTTAAGAGAAAGAAAAGGAAAGCTAAAGGTCCATTAAGGATTAGTGGTTTGAAACAAAGGAGCCATAGAAAAAAAAACCACAGTGTAAACCTAAAGTGAATTTGTTTGTTCTGAGGAGAGTGTATTTCTAGCGTAGTCACATTCTAGTATGGAACGCTGAACAAAAAGATGTATGACTGATCAGATGTATAAATAATGAGACAAAGAATGTAAAAAAATACGATGCTTTTTTTTTTTTTTCCTTTTTTCACTGTTAATGGTCAGAAAGAATTCTTTTTATCTAATATTACCTGTTTTTAAACAATCAAAATTTATCTATGTAGATAGAATATTTTGTTACTATCAATACATATTAAAACATACTTCTTGTATTCTGTTTATAATCTGAATGAATCAGATAAAATATAAAGCATGAACTTGCTATGCTGTATCATTCAAGCCACTTTGCAAATTCCCTGCTGAACTTCCAAATATACTTTCTTTATTCTCCCACAGGAAGGAAGGAAGGAAGGAAAGAAGGAAGGGAGGAAGGGAGGAAGGGAGGAAGGGAGGGAGGGAGGGAGGGAAAACCTGAATTAAGTATTTCTTTCCATGTCATGTTTCTTGAAAGCTATTCTAAAAAGTTTTCCCATACCATGTAAATTATTTTCTTTCTATAGTGGTTTGTTGTTTTGTTTGCCAGTACAATGGCTAGAAAAGCATCATTAACACTTTAGCTAATTAGGGTTTTAAGAAAACACTGGTTCTGTTGTTCTCATTTACAGACTTTAAAATAAAATGAAACAAAAAAACCTACAATTGAGATTCATGAAAACAAAAAAAAATTCTTTTAAATCTCAAGAAATGAATGTAAGTGTTCTAATACATTAATTGTTTGTTCCAGTACATTGATATTTTATGTGGAAATCCTACTCTGCAATTAATATGCCTGATGCAAATTAAAAATCTGATTATCCATCCTTCTCCATTGGAATGTAAGATTTTATTATTATTGAGGAACTCAGGATACCAGAACCACTTTTTAAAGTGTTTTTAAACTGAAGGTATCACAATACACATGAAAACATAACAATTGATAATAATAATACCAATGAGTTTTGCCTCTAAAGAGATATTTATGTTTTCTAGTATTACAAATTAAAAATATCTAGAAAGTAAACATTAACTGGTAATGAAATGCTTGACTACTCTGGCTAGTAGGACATAACCAGTAGTCAATCCAGTTGACCCTAAAGATCAAGTCATCACTAACACCTTGCTAAGCATAATCCAATTCTAGTGAACATATCTGGATTTGTACATACAGAATCACAGAATTATAGAATCATAGAACCATATAATGGCTAAGATTGGAAAGGGATCTTAAAGATCACCTACATCCAGCCACACTTCTATGGACAGGGTTGGCCATCAACAACTAAACCAAGTTCTAGATTAGGCTGCTCAGGGCCCCATTCAACCTGGCCTTGAACACCTCTAAGGACGAGGCATCCACAACACCTCTGGGCAGCCTGTGGCAGTGTTTCACTGTTCTCTCAGTTAAAATTTTCCTCCAACATCTAATCTAAATCTACTCTCCTTTAGTTTAAAACCATTCCCCCTTGCCCTATCACTATCTACCCATGTAAAAAGTTTACTTCTCTCTTGTTAATAAGCTGCCTTCAAGTACTGGAAGGCTGCAATAAGGCATCCTCTCAGCCTTCTCCGTACTGAACAAGCCAATCTCTTCATAGCAGAGCTGCTCCAGCCTCCTCATCATCTTCATGGATCTTCTCTGGACCCACTCTGATAGCTCAACATTTTTCCTGTGTTCAGGATTCAAGACCTTCATGCAGTAATGCAGACAGGGCCTCACAAGGGTAGAGTAGAGCAGGACAATCATCTCTCTCACCCTGCTGGCCACTACTTGTCTGACGCAGCCCAGGATACTGTTGGCATTCTGGTCACACTGCTGGCTCATGTTAAGTTTTTCATCTGCAAGGACCATAAATCCTTCTAAGCAGGGTTGTTCTCAAGTTCTTCTCCCAGTATGTACACATATCTGGGATTGCCCCAGCACAAGTGTAATACCTTGCACTTGGCTTTGATGAACCTTAGTAGGTTCACTGGGCCAAACAAAAGTTTGTTCATGTCTCTGTGGGTGGCATCCCTTCCTTTTGTTGTATCAACTGCACCACTCAGTTTGGTGTCATCACAAAATTGTTGAAGGGGTGTTGTATCAATTAATAATTATGGAAGTATAAATGAAATGTGTCACTCTATTACTGCCTTCTGAAGATATTTTTAGCTGAGGTGATTATTTGGGCAGACATCGATAACAAAATACCTTTTTCTGATACAATGTGGAATGTTTATTATGAACGAGAAAGGTACTGTGGCTGTTAAGGACGCAACTTTCCTACAGGTAAAAGCAAGCAAAATTTGTACATTTTGCTGATTTGTCATTTTATTGATCTTCTGAGTCGAGTCCTCTCAAAGGGCTTATCAAAGTCAAAATAGATGGATATCATTGGAGGCATCATTTCCTGATCCAGTTTTCAGAATACTTTGTCTTTCATGCTGACAATAACATGAAGGAAAATGTTTTTAGAAGACTTTTCAACACTAAATATAGATCTTAACATAAGATTACTCTCTGATTCAGATAAAAGAAAATAACATTGAAAAATGTATGTTATTTAACTTTCATCTGAAATTTATTATAGCAGGTTCTGGATGACTTTAAAAACCATAGCTGCTTTCCATACCTAAAAATGCTTAGATATCTTTTGTATTACTGTTCGTGAGTTTTATTTTTCCTTCAGTTTTTCCATGATTTTAAATTATGTATGTACCTGGTAATCTACGAGTATTTATTTCCTGAGGGTTTGAGGAACATTCTCCAGTTCCCTAAGCAGTCCATTTATTAAAGCCATCTCATAACTGCAATAGGATGAGATCTAGGTGTGAACTCTCAATTCTGGGAGGTGTTCTGTATTTTTACATAAAAGAAAATAAGATACATTGGCTATTTAGGACACATAATATTCTGCAGCAAGTCCTCAGTTTGATATCATGAAGCCAGAACTGTGTCAAATTAGCCCCATAGAATAATTGTTAACATTATGTTAATGTTATCTGAAGATCTCAAAGCATGTTGCAAACAGGAATAATTTTACCTGCAAGTGTGATAGTGGGAATAATTTTTATAAACTTGAAGAACATTTAGGGTAGAAAAAAGAATCTCTTGAAGTTGTTCACATATGTGCCTCTTTACCACATATGGGCTAAGGGTATACTCAAGGAACTCCAAGTTTCTCACACTTACTCCTAGCAAACTATGTGAAGGATAATCAGAACTGCAGAGCTTTTCCACAACTTTTGTCCACACAGTATGTACTCTCATTTACCTTTGAAGTCCTGCTTCCCTTCCTATAATTTCGTCAGTAACAGTCTCAGTCTGCTCAAAGGAAAGGTATAATGCAAGAGTCAAGTTACAGTATTTAGCCACAGCAATGAGAAAACTGATGCATTGAGTTACAGCATATGGGAATTTGGAAACGGATTTTGATTTTCTAAAACAAGGTTTCCTTTTGATATCTGCAAGTTGCAAGTTTTCCTGTGGAAAAAAAAAACCAAAACACTTCTACTGGAGGTGAAATGAATCCCCAGAAGATGTTACTAAATTAAGGAATTAATTGTTTATCACATTGATTTGTAAAAAAAAATGAAGATATACTCCAGAAAAGGGTTTCTATTTGTTTTTTGGGTTTGTTTTGTTTTGTCTTGTTTTTTGTTCATTTGCATTTTGTTTTTTAATTATTTAAAGATGATCTGTCAGAGATAAAAGCAGATGAATTGCTCAGAGTGAAGGATTTTTTATGTGCTGCTAATGCTTCTAGTAATCTATATCATGTAAATCATAGTAATCTAGTATCATGTAAAGATCAGCTGCAACAGTGAAAATGCTAGAAATTTCTCCATTCATTGAGATTACACTTCATCAGATCGGTTCTTTAAAAAAAAATAATTGTGTAATTGTTTATTCTACACACATTCATTTTTTATTCATTCTGTAAGGAGGAAAAACAAACATCAGCTTTTGTGAAGGCATAATTTGTGGTAAGGTAAAAAGTGGGAAGGAAGAGAAAGCAGTTACAGAATGGTATTACTATTGTATGTAATCACAAGATAAATTCAGAATAAATAAAACCAGCAAGCTGGATTCCACAAAGGATTTAATAAGGTTGATTTTAAAAGGATGACAAAAGGCCTAGAATGCTTCTAAAGGTATTCCTTACTGATGTATTTTTCCCCTAACATGCAATGAGGAATAAATAGTAATTAAAAAAAAATGCCTAAACCTTAAAGAAAAACATAATACAGTTTAAGATCTTGCTGGTTTTAATGCTGACAGGAGTGCTTGAAAGATTTCTTACATCTACAAAATACATTCTCTTGATTCTAGTTCAGGAAAAGAAGTTGTTGAATTTTGTATCCAAGAAGAAACAAATCCACAGTATATATGAACTGTTGTCACTCAGCAATGCTAGCTCACTTGTTTCAAGTTTTCTATTTATGTTTTCATCACTTAGTTTTTACTCTTTCTCTCTGAATGTCACTGATGAGTTTAATTCATCCTTAATCTCTCAGCTTTCCTTTTTTTGATGGCTTCATTATATGTTGGTCAAACCAAAAGTAATGTTTCCTATTTATTTCCATGATAACCACAACAGAAACAAATAGAGAATTACACTGTATGATAGAACAAATTCTCAACTACACAACACTGTTTTGCAGCACAGTTACCACTGCTAGCTAGACATTTTCAGCAGCCATGGACAAGATCAGAAAAGATCCTGCAATCCCTGCAAGTAAAAATCTGCAAGTCCTCTTGGAATGTAGTTTGTCTTTAACATTGCTGTCAACACTGCTAAAATGCACCCCCTACTTCTTCACTGTGCGCACATCCACTGTGCGGTCCCCATAACTGTTCAGTAATTGTCAGTGAACGTCAATAGGAACAATTTTTTCAATGAGGAATTCAATGACACATCTTTGCTTCATTCACACTTTCACATCAGACTCCATTCTGTCAGACTGCCCTTCTGCTGTCATCTGTCACATGGCAACAAAATGTAATGGAATATTGGAATTTTCTACCTCCACCAACATCCACCTTTGACTTTAAGGGCCAACATAATAAAATAAGAGGCATCATTTGTATATATTTCCTTCTACCAAGGAAAAAATAAAGTTACATCAAAATAATCACTTCTGTTATAGCTATACAGGTGTTAATTCTTATTTTCATTTATGCACAAATCCAGGGGAAAAAAAAAAAAAAAGATTGCAAATGTCAGTCATTTTATTCCATTTATTTTTTAGCAAAAAAATTAAACAAGTCTAACTCCAGTTATAAGAGAGAGAAGAGGTTCTATTATATACATATATATATATATATACCTGAAGGCAAAATTAAGGCATAATGAGTCAAATGTTTGCCTGACCAGTTTATTATGAATCCTAGTCAGTCAGGGAGATAGGGAAGAGAAAATAGGTGATAGAAAAGAGATTGGGAAATAAAAGTAAGTCTTTATGAAGGGCAAGAGAGGTTTCCAGTGTAGCTCATAGTTTTCTGCTGAAGAACTCATCCAGTCACCACAGGGGGTGAGAGAAAACCAGGAAGCCTCGCAGCAAGCAGACCCCAGGGGGTTCTTTCCTAAGAGGCTTTCTTCTCCTAGGGAATTCCTCCACCACAGTGGTTTCTTTTCTCGGCAATTTTCCCTCCTAAGGTCTCTTAAGGTCTCTCCTAAGGTTTCTTTTCTCAGGGAGTTCCTCTCCCAGGTTTTAATGCTGACAGGAGTGCTTGAAAGATTTCTTGCATCTACAAAATAAACTAAACTTACTTTAGTGGAGACCTTTTATCCCCCGCTTCTCAGTTTCTTTTTCTTCTTTTCTCTCTTAATGTGACACACCTGGACTTACAGATAAATCAGCAAGGCGTGGTGCCTTTGTTGCCAAGCGTGAGCGTTGTCGCTTTTTGCAGTGGTCAGCTCCTTCAAGCTGCGCTCCCCTCCTCACCGAAAGACACTTCCCTCTCCTCCCCCCCTCCTGTTCATCTTATCTTTACAATCATAACCAGAAGTACTGTGGCACGGTGACACCTACAACTTGCCCCCCCCCCCCCCCCCCCCCCGATAATTTTCAGTTGTCAGTGTCTTCATGAAACAAGATTCTAGCCAAGGGGAAAAAAAAAAAGTTCAGAAAATCATTTTTTACAGCATGTATTTATTTATTTCTTCTTAATCATCAAAGTGTCATCAATCTAGCAACCTTTCATGTCTTCAACCCACTTTAACTACATCAGCAGCAAAAATCACCTCTGCTGCTATTTACCTTGCAGGACTTCCTTTTCCTTTTTCATGTTGTTCAGTACTGACAAAAAAGAAAGAAAAAAGGTTGACAGGGCATAGTCAAATGAATGGCATTAGTTCTCACTGTGTATGTTTCTACAACATGCATTCTGAATGCAGTAGAATATGAGAATAAACCGCTGTTTTTTCCTTCATACTGTAGCAGCAAGTTTACATGAAAAAGAATCAAATGAAAAAATCTCCATCAACATACTGTACAGAACATAAAGAAATAATATTTTGAAGATATTTAGCTTATCACCACTTCAAACTCAGTTTCAAGAGAATATCTCAAGTAGTGTATCTTTTCAGAAAGAGCTCAGTGAATACAATATAATTTAAGGAGCTAGCAAGCAGATAAAGGATGTTACAACATTTTGTGAATCGTCAATGTTATGCATTCTTATAGACTTCTGGCTGGAAGTCCTCAACAGAAGACACACCTCGATGGAAACATTTTGTGTTACTAATTCCTTAGCTCCTAATTTCAGTGAACAGCCAGCACAGCTTCCTGCACCTTCCCAGATTTGTACTGCAGTGCTGGATACAGCACTGCTCACACTGTGATATTGTCACAGCTGTGGGAAATCAATATCTCCTACACCACATACCCTGAAAACTTCTTTAAAGCCAGAGAAATGTGTAGGTGCAAGAAAATAAATAATCTATAGCGGTACATCTATTCAATTTATAGATACCATGTTTCACTCTGTGCTTGAGAGCCCCTACAGATTTTCGTTTCTGATTCATGCAGGAAAAACAGTTGGGATACTGCACAAGCACATGACTGCAAAGCCCTCTTTCAGAGACTGCTCTCTGAAAAGTTTCCCCTTTCTGGGATTAGATGTAGCTTTCAGAACCCAGAAATTCTCTGATTTACTTGACCTGGTTACTGCCTTCATATACTACAGAACTGGCCCATAAACACAACATGCAAAGCACTGTTGCAGTACTTACCTATAAACAAATTATGCATCCTTCCTTGCTTGATTTCTTTGTACACTGAAATCAACATTTGTTATAAACAAAAGGAAAAATAACATAATCTTACAGGAGAATTATTGTTCTTGCCTAGATTTTGGTAAAAAATAAGACATCATAAGAGCAAAAAAACTTTGAGCTTAAAACAGGAAAGTGACTTTGAAAGGGAGTTTTACAGTCACATAAAAAAAGGCGCAAAAATTCTACATAAATTGTCAATTACCATAAACTTTTTAAGAAAATATTTTAAAAGCCTCAATATTGAGTTCTACAGCAATTAGTTCTTTGCTTTGCAGGAGCTGGAATCACATCAGAGTTGTGGAGATGGTCCTTTGTTCCCATATTTCACACTATGTAGATATATAAGCACGTTATTTAAAGAATAGCTAATGCCAATCTAAAACCAATCTTCCTTTTCCCTGATTGCCACTTTCTGATGCTGCCCATATAGTAAATGCACTTATTATTAAATTGTTCAGTGATTCCTTTTGGCATGTAGATATTATTGGAAAGTATTACCATCCAAGCTTAAAACGGAAAAGTTCCACTCCACATGCCCTCCTCGTGAGGACATGCTCACGCCTGAGCAATATCTGGCAGGACAATTCCCTTGAATTCAGGAAAATACAAATCAAGCTGGGAAGAAATTTTAGATGTTAACATATTTATTCCTCTTCCCCACTAAATGACTTTGTTGAAAAATACTTTCTTGTTGGATTCTGTATTTTGGCACAGCATTGAATACTACCATTGCTTACACCTTGGCAGTAATTGCTGTTCTTCTGAGAGATATCAGCCTGTCACAGGCAGATTAGCTGGAGAAATAAAGTGATTTGTACACTGTAAAACAGACAGCCATGTACTTAATGGCTAAACATCCACTCTGGTGGCAACAGGCTGATATTATTTGGAATGGCTGAGACAGCTGGCAGAATGGCACCTATGAAATTTTCTTCACATTAATTCACAAAGAATGAGACTGAAAACTAGAAGTACTCTTAGCAAAAATGAAGATAAAACTTGAAAAAATTATATAATTTTAAATTAGAGTTTTATATGCAGTGTCTCCTTTTGAAAATAACTGCATACTATTTATAAAAATGGCTGTTGTAAAGGGAGGGCTCATGGTTCTCCTCATACGACAGAAGGACTCTAAGTCCTAGTCTGGAAAGGAACACAGGTCTATTTATTATAAATTTTATATCTATGTTACCAAGCAAAATCATCTCCTTTAAATGAAGGAAAAATTAATAATTAACATAAACTCAAAAGTCTGTTGAACCTAATGAAGTTCAACAAAGCAAAGTGCAAGATTTTGCACATGGGTCAAGGTAATTCCAGATATGTATATAGAATGGGAGAGGAACAGATTGAAAGTAGCCCTGCTCAGAAGGACTAGGGATCCTGATAGATAAAAAACAGAACATGAGCCAGCAGTATGTGTGCTTGCAGCCAGGTAGACCAACTGTATCATGGTCTGCATCAGAAGGGTGGCCGGCAGGGCAAGAGACGTTATTGTCCAGCTCCACTCTGCCCTCGTGAGGCTCTATCTGGAGTATTGCATCCAGGTTTGGGACCCCCAACACAGGAAAGATGTTGAGCTTTTGGAGAGTAATAACAAAGATGATGAGTATGTCTCCTATGACTACAAGCTTTGGGCTTTGCCAATCTGGAGTAGAGAAGGCTGTGGTGACAACTCATCATGGCCGTCCAATATTTAAGGGGAGATTATAAACAGGAGGGAAATAAACTTTTTACATGGGTAGATAGTGTTAGGACAACTACTTAACTAAAGGAGGAATGATTTAAATTTGATGTTGGGGGAAGTATTTCACTTCTAAATTTACATCATTTTTTGTTTAACGGATGAATTGGTGTTCTTTTTCCTGCACTATTTTTTATATAAGTAGATTCTGAGATCTGTAAAATTTAACAAAATAACTTCAGGCCAGATACATTATTTCAGCTGCGCAGTTCTTAGGCATCCGTCAACCACAGAGTAAGCTGTGGTGCAGCAATGATTATAAAGACTGGTTCTGAGCCAAGTCATAGAAACCATTGTTTTTTGTTTTTTGATTTTTTTTTTTATACAAAGGTTTTTAACATTGGTAGTATGCATTTGGTAATGAAATGTTGACTGCCTATTGGGCAAAATATCTTTTATTTGTAAACAGAAAGCTTTATTAATAATTGGGTGGTATTTTTTTATTTATTTCCTTATGTAACATATTTTTTTACATATGTGGCTAAAAACCTATATAAAGATAGCTTTGCACTTATGGACTTCAAAGAGTCAAAAAAACTTATGTCCCACTTTCTGTAGGAAATTGCAGTTATGGTAAATATCAAGACTTTACTCTTCCAGTGTCTGTTTCAATAAAGGAAATCAAACATTTAGATTCTAGCTGCCACTGGCAAGACAATTCAAAGACCAGGATGATGGCTTTCAAGAGAAATGTAAATTCCTCTTATCTTAACCAATAACTATTACAAAGATAGCCAAGATTTCCAGTAGCTAATTGTTTGTTTCTTTAGTCATTTTATCTGCCCATACTTTCTCTTCCTCTCAAATTAATTTTACAGAAGAGTAAAATTCCTAAAAATTCCCTGGAGACTTGAGATAACTGAAAAAGAAAAGCTGTTGAAGCACTGCATACAAGGCATATATTTCACTACTAGGATGCAAGCATCTCTGAAACACTACTCACTCATCTCAGTGATTGCCATGGATCCTTTACTTTGTTGAATAGGCTGAACTACACTTCAATCCAAACACTCCTTAAATTGGGACTGTAAAATCTAATGCTAAACTGGTCTGATATTTGACAATTCATCTTTCACCTCAGTGTGTTTGTTGTCTCTGTTGGTCAAACTGTCCTTCTGTTTCTTATCTGAACTATCTAGATCATTGCAGTGTAAGATCAATAATTTAAAATGCTGCCTTTGTGTTACTTGTGGTTGATTTCTTTTGGTTTTATTGGGCAGTGTTATTAAAGATCTTCATCTGAGTTTAATTTGTTTCGTATATGACACCATCCTGGTCCTCTCCACACTGTGCAGTCTCCCACAGATGGTACACAAAGACATACATAAAGGGATTACAACTGTGAAAGCTTCACTGAATGAGAATAAGCACAGTCTTCTGATCAAAGCTAAAGGGAGATAATTTTGCACGCTTTTTCTAGATTGTTGGATTCCTATAATTCTTCCAGGCTAACTCTGATTTACAGAAACATTTATCTTGTTGAAAGCCTTGTAATGGATAAGGTTGTTCTTTCAGCTATTTTTTTCATGCTACCATCCCCCTGACAAGTAGCAGCCTCTCTATTTTGTGTGGATTAAGTGTGCACCAGCTGTTGTTTTTACTCAGCTCCCCATTACATAAACTCTGCTTTATTAACAAGACCATATTACTCCCAATATTAAAAAAAAAACAAAAACAAAACAGAAAAAAAAACCAAACAACCAAGCCACAAAATTTTCCCTTGCATAGTTAATTAGGATTGTTTTTTTGTTGATGACATCAGATTGAAAGCCTTTTATAAATGTTCACACTATTGTGTTTACCTTAATTTATAGAATTTTGAATGTTTTCTGCACAGCCACAACATAATTATTAATAAATATGTAAATATACAGCAACATACATATACAGACAGTTATTCCAATTTTTGAATTAATTACATCAAATATATTTCTTCATAACTCACAGAATGTTAAGCCAAAGTCATCAGTATGGGTGAACAAATCCATGCCTTGAATCTCATGTTTTGTCTGATACTCCAAGGTGGATATGCAGAAGATCATTATGTATTCTTCACCACAGGTCAGTTGCTTAGCTACCAGAGGAGTAGAGAACTACTAATTGAAAGTATTCAGTATTGCTGGCAACATTTGCTGCAGGACAGTGGTCTTGAAAACAGTCAGATATAAATTTTGCAGGAGGATGGATGAAAGAAAAGTCTGTTCAACGCCACATTGTAAAAGTAAAAAATGTCCTTCTTAGGTGTTACTGTGTTTGATTCTCATTAGTCATAATCAGATAATTAGTCATTAAACTATTCTATGATGAATTTAGTAGTTTTTGTGATTGTTACCAGCAAGTTAATATACTGTGTTCCTATTTTAAATATAATTATTGTTCAAACTGCTGGAGTAAATTCATATTTATATAGCTCCAGCACATTACCAAATATTCAATTACTTTCTGGAATCTCTAGCTGGTAGGTATTGCTATTTACAGGGAGGGATTTTAAAAAATGGACTAGTCATAATATTCTCATGAGATCCCTAAAGCTCTTGCATTTGTTTCACATTTAAACCTGAAAATCAAAAGCATAAATGAACATTCTTTTTTTTTTTTTTTTTTTTTTTTTTTTTTTTTTTTTTTTTTTTTTTTTTTTTTTAAATCTCTGAGAATAATTGAATAGAAAAGTTATGGCCATCTCGTAGGTAAATGGGATCTTTCTAATTCAATCTCTTCCCATCAGACTTTTCAAATGATAACTTTTCAAACGATACCTTTGAGTTACCAGGTTAAAAAAATTAATTTGGTCTAGAATTACATTCTGCTGCAGTTTTTGCATCAAATGCAGTAGGAAAGCGTTCCTTGAAACAAAGGAGAGAAACTTCAGGAAAATCACATGCATGGAAAAGTGTCACCCAGACAAGTTCACATGAATTCAGTAAATCTTTCTGTGGATAAGTTGTTTTAAAAGATAGGAGGTGTCATAGTGGTGTTTTCATGGATTTGACAGATTGTAAGAGAATGGAAAATACAAGTTTGCAATATTTATCCAATTCCTAAGGAATTTAAAATTTAAGATAAACTCTTGGAGTTTCTGGAACTATTAAAAATATATTATTTGCTATAGAACATCTGATTCTTTTATAGTAAAAGAATATGCTATTACACTGCCCTACAAATTCTTATTGTTTTAAGATTATCTGTTCACATACCAGGAAGCTTGGATGAATTTCAGATTCTACGAACAAGGATGAGAGTCCTCAATCTGACTAAATAAAATAGATTAAAATGATGAAGTTAATTTAGGTCTTTATTTTTATCCAATTATTCCTCTTTATCTTTAGCACATGATTACATCAGGTGTAACACTGACTCCAACAACATATAATGTAATGCAGTAAATCCCTTCTTCTATTTTCATCATTCACTGTGAAATTGGAAAACAAACAAGAAACTGCTTTTTGCTTAAGTTGCACAGTTGCCCACTACAGCATAAATGTAGGACTATTCTTTTGGTGCCTTTTAAAATGTCCAAAAACCTAGTCATCAGGGAAGTCATGGGTGCATCTTTTTGTAGTAAACTTCAGCTCACAAAACTAAATAAGACATCCAGTTGGATATTTGTGTATTTATGACTGCATCGTCTTGCAGTGAGGAATAGGAAAGCCAGGCAGCTTACATTCCCTTTCACAGAACTAATACATGATGCATAGGGAATACTGCACAACATACCATCTGAAGTGGAGAGAGATGTTAAGTATATCAGAGTCTCCTTACTTG
Organism: Tetrao urogallus; assembly: GCF_951394365.1. Taxonomy (NCBI): domain Eukaryota; kingdom Metazoa; phylum Chordata; class Aves; order Galliformes; family Phasianidae; genus Tetrao; species Tetrao urogallus. Next base: position 33,432,898 of record NC_136819.1, read on the forward strand.
TAACATATGAATTCAACTTAGTCTTAAATTTCCCCAGATAAAGGAGTTTTTTTCCTTCTGTAAAACAGTTATAGTTCTCACTAGTCTCAGCTGACAGCTGATGTCCCAAGGCCCAAGAATACTGGCAATGTCACTGCTTGCTTGCCATCCAATGGGATGCAGCCTCCATTGCATTTAAGCATAAATGTTCTCTTAGCTTTCCTACTCCATTTTACTTCTTCAACTCCACTTATTTCAATTCCTTTGAAATATTAGATTCAACTTCATGGATGTAACTGGAAATGTTAACCTTGTAAGTCTTCTAATAGTAAAATTCTATTGCCTATTTCCCTCTCACAAAAGAGGGAGGAGAAGAGAGAAATTACAGAATCACAGAATTGTAGGCTCCTTAGGCCAGGTTGCAGTGGTAGCCATCCAGGTGAGTCTTGAATATCTCCAGAGAAGGAGACTCCACAACCCCCAGGTAGCCTGTTCCAGTTGCTCCATGTGGAAGGCTCTGAAAGAGTCATTCTGCCCGTCACTGTCACTACTCATGATCAAGAAGCTGTGCCTTGCAGACCAGAATGACCTGCTATGCCAATAGCATCCCAGACTCCTGTCAAGCATCTTTCAAACAAGGAGACACTAAAAGAGCTGGGACTTGTTAAGATTGAGATGAGAATAGTCAGGGGAACTTAACTATGTGTGTAAATACCCAGTGGGAAATCAAGTGAAAATAAATAACAGGCACAAAGTGAAAAACAGATAATTAAATTTAAATGTAAAAAAAAAGTGTGATAAAAAGAATGATCACTGTCAAGTGATAGAACATTGGAGAAGGTTATCCAGAGAGCCTGTGGAGGCTCCATCCCTGGAGATAGTCAGAGCTTGAATAATCTTCTCTTGTTGATCTTGCTATGAGCAAAGGAATTGGACAAAACAACCTGTAGATGATCCTTCTAGCCTTGAATGTTCTTCAATTCTATGGTATGGTATCTTTGGATCAAGAGACAGTTGTATTGCTGATGTTTAATAACAAAACTGTGAGCATAAGTTTGAAATGAAGTTTCCCCTTTACATTTTAAGTTCTACAGTCAGAAAAAAAAAAAAAAAAAAAAAAGGAAAAGAAAAAAAATTAATTATTGTAAAATAATTGGTTTTCAGTGTTGTACTTCCAAGGAATTTACAGACTTTCACTTTTTACCTTCCTCATTCAGTGCATATAATTTTTTATTTCCTGTTTTTTCATTTAAAATATTCTCACCATTTTCGTATGTATTTTTTTTTTGTTTTGATTTTTTGATGATCAAAATTTCATTACTTTGCAGACTGCAAGGATATTGAAGAAATCTGACACCACAGCAAAAGTCTCTCCCTCTCACTTGTAAGTTCTCCTCTCTAAATTAGAAACACAGTTTCCTTTAACTCAGTAGATACTCTGATAATCAAAACCTAACAACATTCCTCTCACCTCCCTAATACCACTTTTTATGCAACCCTACTTAAAATTCTGGTTTTCCTTTATTTCATATGCTGAAATGAGGCCTAAATAGATTTATGTGTAGAGAGGTTTTAGCGCAATAGATGTCCAGAAAAAGAATAATCCAATCTGATCTGTTACTTTAAGTCAACCAAGATGCCATCTTCCTGAATTCTGACTTACACTTAATTGTATATTCTTTATCTCAAAAACATAAATGTTTATTTTCTTTTCCATATGGATTCAGCTTATGCTCAATTTGTATGCAAAGCAAATAATTTGCTCATACTTGTAAAGGATATGCATTATCAGAACACAACACCTGCAGGACAAAAGAGAGGTTAATTTCATTGTTACTCTGAAGCAAAGGAGATCATTATAGAGCCTGCAGTAACCAAGCTGTGTGAAATAGCTGCTTTAGTCATTAACTTTCCAGCACTAAATTTCATATCAGACTCAATTAACTACTACATAGCTTTTAATGACAATATTTTTCAGATGCAGCTCTTGTTTACTAATAAGATTTCCCATCATCAGCCATCTTTGCTGTTACTTTGTTGTTGTTAATATTCAAGTCTTGAGTCTCTCCAAAGAAAAGGGTGCTATGGAAATCACATTTACTGAAAGTACTCCTTGAATTATGTACCTAAATTTTAAAGTATTTAAATTGCACTTTGCAATAACAGGCAATGAGACTATAGAAGATGAATGCCATCTCTGCATTATATCCATAGAACAGATTGGAGCTGTCACAGAATTTTCACACATGTGACCAGAATATTTCAATTAAGACCTTCATGAACAAAGCCCTTGAAATAAAAAGTGTCCTTCTAACTTGTTGTTTTCCTAACATACTGAAAGTCAAAGTGTCACAAAGTAAATATAACCACTAAACAATTTACATAAGTAATTAGCATAACATACACTTATAAGTAGCAACTGGATTAAGAGATCAGATTGCCCACAGCCTGCAGCAAAATATCCTAGTCTTTAGTTTCTCTGGTGTCCACTTACAATTTTGTCCCCTTTTGAGGGACAGGAGACACACCAGACAGATCACACTATCTATACCTTTTCCTTATTTGTTTGGTTGCTTTATTTGCCAGTTGATATTTCTTTTGTCTACACTATGGAAAAAAAAACACAAATGGAAGTGGATAGCTTTTAAATCAGGGGTATATTTCAGCTTTGAAATATACCCAAGCGCTCACAGCTTACCAACAAGAAAACTTGGTTTTGAAAACCCTTGTGAAAGCACTGCTCTCTAATCTAGAGACAACTGCAAATTGTATACTTAATATCTATATTTATTGTTCGATTGTGTTTTATTTCATGGCCTCAGAAAGCCTGAGGCTGTACTACAGAGAACTATAAAACTCTGGTAAAGTTTGTGGGAAAAATAACTAATGCAGGTATCCACTGAAAAGAAGACTTCTCAAAATAAAGGGTAAAAAGTAATTGTAAAAGTTGATAAAAGGTTTGCTTTTTCTAATGCAAAATAAAACCAACTAATGTAGCACGGCACGTGGTGTCCTCCAGGAGTTTGTACTGGAGCCCATCTTATTTAATATCTTTATTGATGACCTAGATGAAGGGATTGAGTGTACCCTCAATAAGTTTGCAGATGACACCAAACTGGGAGGTGGGGTCAATCTGCCTGAGAGTAGGGAGGCCCTTCAGAGGGATCTAGATAAGCTAGATTGCTGTGCTGAGGTGAATAGGATGAGGTTCAACAAGGCCAAGTGCTGGGTCCTGCACTTTGGCCACAACAACCCCATGCAGCATTATAGGCTTGGGGATGAGTGGCTGGATAAACGTGAAGAGGAAAATGGACCTGGGGGTGTTGGTTGATTCTTGTCTGAACGTGAGCCAACAGTGTGCCCAGGTGGCCAAGAGGGCCAATGGCATCCTGGCCTGCATTAGAAATAGTGTGGACTGCAGGAATAGGAAGGTGATCATCCCCCTGTACTCAGAACTGGTGAGGCCATACCTCGATTGTTGTGTTCAGTTTTGGGCACCTCACTACAAAAAGACAGAGGCCCTGGAGTGTGTCCAGAGAAAGGCAACAAAACTGGTGAGGGGTCTGGAGCACAAGTCTTATGAGAAGAGTCTGAAGAGTTGGGATTTTTAGTCTGGAGAAGAAGAGGCTCAAGGGAGACCTCATTGCACTCTACAACTTCCTGAAGGAAGGCTGTGATGGGGAGGGGTTTGGCCTCTTCACCCAGGCAACAAACAGGACCCAAGGAAATGGTTGCAAGTTATACCAGAGGAGGTTTAGGTTATACATAAGGAAGAACTTTTTTTCTCACAGAATGGTCAGGCACTGGAATGGCTGCCCAGGGAGGTGGTGGAGATGCCGTCCTTGGCAGTGTTCAAGAGGCGTCTGGATGAGGAGCTGCAAGATCTGGTTTAGTGCTTGAGGTAGCAATGATAATGAGAGGGCAGTTGATCTAGATGATCTTGCAGGTCGTTTCCAACCTTGCGATTCTGCGATTCTATGTTTTTTCCTTTTTCTCTGACTTCCCAACTTCCATCACTTTTGTTCAAGCTCATCTCCAGCTGCACAATTCTATCAACTGCTGTGCTTCACTATTCTCTTGGACAAATAGTTAGAGCTATAGGAAAGAATCATTAAGTGACAAGTGGGTTTTATTATGTTTTGGGAAAAGGAAAAAAAAAAGAAATCAAACAGAAAAACAACTGTCAGTTACTAGTTAGGACAAAGGATCTATCTGTCATGAATTATTAATAACAACCACCATCAACAGGTTTTGTATTAATTGTAGATATCAGGCCACGGTGAAAATGCTGAAGTAGGATCTGTACACACCATCTCACAGATCCTATGTGTGTCATTCCCTGTCTTTCTTCTTGTTCTAGAGTAAGCAGAGACAACTTCTTTATTTGTACCTTCAGGAGTTTTATTCAGGCAGTACTCACAGCCTGTTGGCATCTCATCCTGTTTTGATTAGAAAACCTAGAGCAATAACTAAATGGTAAGGAAAATCAAAAGAAGAACCTATGTTTAGTACAACTCTCCAATAAGGAGTAGGAATGCTGCCAAGAGCAATATTATTCCAAAAGAGCATAATTATGATCTCCATTGAGGTTCTGTTTAGTAATATGATGTGACAGAAAGATGATGCACTGCATCTCATGCTGAATCCTCATGTTATAAAAACGTAATGAGGGAGCCCTAGCTATTTGTTCCTGAAAGCAAAAACTACTCTAGCATAGGGCTGCTTTCACTCACCCACCTGCAATGTTACAGAAGAGAGAGATCAATACAAAGTACAGTAAGAAAGCACAGCTGAACAACAAAAAGAAATACAATTCCTTCACAGAATACAGAAAAAGGGGTGTATATCCATGTGTGTTATTATTCTTCATTCTAAAATTCCCCCTTTAGACAAAGAAATATGGTTTTCAGTTAGATCACTGTCAAAGAAAAATGCGCAGTTTAGAGAAATTTTCCATTCTGTCAGATGAGCAAAGCATCTTAGAAAAAATGTTGTGCATTTGAAAAATTGTCCTATGAAAATTATTAACAGAATTTTGCTTCCTCACCTCATCTTGTACGCATGAATTAATTATATTTAACAAAATAAACTATTTTTATCTGTCTTTCAAACAATGTTGTGGAATAAAACTTCTCAGGTAAACTTCATTTAAAAATGTGAGTTCCTTCTCCCTCTCTTCATACCCTTCACTGTCTCGCTCCAATTTATAGGAGGGAGATGAGGTTCTTTAATATCTGTATACCCGGTGTGAGATTAAGAAACAACGGTTCATATGTTGTTGCATCCAGTTTATTACTAAGACCTAATCAGGGAGACGGGGAAGGGAAGGAGGGCGATAGAAAAGATGGAAAAGAAGCAGGAGTTGCGTAAAGCGGGGATAGTCACCAGCAGGATCCAGCAGCGGTCCCGTTGCACGGTGTTTGAAGGTCACGGGCAGAACGCAGCAGAAGACGGGGAGCAGCAGCGTGGCCGGACTTGGGCAGCAGGCAGGTAGACGAGGAAGTCGAGGAGCCAATTCTTGAAGCAGCAACAGCAGTCCGGCAGCAGGCTCAGGAGAGTTCAACAGTATGCAGGAATCACCTCAATCTTCAGGAATCCCTCTATCTTCCGGAATTCCTCTCTCTCCCTGAATTATTCTCTCTCCCTGAATACCTCTCTCTCATGGTTTTCAGTTCCTCTTTTATCCTCTTTGTTCTCCTGACTACTGACAAGGATGGGCTTCGAGCAAGAGTCATTGAGTACCCTCTAAGATGGCCCATCATCCTGAGATAGGTCCACACAAAGGAGCACTTCACAGCTATTTAGCTGCAGTTCATCTCGCTCTCGTTGCTCCTGGCCTTGTCCATCTGCGTTCCCCCCAGACAAAGGATTTCACAACCTTTGCCTAGGGCTTGCCTGGACTTGTCCATCTGTCTCCTTGAGACAAAGGTTTTCACTGTCCTTGCTCGGAACTTGTCTGGACTTGAACAAGTCCATCGGTGTCCCCAGCAAACTTTGAGACACAGACGTTGACAGAATAATATCTTACAGAGTAACATCTTACATTCACCCAGTATTATTTGCAGTGTAATGGTATAGAGTGTTTCTCACATCCCTTTGGGGAGAATCTTTTATTACTAAAGGGAATAACTTTAGGGTCGTTGTTGGTGGTGCAGAGTCCGGTTGGAGGCCTGTAACTAGCGGTGTTCCTCAGGGGTCTGTGCTGGGTCCGGTCTTGTTCAACATCTTCATCAATGACCTTGATGAGGGGATAATGGCCACCCTCAGCAAGTTTGCCGATGATACGAAGTTGGGAGGATTGGCTGACACGCCTGAAGGCTGTGTTGCCATTCAGCAAGACCTGGATAGGCTGGAGAGCTGGGCAGAAAAAAACCAGATGAGGTTTAACAAAAGCAAGTGTAGAGTCTTGCATCTGGGGAGGAATAATTCCATGCACCAGTACAGGTTGGGGGATGAGCTGCTGGAGGGGAGCTCTGCGGAAAGGGACCTGGGTGTCCTGGTGGACGACAGGTTGGCCATGAGCCAGCAGTGTGCCCTTGTGGCCAAAAAGGCCAATGGCTTACTGGGGTGCATTAAAAAGAGCGTGGCCAGCAGGTCAAAGGAGGTGATCCTCCCCCTCTACTCTGCCCTGGTAAGACCTCATCTGGAGTACTGCGTCCAGTTCTGGGCTCCCCAGTACAAAAAAGACAGGGATCTCTTGGAAAGAGTCCAGCGGAGGGCCACGAAGATGGTGAAGGGCCTGGAGCATCTCCCCTATGAGGAAAGGCTGAGTGAACTGGGTCTGTTCAGCCTTGAGAAAAGGAGACTGAGAGGGGACCTGATCCAGGTCTATAAATATCTAAGGTGTGGGGGGCAGAATGGCGAGGCCAGACTGTTTTCAGTGGTGAGTGGAGACAGGACAAGGGGAAACGGCTGGAAACTGCAGCATAGGAAGTTCCGCACAAACATGCGCAAGAACTTCTTTACAGTGAGGGTGACGGAGCACTGGAACAGGCTGCCCAGGGAGGTGGTGGAGTCTCCTTCTCTGGAGATGTTCAAGACCTGCCTGGATGCCTACCTGTGCTACCTGGTGTAGGGAACCTGCTTTGGCAGGGGGGTTGGACTCGATGATCTCAGGAGGTCCCTTCCAACCCCTACAGTTCTGTGATTCTGTGATTCTGTGATAACAAGTACTAATATAGCAAATATATCTTACGTATGAAAACTTTGTTGTCTAGCTGAAAATATTATACTTGTCAAGATCACAATGGAAGATCTCCAAGGCTATACAACTTTAATATAAATTTAAAACATAATTTTGTGCAGGTTACATCTCAAAGTTTACATAGTTTTAATTTGAAGTGTGTCCTTGGGGGTGAAAGGCCATTAAATTTCCTAGTGATCCATGAAGACAATTCTGAAATGTACAGTATGTAAAATGAGATTGTTTCTGTATTTGCGTGTTTAATTTATTTCTACTGAAGACTATTACCAAAGATCATTGGACTATGATTCCTGTCTCTAATGAACTAGTTGAACTTTTCAGTATTGACAGTCACAGATTTACTGTGAGACCTCTCCTTCTTCTAGGTAAATGTGCAATGTGTATCTCCCTCAATGAGTTAACTTTCTTCCCATACAAAAAAAGATGCAATCATACATTTTATGTGCAAATCTGTTGTAAAAATAATAACTTCCTTCTAAGTATTTCATCTAGCTTTCAACTTTTTTCAGTGAAACTGTCGTTAGTAAATTAATTGAAAATGTTTCATTAGTAAGAGGATGCAACATCTTAAGAAATGATAAACCTATTTGCACATGACGTAAAGTATTTGATGTCAGGTAAAAACCCTAATGGATATCCTTAGACGTTTATCATCATTAAGTGAATGACTGATTATTGTAGAAGTGCAAGTTGAAGAAAAATTATTTACCAGGAAAACACAATCTTTCAGATTTTATTTTAATTTTTTCGGAAGAAAAAAATTATTCCCTCATTATTTTTTAAGTGACAGATTAATTGATAAATCTAGACTAAACACAGCCTTGGAAGACCATCTGGTCCAACCTGGTGTTGAAAACAGTGCCTTAAATTAGGTTTTCCGGGTCATACATGTACAATGTATTTTTCCACATTGTCCTTGACTTCAACATAACTCTTTGGGAATTGATCTGTAACTTGTATTTGTAAAGTAATAAAATGCATAGTATAAAGTAGTACAATGTATGGAATTATGAAAGATATCAATTCATGCATCCTAATGTAGAAATACTCAGGGAATCTAAGGTTTATGATTCATATTCATCAGATGTCAAAGCAGTTCTGAAGTGAGTATTCATATATAAAAATTCAAAATATTTCTTCTTATAAATGTTATTTTTTTGAGATTTCAGAAATAACAAAAAAAAAAAAAATTGATAATCTATAATGCTCTCCAAGCTTCAGATTTGACCTTTTGTATGAATTCAGACAGCTTAAGCTGTATTTCTCTATTTATTTCATGTGAACATGACCCTCTAATTTTGACTCTCTTCATCAGTTTTGCAGAGGAACTTTCAGCCTCACACTTCTGCTGTTTCTGGGTATATCGTACATAAGTGTTTACTGAAGTTGGACAACTAATAATCCCACTCTCAGTGGTTTTAATCGCAGATATACAAACACAGATGCACATAAGGAAAGTTCTCTGAATAATTGTGGGAATACAAATGTGCTTATGGATATGGAAAGTTAAAGGATTGTTGACATAATCCCATAGTAGATTCACTTCAATTTCATCAAATGTTTGCAAACACCATCATTTCATTGGCTTCCAGCTGAACAGCTGATGACTACTGGAGCCTTACAAAGGATTGTGATGCTGTAATAGAGCAGCTGAGGAAAAGTATCTTGAAGAAATAAAGAAATTAAAAACAAACAAACAAAAAAAAAACCCTGCAGTTTTACGGTTAAGAGAAGTGGGGAGCATACAGGAAGATCAAATCAAAATGATACTATTTTAGAAAGAACTGAACTTTCTGGTACTAAGCATGGACCTGGAATAAACTGTGCTAAGTTTTAAAGAAAAACAGAACAAAAAGTAAACATCTTTAAAATTAAGAAACCACAGTAGGCAACAGAAGAATAAATTCTAAAGAAGGCAATTCTACCTCTGATTCTACCCTGATGTAGTTCAGTGAGCACCAGCTCAAACATATCTGCTAGCCCAAGAGAGGAAGCAAAACAGAATAAGAATAAGCTGTCAGGTACAGAAGGAGGTCAGGACTGCTTCTTATGGCTGCAGTGCTAGCTGAAAGTGTACTTGAAACCACAGCTTGAGGTGTTTTAAATTTTCACTTTTTTCATCAAATCCAAATCTTCATGTTCTAATCTTGATTAATTCCGATATTCCCTGAGAAAAGACTACAGTATTAATCGTTATTTATGAATGCTTAAAATGTATTACCGGATGTTCTACTTTCTTGATATGAACAGCAAAGTTAATGAAAATAAAACAGGGGTCAATGTTTGAAATGGGGATTTTTTTAACTGCTAAAATCAAGAAGCAAATATATAAGAAAAAAATCTAAATAAAATGATAGTTCTGTCAATAGTCTTCATGGATAAGGTTTATCTTTGATGAACTTCTGATGATCATCAGATCATCTGATTCTGATGATGATTTAATGTGGTGAAAAATTACCTCTCACTAAGTGCCTTATTTTTAAATGTATTGGTGTGATACACTTTACATATGTAGCTGTTAGCCACAAAAACTAGCTGTGTAAATGTTAATCAACATTTTAATTTACACCAGTTAAAACTTTTAAAGCAACAATGCTTCCACATAAAAACAAGATTCAATTTATTTAACTATGAAAGGGAAGACTCAAATTAGTCAACCTTCTGCAAGAAAAGCAACCATTTGGATGTACTGCCCTGGGCTCATAATATGACCACTACACTGCAGATTACATTAATTCCGGCCTGCAAATTGGTAGATACACACAGCAACTATTGCATTTGATCTGTACAGCGCAATGAAACTGATGTTGAAATATGGTAAAGACTCAGCAACATGCTATCCATAAGTATTTACTATCCTATGACAAACAATTTACATGGCACAGAAATCTATTTTTCACACATTTGTGCATCTTGGACTCCAGTTAAAGACAAACAGTTTCAAATATTTGATGGGTAAGCAGATTTCATAGTTATTGCTCAAGAAAACAATTTGAGGAAATCAGTTCCAAATGACCAACTAAATGTTTTCATTGTTTTAAATGAGTGGCATTATTAAAAAGAAATAGTATTTGCTTAAATATACGTAAGTAGAGAGCATTTTTGGAATATTAGGCTAACCAGGCAGCAGGATGTGATGCTTTGTTATAGCTGTCAACAATTTGCTGCATTGCAGGCTAATGGTAGTTGTTTGGGATAGCAGCGTTAATGCTAACATTCAAAGATTACTTCATTAATCATTACAATCAGGTTCTAAAATAAGACATTAATTGACCACACAGAAGTGTTAAAATGTAAAAAATATTGCCTGATAGTTTTAGCATTAGCCAATTTTTGCCAGATTTTTACCTCTGCTTTTGCATCAATATAACAAAATCAGAAACAGATTTTTCATACAGAAACCTCCTCAGAGACTTCCTTAAACAGTTGAACAGGCAAATGTAACAAAGCAATGGTGAATTTTCTGCTGTTTTACACATACATACACAAATGCTTATACATAAACATACCTACGCATTTTGTTTAATATTCCCAAATATCTCTGCTGCTTTATGCCTACTTGCACCTTGCTTTTCAATATTTCACATTTGTTTCTTTAGATTTGATTAGGAAAAAATAACATCAGAGAAAAATAAATAGTTGCTGCAAAATTCCAAAAAAGTTATAAACCATCAGATTTTGTTTCTTGACTGAAATCATCAATCATTTCATTCTCCCAGATGCTGATATTCAGCAATACATTATCTCTTTCTCACATGTAATTTTTTGGTAGCTATCCAGGAGAGAATTAAGATTTCAAGAACAAACATACATTAATACAGAGAAACAGAGCATAACTTTATGTGATTTATGTCAAAAAGAGTCTTTACTTTCTACAGAGGTTTCTCCTCTGTATTCCTTAGAATCTTGATTTCCATATGAATTTCTGTGAAATTGAGATTTTAGGATATATAATCTGAGTCTTTGGAGTCCCAAATTTCCCTGAATTGCACAAAATTTTTCAAAAACCAAAAGATTCTTTCAAAAATTTTAGCGTTCTAGTGCCTAGCTGTTCTAATGATACCATTGCTTAGCTCAGTTGCTTCTGCTTTCTGCATCTAGTGCATAATACCTATTACCTTTAGGACACAAACATGAAATTGCTATTCATGTAAGGCCTTTGTCACTACAAGAGTAAATATACATTTATTAAAGTGATAGAAAGGCTCTACAGAAAGTGTGAAAAGAAGTTTTGAAGGCAGTTAGTTGTTTGAGTTCGTATTCTTAAGGGGACGTGTTGTGATCATTTAAGGAGAAGTACAATCATGTACCATAAATGGAACCTTTCTTATCAGAGATCCCTTCAAACTTGTGTGTACACTGCTGCCATCTGCTTTTGTTAGGAGTGGATGTTATATGTGAGAAAAATGATGATTTACATGATGATGAGATGATGAATCGGAGGGTGTGCATCTGAAGTGTCAGGGAGCGTGAAGAATTAAAGAGAGCTGTCTACTTTTGTATTCATATCAAACACTGGAGAACCTTCCTAAACAATTAAAAATCCCAGACCTTCTAGACAGGAAAATCCTGACTTTGAAATGGAGATGATGATATTCTTCTGATTTTCCAGACTGGTTAAGCAAAACATTGTTAGGAAAGATTCCTTCCTTTCACTTCACCTGTATGCTGGTCATCTCTCCCTAAACTCTTGAGAAAACCAGAAAAAATGAATCTTGACAGCATTTAAACACTTTCTCCCCATACATTAGCTAAAAACAAGAAGAGGTTCCACACTTTTTTTCCTATGAGGCAAAATGCGTCCCTGTCTTCTCCCATGTTTTTTGATAAAGGATTTTGAGCATGCTAGATTCCAGTACCTTAAATTCTGCCAAAATTTAATAACAGATGGGGCCATTTGATAGCCTTTCTCTGAGCCAATATTTTAAGAATCCCCGATGCTCTTGCAGAGATGGGAATCTCTGCATCACAAGTTACTGATAAATTTTTAAAGACAAAAAAAGAATTCTGGTGCTTGGATTTCTTTTCTTGAGCTTTCAACTTCCCAGCAACACTATCTCAAAAGATTCAAGTATAATTATTTACCCCACAATTTTGTTATACATCTATTTGAAAATTCCAATTATGAAAATAAACATCAAATTTTCAAACTACCATTTCTGTTTCTTCTTGCAAAAGGGAAAAATGGCAAAAAAAAAAATCTCTGAGCTTTTAAATAAGGATGTCATGTCAGTTAAAACCTCATTTTAGCTTTTCAAACATTCTTAACACATCTTGAATTATACACTCTCATCATCCTTGTCGATAACATAACATTCAGAGAAAAGGACAAACTGAATGGAAAAGAGACTATTTCTCACTTTCTCCAAGGAGGGCAATCAGTCCAGTGAACAATTTACCCTTGGATTAATCAGGAAGTCTGCTCCAAATTCCATTATTTGCATCATTATTGCTCTGCTAAAGTTGAATTAGGTCAATGTGCTCACAGGAGAATCAGTTCAATCAGAGAGGTTAGACATGAAAAAAAGAAAGGAACTAAAAGAAGAAAAGGTATCTTTCAAGGTTAGTTTTCAAGGTTATTTCTTTTGATGTTATTTCTTTCAAGTATTCCTATCAACAGTCAGACTTTTAATTTAATATATACTACATTATAGGCTTCTTTTATGAGAAACACACAGATTCCTTCAGAATATATTTCTCACAGAGTAACAAATAAAAGGCAATTACAGTTCCATGCTTATGTACTCTCTCTCCAATGATTTTAGCTTTTGGTTTTGATATGTTAAGCAGATTTGATGAGCTCATAACCATGGATGCCTGGCCAAAGCAACAAGAAACGCGTTCCTTCTGTATTTACTCACATATATGTATAGAAGTAGGTAAATCCTAGAGAAAAATACACAGGAGGGACTCCAGAGCTACTGCCTAATCAACTCTTAAAATGATTCTGTAGAATAAACTTCAAACAAACACCCTGTGACAGAAATTCTGAACTTGATTCTATATCACATGATTCTGTATGATTCAGAACTATGATTCTGTATCATAAATGTATCATAAATAACCACTACCAAATTCTTTAAGGAACACTGTAGAGTCAAACTGCAGAACCTGCCATTTGCTTCCATGAAGGCATACTTTCTTTCTAAGGCCTGTCTCTTGTCTTGAATTTTATGACATGATTTATCGGTGAATATGACTTTCATTTTTAAGCACACAATTTTCAGATTAAATCTTATTCATGGAATATTATTTAGTTGCTTTTCTTCTCGAATTACTAATCCAAAGTTGAAAAAGAATTCAAAAAGAGAGATTCAAATCAGTACATACATTTTACATTTCCATTCTGAAATAATGCTAGTAAAACAGATGTAGATTTTTTCTACAGTCTTTACTGTCAAGGTGTTCTTCTGTCCTCTACTAAAGCAAAAGGAAAGCTTCTGTATGACAAATGGCACCAGTGACCTTGCTAACTACAGGTGAATAAGCAGTAAGTTCATGAACCACTGCCTTACAGTTTTGTAGAAAAGTTTTCATACAGTAAGATATTGAAAATGGAATACGTGTATTTTGAATGCACTCTATTGTTTGTCATTATTAAGTTTAATTTTTTCTGTTAATTTCCTCTTGAGCTGCTTAGGGATACTTAGGGATACTAGGGATATTTAGGGCTGTCTTAGGGATACTACAAAAGGGCACCCATTGTATGGCAACTCCTTGAATCTTCCCTGTCCACAGTCTGGTCTGGAGGCTGACATCTCCAATATACATTTCTTGGACTCAAAAAGAAGCTCAAAGAGAAAAGTTTTCATACCTTTTATAATTTCTGGAGTGCAACCTCATGTCTTTAGCTATGTTACTGCCATCATCTGGATGAAGTCTATGGAAATCTATTTCTTCTGAAGTTACAGCTTTACCTTTTTGAATTGAGTCAAAAAGTCTCAAACTCCAAATTTACTGAAGTGAATTTAGCACCATAAAAATATGCAGATAAAACATGGAAATGATACTGTAGATTCAGTATAATCATTTAACAAGTAAATAAGGGAAGATGTCAGAGTCAGTAATAAATTTAAATATTTAAATACTAATAGTAGAAAATCTAATTGAGAAGCCTCTATTTTGCCTGTATAATTTTAATAAGACAAGGCTAAAATTTAAAAAAAAAAAAAACAAACATGGAAGAGTTAAATTTACAGAAAAATAATTAAATTTAACCTTATTAAATATTTTATGTTTTAATGCTTTATGTAAAATCTTTGAATATGTTAATTATTGTTTAAATTTTATTTCACTTTAACATTCTGCTCCAAAAATTGTAAAGTGAATTGTGAATTAGTTTATCCTGTGAGAACTGTCTTTCCTCACTAGAGAGGAATGAAGGCACAGGGACACATTTCCTGGCTCAATCTGTATTGCTCAGCTTCTGTCAAGGGAACAAAAATCTCCCAAAATTGCTTGAACACATATGGATACCCATATTAGTTCTTCTACCTCTCTTTTCATAACCTCAGCACAGGAGACTTTTCAAGGGTGGGGAAGATTATAAGCAGAGGAATAGCCAGATGACATGCTTCAGTGACACTTCAATGATGTACATTCCCTAGTGAGGTGGAATGATTCAAAGAAAGTTTGTTTGAATTTGTTAAAAATGACCTTAGAAGCTGAAACAAATTACAGAACATTTCCCGTTAGATTTACATCTTGGAATACCTTTTTTAAATTATCACGCATTTCAATAGTATAGAGAGGCTCCATTCATTGCTCGTGACTCTGCCATATAATGGAAAAGTTAGTCTTATTACTGTAGGCATCATTTCCATAAATCCTCCTAGCATGTTCTCACAAATTTCAGTGTGGTAATGGAAGTGAAGTTCAAGATAGCTTGATGCACAGTGACTTGGGAAGTATATTTTGGTTTTCTGAAATAAACAGGTTGTACAGAATTTTATAGAAGTGTGGAAAATGAGAAAATCAGAGCACACCTCTCTGTTGTTCCTACCATATTAAATTTTCTTTAACATTTTCATTTTCCCTTTCATTTAATAGTATCTAAAAATATTTTTCATAATTCTATATTGATTGTGAAAACAGAAGGTATTACATATTTGTGTGAAAATGAGACTTGTATTAGTTGTATCTGGAGTCAGGTCAGTAGCTTAAAATAAATTGCAGTATTAAAATTCATTTCACAGAATCCTAGAATCATGGAAAATCATCTAGTTCAACTCCCTGGCATCTGAGGGACATCTTCCACCAGACCACATTGACAAATCCAAAGCACATGTAAACAGCATGTTCCAGTGCCCTGCCAATCTTTGAGTAAATAGTTTCTTCCTAATGTCTAATCTAAGCTTCCTCTCTTTTAGTTTAAAGCCGTTACTCCTTGTCCTAGCACTATATGCCCTTATAAAAAGTCTGTCTCCTGCAAGTTTTCTTGTAGGCTCTCTTTAGATACTGTAAGGTCTCCCCCAGAGACTTCTATTCTCCAGCCTGAACAGCTGGCGACCGGTCGTGAGTGGTGTTCCCCAGGGGTCGGTGCTGGGGCCTGTCCTCTTCAATATCTTTATTGATGACCTCGATGAGGGCATCGAGTGCACCCTCAGTAAATTCGCAGATGACACCAAATTGGCTGGAAGCGTGGATCTGCCTGGGGGTAGCGAGGCCCTACAGAGGGACCTGGACAGGCTGGAGAGCTAGGCTGAAGCCAATGGGACGAGTTTCAACAAGGCCAAATGCCAGGTCCTGTACTTCGGCTACAACAACCCCAGGCGACGCTACAGGCTTGGGGCGGTGTGGCTGGAGGACTGCGTAGAGGAAATGGACCTGGGGGTATTGATTGATGCTCGGCTGAATATGAGCCGACAGTGTGCCCAGGTGAATTGTTGAAGGCCAATGGCATCCTGGCTTGCATCAGAAACAGCGTTGCAAGCAGGAGCAGAGAGGTGATTGTTCCCCTATATTCAGCACTAGTGAGGCCGCACCTCGAGTACTGTGTCCAGTTTTGGGCCCCTCACTGCAAGAAAGATATTGAGGCCCTGGAACGTGTTCAAAGGAGGGCAACAAAGCTGGTGGGGGGTCTGGAACACAGGCCATATGAGGAGAGGCTGAAGGAGCTGGGAATGTTCAGCCTGGAGAAGAGGAGGCTCAGGGGAGACCTCATTGCTCTCTATAACTTCCTGAAGGGAGGCTGTAGTGAGCTGGGGGTTGGCCTCTTCTCTTGTGTCATTAGTGATAGGACCAGAGGGAATGGCTTCAAGCTACGGCAGGGGAGATTCAGGCTGGACATTAGGAAGTATTACTTTTCAGAAAGGGTGGTCAGGCACTGGAATGGACTGCCAAGGGAGGTGGTGGAGTCACCGAGCCTGGGGGTGTTCAAGGAAAGACTGGATGTCGTGTTGAGGGACATGATTTAGTGGGAGCTATTGGGAATAGGTGAACGGTTGGACTGGATGATCTTTTAGGTCTTTTCCAACCTTGGTGATTCTATGATTCTATGAACAATTACAACTTTCTCAGCCTCTCACAGGAGAGAAGCTCCATCCCCCTAATCTTCCTTATGGCCCTTTGTTGGACTCCCTCCAAAAGATCCATATTCCTTTTGTGCTGGAAACCCCAGAGCAGAATGCAGAACTTTAGGGTAGGTTTTCACAAGTGTAGAACAGAAGGGAATCATAAAGTCACCAAGGTTAGAAAAGACCTCCAAGATCATACAGTCCAACTGTTCACCTACTACCAATATTTCCACACTAAACTATGCCTCTTAGTACAATATCTAAACATTTCTTAACACCTACAGGGTTGGTGACTCAACCACTCCCCTGAGCAGTCCATTTCAGGGACTAACCACTCTGCTGGAGAATAAATTTTTCCTAACATCCAACTAGAACTTCCCGTGGTGCAACTTGAGGCCACTCCCTCTCATCCTATTGTTAGTTATGGGGGAAAAAGAGGCCAACTTCCACCTCATCACAACCTCAGTTCAGGTAGTTGTAGAGATCTAAAACGTTCTCCCCTGAGCCCCCTGTTCTCCAAAATTCCAGATTCTTCTAAGGGAAGAATCATCTTGCCCCAGTTCCTTCAATCCAGCCCAGAACAGAGATGGCTTTCGGGGCTACAAGTTTATATTACCAGCTCACCTTGAGGTTTTCATCAAACAACTGCAAGAACTTTTTCTCATGGTTACTTTCAATTCTTTCACCACCCAATCTATATCTGTGTCTAAGATTGCCCAAAATCAACGGTTTATGAGGAGATTCAATTCTACAGTTAATTGTAATGAACAAATAAGAAAACATAACATTTTCCTCTTTCTAAACAATAAAGATATATTTAGATGACAGAACTGTTTAGTAATCTGCTTTATACGTTTTAATTTAACAAGATACTTGATGCACTGTGAAGGAAAACTTATATAGACTCTCATTTTCAGCTCATGGGAATTACGAATGGTATACGATAGAACCATCAAGAAAATTTCAGGAAGAGAAATGGGTTCTTCCAATATACATGATACAAAAGTAGACTGGGAGATTTTTTATTTTTATTTTTTTTAAATCAGCAGTTCCTTAACTTCCATTTGAGCAGAGAGCGCAAGGTCTCCAAACATCCTTTCAAGGTCTGAAGGGTGTGGTATGTGATTATGCTAAGTTTTGCCTGCCCCAACCCACAAGAATTTGGAAATAATTAACATGATTAACATGATCATGTATAGTAACTGGATGAGTAAAGTCAATAAAGATGCAGCTTAATTAAATCACAGTCCTTGCATCTTTTCTTTCACATCCTGTACGAAGACCAGTCAGCAAGTAGCACTTTTACATTCATTGTGCGCTCCCCTGAAGAGTTCAATTACATTTTAATGGCTACTTTCTGCAAACTTTGTCTCTCAGCCTTTGTAAATCTTTATCATTCCTCGTCTACTGAGTCAGTCAAAAGATATGTACTCTGTAACAAAAAATGTGCCCCATAAATAATTTCACAAGAACACCATCCTTTACTATGACATACTAGAGTTCAACTGTGGGCAAGAGGGAGCACAGTCATACCGATTTCAGTGCCCTTGCTATCCAAGGGTTGCTTTTGGAGTGCTTAAGAGTTGAAAGAGGCAACCAAGAAAGAGATTTCATTTCACTCTCTAGTGAAGGAACATTCTCTTGTTTTTGTGCAGTATTTTTGATGACTGCTGACACATAAATAAAGAAACTTTAAGGAAAGTCCACATCTTCTCATAAGATGTGACAAAGGGCACAAGGCTAGCTTTTTTTTTGTTTTTTTTTTTTTTTAAAAAAGCAATTCACTTCATTCTATTAATGTTCTAAGTACCTTATGAGTACAAGGAAAAAGAATGTAGAAATCAGCCAGAAGGGAAAACTCCGCATAAAAGAGAAGGTACAGGAACTTGGCAGAGGTATAGACAGCTGCATTTTTATCCTGCTTGCTTAATAGTGTAAACAACATTTGTTGGTTAGCTTTGTATGTGACCATTCAGGAAACCCTCTACATAGACAATGTATCTTGTCAACCATTTCCTGTGTAAAATGTAATTCGTCACCCTGCACTGCCTTGGCAGCAGCCTTGTGAAGAACATAGTGAATTAATGAATATTTCATAAAGATGTGATTTATTAGCATTCCTTTGCCTTTGCTTTGAAAAAAGATCCATTCTTCAAAAGCTGAGCACACAAAAGATTTCTGTAGATATGAAAAGTAGATCAAATCCCCTGAAGACCAAAAAAGGATTTCTTAAGAAGCTCTGGGCCATGTACACTTTAGAAGAGATATTTTGTGAATCTTGTATTAATATTTCAGATGGTAAAGAAATGCAGTACTAAGCTATTATGCTGAATTTGTCTGTCAGAATCATGAAACACCCCAAATAAAGTTATTACCAACATAGAATTGTTGAGTTCCATATATTTTAAAGAACATTGAAATGGTCATATCATGCCACAAAAGCCTCTAGGCCTTCCTGGGCTATACACCTTTCCATGCTGCTATAGAGTATTTTTTTTCCTGAACTCACCAGGAAAACTCACCAGGAAATCTGCCATAGATTCTAAATTCTAAAGTAGTACGTACCCACATTTTTGCACTATCCAGTAATATTATATAAGACTTGTTGTAATAACAAGTGGTCTTGTCCTGCTATTCCTCTTATCTGTTTTGTTCACTGAATATGTATGTTATTGTGATTATGGGAAAACATTTCTCTTTTCAAAGAATTTGCAGCCTCTTACAAACAGGCACAAAATAAACCATAAAATCAAATGTAGTTTTGGTCTTTCAGGCAGTTAGTGCTTTGTTTTGGTAGCATAAAATGCATTTTAGCTGTATTAAATACATAATATTTTGTGTTGGTTTTTGTTGTTTTCCCCCCCCACACACACACACAAACATCCCTTATTTTCAGTGCTAGTACAGTCTTAGCGTTACTAGAGTAGAACAGTTGGAAGGGACCTACAAAAATCAACCCTTCAGGGCTTATGAGAAATTAAAGCATATGACTGAGGGCATTTTTCAAGTGTTTCATGAATACTGGCAGGCATGGGACATCAATTGCCTCAATAGAAAGCCTGTTCTAGCGTTTGACCATATTCATGGCAAAAAGATTTTTCCTAATTTCTATTCTGAACCTCACCCTGACATAGCTTTCTGTAGTACGCAAGTGTCCTGCTACTGGTTAGTAGAGAGAAGAGAGTGCTACCTCCCTCTCCAGTTCCCCTCTTTAGGAACTTATAGAGAGCAATGATGTCACCTCTCAGCTTCCTTTTCTCCAAAGTAAACAAACTAGTCCAATACTGTAATTTTATAGATCCTTCCAGAAAGTCACCACACTTCTTTTGATGCCTATCCAACATGACTGTGTATTAGACATTCTGCATAGCTCAGGTAAAGCTTTCAAATGGCTCAATGATTGGTGTGATAGCCTCAGTGAAATTAAGAACTAATGCATATTGTCAGAAGTTTTCATTACAAAAGATGAAAAATAAAGATTATATATATACACACATACTTTCTTGAAGCTGCATTCATCCTATCTTAGAAGCTGCTTCCTAGAGTCTTAGTGTATATAATGGGTTCATTCTATGACCAAAACGAAGGAGAAAACAGTTTGGTTGTGTTCAGATTACATATTAGTGCCTCTGCAGGAAGCAATCCTTTTCCTAACGCAGAGGTTGAAACAGCAGCAGAAGATATATTTCAAAAAATGAATGAAAATGCTGTCAGACAAGGGATATATTTATTCACTCTATTTCTAAAGAATTTTAGCACTAAATGTCAAAGCAAATAGAGATTCAAAGCAACACTTAAATGGAGGTTATTAATATGTTGAAAGAGCAAATGATTAAGTTCACCAAATTGCTGTACTTGCCTTTCTTGGATAACCTGACATACAATGTGACAATCATCCAAATAAGTTTTTTTTTTTTTTATAAATAATTTCCTTAGGTGTTATTACAGATTTTCAGAAGAGCAGTGCTGAACAAAAGTTTGAAGCAGTCATTGAATATATTCAATGAGTCAATAATAGTTTACCTTCTGGTAGGAATTTGTAAAGCAATATCTAGCCAAGGAATACAAAGGTATAAGAAAAACTGACAAATATTTACTTCCATATGTATGTCCATCTCATTAATTCCTGCATCAGAAGATGCAGATTCCCCTTCCCCCTCCCCCCCCTCCCAACGGTCATTTAAAATGGTGGAAAAGATTGGTAGCACTATTAATAAAGGAAATTTAAAATTCTTTGTACAAGGTCACACCAATGTCAGTAGGTAGAATATTATCACAGCTGAGAGATTTTTTTTTAAATGTCATATAGTGTAGGAAGAAGGGAACTCAAAATGCACACCGGAAAATAAAAAATTAAATCTTGATGCATCAGTTCTAATTGATTTTGTGTTGTTTTTTTTTC
This sequence comes from Tetrao urogallus, assembly GCF_951394365.1. Lineage (NCBI taxonomy): Eukaryota > Metazoa > Chordata > Aves > Galliformes > Phasianidae > Tetrao > Tetrao urogallus. Next base: position 33,453,998 of record NC_136819.1, read on the forward strand.
TTTGTTTGTTTGGTTTTGTTTTGTTTTGTTTTGTTTTTTTTCCTATCATTCCATAGACTTTCAGAAGGTGCAGAGGAAAACATGGAGGATTTACAGCTGCTTGTGAAGCAGAATGATAAGTAGGAAAAGTGTCAGAGGAGGGGCTTATGACCAAATCTCTGTAACCAAATTCTCAGACACAATTCAGATACAAGATACTGTATCTGACTTGACTGTGGGAGACTGAAAGTCAAGGTAGCATGTAAATCACCAAAGAGTCAACTGTCACTGTGACTGACGCATTTCTTTTCTGGATGGCCCTCTAGATTGCATATGCCAAAGAATGTCAGTACATTTAACTGGATTTCATTCACAGACTTTCTTTCCAGAACGGAAAAAGAAATCAACCAAACCAAAACTGTTCTCATGATGTTCAGCAAAAAATCCATCTGGCTGGATTGTATAGTTGTGACAAACTACCAGCAATGACATCAGCACCTTCAGAAAAGGAAAAACAAAAAAAAGAAAATGTGGAAATAATGGGGAAACTCATCTACAAATTTCACGCAATTCAAAGTAAAAATATTAGCACCTTTATAGTTGAAGATAACTTGAGAAATGAAGGAGGAAATTTATCCCAATCTCTTAAACATGGATGCCATTACCGATTAACCTAAATGACTAAATTCATCCTTTCATAAGACTTCCAGAATATTATAGAAAATTAAAGAATCATTTCAGTAACACTATTGCTTATACCACTGCACTGTGCTTAAAAAAAAAAAGAAAGAAAGAAAGAAAGAAATACACAACAGAAGGGTAACAAGATCATTCTGTTCAAAGATTTCCAGAGAAGTTTTAAGTACATGCTTTCTTGTCCTGATGCCCTATCTTTGCTGTTTCTGATTCTGATTAAATATTTGATCACATCTCCAAAATGTATAAGACATACTTAGAAAATCTGAGACAAATAGGAAAATCCACCTTGTTAGTTGTCTTAAGCAGAAATATAACTGCACATGAGTAAATATTTACTATTATAGAGAAAGTGTACTTCAAACAGAAGAATAATTTCTCATATTAGTCCTCTTTAACTTGGTTTGACACAAACGGGAACATATTCTGAATTGCTACAAAAGAGCTTTCTGCTTTAGAAATTTAATGTGATTGTAATTGTTTTTAATCAAAGCATGCTCAACTTGTACAGAACTCAGGACAAGAGAAAAACTATGGAGAATATGGAGGAAAATGCTTTAGCCTGCAAAGCTTTTCTAGAAACTTTACTAATGTCATATGACAGTGTATAAGGATCATCTCCTATTGACTCACAAATCCAATAGAAAACAAAGACTGCTTAAATATCAAAAGCCTCTATCAATTCATTATACTTGCATGAAAGATGAATATATTATTTCAAATTACTAAATAGGAGTAGAAAAATGCTATTGTTTGAATTTTTAACATAAACATCAATGCCAGCCCTGGAAACAAATGTATAAGTTAGAAACAGAGAATGCATTTTCTTTTGTAGATTTTTTTTTTTCTTTCTACTGTAAGATTTACTTCCTCATTGTGACTAAACCATGCAGATATTATTATTTCTTCTGAGGCTTCCTGAGTCCATAAAATAGTCCAAATAGGTATAATCTGGCAAATCCACCTTACACAAAACTCTTCATTCCTGACACAACTTAAAATGTATGGCTTTTCATATTGTAAAAAGTAGGGCATTGCAGTCAGTGTGTTTTTGAAATCTAGTTCTGATGCTCCAGCTCTGATGTCTACTTTCTGTATCTCCAGGCACCTACATATTGTCTACACAGCTGACATCCTACATACACACAACCCAACACCTCAATCAGTTACATCAACTTCTTACTTCAAAAACTACTACGTAAAATAAGGCTGCTGAAAAACTTACCCACTCCCATGTTGCCATTTTTGCTGAAGAGTCAGAAATGTCCACAGAGAATGACTGAATATTAAAGAGTCACATTACAATGCCTCTACTTAGTCTATCCTACTTCTCAGTTACACTGGTCATGCAACATGAATACAGGAAGGAGACAGGAAATACAAACTTAGCATAAACTTCTTTTGTTTTAAATGATGTCAGTATCACTATTCCAATGGTTTACAATACTTGCCTTGTCATTTTTGGATGAAGATTTTCTTAATACAACTTAACCATTATAGAATATAAGAGAAAAAGGAAATATCTTTTCCTTCCCTTCTTTTCTTTCTTAATTTTTTTTTCTTTTCTTTCTTCCTTCCTTGCTTTCTTTTCCCAGTGAGATGCTACATACACACACACAAATTATTTTAAAATAGATTTCAAAATTGTTGAGGAACAGGCTAAACTAAGACAAGCCAATAATAGCATTTGGACTCTTTCTACAATACAAATTCCACATAAACCACAGCAATCTTTATTATAACGTTTCTGTTTTAGCTGTTTTACATATATAAACATGTTATGTTACATATTACAACATTTCACCCATGCAATAGTAAGTGAAATTAATCTGCTCCATAGTTATAAAGGAAAGGAACAGAAACCATTCCTGTCATGCTCCTATTGTACTGGTTGTGAAAGGCACAAGGAAGGAAGGAAAGTAGGGCAAATGAGGAAGATGCAATTACGTGATTTGGCTTCTGTATGATAGCTTAATTTTTCAGAACATGCCTTTTTACAGTGATGTTATTTCAAATGCAAATCTTGCAGCTCATTTAATCAAAAACCTCGTGAGTCTTGATCTTTCAAATATGGATTGTGCAGAAGTAAATTCAAATTTTACCGCCATTGGCAGAAGAATGCAATAAAGCAAAATACTACCTCCTGTGCTTCATTAACAAAAGTCACATCCATCACCTATGTGAATGTGTTGTGCCTATGCTTTTAAATGCCAAGTAACTATACCTTAGATCCTTGTCTCCCAGTTCATTAACAACACTGAAAACTTATACAATGAAGTGATAAATTTACAGAATAGAACCTATTAAATACATTGTCATTCCCTTTTGCTAGTGAGCATTCTCATTCTAGAGTGCCTTTTGCTATAAGGGAAAGTAATAGTAACACATTGCTATGGAAACCATTTTTTTTCCTACTATAAGTGTTTCATCACCAATTATGCTGCATTTTCTGCATCTCAGAACTCCATAAGTGTGCCCTTACTTTTACATATAGTTCTTATTTTGACTGCATGAATCTTTCAATATCGTTCTCCTAAAGTAATAATTTTCTTGCTCCCAAAACATTGTTTTTTCCACATCTAAATAAATTATTAGTAGATGAAAATGAATCCATAATCTTCTTAATCTCATAAGGTATTTTCAAATGTTATTTAATTTACTTAAAGTGTATCAGGAAGAATGATGAAATTAAATTACTGATCTACTGGTAAGTAAAATACAGAAAAGTAGCATTTTCCATTTTACTTACAGTTTCTAAGGACTCAGACTTTGTCCAGCCAGAGCCTTTTTGAGCTTTGTACTTCCCTGATGCTTGCAGTGAATATAAATAGCTGTCATAAATTGTGCCGACAAACTGCTGAAGGAATTCATACTGCAGAAGTAAAGATGCTTTACAATGCTGCTATGCTCATTACTTCACAAGCAGAACTAGCTCTAGTATTCTTGCAGTATGCTTCTGCACAAACACATGCTTTTCTGCAGAGGCCTCAACTACACTATAATGCAAGCTTTCTACAGATGATGGAGCACATACATAATTCTGAATCTTCTTGAAATAAATGTATACTTCAGTGAATTAAGGTTCAGAAGGGGACACTACAACAGGAGAACATATTTGTGGAATTAATGAGCCTAGTCATAGCAGCAGTAGGCTTAAGATGGTCTCACACAACATACAAATTTAAGTTTTAAACCATAACAACTGAAGATTTAAAAAGGTTTAGATGAATGTATATTAATATGCAGATATGAGTGTATATCTAACTATATTTACAATATTTTTAGTATATATTATCAATATAAAAATGCAAATATGAATGCACAGATAAGTATTTATTGCACATGTAAAAGCTTTTCTATCAAAGGTACTTGAGAATGAAAATTTAGTTTCACACTGTATTCACTACTCATTTTATAGCAAACGTTTTAAAAACCTTCTGTGTTCAAGATTTTAAAACCTTAAAAGTGCTATACGCCACCATGCAAAAATAACTGAAGCAGGTAAAAGGGCAGGAACACCATCACTGGACTAATGCAGGCCTCTGCCACACCTAATAGTTCCTTATAAAATATAGATTGGTAAATTCTGGAACAGCACCACTAAAAGTAGTTCATTAATATACTACTGGGACAGGTTCCCAACCTGTGAGTGCCTTGTAGGACTAGTCCTGCTTTAGATAAAACAGAACTATCTAGAACTATCAATTTACAGTAATCATGTTAGAATCAGCTTTGGACAAGACTAAGAAACAGACAGATGAAAGAGCACCAGAACTTTTTGTGTTGTGACAGTAACAGAAAAAAAATAAGAAAAAAACAGGTCCTTAGGAGTAGCATATTCAGAAGCTAGTTGTGAATACATTTCTGTAGCTGTTAGACCTTACTAACAAGGTTACATAGATTTTAGTACTTGAAATATCATAGGTACAAGAGTACATCTGAACTGGCTTTGAAAAATCTAGTTCATGCAGTGCTTCTACAGCTGTTCTAATCTGCTTATTTGCTGGCAGGATACACAGGTTAACCAAACTGTTGAAATCATCTACCTGTTCTTCCATCCTCTTGCTAGAAACTTGTTTCTCATTAACTTTCAGTTTACTTGTGTCCTTACAGACTTTTTGATCTGCACTCTATTCTATGGATCTCATCTGACTGAGGGAGCTGCGGGTAATCAGCATAAAGAATGCTCTAAACACAACACTGAGATCAGATCACAATATAACAATCAGACCTTTTCCCATGTAATCTAAGAAACATCTTTAAACACTACTGAGTTCTCGCTTCTCCTGTGATTCTGAAGAGGTATTTTGATTCAGCATTGGAGTAATTCTGTAAATGTTGATACACAATAGATTTAGAATCAAGATTTACACATTTGCAGGTTTGAGTAGCAGTTGAAATGCAATTTTGGAGGCTTGGTGAAATTGAAAAAAAATGACGACAGAGGTGCATACATATTTTTTGGAAATGAATTAGAGCATTTTAAAATGAGAAAATCCTTTCACAATCTGGCATTTACAGGCTTGAAACTTGGAATTACAGAATGAGTTCACCGTCAAATGATTCAAGAAAGAAAGTTGTCTGGATTAAAAAAAAAAGTATGAATAAAGGAGATAAATTATCCCTAAGAGCAGAATAGAATTCTACAGGAAAGAGTTTTTGGGAAACAGGATTCCAATAAAATTTAATTTTTTTATTAATAATTTTTATCTTAAAGACTACATTTTGAAAAGTTAGATGAAATCGGGTTTAAAATAATTTTTTCAGAGTTTGAATTTTGCTTTCATAATAACATTCCAAATACAAAGTCATATTTCAATTTAAAATCTAAGATGCTTGTTGAAGTGTTGAAAAATTCTGACATAATTTAAACCCTTAATTTTTTGTCTAAAAAATTGAAGTCAGAGTATCAAAGGAAAACTTTTATTCCTACAACATATTTTCTAACAGAAAAATAGAATAATTTGTTCAGAAAGTGTTCAAGTATCTTTAGCCATTTTTATAATAATAAAGCTAAGTTTATTATAAATTGCAGCTTTACAGACAACTTATTTAACATTGCTTAACAATGAATTAATCCCATTCAAGGTTACCACAAGTAACATTAATGATGTCTTCCAGAAGGAGGCAAGCAAATCCCCCCCTCCCCAATTATCTTCTAGCCATAGTTGGAGGTCATTTTCAAACAGCTAGATTTAATTAAAACCACTAAAGTAAATTTTTAATACTCTTGAAAATTCCGGTCTGGATACTTGTGTAATATTTCTATGACTCTTTGCTAGTCCTTGTTAGAGTTAAAAAATGGCATTAACAGCAAAGGAAAAGCATATGCTGTATACAAGGACAATTGCTATTCCATCCACTGTAAAACAAAAAAAACAAAAACCTGATGATTCTCATTCATTGTGATTGGGCCAGGATAAAATTGGGAGGCTGAAAAAGCCAGCAAAACTATAAACATACTTATAGCAAAAGATGGTTGATCTGTATGAATTATTTAAAAGGGTTTTTTATTAATGTGGAAAATTAAATAAATTATAAACTAATTTAAGTGCATTCATGACATAATTACATTATGTGCTCTGTGGTTTGACTTAAAAGTCATGATTTTTGGTAAAATTTCAAAGAAAACCTTATTAAATTATGATAGACAATGTTTATTGAGAATAGATTTTCTGAGCACGTAGGATATTGTTCTAAAGCAGAAAACAGGCAGGATTGCTGAATACATACTATGTTCTCATGATGTGTTTTTCATAAAGATGTAACGTTGTACTTTTGATAATGAGTTTATGTTGCTCAGGACATTAAGATTAGAAAAAGTTTTGCGAACACAAGTCCACCAGAATCGGTTAAGAGCTCTGAAACCATTACCTTTATTGCTGCCTAAAGACATAACACATCATTTGCATTGTAAGCTAGTTGTGGCATTTCTCTTCTGTAACTTTTAAGCTTTTTTTTTTTTTTTTTTTTGTACTAACGTATGTACTACGTGTATGTCTTGGAACTAAGATTACAAATGAGGACAAAAGGGTGCAGCACATGATATAACATGGTCTTCTTTTTAGGGGCAATATTATTAAGTATAAAAAATTCTATGTCATGTTTCATATCTATCTTTTTGTCACACCCTAGTAGATGGATTCTGGGCCATCACATTCTTATATTGCTTTATTTGCAGTGTTTCAATTACAGTAATGACCAGTAAAAACTAATGGGAGCTTTTGAGCGATGTGAGATCACCCTCCACAGGAAATACTACAGAATGCAGAATTCCATGATATCTTGCAAGTTCCAAAAATATATCCATGAGTTGTTGTAGTAAGCACATCCCTCATTTTACATCTAGAATTCATATTCCTTAATATTTTATCTCTGGAAAAGAGAGAACAACTACACAAGTTTTAAGAAAGCACTTGAATTCCCATCCACATGGGATGACTTTTGAATAACAAAGCATAATCTGGAGATTTCTGACAACTTGTAGAAGGAATTTATTTAATATGTCAATTCAGGTTAAGTTCATATTGTTAAATTTTACAGGAACAGTTATTGTCATGAGAATAGGGGAAGGCAAAGAATATATTGAAAGTTAGCTGACTAGAGCATGCACTGAAATATCCACATAACATTCTCCAGAAAAATTACTATCAGCCTGATCTTGAAACCACAAATACAAGCATAAACATTTTTGCTTCCAGTGATACTTAGACAAAAATCAAAAGATTCTGCAGTCACAAAAAAACTCACATCTGTCAAAATTCATCTGCCTATTTATACTAATTCTTTTTCTAAACTTCATTTCCAAATGCGTTATTCCTCTTCGTGTATCTAAAATTATCTTTCCATTTTCAAATGTTGACAATACTCAAGAAATCAGTTGTTTCTTCATTTCCTCTATACCTAAATACACATTTTCTGATAATTTCTAGTAAAGAAAACCCTCCAATATGTACTACATATTAACTTATTTTGTAAAACCTGAGATTATATTTGCAGTATTTTGGTTTCCAGTCTAAAATTACGCTCTTTACTCACTAAGCAGTTCGGTGATTTAATAATGCTTCAAGCATGGCAGTCTTTGTTTTCAGACCAATAGTTTATTTGACTTCATTTGAACCCTTAAAATTAATCTATTCATTCCAAACCTAACAGAAGATTGGAACCAACAACCACCATATTTCTATGGAGCTGTCTACTTTTCTGAGTAGAAGTTAGATACAACTAGAACAAAAACAACATACAAGTTGATTCTGTATCGACCTAGCAGAAATTACCTGCAGTCCCTGAAGATAAGATTGTTTTCTAAAACAAGCAAGATCATTTTATAAGGAAAGATTTTAATCTGATTCCCATATGATTCTTTAATATCTCATCTCTACAGATGCAAAGAGTAAACCGACCTGTGGGACAAAACAATTCAGAAATTAAGTGTCAATCAAACCTGAAATTAAGTCCATTTCAGAAACAGAGAAGATAAACCAAATAGCTCCTTCCCTTCATTCATGGTTTTTATAACTCCTTTGTATTAGTGTCATTGTCCAGTGACTTGAATAATTATAAAACAAAAACAGGAAGTGATACTGTATTAATAAAACAAGGGGGAAAAATTGATGGGAATAATTATCTATAACTTAGCTTCAAGGACAATTAAAATGCAAGTAATATGCACCTCTGAAATCTGAATTGAGACAGAAAAAACACTAACATGAGTTTCTTTAAGCAAGATCACTATTGCTAAATGTAACAATGATTTGTGGTAAAGTAGCAGTGATTTTCTGAAGTTGAAGCACACTATTGATGAGTTAAGCTCCACAACTTGATCTAATAGCAAGAAAACACTTCAACAACATTTTTTGCTTCTGTGAGAAGAAAGTTGTTTTTAATCTCAGTATAAGATTACTATTTCTCTTTCTACTTGATTTTTAGAGAAAAGATTTTCTATTGCACTTTTTCCATTGCACTTGCTTCCCAACCAATTTTAAATGCCTAGTTTTCTGTCAGCTCTATCAAAAAAACAACACAAAACCCCGAAGATGACGTGAGAAGTTTCATAGTCCACTACAGACAGCAATGGAGCAGAATACCGAGGCCAGAAACCATTCACTTGGATCCAAATAAACAAATACTTTTTACAGATTGCTACTCCTCAGATTTTTTAAGTTGCATTAAACCCTGTCCATGTTGAGTTCACAATCATGAAGTAACTTGAAAAGCTGTGAAGCATACCCTGAAGCAGACTATGACCTTCACTTATAAATAAGCTCAAAGAAAGCAACCTTTTTAAGGTTCAGGCCAATGACTGAAATATTCTTGGTTTTCTTGTAGTTAGTAAAAACTACTTACAGCTTCAGAAAGCAGCTGCACAAATAAAAGATTAAGCATCATCATGCAACAGAATCAATCACTTAGAATGCAAATTTCTAACCTCATCAGTTTGGGAGCTATCTGGGCTCCGTAAGTTCAATTTCCTGCTGTGATTAAATATATTTGATCACCTATGGGTTCAGTTACACCTGTCATTTTTAAACAGGAGCAATCCCTGCAGAGACTTGAAATGATAGGTAATGTAGAACACAAGATCGTAAAGGGACTTTGTTGGCTCTTGAGACCATTCCCTTGCCAGTGCTAGAGCAGATAAACACATTACAAAACCAACTGATCAGGCTTTATTTTGAAAGATATTCGTTTCATACATTTGTTGTTTCTGCTTCTCTTTTTCTCTCCTATTGTGATTCATCCTTCTCCTTTCCTAAAATACAAAACCCAGATTCTAAAAATAAAAGTGAACTTTGTTTTATCTTGAATACTTCAAACACAGAAATTAAACAAAATGCTATTTTGCATAACCCTAATTCCTTAAGTAAATCACTTCTCTAAAGTGAAAAAAAAAATAATTACAGAAGATGAGGAAAAACCGAAAGTAAAGAAAATTAAGACAAACTCACTCTGCATATAAGTTGCTATTTAGTTTTGATTTTTTGTGTGTCTATTGACTATTGTCCTCTAGCATTAATTTCACATCTTTTTTCAAGTCTCCATCACAAGTCTTTTGTCCTTTACTCTCGTCCCAAAATTTTATGTTCTTTGAGAACAAGTTTTTCTTTTGAGCATAACTTACTAACACTGCAAAGTACCCTGATAAAAATGGAAAAGGAAAAAATACATTTATAACCAAAACATCAGATATCATCTGATTTACCTAATCACACACAGCCTAACAGTATCAGATTTCCCCATCCACGCTTTTATCCACTGCACAAGATTATTCCTAGAAGCTACACCACTTGCAAACTTAGATTAGGTTTTCTCTAACTTTTACCTGTATGTCCAACAGATATCACTACTGTGAGGACATCTCATCTGTACTTCTTGCTTCTATATTTTCAAGCAAATATTTTCAGGTAAATAAAGATACTAACTATAATATAGCTGACTGCAAATGTGGATTTTCAGCTTTGACTGAAATGCAGAGATTTTAAAATCTACCCCCTTCCTACAGTAAGACAAATGTCCACTTCCACAAGAAGTTTATATCTTATATTTAGTGAGCATGTATAACATGATGGAAAGCGCAACAACAACAGCAGCAAAGCAAAGATCACAGACAGCAGAAGGCACCAAGAAAGTAGGAAAAGAAGAAAATAAACTAATTAATTAAATAAAAAGCACACTTAGAAGAAGCCAAGAAGCTGCTTACCTTCAGAAGACTTCAGGTAGATACAGATATCCAAAGAGATAACCTTGGCTCCCACCACCAATCCTCCTTAAATTAAGTCTGGGAAGGGGTGGATCCTGACTCCACCCCTTCTGGTCACTCAGGTACATTGCATGCACCTGAGCTCCCCTGCGTTGGCTCTGCCTTCCCACTAGATGCTCAATCACTGTTTCATGCTGTGACTGAGCGTTTTCATTACAGTGTGTTATAAATATTTTTGTATATATCTACATTTCTATGAATAACAGATGTAAAAAACATTTTCAGCATTTGTATTTTCTTTTAAAACTATCATCATGAAAAAGTGTAAGCTACACATTTTTTATATCAAAAACAGTAATTAAATCTAGTTTTATTGAATCCTCATTTTCCTCTAGAAAATTTTTAGGCAGTTGTAATCTTGAATTACGAAATCGTTAAGTGTCTGATGCAAGTCTAGGAAGCAAGTTCATACCATGTGCTATACATTACAGCTGTACCTGTGAAATGCACACATTTTTATCTGCAACGTAAAAAATTTTAGACCAATTCTTCAATTAAAAGTTGGAATCAAGTTTCATAATATTATGTGATGAAATACTCAAATTTTCTCAATCAATTTAAGTGAAAACTTCAATATAAAGTCAAAATTTAGTTTGGAAATGTGTGTATAAACAATAATTAATATGCAAGCATATTAAACTTGCTACTAATTTGTAAAGATCATAAAATACTAAATATTTATATAATATGATCAGTTAAAAGTCCACAGGGACTGCTTTATCACAAGTTATCAGAAGCAAACATCTCTAGTGTCTGTCTGAATTATGTCTCACTATATAAAATTAAATCTGGCAGAATAATCCACTTGAAATACCGGTCATTGTTATGGATTAATTCAGGTAACTTTAGCAGCTTTGTTACATTGTTTTTACAGATAGTAAATTTAATTTTATTTCCATTGTGTTTCAAGTTAAATTTTTGTGACGCATAAGCAGAATTGCAAAGTTCAGCTGATTTTATGAACAATTACAAATGTTTTCCATATGCCAAACTCATTGTGTTTGTTGTTATGGTTTTCTTCGCCTGCTGCTGTATTCTAAGTATCTAAATATAGACCTTAAAACATAGACTATATTGTACTAATCTTCTCAAGAGTGCTAACAGTGAAAAGAAATACCTGTTTTACTGTATAACCTATTCCACTTGTAAAATGTCGTGTCTTCTGCAGTCAGTAACTATCAAATAGTTCTATCCATTATTTTTAGACTTATATTTTATGAAGTTTCAGCAAAACTAAAGAAAAAAAGCAATCTCTCACATCTTTTTTTTTAATAGGTGACAAATGGCATCATATATACGAATCATCCAGGTGAATGAGTTATTTTGCATCACATTACTCATATCACTCTGTTGATGCTTCATGAAGAGCTCAGATCAGATGTTCTATGTAGAAGCATAAGTACCTTTCCCATCACAGTGGGAAACATGTAAGACCTGTTGTCCAGAATTAGACTTCTTTCAAATAACCTATTACTACCGGAAAACAAGAACATCAAAACTGTTTCAGCCATATGTTGGAGTGTTAGAGCTTATGAAACAGTTTAAGAAAATATGAGACTATAGATAAAAAGTACACAAATTAAAATAACCAGGCAGGAAGAAAGGCAGCTACCACAGAAATAAAAGTACTGGTAAACAGGTGGTTTCTTATTCTTTTTATATGTCTTAGCGAAGATATGAGGCCAAATGTAGGTGGTTGTATTCAGTATGAACACTAACTTAATAGGCCACAACGTTGTGATTGTGCTTGTTCCCAATGCTTGTTCGAAGCAGAAAAAATAGCACACGTTAACATTCGTTGATGCTTACTTAAATTTTACAGAGACCAAAAAGTAAATTTGAGCACAGCACAGCAGGAAGTGCGTTTCAGCAGTGGTGACAACAGTGTGAAAGAACAAGCAATGTTCTGGATAGCCATGCACAGCTTCTACACAACAAAAAGAACTTCTCAATCAGCTCATCTGTGCAAGTTGGATAATAAGGACTGTCTTGAAAAAGATCATTTTGTAGCTGACAATTTGCTCTATTATAAATATTGTAATTGAGATTTTTATATCTGTTGTGGGAGGCATTACTTTCTACTCCAACTGTAAAAACTTGGTATCCTTTTTCAACAGCTGAAATATCATTCTTGCTTGTATGTCAGTTTTCTTTTTAGAGTTTTCCTTGAGTTTAAGGCAGTAGTGCATCCTTTGATTCACCTTCATCTTTTGTTTTGCTCGTGTCCTCAGAATTTCATCTGGCTGTAACTACCAATATTTTTTTCCCAATGCTTCCACTAAACATCCTTCTTGAAAATTACATAGAGATACAAGATTTTTCTTTTTTCAAGACTATGAAAATCAGTAGAAAGACTTACATTAATTTAAAATGGTTTTGGATTGAGCCTATATTGATATTACATGCACAAAATTATGTTGCCTAGTGATAATCCCAGCTGAGACTTCTCAGCTGTAAAGGAGCTAGCTGCTGTTTTGCATTCTAATGTTGTTCGGCACTTCAAAGGAGGACTGTGCTCTTACAGGTTGCTTATATTTCCACAGAAGCTCCCATTTGTCATGGTATATTACATGGTTCTAGTGAATTCCGTTTATTCTCATTTATGAAAGAAACTAATAGTATATTAATGATACTCTAGGTGTCATTTAGAGATCAGGTAGAGGCCTGCAGAGTCATTCTTAATTACAGTGACAGAAACAAAATTAAAAAGCCAAAATGTCATCAGATGAAAAATGATCCTGATGTTATAACAGTTTCTTCCAAATAACCCTATTATTTTTGAATGAGGATAAATTATATTTTTCCATGCAAAGTATGAAGAGAAATAATAAGAATCATAATAAACTTTTCAATTTAAATTGCCCAATTAGTTCAGATACTAAATGACGTAGTAGGGTAAGCTGTATACAGCAGGATAGCAATGAATGCATTTTTTCTCTAACCTTTCAATAGTGCATTACCCATATGCATTTCTAAATAGTAGCTAATATCACTCATTTTTTCTCTTTCTATTATGATTGTTATAGGAAGATTAAGCATTTATTGTAAGTTAGGAGAGAAAGAAAGCTGAAAGAGAATTGAGGCAAAGACAAAGGACAAGAGAACTCTATCAGGGAAGAAGAAAATAAACTATGTGATTGAGTAGAAGTGTATTAGGGTTTGATTTTAATTTTTATGCATGGCTTGATGTGATAAAGGTAACACATTGAAAAGCACTGCAATTCCACAAAAGCACTGAATATCAAGGTGCCTAAAGTGCATCTCTTTAACTGCCATCTCATATAACAATATGTATGGGTTGCTCTGAAAGTAATGCCTCCTATTCATTTTCATGGAAAATACAATATATACACAGAGTGCAATAACACTAACTGACAGAGCAAATTCTCACCAACAAAACAATCTTTTTCAACATAGTCACTACCATTTTCAACAGCGATGAACAAAAGCCTGCATGTCACAATTGTAAGAACCTACACTACTGGAAGTGACCACTGTCACAACTGCTAAAATGCACCATCCACTGCTTCAGTGCACACACATCCACTGGTCAGCCTCTCCATAAATGTTCAGCAAGTGTCAGTGATCGTCAACAGGTGCCATTTTTTCAACATGGAGGAATTCAGTGACATATTTTCTTCTTCTGCACTTCCATGTTGATACCATTTTGTCATACTGCCCCTCTGTTGCCATCTGTCACACAGAAACAAAATGTAACAGAATAATGATGGGAAGGTCCAACCTCTACTGCTGCATCACCAACACCTTTTTCTGATGTGGGCCAAAATAAGAAAATAGGAGGCATTACTTTTGGAGCAGCCCTAGATTTCCACTTAAAATGTTCAACATGGTTTTCAGAAGACTAGGCTTCAGTTTCTGCTCTGCCATTAGTTTTCTGTATGACTTTAGGAAAGTTGGTTTATTTCTCAGTGTTTAGTTTAACTTAATGTTTTGTTTGCTTGATTGTTACATTTTGTCTAACATTATTTATGTTGGGGCATAGATTTAGGCAAAGACTGTTGTTTTCCTCAGAATGCATGCAGTGTTTTATAAGTAAGGGCCCTTGCTTTGGTTGACTGCTGTAACAGTTTAATAGCAATTCAGCCAAACACCGTCAGCTTCGTGTTACTACGGAAATTCTATAAGAATTCTAAAAGATGAACAGCCACATGTAATAATCCAGTTCTTTTTCTTATGAATTACTGCATAATGAAAATGAAATAAAATGAATATATTGCCTTTTCCCATTGCTTGTTTTTGAATGTAATCTCAAAACACAATTTTTCAGCCCCATGTAACAGATGGAACCCATTCTCACCGAGAAAACTAACTCTCTGCCCCAAGAAAGTAACAGCATATCTCAAAAAAATAGCAGCATTTAACTGAGGGGTAAAATGGACTAGAGAATACAGTACCTTTGGCATTTACATAGTTAGCAAACATGCTATCATTCTCCTTAATAAATACTTTAGTTTATACATTATTGGAATTACTACAAAAATCTTATGAAAATTACTAGATTCCTCCTGGTTTACAATTTGACATAAGACCTGTAAGACATTAACAGAAGTGCTTCATTAGACCTCAGTGGCTTTTGGATCAGGATCATGTAGCACAGAAGTGAAAACATCTTTAAAGTGTTCTCAACTGTGAAATGCAGCTGTAGTGAAAGCCTTAAATATATTTTTGTACATGAGTAGAAGTTGTTTCAATTAGAAAAATATGTATCTCCTAAAGTTGTGTCCCCATGTATGCATACATTTGGATTTTTGCAGATGTGTATCTTCTTTTGCTTCAGCTATCACCAAGAAACAGCAAGCATGTTATTAAATGCTCAGGAGGGAATCTTATTGGTGGTTTGTGTGCCCAGTGGATCCTGGAATCCAGTAAGAGTTTTCTTGTACTGTCACGCGCTCAATAAAAATGGCCTCTTCAGAAAATGCATTGGCAGGTGCACACTAGCCCATATTTAGCAGAAGTTAGCAGCATTTTTTCCAGGAGTTTGTAAGTTATTCAAATGCAGGTGTCTTTCACACAGATATACAAAACAGTTCTCTGACCTTATGTTGACCCTTTCTTCTATTTTTTCCAGCTTGAAAATGTCAAGATTTTATTTAAAACATGAAAATACTAGTTTTCTTGATGCAGAAAACAAGACTTGTTTTGTGAAGATAAGTAAAATAAATAATGAATGAATAATAAATAAAAAATGAAGATAAATAAAAACAAAAACAAACATCTTTTTCCCCTTTTCAAAGAATTGTTAATATTTTAGCTGAAATTTAAAAGTACTGTTTGATGTTCAGTTAAGACTGTCACTTTCAAATCTACCAACAGCAATAGGAATAATAATCTTACTGTGAATTTAAGTTGTAAAAGTAAATACAATTTTTAAAGGATATCTTAAAAGGTGTCAACAGCTTGTTGCTAATTTATTCTATTTCTCCCTCAATGCGTTTCCAAAAGTTTAAAAAGGGGAACACTGACATCAATTTATACAGCTTGAAGATTTGCCACAATATACTTTAAAGTGATGCATGATCAAATTTCAGAGCTATACCTGACTTATACTGAAATAAATAAATGACATCTCCTACTGATCTTGCTCAAATGTATTGATGGTATTTTCAAAACCAACATTCATGTCTACATGTGTTATATGGAACACCTTAAGAATACTGTTAGTTAAACAAGAATTTTATAGGCAACTGAAGAAATTTAAATAAATATAGCCTCAATTATCTATTCTCATAACTGTTTCAAACAAAAATCTTCATTAAGCAAATAGTCTCTCAGTTTGTTTACTCAGTGAAGAGTAAACAAATATTCTAAAAAAAAAAAACAAAAAAAAACATCACAGTACTGTAATTCCAAATTGATTTTTTGGTTATTCAGCTGTAACACACATGGATTTTAATTTCCCCAGTTCAAAAAGCTTTAACCTCTAACAAATCTATTTCTTCCTCTGAAAAAAAAAGTTAGTATTTTCTTCAGTCCTTAGTGAAACTGTCAATTTGAAATAATTATTGGAATTGCGGAATGAAGAGGATGGGGGTCAGGATGCAATTGTAATATTATGATGAAATATATTTTTCTTCCCATCATAACTGCTTATCAAAATGTATACCACTTTGTGAGAAATATATATTGATCAATATGCTGAAAAGAAAAAAAAAAAAAGGAGAGAGAATTTAATGTACTTATCTCTGTATGAATTAGTATATTATTTTGAACATATGTTGTATTTCCTATTTGCACTAGAGGATCTTGTGATAGAGACCTAGATGGGCTCAAGCAGTGAGCACAGGAGAAACTCATAAGCTTAAGCGAAGACAAGCGCAAGTTCTTGCACCTGGGGTGCGACAATCCCCATCGTCAATACAAGCTGGGAGACAAAAGGATTGAAGATAGCCCTACTGAAAAGGACTTGGGAGTACTGGTGGATGGTAAGATGTATTTGAGCCTGCAATGTGCCTTTGCAGCCCAGAAAGCCAGTTGTATTCTGGTCTGCATCAAAAGAAACATAGCCAGCGGGTTGAGGGAGGTGATCCTGTCCTTCTTTGTGCTGATGAGATCTCACCTGGAGTACTGTGTCCACATCTAGAGTTCTCAGTACAGAAAAGACATGAACCTGTCAGAGTTCATCCAGAGGAGGGCCACAAAAGTGATCGAGGGGATGGAACACCTCTTCTATAAAGACAGGCAGAGAGATGGGACTGTTCATCCTGCAGAAGAGAAGGCTATCTAAAGGAGGGCTGAAAGAAAGAAGGGAACAAATATTTTATCTGGATCTGTTGGGACAGGACAATGAGAAATGGTTTCAAATTAAGAAAGGGGAGATTTAGATTGGATGTAAGAAAAAAGTTTCTTGTGATATGGGCAGTGAATCATTGGAACAGATTGCCCAGAGAGTGGTGGATGCCTCATTCTTGAAGACATTCAAGGTCAGGCTGGAGGGGGCCGTGAGCAACCTCATCTAGCTGTAGGTGTCCCTAATAATTGCAGAGGAGTTGGAGTAGACGACCTTTAAATGTCCATTCCAATTCAAATGATTCTGCGATTCTGTAATTCTATGGTGCTTATTCAATAAATTTGGGTGAAAATGAACTCGGGAACATAAACCTTTTACCAACAAGATCTGTGATTTCAATTTTTATCACAACAGCTATTAGAGAGATTACTTTAGTTAGAAGAAAGAATGAGAATGGCAATACAGTGTTGTGTTTTTACAGTACAAGTAAATAAATCTGCTTTCAATTATTTTTAGTGATATTCTACATGGGCTTTGACAAGCTAGCTAATGGATTTTTTTCTTTGAGAGGTACTAAAATGGGAAGATGAAACGTACAGTAAAATGTCTTTCCACTGGAAACATAATGAAAATAATTCTCATTCAGAAAAGGCTTGGGTTTGAGCAATAGATATTTATCAGTGGGATAATATTCAGTCAAAACATTTCTCAAAGCATACTACACTTTAGGTCATGTTTCAAAAGCATATACTTAAAGCTATGCAACTATGTTATTATATCTGCCTTACTGCTCTTAGGGAATGTGTACACAGTAGTGTAGTACTATGCAGAGACTCCTGAGCCAGCTTCCAAAAAATAGCAGTAGAATCATGATTAGTGCAGCAGTTCTTCCAGGTGATCATGTTCTCTGCTTCTCAACAGACCTTATTAACCAGGCTATGATATCACATAGTCCTGATGCCTGCTCTGTGGGGGTAGCTGGACCACGACTGTCAGGCAGACCAGAGATGAACTCCCTGCAGTAAAGTTTCTGCTTGCTGTCTTACCAGCTCTCACAAATTATTGTTCTGTAGCAGTTGGTGTCCAAATGCGACACCTAATTCTCTACAGGTCCCTACAGGACCATCACTTCCTGGACGTGTACGATAAACATGCAAAATGTGGATTTTTCATCCAAAGTAAAATACATTTGTAAACATTTTAACATTTGTACTGTGATGAGAATATAAAAAGATACAGCTGAAATAGTCATTAATTTGTTCCAGAATGATCGTAGTAGCTAAAGATTCTCATCGGGGATTCTCATCACAATAACAGTCTTACCTTCCTGCACTACAGTATATTCAGAGAAAACATACCAGTTCCAACTCAAGAGCAGATACTTTTCATCTTCTAGGTGCTATTCAGAGACCTAAAAAAAAAAAGCTACTGAAATTCTCATGGTTCATGGTTCAGAAAGGAGTGAGCATGAGGTACACTGTCTTGCTGCAAGTTTGAACTTGCAAAGCTTTCTGCCTAGTTGAAAGGCAAGATCCCTCTTTTTTCAGGAGTAATCAGCCTGTTACATTTTCCCATAATCACATAATAAATTTCTCTCAGCGCTGCAAGTCTTTTAGAAAAGCACATTGGGGTATCCAGCCACAAATTATTGGATAGTATCTTAGAAAGAATTACATTCCTGTAGTATAAAAGAATCTCCATAATACAGGTCAAGATGGAAGATATTAAGGTCAGATACCACTGAATACCACAGATATTAAGGACAGATACCACTGAAGAATAGTACAGACAGGCTTAAATAGCATAACACAGAGAGAGCAGAAATAAAATATAAACCCATTTCACATACCTACTTAAAAATGCAACCAACTATATGGAGAATGTTGAAAACAGAGGCTGATATATTGCACTATATTCTGAATATAAAACAACCAGCTAAAGTTATAAAACAACAAGAGTAATGTTTCATTAAAAATGCTCTGAGTGGGATATTTTATTGTAGTAATTTAGATGCAGGCAGTCATGATGACATTCAGCACAGCACATATTCAAATAGACAGCAATTTTCATAATAGATGGAAAGCTCCCTGCGATATATACGTGCAGAGATGCATAGAAATCTAAGCTTTCTGTCCAGTTTTACACATGAAATGCCTAAAAATCCAGCTTTGTGTGCAATGACTACACAGGCATTTAAGAAGATAGAACTAATCAATTTGTTTCAAATATATTGATGCCAGGTAATTGACTAGACCCAATAATTCACTGATTTCTATACTTTAATGACCAGTTTTACAGTGCTATAGCACACAGCAGAACAGAGAACGTGGTTGTGAATAGTTGTGTTAAAATGGTCACACCCCTTACAAATAAGAAAAGGATGAAAACTTGTTTGCTGTGCGTTACATTAGGAAAATAATAGCTGTGGCTACTCAGCACCTGAAAAAGGAAAGGTGGTCAGTGACAGTACTATTTAATGGAAGTTTAAATTTTGTTCTTAGAAGCTATAAAAATTTGAATGGAGGATTAAACTGACATAAAACAACAGTTAAAACAATACTTGTTGACAATTAAAATAATAAGTGTTGTGAGCTCTTTTCCTGTAACATTTAATTTTATTTTTATGTTTCTAGGATTTAATGTTACAGTCTTTCAACTGTCTCTTACTGGAGGATAAGATCAGACAAGAACTTAGTAGTAAATAGGCAGAAGTTCAGCACAGTGTAGGTATGCACATACGTAGGTATGAATGAGCATAAGGTCACCCTAGTAACCAGTTCACAGATTTCTGACTGTCATGCATGTTACCTTCTGGTAAATCAATGTAAATATTTACATGCTGCACTGAATAATATTGATTGGTCATTCTAATGTCCGGTATTTCTGTGCAAGAAAACTGTACCACTGGTTATTCACAGTGTATATACATAATGAGTCCTTAATATCTGTTTTAGATAAACTAGGTTCTTTGCATCAGAATTTCCAAATGTACAGCTTTGAAGTAGCCCATTCAGAATGGTTTTTTTCAACTTAATGCATATATGTGTAACTGAAAACAAATTTTCTTGTCAATAGCATATACACTTGGAAGATCAACTGATATGCAGGTTTCTTTGAAAAGTAGCGTTATCTAAAGAAATTTGCAGGATGGTAAAAATAGAGTGAAAAACTCTTTATAATAGTTATGTCATGTATCTTAGTGCATGCTAGTTATAGTGTTCGCTTTTTTTTTTTTTTTTTTTTACAGTTCGATAAATTTAAAATACAAAAACACCATCACACTATAGCACACCCTAATATTTTATCCCGTTACTTGTACATTGAACTCAGTGACTACTACGTGACTAGATCACTTTTTGAATAAGCTGAAAAGGCAACCAGGCCTAATCTGGATTTAGTAAGAAAAGAAGAAGCTGACATCCCTCCTGGGTAGCTTGTTCCAATGGTTACTGACTCGTTTTAAAAAAACAACGACAAAAAAAAAAACTATGCTTGTCTGCCTAATATGTTTTTAATTTCTCTGATTTCAGTTTTTAATCACTAGTTCTTGATTCACATCTCTCTGCAAGGTTTAACAACTTTTCCCTAGCCAATGTCACCAATGACTGTAATTGAGTCACTCACTCATCTTCTTGATAAAAATAAGCAGATTGACACTTTCTATCACATTCATGATATGTCCCTGCATTTTCTCTTTGAGATGCTTTTGGACTGCTTTCCTCACTTTCTTTTTCCAGTATCCTTCAATACTATGTGCATCAAAACTATTCCTGTGTGTCATATGTCAAGATATCACTCACCATTCTCCAACTTTTCAATTTCCTTGGCATATAAAAATTTATGTCAAAATTTCAGAATATCACTGAAATTTAGTCTTCCTGAAGGGGACTATAACACCAAGGACAGATGAAGCTTTGATTCAGAACAAGTAGAGTTTTAAGGTTATAAAAGAGGTCTAAACATCCTTGCAGTACACTATGTAAACAAGAATACATGCTATATCAGCTGCAGTAAACTTAACCAGCTTGGAAAACTTTTTCCAGAAACACAGGAGGAATAGAGAAGAAAACTTGTGATTGAAGCGATGATATTAAAGCATATATTTTAAGACAAGTGCTATGGGATAAACAGATATCAGCAGGAAAGGCTCCCGTTGATTTACTGTTCAGATGCAGACACAACAAAGAGGAACTCTGATTTTAAGATCTTTACTAAAATTCTCAGTCTTCAAAACTCATTTCTCTGTCCCATTATCTATAGGATAAATGATCACTTAAAAAGGAAAAAATCACTTGGGACTGTTATGTCTTGCATCACAAGAAAGAATCGG
The DNA here is from genome assembly GCF_951394365.1 of Tetrao urogallus. Lineage (NCBI taxonomy): Eukaryota > Metazoa > Chordata > Aves > Galliformes > Phasianidae > Tetrao > Tetrao urogallus. Next base: position 33,475,514 of record NC_136819.1, read on the forward strand.
ATTCACAGTGTTTCTTCTGACTTAAGCTTTTTATGAAGAGATAGTGTTTCTTCAACAAGATTTTCTTGCTTGAAAAATGAGTATTTACTTTAAAAAAAAAAAAAGAATTCTTCCTTAGTAGCAGCCTCATTGGATCTTAAAAGTGAAACATATGTAGAAAACAGCTACATTCTCTAATCAATGTAATGAGATGTTATTTTAAAAGAAAAAAATGATAAGAAAGAAAAGTGCTTTTGGAATTAGCTGTACGGAAAGAAGAAAAGCAGTGCAGCAATGTTACAGTTGTCAGCATATCTATTTGCTTAGCTCATAAGAGCCTATGCCATTTTGCTTAAGCCTTTATCAACAGTACATTTTCATTTATAATTATTGGTGAGCATTCACGCAGCAAATATGTATGTCTTCTTGTATCTTGTCATCTTGTCATCTGTGTTTTGTTCACATTTAGACTTCGCTGTAAACGATTCTCATTCAATGTCATCAAAATGTTTTGCTGCAGTTCTGCATAAATCTCATCAATAGTTGACAACAGACTCTTAAATGTACTATGCTAGCTTCTTTGCTTTCAAAATAAAAAAGAGCATTCATAACTAGCAGAATGTGCCTCATAAAATACAACCAAAAGATCTGCCATGTTGTAAACATTCTGCTGAGAACCTGAAGGGAGGGCAAACTCAGTCCCTGAGTAATGAGTCTGCTTCATCTAGGTTACCAGGTCAAGACATCTTAAGCTTATAAAAGGGGCAACGGAAGTTTCTAGTGTCTAATTACAGTGTTCAACTATATTTTGCTGTGACGAAATGATTGTATAAATTCAGAATAATTCTAATTGAACGAAGTATTCGTTAAAATAAGAACAGAGGGAATATTATGTTTTTTAATTCAGGAATACCATTTCACTGCTCAACTCCTTTTCTCAAAAAGACCTAAACAAGGAATAAATTCACTACTGAAATATATAATAATCATTTCATTGATTTCAGATACTTAAAACTGTGTATTACAGTCATTTTTTTCCCTTTTTCAATCCATGCAGCATTGGTATGTTCACATGCTGACTTTGATTGAACTGCCAAAAAAGGAACTGAGAAAAAGCAAACAAGATGTATTCTTGAGAATCTAATGTCCACATATCCTTGACAGTTATTTGTAACTTTGTGTAATCCTTTGTGTAATTTGTATATTGTAAATGTCTTGGAGAAAGTGGTGAACTGGAATTAGATCGTCCTGACTGGGAATAAGATGCTGACTTTTTTTTAACCTTCCAAAATTTAAGAACCTATCTTCATCTTATCCTTTTATTCTTTAAACAGTTCCAGAATTTCATCTTCTTTTGTAACTTATCTGACCTTTTTTTTCTTGACTGTCTTAACATATTTGTATGTATTTTATTGAGTTCTGGTGTTTCATAATAAGACACTGAAATGTTATGTGAATATTAAATAGAGAGAAAAGTCTACCTTATATGACATGTAAATGAAAATCCTGTTTATGTATGTTACAATATAATCTTTGCTTTTTCACACCTGAATATCACTCTTTACTTAGGTATAAGCTATAAGCTAATATAACACCCAGGATTTGTTCTAAATAATTCAAAAGGATAGTTTGATGGGAAATATCTACTAAAGAGGGAACATCCACTGCATTTTATGGAGCTCTCCTAATCCAAGTAACAGCTTTAATAAGTTAGCAATTTGCAAGAAATATGTCTGCAATTTTTAGTAGGTAAGCAGTGTTTTCCAATTAAAAAAAATTTCAAAAATTACAATTACACAAGAACTAATATTACTTGATAATATTATTTCTAAATTATTAATAATATTAATATTGATATTAAATTATTAATATTTTATTAACGATTATTATTAATGTTAAATATTCACTGGCACAAATATAAGAAAAAGTATGAAATACTTGCTATGATTAATTAGAAGTACAAATTCTATATCTAAAAGTTTATACATCAAATTTTACATTTATACATCAAATGCTCAGATCTTCCTCAGACTGATCAGTGACTACTATTATTGATAGTTCTGTCAATACTTACGGAGACAAGAAAATTTGGAAATTTCTATTATTCAGAAAGTGGATAAAAAGCATTCATGGTATGGCCTGAAGCAGATAAATTAAAGACTAATATCATCTTCAAACTTTTAAGTTACAGCTATTTAATGTATTGTCAATTTTAATACAATTTGAATAAGAAAAATTAGCTGTGGCAGCAAATATGCAGTGAAAAATCCATGAAGAAAAGTGAGAATTTTGGAGGTTATATTTCATCTATCCACATAAACAGTAGTTATTGTGCTATTACCAAAAAATTGAAAAGGACTTCAAAAATTAAAAATCTTGATGTTAGTCTTTTAACTTGCACTTCACAGTAGCTTCAAAAACAACTTCTCCTAAATGATGGAATCATTACAAGGCACAGGAGTATGACTCTGAGCAGCAGTGATGGGGAATATAACAATAGCCATGTATTTTTAGAAGTACTGCTGTTCATCATGTCAGACATGTTCATTTACATATTGCTGCCTGTCTGTCTGCCATCCACTGTTAGATCTTCTAAAGTAACACAGATCGAATTTTACAGGTACCTATTTACAAGTATCTTAATCCTGGAGTAGTGTATTCATGTGGAGTGCTGCATCCAGAAGTGGAGTCCTCAGTACAGGAGAGATGTAGACCTGTACCAGCACATTCAGAGAGCCACAAAAATGATCGAAGCGATAGAACACCTCCCCTGTGAGGAAAGGCTGAGAGCTGAGGCTGTTCAGCCTGGAGGAGAGAAGACTCCAGGAAGACCCAATAGTAATCTTTCAGTATCTGGAGGGGGACTATAAGAAAGAAGGGGACAGATTCTTCAGCTGGATCTGTTGTGATGGGACAAGGGGAAATAGTTTCAAACTAACGGGGGAGATTTAGATTGGATTTAAGAAAAATGTTTTTTATTATTAGAGTAGTAATGTGAGAATATATTGTTTAGTTTACCACTATGCCCAACAAGGATTGTAGTTTCAGAGGGTAGGAATAAATGTTTGTGCAGTGAAGGGTGAAGGCTATAACACAGAACTGTTGAAATACTGAAAAAATTGCTTTTTCAGCTTTGAGCAACATTGGGTCAGACACAAAAGAAATTACTATAACTTCAATATAAATGAGCAGTCCTTGCCTATGGATGTTATATTTATAGGATGGCTACATATAATTTATAAATATACTACCACACAGAGTTAATAGTCAAAGAAAAAAAATCGTCATTTAATAATCAGTGAACGCATCAAAGAAGCAAAAATAATTTCAAATAATGCATTGCAGAAAAAAAGTAAAAGGATAAAATGAATCTACAGAGACTGCCACTGTTTTCTCCTTGGCCTGATTCTGAACTCCACCTATATCTATTTACACATATTCTCAGAAACATGAAAGTGATTTTATTCAAAAATCACTGAAGTCAAAGAAAGAGTTCAGGTACCTATTTAACAAATCTATTTTACATTAAATCCACTCCCCAAGTTATTTTCTAACTAACTGGCTAGTCCAATTATTAAGAGTGATGTCAGTTCAATTCAGAATGACTTTAACTACAAGGATATTCTGAAACCTGAGAACTGAAATATTTAGTAAGCAGTACATGGAAATACCGCTAGGGTCACGTGGACATTCTGTATAATATTGCAGTACACCGTAGAATTCTTTCAGTCATGTATCTTCCTATTTCACATGAAAATTCTGGAATTACAAAATTCTCAACACAGAAAGACACACAGGATACTGGACTCTGGGAATTTTGAGGCAAATGCTTCTAGGTGATTTCAAATGCCTTCTTTGCCAGTGAACAGCTCATACAGTTTTCAGTTGAGAACAAAAGTTGCTTTTCCTTGAACTTACTTACCACAGGCACTATTATTTCTGCTACTAAACAGAGAATATTACAGTGTTTTCCTGTGCAGCGAAGAATCCTTTTGTGTTTCTAAATCTGAATCACAGAGTCACAGAATTGTAGGGGTTGGAAGGGACCTCCAGAGATCATTGAGTCCAACCCCCCTGCCAAAGCAGGTTCCCTACACCAGGTAGCACAGGTAGGCATCCAGGCAGGTCTTGAACATCTCCAGAGAAGGAGACTCCACCGCCTCCCTGGGCAGCCTGTTCCAGTGCTCCGTCACCCTCACTGTAAAGAAGTTCTTGCGCATGTTTGTGCGGAACTTCCTGTGCTGCAGTTTCCGGCCATTTCCCCTTGTCCTGTCTCCACTCACCACTGAAAAGAGCCCAGCCTTGCCATTCTGCCCCCCACACCTTAGATACTTATAGACCTGGATCAGGTCCCCTCTCAGTCTTCTCTTCTCGAGGCTGAACAGACCCAGTTCACTCAGCCTTTCTTCATAGGAGAGATGCTCCAGGCCCTTCGCCATCTTCGTGGCCCTCCGCTGGACCCTTTCCAAGAGATCCCTGTCTTTTTTGTACTGGGGAGCCCAGAACTGGACGCAGTACTCCAGATGAGGCCTTACCAGGGCAGAGTAGAGGGGGAGGATCACCTCCCTCGACCTGCTGGCCACACTCTTTTTAATGCATCTGAAGTACTTAAATGGGCTTTGCAATACCTTAGGAATTATCCCTTCCTTTATTTTTCATCTCCTATCTTTTGCCATACAAAAACAAAAAATAAATAAAAAATTAAAATTAGGTATTACCATCTGTAATAATAGTGTATTAGTAAGCATGATCCACATGCCTACAGTCAGATTTTGGAGTGCAAGGTGATTTTTAAAATTTAAACATTTAGTGTGATATTTTGAGGGAAATATATAGTATGTAAGTAGCTTTGGAGAAGTTGTATTTTAATCAGATATGTTCTAAAAGGAGCGCAAGCACTTTTAAAAATTCCACCCTTAATCCTTAATTTCTGAATTTTTTTCTTTACTAGCACTCTCACTGTTTACTGAAGAGAACAGCAAGTCCTCTAATCTTACAAAAGCTGATGGCATGATGTTCCTGTTTATGGCTTTCCTTTAATTGTGTTCCATGCTGACCCCTTGCAAGGAGCCAGTAGCAGAAAACATAACTTTGATAACAGTGTTTACATGAATGTTTGATAAGCATCTGCCAGCCCTTAGTACTCTTCAAGACTATGTAACACAAAAGACAGCCAGGAAACCCTGGAGCTTTTGCCACCTGAAAGCATAATATCTCTGTTTTCTGAATTTCAAATGAGCATAGATTGTTCTTCTGTAACTCAAAATGTAATTTATGTATTATTTACTATAAAAATATATTAATCAGAAGACACATCGGGTTTTTTTTGTTTTGTTTTGTTTTTTTTTTTTTTTTATAAATCGTAGCTTTGAGGTGCAAGGTTAAAATGCCTTTTATTCTTCTATCCTGCTGGATTAAAAAAGTAGGTTGATAAAATTGAATAGTTGACTAGAATATCAACTACAGCAAGATTAATAGCAAGAAATTGCTTGCAAACATTTTTATGATTTTTGATTAGAATTTCATTTCATCTGTGTTCTCAAATATTTTGCTTTCTGCAGAAATTATAAGTAGCAAAGTTTTTGTTTTATTTGTGTTAGTTTCTAAAGCTTAATACTCCAGATGACTCCTCAACTCTAAGTACACATAAGTATAATAAAAAATTTAATAAATTTTATATTTTATATATTTTATAAATTTTATATTTAATAAATAAAAATATAATAAAAAATTTATAACTCACAATTCTACCAGTAACCAGCTATGCGATCTTGATGTAGGTAAGTAGTTTTTAACATACTTTTGCTCACGCTGCACTGGCCCAAACCACCTAGACTTAATATAGCTTGGAAATCCAGGATCTGTGCATCCAGATAATCTTGTCACCATATTCCCTGCCACTACAAACCACCACTGTTTGATAAGGACCTGGTTAGGAAATGGCAAGTAACAAACCAGTAGAAAAAGGTCACATCTGTTTATTTGTAAGTATACTGTGCTTCGTATTACCAAAAAACATTTGATTTATATCTAAGGAGATCTTTAGATATAAGGCAACTAAACAAGAACTTAAATTTCATACTGCTGATGGCATGAGACTACTTTTCTGGTGTTGCTAGAAATTGGAACTTTGTTGGCTTTTCCAACACCACGATCAGCCCAAACTGCCAATCTCTCAAGTCTGTAATCATCATATAGCAGCTGTCATTCTCATGCATAGCAAGGAGTAACAAGCTCAGCTTTCCAAGTCCCTTATCACAGATCTCTAACTCGCTCTGGCCTTTCTCCATTTCTTTACTCTTTTTATACAACACTTAAACCAGTTCTACACATGCCCTTTGACTTATCAGCGCATCTTGTTTCCTCTATATCTGTCAAGACTGAATATTAGCGAAGAAGGAGAAAAGATTTCATCGATGTCATGAACGTGCTTCTTTCTTAGCAAATACATAATGTTCATTGAGCAAAATGATAAAATCCATCTATGCTATGCATTATTTATGCAACTCTGTTCTTTATTTGTTTTGCAAGTTGGCACATATCCGTTACCTGTTTACTGTGGAGGAAAACTGATAAAGGATTTTTAAGGGATCATGCAAGTAAAGAATTTGTTGATTTATTCTTCATATACAAAGTTAGTAACACCTATGGTGTAAATCCACCAATTTCTGTTTGGAAAACAGAAAACACAGTAGTTGCATTGAGTAAAATTGTACTCAGGAAGATTTAGGGCATACTGAAGAAACTTGAATCAAGTCACATTATTTGAATATCCAGAATATGATGTTAGATGAAATGAGATTCCATTTAAACTAGATTGAGAGTCTATTTTACTATGAAATAATAGCTGCTTCTGTGTTTGTTCTTGTGAGAACTCATACCCATATGCCACATATTTCAAGGTGCAAGACAGAGAGCTAAGTTAATTTATTGGACTTTTTTGGACTTATACTTCAAGAAACAATATTGGGACCGATTTTGCTTATACTATGCCAATGGTATCCTGGGCTCCATCAGAAAAGAGGTGGCCAGCAGACAATGGAAGTGATTGTCCCTCTCTACTCTGCCTTCATGAGGCCCCATCTGGAGTACTGCATCCAAGTCTGATGTCCCCAATGCAGTAAAGACGTGGAGTTGTTGGAGAGGGTCCAGAAGAGGGCCTCAAAGATGATTAGAGGGCTGGAGCACCTCCTGTACAAAGACAGGCTAAGGGAGCTGGGCTTGTTCAGTCTGGAGAAGAAAAGGCTGTGAAGAGACCTCATTGTAATTTTAAAAGGGTATTATAAACAGGAGGGGAATTAACTTTTTACTCTGCTAGGTAGTGATAGAACAAGGGGGAATGGTTTTAAGCTCAAGGAGGGAAGGTTTTGATTAGATGTCAGGGATAAACTCTTCACAGTCAGAGTGGTGAAGTACTAGAACAGGCTGCCCAGATAGTCTGTGAATGCCCCCTCCCTGGAGGCATTTAGGACCAGGTTGAATGGGGGAGGGGAGGGGGGTGACCTAATTGCAGCCTTTCAGTATCTAAAGGGGAGTCAACTCTTTGAAAGGGTTGATAACTGCAGGACAAGGGGAAATGGTTATAAGTTGAGGCAAGGAAGATTTAGGTTAGACTTCAGGAGGAAGTTCTTTACAGAGAGAGTGGTGAGGTACTGGAACAGGCTGCCCAGAGAGGTTGTGGATGCCCCATCCATGGAGGTACTTGAGGCCAGATTGGATGGGGCCTTGGGCAGCCTGGTCTAGTACTAAATAGGTAGGTTGGTGGCTCTGCCTGTGGTAGAGGGGTTGGAGATCCATGAGGTCCCTTCCAACCTGGGCCATTATGTCTGATTCTGTGAACGGGGTCCTAGGCAGCCTAGTCTAGTACCAGATCTGGAGGTTGGTGGCCTTGCCTGTGGCAGGGGGTTGGAACTTCATGATCCTTAGGATTCCTTCCAACCCAACTCACTCTGTGATTCTATGGTACTTTTCTTTGACTGCAAACACTCAAAAACCTTACCTTATATTTTCAGGTTCTTAAGCGAGAAATTTGAGATAGCATGTATTTTCTCCTAAGTATCAAAGATTACTATGAATAAAATAAGCCAACAAAGAGGATGGAACAGACCCTACTTAGCACAAAATGGCAAACAAAGTAGCATTTGCTGGAGCCTAGATACCTAATTTCAGATTGCACAGGAACAAAAGTTAACTGTTCTATGAGATGCACCGTATCACTTATTTTTAAGCCTTTACTCCTTCAGAAATAAAATATTACTTCTGTTCTTATGTGTTAGCGAACACATTCTAGGAATTTTTTTATTAAAGTAGACCAAAATGTGTTAGTACATTTGTCAAGCAACAGTTGGATCATTTGCACCATCCTTTCTCTGTATGAGACATTAATATAATCATACAAAAACAATCATAATACACCAATTAGAGAAGAAACCTCCAAAACACAAATGGGACAGAGAATGAAAAAACAACATAATATTAATGAACATATAAAAATTCCAGTCAGTGCTTGAGGCGCCATTTATTAGACTGCCTGGCAAGCAGTGTTTCAGTGTTCCCAGATGAAGGCCAACTGGCTTTTTCTTTCAGATCATGATTGTTTATGCTCAATTTTGCCCTCAATTACACTAGTATGTATTAGGTGTAACTCTGCTATCTTCCAAAAAATTTCTTTCTGTTCACACCAGTGTAAATGAGATTAAAATTTGCTACTCTCAATTCAACAAAAGATGTTGAAAGGCTTAAGGGATTTCTATACACTGTGTGAATCAATTCTGTAGAAAACATGCTTTTAAGACAGTGTTAGTTCCTTATACTGTTAGAAACAGTATAAACCTATTTTAAGTTCATCACAGATTTTTTTGACACCTTCTTGTTGAAATATTCTGCTCTAAAATTAATTTTCTTTGAAAAATGTGTCCTCAAATTTAATAATCAATTAAAAACATGCTAACTTATGTTCCCCAAGGCTAGATGCTTTATCTTTTCAGTACTTTCTAATACTATTAGCAATTTTACTCTGCACAGTGGAGTAACCTGGCAGCAGCTTTCAATAGTTTGCAATGCTTTTTCTAAAACAAACAAAAAGAAAATTGCTAATTAATATTTCCCATTTTTGTGCACAAGCTGTGAAATTGCATAACCAGCTGAAACTAATGAAACAGAAGCTCTCAATCTTGAGGGGAGTGAAATTCAACAGAATCACAGAATTACCGAATGGCCAGGGTTGGAAGGGACCTCAAGGATCATGAATCATCAACTGCCCTGCCACATGCAGGGCCACCAACTTCCCCATTTAATACTGGACCAGGCTGCCCAGGGACACATCCAACCTGGCCTTGAACACCTCTAGGAATGGGGCATCCACAACCTCTCCAGGAGACTGTTCCAGCACCTCACCACTTTCTCTGTAAAGAACTTCACTTCTTGGCCTTTTGGCTAAGATCAATTGTAGCAACAACATTTAGTACTTGTGAAAATTGTTACTTACAATCTTACAGTGACTTACAGTGATCTCAGAGACACAAATATCCAGACATACATTTGACGATACAAGTTGCAGGTATAAAAAAAACAAGTGTACGTTTTGGTAGTGGATTTTCAGAAAAATGATGTTCAATATATGCAGATGTACAATACTGTAGGATGCCTATTAATGGAATAGTGGTTTGTCAGAAGACATTCCGTGCAATTGCTGTTTCTTTCTGGTAAAGAATGATGTAACTGCATTTATAGTAGAATCATGCAGGGAATATTCCCAACAACTGGAACATAATCATATACATTGTTAAAAAGTCTCTGGTGCACTTCTGGCTCAGAGACAGCTATGACTCTCCTAGACAATTGCTGTGCACAGCTGGGAGCTACAACAGGCCAACGACTCCTATTAGGTAGTCCGGATGATGTCACCATTGTAGGAGGGAGAAATAGCATAATAGCATGGGTATGCATTCCAGCTGGCCTCAGTGCCAAGAGCAGTCCTGAGCATGTTTAATTTATGAGTATAGATCTAGTTTATTGTGCCAAAAAGAGGAATGAAAACAGCTGTCCCATGCTTTCAGTGCCCTAACTGCCAACCATGCACAGAGAAGCAAGAAATTGCCAAAGAAACAAAGTCTGAGACAGATGCGCTACACTACCCCCAGGGTTGTTAGTGGAGGGAAATAATGAAATTTCTTTGAGTCTAGAATGCTTTTAGTGAAGAATAGAAACAACAATTATGACAGTAACCTTTGATATGCAGACAATCAAGGTTTAAATTAAAACTAATATTTTGCTTGATTCAGGCCACTTAATAGAGCATCTTAACCACTATGCCAAGAGACATTCTCTAGAAGTTGTTTTCAGTTATTCTTGTTGATACACTTTGTATGAAAGACAAAATTTTAGCTGGAAAAGGAGAGGGAAACACCTGGAGACAAGAGCAGGTGGTGCTAATTGCAGCCTGTTTAGCACTCTGCTCTATGCGCTCTAGCACTATGCTAGGTATGAGCATGAACCAGTCTAAGGGTTTAATTTCAAAGTTTCACTATTTGCTGCATAACTGACATAATCTAACATATAATTTTCGCTCAAATTCTGTATTTCAAACTTTTCAACTCTATGTCATATTTCTAATTCTCATCACACAGTTTTAAGCTACTGAAATGTAATAGCAGAAAGACAAGGAGATACAGGAATCACCTGCCAACTTCAGAATGGGACGTGTGAGATGCTTAGTAGAGCTACTTTGTGTGAGGCTTTCAGAGCTATAGAAGTATAAGAATAGCTGTTATTTTAATGATGGATGTAGTACAACTAGTAAATTCACTACATTGTTAGACTTACTTCAGTCTTATTTTTTTCCTACCTTTCTCAGGTATTTCTTAGGTAGTCCAAGAATCCCTTTCAAAACTCCCTGTTTGTATGGAAAATGCTGATAGAAATACTTCTAATGACAAAACCTCCTGAGTCGCAAATGAGTAAAAATGGCATTTAAAACTGTTAAATGCAGTTAATGCACTTTTATATAAGCATGCCTTAGATAATGGCCCTTAACAGAGTCTTAGAAATCATTAAAAAGAGGGCAAGTGTGAGCTTTCTTCAGTATGTCTGCTCACTTTTAGAGAGCCTCTCCAATATCTTGATGCCTCTGTAATACAGCCTATAACACTGCCTCTCTTCTCTAGATTTCATATCTGCAAAGGGACAAATTCTCACAATTTTACAATTGTTGATAAGAAACACTACATCTGTTCTTGAATAAAATCTCAGCCAGATCTCTGGTGATTTGTGCTGCTGGAAGAGAGGACTTATAAATGAGTGGTAAAGCTCAAAAGTATAGAAAATTCAATACGATTTTTTTTTTTAATATATAAGGTCTACAACTTTTTTTTTTTTTTGTATTTTTTTTCTTTTTTTTTTTTTTCTTTTTTTTTTTTTTTTTAAACACTTTCTCATACTATCATGTAGTGTGCTGAAGCAGAATAACTGCTAGGCTTTACTCTGGAAGAAGATGTATGAATAAATAACTATGTGAGTCTGTACAGTACTGCATTCTGGCAGAATTCCTCAGGGTCTTTTGTACTCCAGGTTACTGTACTGTAGGAATAAATATGCCTGAATTCCCTTCTTTCTGTCACCACGCCTTTATGATATTCAGCAAGAACACTATTTTTTTTTTTCCCTCTAGTGAGTCTACAGAACGTCTGCTGAGAACAACGGAAGCAGAACTATGTAAATAAAAACCTAACACATATGCTGGGAGTGCAAGAACTGACATTTCCTTACCCTCTCCACTTCAATCTTTGCAATCTGTAGTATTCAAAAGTGCAGCATAAAATCTAAATTGACATGATATTTTAAGCAATAATGCTTGAGAGTCATCCCTTATATGTTTAGATATACTGACTTGCAGACAGACAGTAAATACTCTCTAATTTAATACAACACAATAACAGATGTTCTTTTCAAGCATGACTCTTGAGTAACTCTAGAACAAGTCTATAATACAGGGCACATTAAACCCCTCGTTAGCTTGAATTGAAAGGATAAGTAAATGCTCTTTGACCAAACTATAAAAAGGGTTCAAGCTCACTCTTTGCAAAGCAAGCTGGTTAAAAATATGAAAAGCATATTTGTCATGCAATATCATGTATAAGATTTTGCCAGTAATTTCTCAGTTGCTCTCCACTGTGCAATTAATCAAAAGTAGCATAAAGCAGAAAACAGGATATAGAGCCTGAAGAAAGTGTTATATTAAGACAATATTTACTTTAAAAAAAATAATAATCAGATTTTTCTTTGTTTTAAACACACTTCTATCATTAATCTAACGCTGAAATTTCCCAGTGTAGCAACATATTAATAAAAGCATTCACATTACATTTTTTGTTAAAAATGTTGCCTTTTATGTTAAGAAGTTTCACCACACTGAGGACATGTCTCTTCAGTTCTCACACCTCAAGGACATGCAAAGCATTACATTTGACAAGCAGAGCAATATGGAAATTATTCCATTGATTGATATCAAAATTTTAATTCTTGACCACAGCAGCTAATTCTGAGATATACAAACAGGACTGTGCAATAGTTACAAAATGACTCCTAGTTGAACCTTGAGATATGTACTACTGGCCCTCACTGGAGTCAGAAGTTTTTCAAATAAATCCAGGTACTGATTTGATGACCGTAACTTCTTATACGAGTCTTCCCTTACTATATTGAAAATTATTCTTCTCAAGAAGAAGCAAAAATACCCTGCTAACTCTATTCAAGCTTTTGAGAGGTGAGCACCACTTGGCTGATCTCAAATGGGCTGAATCCTACTTATCCTAACTCCTTTTCAAATCTTGTGAGCAAAATTGGCTAATCTATCCAGCTGTCTTACAAGAGTTCCTTTTTTTTTTTTTACTTGAATATGATGACTACATATTGGCTTTACTTCTTGAATTCTAGCTTTTGAGAAACATAAAATTGTTTTGTTAAACACTGAAATCCAACTTGCTCACATTCAGCAGTTAGGTTATAGCAAAGTTTAGTTGCCAAACTTTGTATACAAAGTCATGATAATACCAAAAGTGATCGACTATATATTTTCGTATGTAGTTTTACAAGAACAATGTCAGCATTTGCTGGATTTATTACTCTTCTTCACCTTTTATTCAGATTTATAGCATACAGGCCACAAAGATCAGTATTGCTTAGAGAACAATACAAAAAATCCATGGGAAGGTGGATTGGCTTAGATATCTGCTGTCACAGCTGTGGCCAGCAATATTCATGAGCTCAAACTCTGTTTGCATTAGCTGTACAAAATGCTGCTTTTCAATCACCTGAAGACTATTTCACTGTATGGCATTGTTTACACCAAGGAAAGCAAGGAGAAGGAGTACTGCTGTGGCAGACAACATGAAGGGGTGATATTTAGCCCTCTGATACTATAAGAGTCCACCTTATTAAGCGCCTGTTAAGTGCTTAGTAGTGGTGCAACAGACAGTTTCTTTCTTCCAAGGAGCCATTAGAGTTCCTGATTTGTTTGGCTCAGCCAGGCTCCCAGGCCATAGCTGGGGGTGACAACAGAGGCAGAGATTTCCTTAGAACACCTCTTTAAAAATCTGAAACAGAGCCCATATGTCACACTGTAAAAAAAATGCAAAATATGCTGGATCTGTAAAAGTGACACACCAGGCCATATGCTGCAGACAGAACAGCTTGCATATGTCTAGGCCTCTACACTAACTTCAAGAACTGAAAACAGTGGCTAGGCTATTCTACACTTCTCCACTTGTTAAATTTGTTTTGCTAAAGTCAGATTTACTGGAAACAAACAAAAAAAAGTCTTTGTCAAAACCTTGAAGCTGATGACCAGCCAATTATTTTCTGTGCTGCTTTGAACTGTCAAGCTATGATCAAGTGAAGTGGAACAACTGCAAGGTTTTCCAGAACTGCTGTTCAAATCCAGAGGTTCATCTCACAGTTAGAAATGGACTCAATGCTAAACACCAGGAGAGGTCAGCATGCCAGTTCTGGTCTGTTTTGTGCATAAAGTAACACTTTCTATTTTTGCTATTATCCCAAACACTTTCCGGCACTTTCACAAAGCTAAGAAACATTAATTCTTTTATTCAGACCTAATTCTCACATTATCTATCACACAACAAAACCTGCATGAACACCTCTATTTTACTTTGGCAAATGCCAGGAGATCCTAGAGCCAGTAACATACCTTACCGTGCAATGGTACTACGGAGGCCTTAAAACAGCAGGTTAGTTTAACACTGTCTTGTTCAGTATAAGAAATAAAATATGCTCAATTAATCAGGTTCATTCTTCAGCTTTAACCTCTATGTTTCAATGATGAAATATCAACTGTGAAGCTGAAAGCTCTTTTTATATATGAACATTGAAAATATTTGCACATTTTGAACTTTCTGCAAAAGCTTTTTCAAAGGAAATCTGAATTCAGAAAATGCTAAAGTAAATCCTTAATAAAAAGAAACAATTTATGGTATTTTTTTTTTCAGCTATGTGTCCCAGACTTCGCATAAGATCAAGTGAGCATTTTCAAGATTGTGCAAGTCAGATTCCCAAATGATATGTGAACTTGGCAGAGCTGTTTCCCTCAAATAATTACTGTTAAAAGACATATTGCCTACAAGAAATGAGGCTTGATGATATTTAAGCTGTCTTCTACCTTTACAAAAAAAGTTGTTTCTTAAATAAAATCCTTATGGTGACAAACTTCATTTTTGCATAGTATCTTCATTGGATACTGAATGAAGGTGGTCTCTTTCCCGGAAAGAATAAAGCAGATTCAGTTTTGTCTGATTTGCCACTCTGACTTGTGACTTTCTTACACTCAAGGCTAGATCACGCATCATCTTCCCGCTGCAGCTGTGTCAGTGGAAGCTTTCACCATGCCAGCTGCTTATCACTACATCCACTGGGAGGCTTCCATCCTTCCCAATCTATCTCCTAAGCTGCACTGCAAATACTTACTTGTTTCTGTCAAAAATGAATACTTTTAGCAAAACTGTTCATTCAACTAACTTTAACAGAAACAGGTCATTCAAACAGGTCTCCTAGCAGATCTGAGGAAAAACTAATGTTGTTTAAGGGAAGGAGCTGCAGACTGGAGCAGGAAATCCCTTCAGCAGGATATATTATCAAGCTCTTATTCCATAAAATCCATTTAGTGCCTTCACATTGCATTAAAGTTTGAAAGGAATTATTCAGAGTGAAGTTAACCAAAAAAAGAGACTAAGCATACTGATCATTACACTGTCCTGAAGATCTTTACATGTCCAGACTATGTTTTCAGTGTAATACCAGTTAATTCCATGTGTATTTTACAGATAGCTTTGGAATAATAATAATATTCAATAAATGTATTGAATATATGTATATAGTGAACACAATTATGAGAGTCCTGTCAGGAGATTTAATGAAACATCTATTTCTCTGACAACATTCCAATAATCCATTTGACTGGAAGTGTATTTAGTTATTAGATGTCTCTACAGATTTTATATTCCCCAGAAATAGGCACACATTTGCAGTAGCGGAATTTTACAGCTAGATATAAAATTTTTTCTATTTTAATTTTTTAAATAAGAAAAAACATATCTTTCTTTAGTTACTTCTATTTGTGCAGTACCATTCATTTTGGTTTATGAATAAGCAAATGAAAGGAAATTATTTCAAAGAAAAAATGTCTTATTTTCATTGCCATTTCAGATGGAATTCAAACAATACTTTCAAAGTTCAGACCAGATATGGACACTATATCTATCACTCCTATCACAAGGCTAGAAAAATTTCCTTCTTACTAATAATCACTAACTCGCCATGCCATAGAGATGCCACTTCTACTTCAAGAGGACTTATGGTCTTTAGCACCTCCTGAAAGTCAGCAGATCAACACCTTACACATGTACTTATATTTTCTAATAGTGTCAGTAGAGTTGTATGTTAGTCAGAACATAAGCATGTTTTATTCTGGTCATTTTACTTTAAATTTGATAAAACAGCAGAAAGTTCTCTTTCATTGGATTTAAGTTTTCTTAAAATACATTAGTATCTCCAAATCTCTATCTTGTTTTGTGAATAAAAAATAGTGACATATTAGTTTGGTAAGTGTATTTCATGTCCCACTTATTATAATTTTTGGAATTAATGAATATATTTCTTAACTTTTTCTAACACAGATATTTTGTTTTTAATTCTTCAAACTTTTACTGAGAAAACAGATGAAACAAATTCCATTTTATTGTTCTTATGTTGGAAGCAGTCTCAGCTTTGTTCTCAGGAAGAAGAAATTCACAATAGAGAACTCAAACTCTGAACATTTATTTGTTTTTCTTTATTATATTCTTACTTACTGGTTCATCATTCTTATTTCATCTTTTAAGAATTTTCTGTTAGCAGTCTATGAAGTTTTGCTTTTCCTTCTCTTACACATCTACTGGGTGCCTAGACAGGAACTGAATTTAAATTCAAAAATTAGCAGAAGAAAAAGAAAATTGTGATATGAGCAAGTCATTGGCAAGTCAGCTAACCTTACATGCACTGAAGTTCAAGAATATAAAGCAGTGCATGCACTGCACTGTTGCTGAATATAGCTATCTATCCCTGTTGCATCTACAGAAAAAAAAAAGAAAAAAAAACTCTACAAGGCATCATCTGTTTTCTGAGCAAAACATGCCAGTTACAGCAAAGTTTAGGAGGTGTTCTGTTCTAGCTATGAATGTTGACTCATTTACAACTTTGGCTTGATTTTTTCTAGCTGCAGTGGTTACCATCCCCAGTTCTGCATCCCACTTCTCTGTCATAAATTTACACTTCCACAGCAGGCATGTCTGAGCTGACTGTGAGAGGCATGGATGCTGATGAACCATCATAGTTTATAGACTGCTATGCAAACATAAATTGGCACTAACTGTAATATACAACATGCTTGGCAGGAGGAAGAAACACACATCAAAGGAATGGAAACCAGTTAGACTGTCCCAAACCAATTTATTCCATATACGAGTCAAAGTCTTCGATGCCTACAAACTATGCAGACAGAAGTGGTGGACAGGGTAATCTCTTCCTCTCCATCTTAGATGGAAAGATACACAGTAATAAACTAACATTTCTGAAAATGCATCTGTAATGAAATCTTCCAAACATTTCAGTAATTTTTGAGAAGAATGATCATAATATTAGAGAAAATTTAGTAACAAAGAAATTTTTCTCTCTTTAAATACAGAGGTACACCAAGTGTTTGAAAATGTCTCTCAGATGGGGAAATTAATATTATTTGGTTTCTAAGACTGTTTTTGTAATTAGCCAGGAGATTTTCAATTTTTTCTTCAAATTTGTTCTTACAACAGTGTCTTCCTTTCACACTAAGAGATAAAATTAGTGCTGGCAAATATTGCAGCTTCTTGAAGCCAGAACAGAGTTTAAGAGCAGTCAAGAGGTATGGCAATTTTAGATTTCTCCCATGCATCTCCTTGTATAATGTTTAGGCTGCTAATGTAATTCTGTGAGACTTTAAAAATATAGTTTCAGATCCCTGGAACCCACAAAGTCTGAATACAACCTTGTCACAGATATCTCCTTTTCTCAAATGTTTCTGGGCAAGATACAGATGATTCTCCAGCAAGCATACAGTCTTTTTGTCCTAGAAAGAAATTCTTGCATCAATCACTCCACAATTGTTCTAGCTGTACATTTAAAAAAATAATAACCAAAGGCATTCTCGTTTTTCTTTAGGTCTCTCTGCATGCATGCTTATATTGCTGTATGTCACACGCAGTGAAAGAAGAAGAAAGTGCAGAAGAAACTGTGTGAGGGGGAAAAAAAGGTTAGGAATTGGTAATTGAAGTGGACTGCTGTGAAGAAACTTTTTGCATTGTGCATATTTATAACTTGCTTTGGGGCTTTTTTATTTTTATTTTTTCTTTTTAATTATTTATTAAGAACATACAGCAACAGAATAACTCACTGAAAGAAACGTGTGTCTCACGGCTGAGCTTTGCCAGGTGTATTCTAAGTACGTAGGAACTAATGATATTAATTCCTTTTCATTTTATAAAATGAGACAGAACAAGGAGCATTCATTTTCAAATATAAGCTCCTACACAGATCTAAAACTGAATGTATCAGCTAATCCAAAAAATCTAAATAAGTCATTAGCTCAAAATCACTTTCAATAAAATGAATTATGAAACTACTTGTTTTTATTAACAGCTGAGACATAACTGAATCTGTAAGCTCACTGTTTAAACTATGCAGAGTTCAGTGCAGGAATGGCAGGGTACTACCTTGTAAAGGTTGAAACAATCTGGAATTTCAGTAGTTTGTTAATCTGGGAAGTTTGAGGACTAAAATCCACAGATTTCTTCCACGTTCCTTATAAGTCTCATACACCAAGGCATAAAGAATAAACTGGATGGAGCAGAGTCTCTGATGAAATATAATATAATATAGCCTTTCTGTATTTACTAAGAAGCGCAAGCAGAAGATGTTTTAAGTCAGTCCTTTGCCCTTAGTCTGGTACAATATAATTCAGAGAGGTGAAATGCCAGGTAAATTTATTTGAAAACACTACACAATCAGACACATTAGATTTGTAAAATGTCTTCATCCAGTACAAAACTGACAGAGGTATAATGTCCTGATGTTTCATCTGAATGAATACTGCATATAAAACTGCTGCCAGGACACATACTGTTCTCAGCAATGAAGGAAAAATAATATAGAGTCCTTAGGAAAATGTAGTGCATGTACAGATTGCTTGCACTCAGGGGTCATATGACCCAATGGAAGACATCTGTCACTACACTAAGATACAACTGTTTTCAATTTAAAACAACATGTTTAGGGAAGTAAAATAAATGCAAAATTTGTCTTGTCCAAGAAAAAAAGGTAATTTTTCATATTAACTGTTTGTCACAGAGAAAGACAAATGATGTGCATTTATTTCCCTGCACTGTTCATTTGGCCTTAAAGCCAATATATTGAGCAAAAAATAATGTTATTTACAAAGTAGGAAATCTCTCCTAGAAAAAAAAGGGAACGGAAAAATGTTTATACCAAATACTCTAATGGAAATACAAAGCAGAATACTAATAAGAAAAAAAAAAAAGTCTTTTACTCATCTTTAAAAATAAAAACGGAATAATAAAAATAGATACTCCATTATTAATTAAATTAGATGAATAAAGCCCCGTCCAAATCTCAGTGAAGCACTACAGAAGTTTTCACTTTTCAATTCACTCACAATGATAACTAAACATGTTGATATATTTTAAAATAATTCATAGTTGTTTAAAATAGTCATAAACATACTGGTAGATCTCAACGCCTTCTACATTTCAAAATGTATGAATACCCAGAGAGAGCAAGTATGTGTACGTGTATGTTTATATGTATACAGTGATTAAGTGATACTGTTTTATTATATTTATTACACAAGAAGCAGAAAACAAGATACTATTGTAACATTTGTATTTGTTCTTAATCAAGATAAAGAAAACTATTCAACTGGAATAGTCCAATTTTTAGCAGAGATATCAATTTTCTTTTTTCTTTTTTTTTAAATGACTCCAAGGATTTTTTTTCCTGGGAGGAATATTCCCCCCCCCACCCACCCAAAAAAATCTCTTATTCTGTACAATCTAGCTGATTCCTATTCTGGTTTTGGCTGGGATTGAGTTAGTTTTCTTCACAGTAGCTCACACAACGCTCTGCTTTGGATTTGCAATGACAACAGTGTTAATAACACACCTATTCTAAGCAGCGTTCACACAACATCAATTCCTTTTCTGCTTCTCACACTGCCCTCCCCAGGGAGTAGGATAGGGGTGCACTAGAAGCTGGCAGAGGACACAGAACATCTGAGCTTTACTGCGTAATTTTATAAGGTTTCACAAAATAAATTAAAATGGAAGGAAATGAGTTTGAAAGTTAACAAATTCACATACACAGTTATTTTGATGTATATTTGAAGTTAATTCTATTTCTAAGATGCAAAAGTAGACACCACGTTTTACAGAAAAAAGATTTTTTATAACCTCAGATAAAGTATCTATATTCACCATAAAATAGTCACGAAAAAGCTCAAGCTTTCCTCTTCAATCCTGCCATATAAGCAGAAATAAGTTACATAATCTCAATACACAAATTACCCTTATCTTTGAATGAAGATAATCCTAACCTCCTTTGGGAAGTGATTTCACATTTACTAAAGAATGTTCTGTAACGTGTAAGTTTGCTTGAAG
Source organism: Tetrao urogallus (assembly GCF_951394365.1). Classification (NCBI taxonomy): domain Eukaryota; kingdom Metazoa; phylum Chordata; class Aves; order Galliformes; family Phasianidae; genus Tetrao; species Tetrao urogallus. Next base: position 33,495,742 of record NC_136819.1, read on the forward strand.
CATTAGAAATATATTTGCCAACTCTAAGTGATACACAGATAATTGCTACTGAAAACATCATTGCTCTGTGTAATGCTGTAACACAATGGAAAGCAGAGCAATGACAGCAGAACAGCAAAGTCCCATGCTGCAGCAACTGAAGACACACTCAAATGCAGCAGACACAGGCAATAAAACAAAAGAAAGAATCTGCTTACCTTTAGAAGGCCTCAGGCACACAAGAATCTCCAACAGGATACTCTTGCTTCCATCGCAAACACATCAATGAAGTCTGCAAAGGGGTGGATTCTGGCTCCACTCCTTCCAGTCACTCAGGTGCTTTTCATGCACCTGAGCTCCCCCGAGTTGGCCCTGCCTTTCCACCAGGTGTTCAATCACTTTTTCAAGCTATGACTTCATATTTATGCTACACTTTGATTGAGACTAAATTCTCATTGAGAAAACAGCAACAGGAGCAAAATGATTTATTATATCAAAGAAATGTTTTCTTTCCATAGCTTGCTCCCAGTTGATGTCACTGTGCTCTGTCATGCTTATATACCTCATTTATATGAGGCATGAGATAACACATAATCCCAAAGGAAGATTTCAGAAAATGCTAATTTTCCATTCTTGCTTTTGTATACATGCTAGTTATCATTTCAGAGAAATAAGAATTTAGTTGACATTATGTTGTTTCCTCATTTCCTGTCATGTTCATTTCAAATGTCTAAGTGTATGCTATTTCCCATTGTAAGAAATACATCCATACAGAAATAACTTCTCATACAACCACTATAGTTATGAGAACATTTAACCCATTGTAATATCACCATTGTGGTAAGGCAGGATACTTACCTGGCAGAGGAGACACCATGATCAGGCAGGTGGTTTTCCCAGGGTGAGGCTCATCCCCTGCACACCGGTTTGATGACTCCTGTGATTTCCCCAGATGTGGGAAACTCAACTGCCTAATTTGTGCTAGTGTATTTATATAGACTGGGGGAAGAATTCCTTGACAGCAGCCCTGTAGAGAAGAACTTGAGGGTCCTGGTGGGTGAGAAGCTGGATGTAAGCCACCAGTGTGTGCTTGCAGCCCAGAAGGTCAACTATATCCTGGGCCACAATAAAAAAGGGGTCAGCCAGCAAGGAGAGGGAGGTGATTGTCCCCCTCTACTCAGCTCTTGTGAAGCCCCATCTGGAGTCCAGGCCTGGGGCCCCCAGCACAAGAAAGATGCAGAGCTCTAGGAGCGTGTCCAGAGGATGGCCACTAACATGATCAGAGGGCTGGAGCACTTCTCTTATGAAGAAAGGTTGAGGGAATTCGGCTTGTTTAGCTTCAAGAAGAGAAGGAGACCTCATTGTGGCCTTCAGTACTTGAAGGGAGCATATAAAGAGGAGGGGGAATGCCTGTTTGCGTGGGTTGATGGTGATAGAACAAGGGCAACTGGTTTTAAACTAAGACAGGGGAGATTTAGGTTAGATATTAGGAGGAAGTTTTTCACACAGAGGGTGGTGATACACTGGAACAGGTTACCTAAGGAGGTTGTGGATGCTCCATCCCTGGAGGCATTCAAGGCAAGGCTGGATGTGACTCCAGGCAGCCTGGTCTAGTGGTTGGTGACTCTGCATATAGCAGGGGGATTGAAAGTAGATGATCTTCAAGGTCACAGAATCTCTCAGGCCATTCTATGGTTCTATGATATTTCTATGATTAAGATTTCTACAGTGGCAATAAGGTGACCTAGTTTAAGTCCTCAGTGTATACTTATAGAATATCTGGAAAAATCCAGATTTGCACTATGGGAGAATGAATATGTTAGGTTTTGCAACTATCAGAAACCTCTTCTCATAACAATAACCTTAACATGACAGTCTAGCACCATCCAGGTTGAGCATCATCCAACATCATCCTGGATTTCAATATATCTAAATTTACTGGGAGATCTCCAAATGGTTGTAGTCGTTACTACTGGTTACAGTTCTCCTCCCCAGCATAGTCTTGCATGCATGGGAATCTGCAAGATTTTGCTACTGAAATGTGAGGCAAAAAGGCACCAAGTGTTTCAGTCTTAATGTTTTCAACCTTTACTAGAAGTTCTCTAGCTGCCAGCCCTCATCTTCTGCATCCTGTTGATGAGGTGGTTGGTAACAAACCATCAGGAGCACAAAACCAGTGTTCTTTCCAGAGTTTTGACAGCCATGTCTTTGGCTGTATGCTGGAGCTCTGTGTACTCAAAAAGTTACTTGCATATGGCATAAGCATCCTGTCTTCTTTCCTTTCTATATTCATCCTGATATCCTACATTAAAATAGTAAAACAAATTATAATGGCAAAAACTACACAAATCAGCACTGTGAACTGGATTAATATAATATTACGTTTCCCCATGAAATTCTATGTAATTTGCTTCATTTCATTTTCTGAAACTTGTTTGAAAAGTTTGTTGTATGTATATATAAATGCTTAGAACAGCAAAAAGCAATTGGCTTCATGTCTTTCATTTGTTTAGGTGGCTGTAGGTAAGAGTGAACAGGTAAGTTGAACACTGAAAGATGGAAGTGACTTGGAGGGAATTAGTTGGTTGTGCTGTCAGCTAAGAAAATTTCAGTGGTTCAGTAGAAGAACTAGCAGAGTTTGCATGCATTTCCATATCGCCATATTTACAAATAGATGCCATTTTTAGATTTACTTATGGAAACCTTATGTCTCTTTTGGATCTGAGACAACTGCAGACAAATATTCCCTGAAACAGAATGAGTTATCTACCTGACAAACTAAGTTCAAGAAATGTTTTCTATATGTCTTATCTAGTATTATTATCAGTAGTTCTTTATTCACTTATATCTATGCAATTTGAATGTTTAAGTAATCTTTATGGTCTCAGAACCAAGATGCTTTTTAATAACTTTCTATTTCATTGCATAACTAGACAGGAACGAGAGCTACACACTCCTAGCTACCTGCTATTCAGCAAGTACAGGCCAGGCAGTAACAATATTTGCATTTACATCTACAGGCCCTTAAGATATACAGACTAAAACAAATAGTCATGTGTCTTTGTAATCTTGTTTTTTTAAGTGTCATTTATAAGTATCATTTGATTTACTTTTGTACAACGATTACAATTTTACTTTGCTATAACTAAAAGAAAATGACGCTATATTTCAAGGTCAGCATACTACAAAGAGTAAGAAAATAACTTCACAGGAGATACTTCCAATTACTAATTGTATTATAGCTGTGCAGACATTCATCTCTGTGTAAACCAAAATTTAATAGATTACTAAGAGAAAGAGTGGCAAATTCATTATAAAAATACAGCCAGAAGGATCTGTTCTTTCTCACAGAGGCTAAAATTTTAGAAGACATCATCTAATATCTTTAGTCAACAAACAAAAACAAATACATAAACATCTTCATGCACTCTATTTCCATGGAATAACAGACTAAACTTTGTATAACAACTTCTCAAAATTTGCCATATTTCCCAAGAATCGCAACAAGCATGTCATCAAAATCCCTTATTTCCTAACTTAGCATTGTCATATCTTCCATCTACTCAAGAAGTTTACTTATGTAAAACTAAGACTTTTTTATGATATATTCTGTTCTGAACTGAAAACTTTGAAAGGGGTAACACTTGCCCAGGGTAGTGCTATTGCAGTCTGGATGACTGAATCATTTTTTTATCATTACATTTGGCTTCCTGGATTCACAGATGTCAGAACCATAGGGGAAAAAATACACACACACACACACACACATATAAAAGCATGCATGCGGTTGGCCCACAGACTGAGAGATTATGACAAGTGCAGATTATATGAGTCTTCACTGCTGAAGGTCTATTTGAGCTCAATGAATATGTTCAAGCAATTTAATATAGCTTGCCCTGCACGTATTGCTTAGGGACAATGGGAAGTCACTTCACTTTATTGTATCACTAGCTGTAGACAAAGCCTTGTCATTTCTGTCTGTCACACATTTTCTATGCCATTTTTGAAATCACACTTTAGTTTCATCTCCATCTGGGGTAGAAGCAGGAGTATTGTAATGTAAGAAGAACTTGTGGCTTTTTTTTTTTTTTTTTCTGTGTGTGTGTGTATGTGTGTGTGTGTGTGTGTGTGTGTGTGTGTATTTTTAACTTGATTGGATGATGAGAGCCTTGAAAATGCCATGACATAGGCTGGTCTTTTGATGGTTCAGTAGGCTGACCAACTGCACAGCAAAAAGAAGCTTAGAATTACAAGTACTACATTAGCACAGCTCATATGGGAAATGACATCTTTCCAACAGAGATAGATATGCCCTGCTTAGTTCAGCCAAACAGAGATTCTTCAGATCTGTTCTTTGGCTTTTTGAATATGCGTTCATAAATTTTATACATCTCATTAGCACATTTTGTGGAAAACAGGAGAAATGGTAAATCAAATTATGTCCCAACATACAAATGTAAATGAAGAGTTTGGCTTTGAATATGAAACTCAGCAGTTAAACAGTTTATACCAAATTAGTGGGAGATAATATTTCAATGTCAATTATAGTGAATTAGACTGCCTTTAGAACAGAAACAATTTTACTTTTGCTAAGTGTTAAAAAGCAACCCTATAATATCATTAACCATTTGACCTTCTGATAATTTGCTAAATTTACAGTGATGAACATGCATTTTCTCGTCCTTCCATGAGCATGGAAACAGAGCAAGTAAAACAATTTCTTCAACATGGGCACAGTTAATTATCATCAAATTCAAGAAATGAATGGCAGTAATCTCAAAACAGAGTTACCGGTTTTAGTAGAACTGAAGGATTATGGAATCATAAAATGGTTTGTCTTGAAAGGAATTTTTAAAATCATCTTCTTCCATCTTCAGTTCAGATTTGTTGACTTCCTGCCAATGAATGTATTGGTCTTCTTAGTCCCTGTTCAAGCTCTATTGAAAGTGCTCTGAGTTGGGTTTTTTTTGGTTGGACCTCTCTCTTGCAGTACTGGCAACAATTATATAATCTCATAATATATAACCTATAGTTTAATGGTTTAAAAGAAAAAAAAGAGTTTAATGATCATTAAAAAAATGTGTAAGAGAAGGTCAGAAATTGAGAGTGAAATAAAATCCAATAATTGTGTTCTGAAATCTTTTCAAATACTCTCCAATACTCCTTATGTCCTTTACACGCCAAAAAAATAAAACAGTAATTAAATCACTGACAATTGCAAAATATTTACAACCTTCTTATAATGTGTGATTTGCCTCTGTGATATCCCGTCTATATCCATATGCCATTCTATGGTTATCTGACATTTTCCAGGATAAAACCCTTAAAATACTCCCTTTTTTCTTCCATTCTAGGATTTAAATCTGCTGCTTAGTCCATTGTTTATGTCTCCGAAATCACAATTTTGTAAAATCTCCCAATATATTGGTATACCACATCTGGCTAGGATGGAATTGACTTTCCCTGCAGGAATCTATGTAGAGCTGTGCACTTATAGCTAGAGCAGCATTAATGCTGTTTCTCTAATCCTTAAAAAGCCAGTAGGCTGGTGGTAAAAAAGAGTTGAGGAGGTGACATTGCCAGAACAGCTGATTTAGGGCAACCAAAAGAATATTCCATACCATATGACATCACATACAGCAAGAAAAGATCACAAAGTCACAGAATTGTAGGGGTTGGAAGGAACCTGCAGAGATCATCGAGTCCAACCTCCTGCCAAAGTAGGCTCTTTCAAAAAGATGGGGAAGAGGAAAGGAGAACTCTTGCTATGAAAATGTTTGTCTTCCCAAACAACTTCTATATGCATACTGAGGCACTGCTTACCAAGTGGTGGCTGAGCATCACTTGTTGACGGGAAGCAGAGAATAATTATTTTCTGTTTTTGTTTTTTTTTATGCGGCCTTCCCTTTTTTGTTCTTTCTTGTAATTACACTGCTCCTTATCCCAATCCATGCTAATTTCTAATAGTTTCTAGATGTTTATATTATTCCTGTGTCTTTGACTTTCATGACTTTCATTCTCTGTAGACAAAGTGTTTGCCAGACCACATATCATTTTTCACTGGTAACTTCCAAATCCAGCAGTTCTAAACATAGCTGTAACAAAATAATCACACAAGCAAACACCACTTAATGGGGAACATCAAACCCAAGGGCATGAATAAACTTCTAACTGGAAAACTGATTTGAAGCACACATCAAAGTTCTTACACATTCCACACTTTTGTTAATGAAGTATCTAATATAATCTTCTTGTATGTTCAATAGAGGAAAAAAAGCAAATTAGGAAGACAGGCTTTTGAAGGAAATCTTCATTCCACTGACTGTCCAGGAAATTTAGGGTGCTCCGGTCACTATCTTATGCACCTCAGTGATGTGCAATGAATCTTGTAGATGCTAGCTGTCAAAACTGATGAAGAGTACACGCCTGTAAGAATAGAAATTAGAGCAGCTTCACTTTAAAGTAAATAAATAAGTAAATAAACAGGCAAATCTGAAAGAGATATCACTTGGCTTTCGGATCACAAAGCAGCATTACAATTCCAGTCACTGAGAGTCTGAATTGTAATTTGCCTGAGGGATTACAGCCCCACAGCTTTCATCACATTCAATTATAGCGGTTAGGGTAATTGTCATCCATTCTGTAAAAGTTTACTTATGTCCAGTTGTCTTCTATAATATCACTTGTGTTCAGAGAGAAAATCTGGGTTTTGACTTCATGATTTCCAAATATTTCTCTCTGTAGAAATCTAATGTCAAATGAAGAAAAAACAAAAAACAAACAAACAAAAAACACAAAAAAGCAAACCACACACCCACAAAAAAACATAATAGGAAGAAGCACAAATTACCTTCTTACTGACATAGATACAAATCACAGCTTCAGACTCTAATGTTTAATTAGCTATCTATGCCCATGAGAAAATCAAGAAATATCCATTGTGGTCCCTTTAGGATCATGGATTTTAGTTTCTACAATACTTCTGACTGTAACTTTAATTATAAGTTTGTTTTATTTTGAAGAGACTGAAAGACTGTACAAAATTTATTGGACTGGAAATGCCACAGGTTTTACTACAGAATCCATCTACGCACTTAAGAACATTTGAATAAAAAAACTATAGTGGATGCAAAATTAAGCATTTTTTTTAAGTTTATTAGTATTTTTCATTTCAGAATAATATATTTTAAAAACATAATAAAGAAAGAAACACACAAGAGTGTGGAAAAGGCCATGAAAAAGCTATTAATACATTTAATGCATCAGGCATTTTAAGAACAATGTTCTTTGCTGAGTGAAACATACTAGCAAATCCTTCTGTTGTACACTGTTGAGTGTCCAAGTAAGATGGAACATCAGCGAGAAAGAAAATAAAATAATATTTCATTAAGAAAAGAAAAAAAATTATTTATAAGAAAATAATATGTAAATAATATCCAGAGTAATAAATAATGTATATTTCTTTCAAAATAGTTTGAAATTATGTTTTTATTTTTAATTAGAAAAGTGAGCAATTTGAAATTTATGAGCAAACAACTCTCATACTATAATTTTACATAATTGAGGTATGTGATCATATTTGGAAATAACACAGAAACTGAGGACCTTCTGGGACATTTTGGAGTCCAGGGCAACTAGCTTTAGATCTCTTCCCCTTTTTAGCCAGAACTAATATTTCCCTTCTTGAGAAAGGCTTCAGAACACTTTTCCTAGTATCACAATGCTCTTCTTTTCCTAGATCTCTAAGACCACAGTTAGCATCAAGTGATATATGTGGAAACCTGATTTTGACACGAAACCTATTCAGTGTGTGATATAATTGTAGAATGATATAAAGTATGACTACTTTCCATCATTAAATTTAAGCAATAAATATTTTCTAATGTAGGACTTTCTAAATCAAGATCACAAAGAAATCTATGAAAATTTTGTCAATAGTCATTTTCATAAACATGAAAAAAGATGGATTGCTTCAAGTGATGTCGAGTTTATTTTCTTTCTTTCTGGAAAAAAAAAAATAAGTTTTCCACTTTCTTTGAAGAAAATTTTGTGTACATGACATTTAGAAGACGCAGAAATAACATTTCTATTTATATTTCTTTAAATAGAAATGTAAGAGAAAGACAGAAGAGCAACAGGAATAAAAGAATTCTACTGAATTCCATCAAAGTGATACAGAAGTGCAAATGTTTCAATTACACAATTTAGTCTTAATCTGTGTCTTCATAAACAAAGGGAAGCTATTTTAATCAAAGAAAGGAAAATGAACTTGAGTGGGGAGAAAAAATAAATACAATGTTTATTTTATTAGAGAAATAAATACTGCTGTAACATAAAGCTATGTTTAAGCATTATTACTGTTTTGTTTTTTTTTCTAAAATAAATACCTTCTTAGCAAGAGATAGAATAGAAAGTGTAACAAACCCAACAATTAACTTATAAATAAATTTTTCCTAGGTTGTGAATAGAATGTGTCTCGCTGAGTAGTGTGAATCTATTGATGAGATCAATGACTCATGGAGCAGAAGTGTTCTGGTTTTACTTAGTTTTAGACAGGAATGCAACTGTTTCCTTTTTTTAGTGTGCGGTCATCAAGTTATTGTTATCATGGGAGAAAGAGAAATTCTTTGCTGCATACAGCGAGTACTTTCAAAAAGTCTTATTAGTGAAGTTCTAACTTTTTATTACATAACAGATCAACTTAAACATAGGTATGACTTAATGTTTTGATAAGTAAGTTGTAAATATACTTAATAGATACTCCTGTTTTGTTAAAATGTTGTTTTATTAAATATTGTGAGATACAGAGAGCCAATTACTGAATGATAATTTTAATAAGCTTTACTTTTACTAGTGCTTAATTTTTTTTCCTCAGTCTTGAATCTTCATTCTTTAAACAAAACAAAACAAAACAAAACAAAAAAAAAAAAAAGAAGAGAGAGGGAGAGAAAATAGTCATAGAGGAAAGAAATTGCAGCTGATGGATATGCCTTTAAATAGATATCTCCCGCGTAAGTTACATCAGTCCTGACAAAGGTTTATGAACTTGAATATCAGCAGCTTTCCACTAAACTGAGTTCCACTAAGTGGAATAAAGACAACTTAACCTTAAAGTATCAAGGGAATGACGTGTCTTTTACTACCTTACATAATCATAACAACAATATACTCGAAAACAGCTCATAGCCACTCTATAACTACCTCTTTACCTTTACAGTTTTTGCATGATATAGTTAAGATTTTTTAATATTTACAAAATCTATTATAAGATAGATTGCACTATATAAAAAAAAACATTTTAAACAAATTTTATTTTACATTAAAACAAGTGTTTGAAAGTAATTGCATTCATAAGTAATAGTGTCATTATCCAAAATATTTAGCAAAATAAATATTTACCAACTTGGAAATCACAAAGTACAAATTAGAAGAGGGTACATATTGTGGCCCACAGAACTCAACAACCATGACTACTTATTGATAATTGATAGAACTACTATATAATCTAAAATTCATTCTCAAAAAAAAAAAAAAAAATCATTCTTAAAAGGAAATTAATATTTCCTCTTAATACTGCCTTAGCCTCTAAAAAGTGAATCCAAACAATGAGATCTAACACACATAAAACTTTAAAAAATAACTCAGTGAAATTTTTATCATTAGAATAAAATAGTGATCAGAGAAACGAAGACAGTATTTTGTTTATGGTTAGAGAAAATAATTATAATCAAAAATGTTTTAAAATTTGGCTGACTTAAATTTTTACTGTAACGAGTTCAGAAAGCCAAGACAGATTGCCAGCTTCATCATGCAATAGCATATGTTAAGAAATAATATTATTAAAAGTATAAAAAATACCAAATGGTATGTATGTGCTATATTTTGTGTTATAAAGGAGGGATGGCAGTTTAACAAAGACTATTAGAAAATTCTGTAGGTCCCTCATATTTTTAAATCGCAGTTTTAGTATGTGATATTATCTTTAATCTCCCATACTGGAATAGTAAGGATACAGTGGTGTATTCTTTTAGTGGTGTGCTACTAGCTAGAATCATAAACGCAGGGAGTAGAAATGTAATTATAGTTGAAAATAAATCCTTTTTGCACAGTTGCTAAGGGTCTTTTAAATGTTCTAGTGCTTCTTCTCACACACAACATTCTGCAGCTTGCATTTATTTCTCCTGGTAGAGATTGCCAACTCCTTAGAGGAACCCGCTGCAGGGTTATTTGACAGATGTGAATGGCACAGCAAGAGAAACATCTTCCTGTTCCTCCTACATTAAGAAACCTTTAATTTCAACTGCAGTGGATAGATGCCCATATTAGTTGCCCACACAGTCTGTCATTTTAAGGATTACATAGTAAAGAAGACACCTGAGGCCTTGTACATCATACTGTTTCTTTAGCTACTGCATTAGGCAGCTACCATGTGGTTCATCAGGTCTTAAAAGACCAAACAACCATTGGCAATATATGAGCATTCCCACCTACTAAATATATTTATATAGAAACTATTCTAACATTTCATTTTAAATGTGGGAATAAATTAGCAATCTGACTCAGCATGTTAAAAATCTACAGCAATCATGGCTGACATTTGGAATCCAGCATGCAAGAAAGTATCTGCGGAGTCCTACATAACCCAGTTTGTAGGAGGATAATGTGGCAATGTGTGCCTCAGGTATGGCCTTTCATTGTATAAGTGTCTAAAGCAGGAGAACACATGTTTGGGAAGTGCTGTAGAGCCTTCTTAGTCACATAACCAGTAGTTGTATCTAATAAACATCTATTTGTCTTTCTGCCCATAGTGTTAGCAGTTCAAACTACTCAGTACATTCACTCTCACTTAAAAATTGGAAAACAAGCACTAATTCTGTTTGAGGATGGACAGGTAGCAAACTAAAATCAAACAACATTAGATCTTTCTCTTTAGTGCTAAGAGAAATTAGATGTTAATGGTTAATGAAATGTAGATCGGTGTTTCTCAGTACTCATAAATGAATCTTTGTAATATAGTCCAGCTTTGTGCTTCCCTGAAATAACTGGTGAGTAATAATATATTCAGATTAAATTTTTAAAAGTTATTTTCATGTGAAATTTTTAAACATTATTATAGTATATAAATTAAATTATTCATCCAAGGATTTGTAGAAGACCATTATCTCCCTAGCTAATTGAGCATTAACCCAGTGTACTACATGATGTTATGATATGGAATACTGATAACCAAAAATCATAAACCCATGACAGGTATACATTGCCTGACAAACCCTTCCCAGTTGTTTCACAAATAAAGTTGCAGAAGAACAAAGTGGGAAACCCTGACACAAAAAGTCAGCTTTTCCTGTTTAATTTGTTTAGTTGTCTTTTGTTCTGAAGCAAGTACATTTACATCACATCCATAAAATTTTGTCTTTGATACAGGAATAAATGTTCCAATTAATCATCAATATAACTGCCCCTTTCTTAAATTATATCCTGTCCTCACCAGTTGCCCCTGTAGGAAATAAGAACTCAATTACTGTTAAGCAGACCTTCAGCAGACTAAGATGCAAATCAGGCTCCAATGATTTCTCAACACATTATTGCTGTGATATGACAGTAGAGCTAAGTAAGTCTTAGGATTCCTGTCAGAGTTTGACAGTTAACTATCAGGATGGCTTTAGGGAAATAGCAACTTCCAAACTGATCTTCTTCTACCAGATCTAGCATTTAAACAATTATTTTTTTCACAAATTCTTGAGCTAGTGGTGAAAAGAAACTAATACTGTTGTACACTTGTGCCTGCAATGTTTCTTTGAGCATTTTTAGCAGCAGTATGCATTCTCTGTTGATGTGGTGAACATATTTAGTGCTAGTAGGGACAAATGGCACCAAAGGAAAGCAGGGCTGGACATAGTAGTAGCTGTTTAATGGCTCTTATTTCTAGGATCAGTGTCTTCTTGGGTTTTGTGCCCCAAGTTTATTTGGTTATCTGACAACTTGGGGAAGCTAACTGTGAGTCCACTGTGAGTCTACTCTGATGAGAAACTTTAGATTTTCAATTCAGTTGATCAAGGTTTGATCATTTTTTTCACAGAATATTAGAGTAGGATTAGAGACTTCTCAGGATGATTTAGTTCACTCTTCCTTCTCAGAGCAACAGAAAGATCATATCCAATTAGGTTTCAGATATCTCCAGGAATGTAGACTCACCAATTTCTTTAGCAACTTTTCCATTTTGATCACATGTATAGTAAAAAATATTTAGTTATGTTTATGTAGAATTTCTTGCATATCAGCTTCTTTCCATTGCCACTTGTCTTTAGTACCATTTACAAGAGTCAGTCCCTTCTAGTTCAACACGGTACAAAACACTTATCATCTTAGTAGCCTTTTACTGAACTTGTTCCACTATATCAATGGCTGACTTATATTGAGGAAACACACACACTGGACATGGCATTCCAGCTGTGGCCTGGAACCTGTGATAAGCATTACTGATGGTACTGCTCTTCTTAAAGCAAGTCAGAACACCATTGGACTTTTTTGTCTAGCAGAAATCCTAGTTCCTTTTTTACAAAGCTACTTTCCATGCTTTCAGTACAGTGTGTACTAGTGCATGGAAATGTTCCTCCCCAGATATAAGATTTTGCATTCCCCTCCAGTCTTCATGAGGTTCATGCTGGTCCATCCTCCAGCCTGCTGAGGTCCCTCTGAACAGCAGAATTATCATCTGTCTAAGACAATCCTCTCAATTTTCAATTGCTTGCAAGCATGCTGAGGATTTGCTCTGTCCAATCATATTGGTCACTAATGAAAATGTTAAATAGTATTAGTTCAAGGATCAGCCCGAGGCAAGCCACTAGTGACTGCCCTTCAACTGAAGTTTGTGCAGCAGATATACAATCTTATCAATGCGATTCTCTCACCTCAATGAAATTGTAGCCCTGCAACTGCAAACAGACCTCTGATTGAGGGAGATACCCAATTGTATAATTTTCCCAGAAAATACATGAAATCTTCTCTCACAGAGCTATCTACTGTAAGAAGTTTCATATTTGTGTTCATACACTTGAGATGGGACCATTAAATGCATTTTATTTGGTGTCAGGGACTCTTTCATCCACATGTGCCCGCACCTTACCAACCCAGCATATCAATTTAATCCCTTGATTGTAGGCTGTTCCCTATCTTTCCTAGATAAAAGTTCTTCTCACGAGTTCAGTCCACCTCTTAGCAAGGATAATTTTGCCTCAGATAAAATCTTGAAGGCTCAAGATTTTGTGGATAGGTTTTTAGCTTTATGTATTTCGAGAAGTGTAATGTTTATCCCTGAATGAGCATAAATTATCTATAGCAGAAAAAATCTCCTTTTGGCTGAATTTTCAGACTATTTTACATGTCTGTCTTCTGGAAATCTGGAATGAAACAGTAATAAATGTTAAAATGACGAAGAAATCATTTCAAAAAAATAAAAAGTAAAAATTTCTATGAAAATGTCATATTTTCTTCTCATTAATACCTAGGACATATTTTCAATTACATAGTAGAGAAATAATGATTGCAGCTTTTCCTTGTTTACACAGAAAATTGTATGGGATATATGTAACTTCCAGAAGTTTGTTACTGAATGAAACATTTATCTGAACTGTGTTACTATATGACTAGAAATATGCTTGCACCATAGTACAATGGCATTGCAAAGTTATCTTCAGAAGTAACATATATTGATACTTGCTGGAACATTTCTAGTTATAAACATTAGATTTTCTTCCTCATAATAATATGTCTGTAGACATGTAAGCATTTTCTCTCAACATAAATGAAAGTACAAGTCAGAAAATATTCTTGTTTTTTAGTTGCTTTTTTACATAGAACAGTCAATGACTTGCTGATATTAAGAGGGGTGCTACGAAAGTAATGTCTCCTTTCTTTATTCTGTTGGCCCACGATGTCATAGGCTGTTGGTGGTTGTACTGCTATAGAAGAAGAACCTTCCCAATATTCTGCTACGTTTCATTGCTATGTGACAGATGGCAGCAGAAGGGCAATCTGACAAAAGGGTATCTGACATGGAAGTACACATGAAACAAAGGTATGGAATTGAATTCCTCCATGCAGAAAAGATGGTACCCACTGACATTCACTGATGCTTGCTGAATGTTGATGGAGACTGCACAGTGGATGTAAACACAGTGAGGTAGTAGTGGTGCATTTCAGCAATGGCAACAGTGACAGTGGGTAACCCCTGTTGTTGCACAGTCTTACGAATGCAATACACAGGCTCTTGTTCATTGTTGTTGAAAATGCATAGCTAATGGTGGTGACTATGTTGAAAAATAGTGTTTTGTTGCTGAGACTATCAAATAGCATTATTGTGCTCTTCGTATCTGTTTTAGTTTCTATGGAAACAAATAAGAGGCATTACTTTCAGGCTCGCCTTTGTATATCAAAAATCTTAGACTGCTGGAGACATCTCTACTGAAGTTAATACTTCCCTCAAAGTATAATATCAGAGAGCCCTAGGCAGTACTCTGCAATCCCCCGAAGCTTCTTGTTACCAAACCGTGTACTATGAAGGCTTACATTTTAATAGATCTCTTAGTAAGGCAAAGAGACATTGCTACCTCACATCTAGTTTTGTACACCATCAGAATAGCTTTAAGTGTTTTGGCTTAGACTTTAAACTCTCTGTATTCAATACCATTTGCAAGTGTTTGGCCACTAGGATTCTCCTTGAATCTGTCCTCCACTGTCTTTTTCTGTGCTTGTTCCCGGTGACATTTTCTACACCATAGCTCCCAGCTATCCCTCAACCACAAAGGTAGTTGAAGCAGCTTCCAAAAATATCAGCTCCCAGGAGCAGTTGTTCAGTATTGGAGTATGAAATAGTCTCCACTCTGTTCAGTAAATGAATTCATGATGCTGAATTCCCAGCTGACATTAATAGCAGCAAGGAGCAAGAAGAGAGTTAATGTTAATTTCTGCAGGTAGTGCATGAAAGCAGATAGAGAAAGCTTGAAAGGTCAACATCTGCTGTCATACCAGAAAGGTGCAAAATTTGATTGGCTAGTAAATGTCAACACCATGTTCTAAAATCTACATGCTATCCTTTCAATTTAATCTTAGTTTGCAGCCCAGCTAGAGATCATGCAGCACGTATCAAAAACCCCTGAGTTTGAAAACTGAGCTGTGTGATTGCCTTCCCATGGCAATACAGCACTTGTAAATTACAAACTTGTCATTTAATCAGCATAGTAGGCAGTATACTCCTGCAACTTCTTTATATCAATTTTCAGGGAATGCTGAAGAATCAGCAATGACTATATACCACAAAGAACTGCAGCTCCAACTGTTGCCATGGTATTATGTACTCCTTTAAAAGCAGTGACTAGAATGTAAAATAGATAATGAACCTAATTGATTCCCTGCACCTCACAGAGATGCTTTATTTTGGTCTCTTGTTTTGTTCCCTGTTTTACCTCACAATATATCAGATGCAGGACTACATTGTTTAGTGCACTGATTACATTAATTTAGAGAGCAGATGCACTTCCTAAAGTAGAAATATGATGACCAGCTCTAAGCAATGAAGGTGAAAATTACATCTCTTTTTTTCTAGATGGAAAATAACACTGTTGGAAAACATATTTTCAGCCTCTGTTTATGTAAAAGTTTCTGTAAGGTATATTAAACTAGTGAAAGCTAGAGACAGAGAGGGGAAGAGAGAGTTTATATTATCTGGATGTGTACAGATAAGTTATTATGCACTGCACCAGTAAAACATGACTGCAAGACTATGGTCCTAAATGTACATAGTCACATTAGGTGTTGTACTGAACTAATTGTAGAGCTGCATAATATGGATGATTACATGTTCAGGAAGTTTCACACTGTCTGATGAAGTTCTGTGCTCTGCCTTGTCTTTGTGGGCTTTACATTACCTGATGCATCTTTTCTTTCCTCTGTGGTTTGACTCAAAAGCACTGTGATATAACTTGCTTAATTCATCTGATGCAGTAGTAGCTGGAAGGAGACAGAAGAAAGATGCATATCCTTCTTAGCGAGTTGGAGAAGAATTACTGTGTGAGTCAGTGAATAGCACAGATAGAAGAGAGGACTAGCAAATCTCATGCACTTACATGAGTGGATGGTGGTGCCATCTCCATAGTGGTCATGTTTTCAAGGGGAAACTGTTTTATTTTTGAATTTCCCAGTAAGTACAGGTAAGCTGGAAAAAGCAGCAGGTGAAGTAAAGGAGAGAATCATAAAAACTCTTCCAGATCTCTCAGTAATTCTGCCAAAACATCCTACATAATATTTCAGCACCTTCAGAGTTCATCAGACAGTTGTGCACGATCCACTATATGAGGAAAAGCAGTTGTTAACTCTATCATACATTAACAGCATATGGCAACTAACTAAGGAAGGGAATTATGTTCTTTATTCCTCTAACACTAAAAAAAACCCCACAAATGTGTTTTGGCTGCATACAGATATAGCAAAAAGCAGAGATAAATGAGAGAATGAGACTATAGAATATAGTATTATCAGTACAAAGGCCAGTCTTTAAAAAGTAGTAAAAATTCTTAGAACGTGTGACAAAAATATCAGGTTTCAAGTAATTTTTAAAGATGGCTAGCTAAATAATCATACTTTCCTTACCAAAAAACCTGAAATTTCAAATCACAAAAACCTGAAAATTCAAATCACAGAAAATAGTATTTGGGAGTTATAGGAAATGGAGTCATTTAACTGGTTCCACTTTTTTATTTAGTCCTTCATTGCCCATTACTACTCCAAGTAGGATATGACGGTTTGTAAGAAGATATAGGTCAGAATGTTACAAGGCTTTTAGAATTCTAGTACTAATACTTAAAACTCATTCCGAGAGTTTCTCGCTTTTTTCTAAATAACTGCTTAATGACTGCTATTCCCATATTATATGAAAAAAAAATACTCAGGAAAGTAAAAGGAGAATATAAATTTTTGTTTTGTGGGCACATTCTTGGGGAAAAAAAAAGTCTTCCACACACCCTCAATGCCAATTTTAGAGGTGGTTTGAGCCAAAAAAAAATATTGCTCACCAAGCTATGGCTCTCTATCTTGCAATCAGTGTAACAACATGAGTAAGATTCAGTTTCCAAAAAGATTGTTTTTCACATGCATGAGAATATACTCAGGCAACACCAGCAAAGATCTAGAGAGGATTATGGAAATTATACCATTTCTGTCACTATACTCGTTACTTAGCAGGACAACAGTTTTTCCTACTCTTCTATGCCTTTCTAGTTATTTTACTTACTCCTTTAAATTTAAACACACTACATTTCCTGTGGCTCTAGTAAAATGCACCAAGAAGAGCAGGACTGAGGTTTTGGAACAAGTTTCTCTTATCCTGACAGTCACTTTGCCTCTCATTTATCTAGTATATATGTCCCAAGTCAATTGTGCATGGCTGCTCTAATACCTCCTCTTATAATTTTTCCTTCTTATCTCAATCACAGTCACTGAAGCAAAGAACCTTGCTCTATCTTTTGAATATAATTATATGAGTAATTCATACATGGATCTACTTGTTACTGACTTTCTTTAAAATCCCTCTCCCCCAAAGTTACATGTAGTAGAAATAGTACATCTGCTCACACATACATTTAGATTGTTAATGATTCTTTTGAACATCTGCTTTACTGCTTCTGAACAGTTGTGGTTTCTTTAAGAAGACACGAGGGACTGGACCCATGCCACTTCAATCTTGGCTACTTTTTTGAGAAAAACACCTCTGGGAGCCATTTGCATATATGGTGCCATATCTACATGAACTATAGCTCACTGTTTCATCACTTCTTATCCCATTATGTTATTGATCAGTCTGTGCAGTTATTCACTACTGCAGTACAAACTTACTTTGCATTTTTGTTTCATTGCTTACTACTCAGATACACTGACTATGAGAACTTTATTACGGCCCTTAGTCAAATACGATATGCCGCTGAACAACAGCCAGTATAAGAACATTTTGGTGCCACAGCAGAACAAGTAGCAATAGGCAGAAAGTGGAGCACAGGAAATTCCATATTAACATAAGGAAGAACTTTTTTACTGTCTGAGAGATGGAGCACTGGAACAGGCTGACCAAAAAGATTGTGGAGTCTCCATCACTGGGGATATTCCAGATTTATCTAGATGTCTTCCTGTGTGATCTGCTGTATGGAGCATGCTTTGGCAGGGGGGCTGTATTCAATACTCCCTAGAGGTCCCTTCCAACCCCTGCAATTCTGTGATTCTCACATCAGAAAATTCATCTGGGCAGCAATTTAGCTGATAATGTGTGAGAAGCAGCAAAAATTAACCAAGAATTTGTGTGGCAGGACATATATAATAATATACATACACAAGCAAAGATGAAACATCTCCAAAATAAAATAATTTAAAAGTCAGGCCAGCAGCTACTGCATTGTAGGAGATTTGGGGTCAACCAGCCTACAATGGAAAGTATGATGAGGCAAAACACTACAGAATTTCTTAATTCTCAAATAAATTATCTGTATTTCAAATACAAAATAGCTCCTAAACTGATTACAAGTTTGTTTTCTTGCTGGTTGTACCATGTAAGCAAACAATGCAGCAATTTATTTAGAAGAATCAACATAGGCAGAATTACTACTGATTTGTAGGATAGTGGTAATTGACTATTAGCAGTTTTCACTGTGTGTGCCCTTCAGCTACTGCTCAACACAAGTGTCAAAATTGAAAAAATAAGGTTTTTGTCCCCCATCTATAACTATTTGTAATATCTAACCTAGCTCCACACTGATTTGATTTTTTAAAGTTAAATAAAATCTAGCCAACTGCAAGATCATCTGCCAGATATTGATAATTTAGAATTTTAAGTCTCCCTTCTTATGCCTAAACAGGGAAAACAAAGAGACGAGCTCTACGTGGTTAAAGCTTATCTCTAGCAAGGGAAAAAGTACAAGGTTAAAAAGTTAATAGTATTGAATTGGCTAGTTAGTTTCCTGCTAGTCATCACTGAAGATCCATCCAAATCTGATAAACCATCACTTGACCTAAAGCTCCTTCTACTTTAGTAAGCATTGTAGATTTTCATAAATTTTAACTCAGACTGCAGCCAATTCTTTCTGCAGCAACATCACAGCTGAAGCTGTACATCACATCAACTCTGCTTTAGTTATATATTCAATGATCTTTGATATGAGACTGGCAGAACACAGTATTCTGAGAGAGGATTCAATGAAACTTTTGGATCCATCAGATTCATATTCCAATCTTGCCAAGTCTGAATTTCACGGATGATTTCTTGCAAAGGAGGAAATTTTTTTGGCTTGGAAAGTCATTCAAAGATCTTGGAGGGACAATTTACTTGTATAGCGTAAGTGTTGTTTTGTTCATTATCTTAAGTCCTCGGGTAAAACATACAGCAATTACTGATATTTGACTCTGTTGTTAGTTCTGCAATAATTATACAAAGATTACCAAAATAAGTCTATAGCAGAAAAGAATTGATTAAAGCCAGCTGCAGCTGAATATTCTATGCACCCTTCACTAGTATTTCATAATCTCATATAGATTCCCATCTACTGGGGTCTAAACACTGCATTACTATATAACTACATGTGGTCCTCCAAAACTCACAATTTTAACAAAAATCCCAAGCCAAAAATCAAAAGAAATACAAAGAACATTGTTAAGAGAAGCAACTAAATAAATCTCAGTTAATATTAGGAAACAAATTGTCAAAATTATATACCTTTGGACCTAAAATTTTCAGGTGTCTCTATTACATGAAAGTCATGGAGAACTGTTATCCTAACTGCTGGAGTCTCTGGGTATGTTGTTGTTTATTTATTAAATATTCCAAAGCCTAAAATTACTAAGCATACTACATAAACAACAAGGCACAATTGTTATCCAGACCAACTCTTGAAGAGTACAAATTGGAGAATTTAATCTAATTCAATACCATACCTTTGGTGTGCAATTGAACTGAAGTAAAATTTATTTCTAGTTTAAAACTATCTAGCTTTAGTTTCCGAGCAATGAATCTTTTAGGTTTGTGTGCTGAATTAGATATATTTGCACTACGTGGGCATTAATATTCTTAACTCTAACTCATGCACTTCTGAAATAGTTTAGAAGTAGTTTATGTATCTTGCTGCTATCTTTCATCAGTATTTACTGGATGATAAGAGCAAGTATCTCCTACTTCAGTAATATATATGAAATGTTTATAGGTTTGTTATCTAAATTCCAAGTATCAGGAGTTGAAGAACATTGCAATATTCAACTTCACGTCCTTTGTGAAACCAGTTCCTGTTGTGAGAAACTTACAGCATAACATGTATGAAAAATCTTGCATATGAAGCCACAAAAATTTCTAGTAGATCTGAATGATTGATTTTTGATTCATGTAATAAATGAAATAATGTTGCTGTTGTTTTCTCTTGCAAATAAATTGGAGAGAAGCCTGATCAAAGAGAAATAGAGATTCAACAGCTGCTATGTATTTGTTTCCTATTCTACCAGCATGTTTTCAACTTTCAGAATACTGTTGCAATCCACATTTAACAACATTCCCAGTGGCCACACCATCTTCTGTTCCAGAAGGAATTATATGAAATTCTGGTAAATATAATGTCTTCAAGTAAGAGCATAGCAAGAAATTGATTACATTTGTCAGTATCTTTCATACAAAATTTTAACTTAAAACCTGTCTAATGTACTTTCTATATCAAATTTCTTTCTATACCTGGTAGTTTTTACCATGTGTATATCTGAAACATCAACATGCCTCAAGCCATTGTATTCATATAAATAGCTTAAATTTATGTGGCACCTTTCAGCTGTGAAAGTAAAATTGCAGCCTCTGGTGGATGAATGAGTTATGAAAATGCCAGCTTACTGCATGGAATTATAAATGAAAATGTGTTTTATATGTTTGTAAAATAAGATGCCCATTAAAAAAAATCTTAACCATTATAAATTCTCATGCATATCACTTTTGATTTGTTTACTTTCTCATATCACGCATATTATTTTCCAGTTGCTTACAAAAACATTAGCCAATATTTTTGCTAAAGTAGCAAAGTTCCTATTTTGCAACGTTCTCTACAGATGTTGATTTATTTAGTCCTAGAAGAAGCATCTTAGCAAGTCTTAGTGTGGAAGTACTTTGTCTGTAGCTTTTAACTCAATTACACAGCAGTCATTCCAGTTGTTGCCTTTTTCTGCTGTATATATGTTAACAGCAAGAGAAATAAAACTTGAGGTAACTTTTCCCCTTCCATCACATTTCTCAGCAAAAGCAGTATTAAACTGTTATTTCAGTAGGGTAATTTCATGCATACAGTTGTTTTGAACTGAAAGACAAAGGGAAAAACTAAACCTCCCTCCAGTATGTATTCTTTTTTCTATTCATTCTCGGAATCTAGAAGAACATGGGTGGGGTGAGGATTATCCATTTATTTGCTTTTTGGCTGCTGGTTTTGTGTGTATTTGTGATCCATGATAAAAGTTCAATCAGGCAAAAGTTAAAAGTACTTTCAAGGAAATTTTGATTTCAGAAAATTGATTTTGTTAAGCTTAGGAGGTTTATTAAAAGACTGTTACAACTTCACAATAAAACATGTTTTGTTTTTAATTGTGCTACAGTTGTTAGAACTAAATATTGCACTACACCATACTTAAAAGTGAATCTGACTTTAACTAAAATGAAACTTACAATTTTAATTACCTGACATAAGAGAACAGAAAAGTAGTGAAGGAGCTGCAAGGAAATCAAATTCCCAGAATTCTCTTTGTTTGAACATCCTGCAACACCAGAAGAACTGCTGGGAGAGGTCGTGAGATCTCCTATGGAAAAACTCAAAACCTGCCAGGCATTTTTTTGTGCAACCTATCACAGGAAGCCGGCTTTAGTGGAGGGGTTGAACTCAATCTCCAGAGGTACCTTCCAGCTCCTACAAGTCTGTGATTCAGTGATTTAGTGAATAGATGAAGTATTGGTGAGTAGTAACGACAGAAAGAAACGTGCTTTTTTACAGTGTATATTTGATATAACAATCTCCTACAGAAACACTTAGATTTGCCACTGCTTTTAAAATTAGCTGTTCAGACTGAACGATAATTCTGTTTTTAGTTACCTACCATAACCAGAACTACACTTGGAGTTTTAGCAGCTGATGCAATAAATATAATTTTGCTAATACATGTTAAATACATATATGTTAATTTTTAAAGGTTTTTATTTTGCAGAAGAATTATTTTTTTCAGAACAGACTGCTTTTACAGTTTTTTTACAATTTTTTTTTTTTGTATTAAAATAATCAACTTCTATAATCCTGCCATATTATAGAACAAACAGAAATTGGCATATATCTGTACAGATACAAAAGACTATGTAACTTAATATATTTTGTACAATTTTGGTCCCTGAGTAGAGATCATTCCTAAAGTAGGCCTTCTTTAACACATTACTCTTTAAATAACAGATAACATCAATTGTAATACAAATTTTCATTTAACATGTTTGAAAGCAATGTCTTGAAGTTCTGAAGAGACCATTGAAAGCCATATTCCGCTACATTGTTTCCTTAGACGTACCTTAATATCTCAAATAAATGATAGGCTCCTGCCTTTACTATGCAGCTACAACTTCATCTAACATCAAAGCATACTGCTTGTGTTCACTGTTTCTTAAAATCAGACTACTTAGCAAGGTATTTATTCATTTAAGAACCTCCAAAAACTCTTAAAGCACAACAATGCAGAACAATTCTTGTCCATAGTAAATTATTCTTACCTGTAGAAGGCCTTCTATTTGTCTTTCTAAATTAATTTCTCCTGCTTAAGTAGGCTAAAAAAAGTACGAAGCAGTTGAGCTCAATCACTCAGATTTGATTACTTAATTCACCATACACGTAACAATTCCTGATACAGACAGGAGAGATTTAAACTTTTATTTTCAAACACTGTCATTTCTTTCCAGCTGTAGCAACAATGAACGTTGGTTCATTGTGAAAAGGCTAGGTGATTAATTGGTGTAACACCAAGGAAATTCCTATGGCAGAAGCAAAGAGTCTTTCATATACAGTCACTTTACATTAGTTTATGCAAATTGATATCTCGCAAATCAACAGAAATCGGTAAGAAAAAGAAGAGATGCTATGAAGGACTATTCATATAATATAATTCTTCAATGAAGTTAGGAAAAGGAAAACAAAAGAACTGTAAATAAATAAGATGATAATTTCCATTGAAGAAACAGAGCATTGAAAATGTATAGATTTTTACAGATTCTTTGTGCGCCTTTACAAGTTTTATTACAAGAAACAAAGGAATATTAAGGAAGATAAAAGGGAAGATTTAAAAGACTAGGACCATAATTTTAAGATGTAAATGAAAGAGAAGGAGTAATTTAAAATCATTGTAAATATTGGAAGTTAAGTGACTCATAATAATCTATGAGGGCTGCTCTGAAAGTAATGTCTCCTGTTTTATTCTGTTGGCCCACAACATCAGAGGCAGATGGTAGTGGAACAGCAGTAGATGTTGAACTTTCCCATCAATATTCTGTTGCATTTTGTTGCTGTATAACAGATGGCAGCAGAAGGACAGTCTGACAAAACAGTATCTGACACACAAGTGCACGTGAAGCAAAGGTGTGGCACTGAATTTTTCCACATGGAAAAAATAGCACCGCTGACAATCATCAAAACTTGCTGAACATTTCTGGAGAACAAACAGTGTGCATGGGCACTTGAAGTTGTGGAAGTTGTATTTCAGCAGTGGCAACAGCAATATGAAGTAGAACACATGTACTAGGAAGCCACGCAGAATTTTACAAGTATGGCATGCAGGCTCTTGTTCATTGCGGGCAAAAATGCATAGCTAATGGCGGCGACTAAGCTGAAAAAGAGCATTTTCTAGCTAAAAATTTGCTCAACGAAATAGTGTTATTGTGCCCTTTTATCTGTTGCAGTTTACATGGAAACAAACAGGACGCATTCCTTTCAGAGTGACAGTTTCACCCAATATGCTAAAAGGCAACTATTTTAAGTCATATCAAGAAATTCCTTGTTTGCTTATATGTTCTCCACATGACCCGTGGAACTTGTTGTCACATTGCAGTTGCTATTGAGATCAGGAAAAACATATATATAAACTGCTGCATTTGCAGGCAGAAATATATTCACTATACACTAAGAAAGTCTTTCTAAAACTAAGAATAACGATTCCATGGAAAACATTGCTGAGAGTGACTACAGACCCTGAATCACCATGGATCTCACAAATAGGCTACACAAACATTTATGAACAATAAACATTTTTCCTTTCTTCAGGTGTGCAAGGATTAAATAACATACTCCTTTTTCCTTCAGATTTACAAATTTGGTCTGCTATTTGGCATTAAAATGATAAAAATAAATAAAAATAAGCTTAGACTCAATGACTGCAGATTCCTTTAGTCTACTAGAGCACACATACACAAACTGTACTTTTAAAACAATTATAAATAAGTTTTATTAAAACTTATCAAATAGGATCAAAATTGGAGGGGAATAGTGTAAGGAGATAAATATGGTTAAGAGGGAAATACGGGAAAAAGAAAGCTACTTCAGGAGATAAGTCAGTTTACATGTTTATTGATGGATTAATAAAGGGAATTTGTTAGGACATTTTTTACTATCTCAACCAACTTCATCTTATCAAACTGACTAAAGACTAAAAGAAATGTTCTTACAAAGAGGAAAAACTGCAGTGAAATTCAGTGAGAATTTTTTCTGCATTGAAATTCAGTATCTGTCCCTGCAATGCAGAGGTATTTTTGTCTTCTGTCACTGGGCTGTGCTTTTTTTTTAATACTGCAAATTTTCAACACTGTAGAATTCAAGTACAATCAATGCTGTTCTAACTCAAAAGCATTTTTGTATGAAATTTCGCATTTGCTCTTTACAGATACTTAAGAAATTCTATTATTAATTAAGGTTAAAATATTGCTGTTTCCACCAGAATAATACATTTTGAGATCTGAAATTTCAAGTAATTTTCAAAAAGCTGTTATGATTGAGCTTGAATCTCTATTTGTATATTTTCTCAGTGGCCTTCTGAGTACCACTGATACAGATGATTCCTAGGTTTTGTTTGTCTGTATTCAGGAAATATCGGTCTTCTCAATTACTGATGCTCAGTGCTGCATTTTAACACTAACTGTCCAACCGAATGCGAGTAGTCTGAATAACTGCATCTTAGAATATCTGGTTGGTGCAAGAGTAGGAGAAAAAACTAAATCTTGCAAAGAAAATAATTTTTCCTAGCCAATTTATTAAGTAATTGAATAACTATGAATCAACATCTCTTTTTTAAAGAACTCTTCAGAAATTGTTAGGAAACTGCTGAAAAGAAAAAGAAAGAGAGAGAGAGAGAGAGAGAGAGAGAGAGAGAGAGAGAGAGAGAGAGAGAGAGAGAGAGAGAGAAGAGAGAGAGAGAGAGAGAAGAGAGAGAGAGAGAGAAAGAGAGAGAGAGAAAGAGAGAGAGAGAAAGAGAGAGAGAGAAAGAGAGAGAGAGAAAGAGAGAGAGAGAAAGAGAGAGAGAGAAAGAGAGAGAGAGAAAGAGAGAGAGAAAGAGAGAGAGAGAAAGAGAGAGAGAGAAAGAGAGAGAGAAAGAAAATTAACTTTTTTCATTCTGTAATATGTCATTGCAGAAATATTTGGTTATGAAAATCTTAGGTGGTTTTAATATATTTATTTTGTAGCAAACCTGTACTTTCTTGGTCCCTGTTTATATTTTTTCCCACAGTAAGCTAAAGCTAAAATTTTTCATCTAGGGTATCTAATACAAATTCAAATGAGTCTATATTTTACAAACTGAATAGAGAATTTGATTTTCAAAGATGAAAAAAAAATTATATCCACTGATTTCCTTGTTGGTAGCTAATTTTGTATTATCATTTTTCTATGCACCAATTCTGAATCATATGATTCATCTTTTCAGTATTTTCTATTGTTATTACTTTTAGATGAATCTACTCCCTAATCCCTAAGAGTTTGTTCCTTTTTCAACTATTTCTAAAATCTATCATCTTTTTGGGTTGATGCTAATTTCAATTCAGTGCAACACAAGTTACCATTTTTGCCCTGGGAACAGAGGATGTAGCAGTATCTGGCTGCTCAGCATCATGGATGACAATCTAGCCCAGGAAATAAAAGTGAAGAAAGTATATTTCAAGCTTAGCCCTCCCTTTTACTCCACCTTTCCTCACTCTTTGCTCCCAATAATAATACACAAGAAGGGTTGTATCTGGTGTGGGCTCAAATTCTACATTTAAGTGCTAGAACTTGAACAATTAAACTTCTGATTTTCTCAATTTTATCCTAGAGATTTTTAGCTGTAAAAATCTAGATTCCTGATTCTGTGAGTGAAGGCATTCAGAGAACCACAAAGATGAATGTGGTTCAGAATACACTCTCATGGATTTGTTTGGAGGTCTGGAAGCTAAAGATTGCAGTTCTTTCCTTGAGGTACCACTCGTCTACTAAAATCAGAAGGAGAAAATTACTTCCAAAGTTCCAAAGTGTTAAGCAACTTGCAGGATATTACCCCAACATTTACAAAAAGTACTCGGCTTCAGTCTCTTCAGTTCCTATGTTACTAACAAATAATGTAACAGGAAGAGTAATAGTTCAGGAGCATATTTTTAAGCAAAGATATAAAAATCATTTTTGAATTTTTCCGTCGCATAGCTGAGGGCAGAGTTTGCCATTAAATTTAAGTCCACTACTAAAGTCAGTGGACTTATGCTAAGGATGAATTTGACCCCATATCGTTTTCAAATTCAGATTAGAGAGCAAGTACACCAGCAAAAACAATTAAATCAGTGATGCACTTACTGTCTTGAGTATGCAAGCAATCTGAAAGTTAATATAATGTAGTTTTTATTCACCAGGCACGCAAATAAATCAACTTTAATGTCAATAAAGTCAGTAATGACAGATTTTATCACTAAGATATAACTAAGTAATAATGACTGGGAAAAAAAGATAAGTAGCTCACAGCAACTGAAGTCATTTTTTATTTTGTCCTAGGTGAAGTCAAGGGTAACCGAAAAGACTGGCCTTTACCCCTTCTATTATTAACTGCAAATCATTCTTGTCACGTTAGAAAGCAGATCGTTCTTTTCCCCTAGCATTACTCACTGTTATGCTGTGCCTCACACCACGACCTCCTTCAGAGGTGATACCATCCATTTCCAATTAGCCTCAATGTATTAGTGAGGTGCAGTTTCATGTAAAAGAAATCAGAGCCAAAATAATATTTCCATTTCTTTGTAAATCTAGTTACTGGTTTAATTTTTTCATCAGCTGGGATAACAGAAATGAGGGAACAAATAAGTCAACCTGAGGATGATTTATTTACAAGTAATCCTACAGTAAATACTGTCAGCCAGCTGCAGCATTCCATCTGCAGTGGCTGCATTTCAGTGAGGAGTAAAATAAATTTTAGAGGGGAGAAATGGCTTATTTTAAATGCTTCTTAACTATTTGAATGAGAGGCATTACAAAAATATCTATTATTTTTCTTGATATACAGAACAGAGAAAATTATGTAAATATTTTTAAAACAATATTAAATAAAGTAGGAAGATGATCTACTGATAATTTTAACTCAAATAGCCACTTTAAAAGTGAATGAGCTGTTTTCAAAATGGGATTAGTATGAGTTTGTGCAATTATTTTTCTGTCTCCGAAACTTAAACAAAAATAATACAAAAAATGTGTTATATATGTTGTTGTTCTCTCTATGGGATGTGCTTAAGAATGGTCAATTGCCATGTTTCAGTAGTTCTGGCTGACATTCAACAAATGTCTGAGCAGCTAATAATACATTTAGTTCTGTTAGTTCATCCATCTGTCCATCACATCTGCCTGTCCTCATAAACTCTGTCATTAAGCAATATAGCATTTCTTTAACATTCTCTATGCATTCATTGTGGTCCTGAATGCCTCAAAGGTAAACAGTATATGCTCACAGTTATTTAAATATTTTCCTAAGGTAAAGATAAATAAACTCTTCTATACAAATAAGCAAGAAACAAACCACTGCTAATGGAATTTCAGGTTTTCAAATTTGCATAGCTGTTAGTCAGCAATGAATTGAAATACAAAACAAAAACAGAGACCTTTCTATTGTCCATAAAAATTACACAATTAGTCACCAGACACATAACCTTCAAAGACACTGCTTTAAGGAAAATAACATTAAGTTCAACATTTGTTATCTGCTTGTTACCATATTTTATAGCTGTCTCTTACAATCTTAATGTCAGCACTGAATGCCTCTACAAATTTTTTTAGCCTCTGAGTAACTGGTTCAGAGAGACCCAAAGATGTGACTTGAAAAGAAAAGATGCTATTGAACTGGTGCGTGTCCTTGTTCATGTTACGTTTGAAACTGACTACATTCTCAAAGAAAACATTGAACATTTGAGAAAAAATGTTTTATTCATTAGTACAAGGAGTAGGAAGAAAAGAGCATGGAAGAACAATCCATGATATCAAATTTAGCCATTCCTACATTAGGAAGGATATAATTACATAAGTTTAAAGACTTAAAGTATTGTCACACTCTTATGTGATACTGTAAATTACTATTCATCGTGCCTTGTTTGTAACTCTGTTTTCTGGCAAATTAATAATACTGAAGGCAAACCAAACATCTTTTCATACCTATAAGAATACTTTATAAGAATAACTAGCTTATAGAAATATTGGACATACTATCAAAAAAGCTACTTGGGGAATATTACTAATACTGTTTTCCGTTTACTTTGATTTGCTATTATTAGGAATATTTTGAAAGCATTTTAAAGCACCAAGTACCTGATTCTCAGGATTCTAAGTTTCGTGGTCTACATTGGTTTAAATTGCGACAGGTGACAAAATGATGAATCACAGAATCACAGAATTGTAGGGGTTGGAAGGGACCTCCAGAGATCATCGAGTCCAACCCCCCGAATATGAAAATGAAAATACAATGTGGAAAGAAAATGATACATTTCAGAAGGAAGCGCTGCTTAAAGCTTAGTCAATAGACATTTCAGGAAAATAAAATATTCATAAGATACAATTATGTTTTTCTTGCATTTTTCTCCTAAAATAATTGCTTTTTAACACTGATCCCAACATACCTGTTCAAAGACAATCCTGCCTTTAGGGTGTTTACTTTTACAGCTGTAAGAGAACATACAGACTCATTCTGGAAGAATACTTTTAGGTATGCACCCTGTAAGAGTGCTACCTAAGACAAATAGCAAAACGTATGTTGTGCTATAAAATATAATTTCATAGGCCAATGGTGAAAATATCATGGACGTGCCATTGACATTGCATGAACATCCATTCAATACTGTCTCATGATCTGTGCAGTCTGCATAAGTATCCCCACTACTAACTGACTTTTCTTAGACTTTGTGCCCTATTCTGTCTATGTCTACGCGAGATGAATAACACAGACTTCTGGAATACAGAAAGACAGAATTTGCTTGTAGCTTTGTATAGTTACAGCTAAGAAAGGCTCAATAATATATATAGCGTTGCTGATTGCTTGAGAAGTGCTTGCAGATGTGTTTCACAAAACTTTCACTAAACCACAAAAAAACACTCAGCCACAGGAAGGGAAAAAATATGTATTTTCTATATATTTTATATGTTTTTCTAGGAATTTATGAAAGAGATCCATTGTGACAGAAAATTAGACAACACCTGACAAAGTTAACCTTAGATGTAGGCTAGCAGTCTACCAGCAGAGAAAAAGGCAGCAGAAATGGCATTTCTGACTTACTGTCCACAACTCAAAAGTGTTGTAAGTTCTACTACTCTTTGAAAAAAATTGTAATGTGGGTTACCTCTATTTCAGTGGGTAGCTGCAGGGAACTCTGATACCAATCAGATGTGGGACAATTGATTACAAAACAAGCTCCCTTATCAAAAGCCCTCCAGTCCACTACAACTTTCTCTTTTCTCTTCAACAATGTCTCACAACATTCTCTTTTCATCTGATTTATTTCTTGCTCTAAGACAACGACACTAGTTATTTTGTAGACCATTATACAGAGTAAAACAAAATGCTTTATGCCAAGTTGACAACACAAACCTTTACAATTGTTTTTTTAATTCAGTACTTGCAGAGAAAATGGGCCTAATAAACAGAATGAATTACTTCATTATTGAATATTATGTGGGGTGAGATAAGCAGAATGTTCAGCAGTGTTATTACATATTGTTTTTGCTAAAGTCCTTATCCACAAAGTACTTGGTGCTAAACAAACACAAAGAGCTGCTGTTTGATCATTTCTTCATCACATTCATTTGAGATGCTTATTGGAAGGGCTAACTTTGAAAAAAAATATATATCGCAGTGATAAGCATGCACGGAAAATACCAGCTTAGCTGGAGACAAGCAAGAATAAGAATGCTGTAACAAACAGAAAACCTAACATAATTTTCCCAACAGAATCTAGTAACTGTAGGAGATTGAAAAAAGAATATTTTCTATATATATATATATTATATCAATAACATTGATATTATTATTATATCATATTAATATCGATAATATTGATATAATATATATCAATAAATATAACTTGGTGATTCACACAGATGTTTTAAGGTCTACTCTTCATTATCTCTGTATTGTATTTCAGAGTTTAAATTTTAGGCAACATGGGTTTTGCAAGTCTCTGTATCTAAGTGGAAGGCATAATTGTAGTGCATCTAACTCTATGGGACTTCAGATGTTGTATAGCATTTGTAACCCACTAGGGCACATATTATTCTGGATCCACTAATTGGTAATCTTTGCTCTGACAGCACTACATTATACAGTATTACTTTTAGAAAAAAGTTATTTAAAAAAAAATCAGTGGATAAAGATAACAAAACTTTTTAGATCAAAAGCTGATTCCAAAGTGAATATGAATATTAAGTTACATTAAAATAGTAATCAGCTTGGAACACAATGATAAGCAATAAAATTGTGTATAGAAGAGTCAGTCAGATACCAATTAGGTCAGTGGGAAAGAAAAGCTCAGTATAACTAGAATCAGATCTGAAGAAGTTCTTGTAGTTTACCAGCTCTAAGTTCCTGTTTGTTTGTTCAATTTTAATTATTCCTCTAGCATCTTTACAAAGTCTCTTGAGAATAATACAGGCTTAACTCTATTGTTTCCCTGAGCATGATACTTTATCCAAACCTAAACAGAAGAACTCTAAATGCAGTCTCCGCACTTTATCTTGAAAATGTCAGCTTGTTTTAATAGAAATTTACCTTGCACTCTTAGTGGAAGATAATAAATTTACGTACTTGCTGCAGTCTAACTGGTAGGGAGCTAAGCCCTTCACTCACTCCCCCCCCCCCCTCCCAGTGGGATAGAGATAAACTATTTACTAAAACATAAAAGGAACAAAGAAAAAAATAGTGATTATGTGTGTGTACTTGTAAATACATATACATAGAGATAAATATATTTACAGAAAAAGAGATACAAAATGCAATTGCTCTCCATCTACTAACTGATGTCCAGCCAGTCCCCAGGTAGCACCTGCATCCCCAACCTACTCCCCTAATTTTTTTTTTTTTTTTTTTTTTTTTTTTTTTTTTAATGTCTCTTTGGCCAGTTTGAGTTGGCTGTCTTGGTTCTGTAACCTCACAGTTCTTCGTGCCTCCTAAGTCCCCTTGCTAGCAAGACAGTATGAGAATCTGGAAAACTGGAATGTCCTTGGCTCCATATGGCACTGCTCAGCAACATCCAAAACACTGGCATGTTATCAACGTTGTTTTTCTCCTTAAGCCAAAACAGCATCATACCAGACATTACAAAGAAAATCAACTCTGTCCCAGCTGAAACCAGGACAGCATTATGCAACATTAAATAATTTTGTCATGAATGTCTACAATTTGCCATAGAGAGAGCAATAAACTATGGCAGAAAGGAGCCACATTCGCTCAAACATTTTTCACTTTAATTTCTGTCAGTTACTTCAGGGAAGCTATCTGTGTGAAATTAATATCACAGTATTTTTGCAATGAGTGAATATTAGGTGAAATAAATCACTGATTTAGGCCCAAGGTCAGCAGGATCTAGGAAAGGGAAGACATATACAAACACATGCTTAAAAGGAACAAATATTTTATATTCTCAACTGTCTCAGTGCTCTACAGGACAAGAAGTGTCTATGTTTATATGTTCAAAATATGATCAAATCTCCAGCTGCACAAGATAGTAAGACTACTACATATAAACCATAATTCCACTGATTTTCAATGCTTGTGTTTATTATTAGCCAGGTTGAGATGGCTACAAATCTACAAGTCTCATTTATACATAGGGACTTTTCTCAATATTTCTCTCTTTTCTTCATGTTCTATGTTCTATAAATTAGTTGCAAGGCATTTTACAGGCTGGACAATCTGTTCAAAACTACATTCAATTTCAGAGGTTTTTTCATATATTTTCATTATTTTAAAATATTGATTTTAAATCAAATTAAAATACAAGTGTTTTCCTGACTGTAGTATTTGTGGAATAGATCAGAAAAGAGATCACAGAAGTTTCTATGTCCCATGATAACAAAAAGTTAAAAGATGAAAACAATATATCCTATATTTGAGCAGACCTTGTGACATTCACTTCTTTAGCATGCAAAAGTTTGTAAAAGCTTAGTTACAGCACTTGATCTAATTACATAGACTCCCTCTAC
Source organism: Tetrao urogallus (assembly GCF_951394365.1). Classification (NCBI taxonomy): domain Eukaryota; kingdom Metazoa; phylum Chordata; class Aves; order Galliformes; family Phasianidae; genus Tetrao; species Tetrao urogallus. The sequence goes on from NC_136819.1 coordinate 33,528,483, forward strand.
AAAATTCATCCCTTCCACAGAATATTTACATCACTGAGAGAAAATTCTATTTGCTATCTCAGGTGCAGTTAAAATGACTGACACTGCAGAGGGGGGCAGTGATCTTCTCAGACTCATCAACACTTCAGAAGCCATCAATTAAAAATATTAATAACAGTTTAGGTAACCACTTTTCTCCCTTCTCTCTAACCTTTTTAAAACTTGTTTTTGTGTTCCTCTTAATGAAACAACACTTGTTTCTGCAGTTCCACTGAAGGAATACAGAAACCCTTGACTGTATTTTTTATTTCCAAATCTATTCCCAATATCCCAGAAGAGAAAAAAAAAAAAAAAAAAAAAGCTGCAATAGCCATGAATTTATTGAATTTCTTCTGGGATCTTTTCAAACTAACATGAAGCACCCCTTAAGATGCATCATGGCCCAAACTTTTTCTTTTCATCCCCAAAAAAAGCCTAGAAGGAAAAGATTTTATTATTTGAACCAATGAAAGAGCAATTTGTCTCATTTTTACAGGATGAAACCTGTAAAAAGAAGAGCTGCTTTACAAATGGCATGAGCTAAAGGAAGCAGCATGTGTTATGCATGATAGCAGCAGCAGCACTGGTGAGAACCCAAACCTTGAATGCCCCAAAAATAAATTAAGTAAACTGTTACTAGAAATGAAAGCCCATGCTAGCATGTCATTTACCCCTCCAAGAATGTTATGTAAATGAACTGTAAAGTATGTAAAAGACTAAAGTAAGTACAGTGCCTTCTGCTCATTGTCTGCAGTTTACAATCATCTTTGTTTCTTGTCCACTGAAAGGATTTAAAACTTCTGCAGGATGAGAAACATGATTAATTTTGTCAGCTGCAATTATATCAGGCTCTGACTCTTTGCAACCATGTAACTGTACCAACTTTCCTTGTATATCTTGTACTGAGTGGGACCTAGATTGCTGTTCAGTTCCAAACTACAAATTTAATGTTACAACTTCTGAAAAAGAAAATCATCCAGAAAAAAAAAGATTTTGCTATTAAAATTGATTAAAAACACTGAGAAGATTTAGTTTCACATACTTTGTCATTAATTGCATAATTCCACCTGTTTCTGAAAAGCAAACTCAGAGCACTTTACATAAGTTTGCAATCTTCTTGATCTACGGCTTCTGAGAACAAATGCAAAACTTTCCATGCATTTCCTACTTTATAGTACTAGGATAATAGTATAGTTCTACTTCCCCCAGAAGGAGTATGTTTGGACTGTCATTTTTGCCTGTAATTTTTTTTGCTCAGAAATAACACCAGTGGCTGGCAGTATAAAATTGAAAAAGGGGAACTGACAGGGAGAAAATCTCTGCTGTAAGCTCTTTGAGATGATAAGAACTATAATTGTGCTGGGGAGTAAAAAGAGAGAAAAGGGGAGAGAGGAAAAAAGTTGAGACGGCAAGAATGAGAGCGGGGAAGAGGAAGAGATGGATGGAAGGAAGGACACATATTTTAATTGGGTTACAGTAATCTTGAAGAACTCTTATTTCACAGGCATACAGGTAAATTTTTTCCAAAATCTGAGGTAGGTATACCACGTGGTCTCTGAAATTTTGAATGAACAAGATTTTTGGAAATAGAAATTTTCGTGTTAATGAAAATTCTATTACTTGTTTATGGAGAACTGAACAACACACAAATCAGTTTGCATTAAAAATAGTTCTTCTATTCAGGGAGAAATGAAAAACAAGCCTGAAACAGACCAGTTAGCATTTCAGGTTCATTTGTTATTTTATTTCCATAAAGCTTGTTGATTATGATAATTGATCACTTCAATAATTTAAAAGATATAATTAATTGGTAAAAGTAATTTAGTTGCCTTTTATGTGAAATACTCTTAATTATCAAAGAACATTTAAATAAATTACCATAATACTGAAGGTCATACAAATATTAGCTGCTGTTGTGCTTACTATTGCATATATATGTATCATATTACCTAGAGACATAAGGAATAAAAGAAATGAAGTTTATTAAATTGAAAACATTTCTTTCATTTAAATTTCTCAGCAATCAATTTTTTTCGGCCTCTTAGCAAAAAAACAAAACAACAAAATGTCAGCTTAATATTAAGTGTGACAGTGAATTCAATTTACTTTGGCAAAGCTGGAACAACAATTTGAATGAGCTGTTCTTTCCTCAAATACTACAACTACTTTTTGCAGTAAAAAAAAAAAAAAAAAACCAAGAAAATGTGACAAGAAAGTGACATACAGAAGTGTAATTTAAGCCTTTGATAAATATTGCAAAAAAAAATCATTGCCTTGTATGTCATAGATCTTCCAGCCCTAGGGCTAATTATTAAAAAAACATATGCACTACATTCTATTTTTCTGTCCAAGGCCTTCAGAATGAAATCCATTAAGTGTTTGGACTTTCTATATTAGGATGAGAAAAAAGGTAAGTTTTAGTATAACAACTGAAATGGCCACGACACTTCATATAGCTACCAATACCAACTAAGTCACAAGCCAGAAATTCTGAGCAGAGGAGCAGAGAAAGCGCCTCTCTTTTCTTCAAAGAGTATTTCAGAGTTCAAATGCAGATAAGCTTTCAAGAAACTTTCTTCAAGATCCTTAACCACTGAATGAGATGCTCAGTGTTGATCTTCTGCCTCATTTTCCTGCTGAAACCTGACCTGTGTTGTACGCAAGGAGACAGTCACAGATTATTTTCCCTTTCACTATCTCCTTGCTGAATTTCCTGGGCACTAGGGTGCTTTCTTGAGTGGCTGATATTAAAAGTACCTCCAGCAGAATAGGGAAATTTTCTACACTTTCCAGGTAAGTGCCATCATTAATGTTTGACAGCAGAATAGATGTAGGGGCAATTATCTACTTCTCCATCATATACTGAGAAGAAGTTGTAGTTGTCACAGCAGTTTGGATGGAGCCTAACCAGCTATCATGCTAAAACATATCCTAAAACTCCTTTAATAAAATTTAGGTGAAATATTAGCATTGGGATTTTAAAGTCAAAATGTCAAAATGGTGTAAAGTAAAAGCAGCAGTCTAGAGATCTTTTTGTCTAACATCTTTTCTATACACATTAAATATTAGACTTTCAAATCAAGGTTAGATTCAATTTTCACTGAAGTTGTGACCTTCTCCAACTGAATAAAAAAGTGTTAAATTGATGACAAGATTAATGATATTTACATGCCGAATGACAGAACTAAAGCTGGAGTACTGATTAAAGATGATTAGTCAGTGTAATGCCATTTTGAACTTATGGAAAATTTGATAAAATCAACAAATAGCGTTTGGATATGTTGTGAATCCATAAACAATGAGGACTTACTTGTGAAGGGTCATTTTTGCTTGTTTGTTTTCTCATTTTTAGTTCTGCTCTTTCAGTTATTCTTTTGTGCCACAATGACTTCAACTACAGCTGAGGAAGAAGTATATTTATAAAGTTTACTCTTGTACAGTATATCCTCTTGACAGAAAAAGAAAGAAGGAAAAAGAGACCCAACAGTTCTGAGAGATCTAGAACTAGTGAAATTGTATTTCACTTGGATTACTATCTTGACTTTGACAAAACTTGGGTTTTTAGATATAAAGTCTGACTGAAGTTTTTTTTTTTTTTAATTATTACAGTGCTGCCTATTCCAGGGTGTCAGAAAATTTTTCTTCAGACACCGATACGACATGATCTACCTAATCTCCTTAGACACAATTCCAAAAGTGATAAAAATGATTAACAACATAATTATCTTTGACTCCTTAAACACCCTGTTAAAAATTGAAGAAAATCCATCAGTAAGTTTAAAAGAAGATTAATTCATGGAGTTTGCCTAAGTATAGAGATTCTTAGGTGATAACCATCAATAATGAATTCATGGTGTTAAAACTGTACAGATAGATTTCATTAATCTTCTACAAATCAGATTGAGTTAGGAGCAAAATGGAAAATAAAAATTAGTCTTAAAAATAAGAAACTATATATTTTAGACTTCAGCATAAGGCTGTTTTGAACCAAGCCAAATAGAATTTATTCAGTCTACAGAAGCAGCAACAAAAGTATTTAACAGAAATAAACCTCTATGCTTTCTTAGCTTGATAGTCTCACAGGAAATTAATGGTACAGGTAACTAAATAATTAGAAATGGAAATTTGTGAACATCTTTATTAACCTTATATTAATTTGCAAAATGAGGAAAGAAAATAAAAAGAAAATTTTGCTCCCAAAAGTTAGTATGTATAACATACAGAATAAGCTGCAGCTGTAATAAAAAGAGATGTTTCTCTCATCTATAAAAGACAGAGTTGCAGTCCCATCAAACTAAAACTACTAAATCAGCTAAAATGTTACCTTCAAATGAAACCTTTCACTTTCAGTAATGAACAGTTAAACAAATCAAATTATGTCTCTGTTGACTAGGAAAAAAGTCTATTTGCAATTTTTACAGTAATAAGATATTAGGAAGAAAAACACAGCATCATATAAAGAGGTATCTCACAGTTCTACCTTTCAAATTCTCCTTACAGCAGGCTTCCCTGTTTTCTGTGAGACAGTGTCCTGAATGCTTTAGCTAAAGGGGCAAGCTGTTTAAGCCTTTCTATAAGCAGTTCAGAAAGTCAAATAAGCAACGTTGAACACTTGGGACAGACTGTGAAACATCTTGTCATACCAGTAGCAATTAAATGACATAGTAAAGCTAATATTGGCTCCTGTTTGGAAAAAAAAAAAAAAACAAAAACATTTGTGCATGTGTTCAGGTTGAAATAAGTGAAGCTTAAAGATGCCTAACAGGATTTCACTAGACTGAGACCCATAAGAAAATATAAATCTTAGCAAAAGTAGATGCACAGTTTTGATCTTCACTGCTTAATAATTTGGTGGAGTATGAAGCTTCAATAAACTGAGAACTAGGATAGTGCTAAGTCATATAAATAGAGCTCTATAACTCTGCAAAATGAACGAGACTGTGGAAGAAAAATCTGTATGGCAGAGGAATGGATATAGTCTGGAATAAGTATACTTAAAGGGCTTACAGGAAATGTGTATGTACAGGGACTACTTTCAGGGTTTTCAGCTGTTTCTATTCTCTCCATAGTAAGAGGTGATCTTGTTTATGCTGAAGAAAATGGAAGTAAGGGCAGTTATGCAAAGCAGCCTCTAAAAGAAGTGCTTTCAAGATTTCTGTTGAAAACACCGCTTCCCAAAAACAGCTGCTTGTTGCCTCATGATGTATTCACAGCACAGCCTCTTTGATTGGCCCATCACCCTGCTGCACCTGCTCCTCTCAGCTTACTTCACCTGAGGTAATCGTGAGGAGCATAACAAAGTGCTGTGGTCCAGCTCCTTGCAGAAAGCTCAGCAACGCTTTTCTGCATCCTCAGCTGTACCAGTGCAGGGCTAAGCTGCTGGTTATATCCTGTATTCGTTCAGAGCACTAGGTACTGGCTATCTCTTTACCTTCCTTTAGTTCCTCCCTGTTGCAATTTCTCCTTACTGCTAAGTGATTCCTGTGTGAAAAGTGCTCAGAATTTTAATACAGTGTATGAGATCCTTCTTTCATTACAACTCTCAGAGGACAGTATTAATATCTCACTACCAGACAAATTACAAGTATATTTACTGTCAAATGGCAACATTTACCGTTGTGATCTATACAAAGATGTCTAGAACAGAAGTTTACCACTGTCATATGATTTGGAGCCCTCAGCCATCTCCATAGTTTCCTGAGCTCAGGTCTAGCTTCCACTTTTAAAGTCCTGTCTTTCAGTCAAGCTATTTCCTCTCTGTAGAGTGGGTATCACAGGCTGGAGGATACACCCTTAGACTTCCAAAACATTTTTAATGAGCTTCAAACCCTACAGTCGTCTTTTCTAAATATTCATCAAAATGTAAACAGACTATGGAAGGCTATTTATTTTTGTCAGTGAAGCAGAATGGTTTAGAGCTGGATCCCTTTGTTCATTACGAAAATGGAGGAGCTTTCTTGGTAGTGTTATTAGTTATCTCAAGCAACTAGAATGCAAAGTCTGCAGAAGTTCAAGAAATAATTACTTCAATTTAGCACATTTTTTTATTATAATAGATGCTGAAATGTTAAAAAGAAACTTAACTAGATACAAAAATATTTGTCAATAGAATCTTCATAGGATTTGCTATACTGACTGCAGACATTTATAGCTTGTATCATTGCACCACTTCAATCATTAATTTTCTGTGGTTTGAATAAACTGAAATAAAAGTTCAGTAAAAACTGGCTTACTAGTTGCATATGTGTTTTTACTGCATCACAGGGCTCATTAGATTTGTTTAGAGAAGTGCCGAGTGTTATGAGAATAATTTGGGCAGTAAGCAAACTGCAGACAGATTGAGAGTTTTAGAAGCTAAACAAATCTTAGATTTTTCAAATTCATAATTTGTTGTAGATTAATTATTCCTTAGGATGCATTTCAGAACCTCTCTGACATTCACAAAATGTTCAAACTATGCTTGTATCCTGTTTTTCTTAGGCACATACAGAGGAGATTCAGGCAAGTATATCTTTTCTCAATAACAGACCAAGAAGGTTACTTTAGATCCACTCTGCACCAAGAAACAACACTGGAGCTTTCACTGGGGCTTAAATCACTAACTTAATGTATCTGAACTTTCCAGAACTTGATGCAAGCAACCAACATACCTAGCTACTTTTCTGGTGCACACAACATTTCATTAGTTTTGTGGCAAATCTACATGTTTACTATTGTATTTTATTTCATCTCTCAAAGGAAGTCTGAAAGTGGAGGATTTATGAAAGGAAAAAATAAATAGCAGTGAGAATACTCTGTCTGCAACTATGCAGACGACATTTAGAAAGGATGAGATTATTTTCTCTCACAAATAAAAAAGAACGAAAGAAATCTTTTATGCACCTTCCCCTCTCCACTGTCTGTAGTTTATCATCTTTAATCTTGCCAAGATACACTGTTGCCATTCCCCAGATATGGAGTTTATATTAATGAAGATTCTGCGGTGCCAAAAGAAAAATATACAAAATAAGGGAACTCATTCTCTAGGAGGAAAAACAATCAGCCTGAAGGGCCTTACAGAAGTTGTCCCCACAGTGGGACAAAAACGTATGCTGAATATACATATGAAACACAATTTTTCTATACTAAAAACTTTATCTTTTAGAAGACAAAATTAAAAATCCTTGAATGCGTATAGCAGTAGGGGTTCAATTATAAAAATGATCATCTCCCTATGGACTCTGGAATAGTTGCAATTGCCCTTATAGTGTCACAGAGCAAGTATATACGGACTCCTATAACAAGTGTCTTATTTTTCATTATCAATACTTTCTTGTATTTTTTGCAATAGTCTGCACATATATTTCAAAAGTCTCACTGGCAAAGCAGCAGAGGACTGCCCAGTGACTTTGAAACAACTTTATTGTCTAATTTGGAAGAACCCAGAATTAGGCTCAACTATCAGTCTGGGGCAAGTGGTCAAAATCAATGTTGCAGAAAATTATAATCCTCCTTTGACTAACCCTGGTTTATCTTTTTTTTTTTTTTTTGCTTTGTTTTTTTTTCTACCACCAAGCTCTAGTTATCAAAAGGTATCAAACACAAAGTCAGTATTAACAGAGTGAGTTATTGTCAGGAGTTACATTATGAATGCAAGTATGTTAGTCAAAATTATTTGTTTTTTAGGGAGAAAGTTTTTCACAAAATACCCCTCTATTTGTGTATTTGCTAGAAAATACAGGACTTTCTAAATATGCTGCATGGTGGTTTTTTTTTTTAAATACATAATATCTGGACTGCACAGGTTTCATTGCTCATTTTCAAAGCAGTTTTCACATAACAAAATGTTGGAATGAAAAATTGGATAAGCTAACAGTAAAACATGTTCTAGCAGTTGAGTAAGGGAGATTAAAACCTAGCATAGTTCAGATGAAAGCCTTTATTCTTGTATCAGATAGAAGCAACAAAAACGCCAGGATCAAAATTGGAGGTAAAGTTTGATTGAGCTATTCAGCTATTTCCTTTTTCAAGATGACTATGTATTTTCACTAGCTCACTTTATATTAGTTAGGACATTGTAAAGTAACATGATTTTAAGACAATTCAGTGTTCCCATCCTGCGAAATCAGATTCCTTTCCAAAATCTCACCATACTTTCACAAACAAATATTTGGTCAATAGTCAGTATGCCATCGTGTAAGGAAAGAAAACTCGTATAATTTTTTTTTCTACTCACTTTTTTTGTAAATAACACTTTAAGATTATTTTAAGATTAATCTCAAGTTTTCCCCCTTATGTTAATAGAGATACAGAAAATTTTATCATATATTAAAATTAAATACCAGGTTTTTTTCCTATTTGCCAGCCAAATATCCAAACTGCAAATGGTGAATAGAAAAATCTGGATACTACAAATAAGATTGCTAATGAAAGAAACCAAAATACACTTTATTTTACAGTTTCCAAACACATCATCCAGGGGATTCTGGAGCTTTGAAAAGTTACAGCTTGTAACTGAACCTACCTTATTTATTTTGCCTTAAAATATTCACTCAGATAAGCAAACAAGGTTCAGAGTGACTACAGCCTGTTATTCAGTGGTTTTAGACAACTGCAATTCCAGCAAACATCATGAGAATTAAACTTTCTCATTGAGAAAGTTTATCTACCCATAATTATAGACAGAAAAGAGCCTGCCTCACTCCCAAGTTAGGCAGAAATTAGAATTGAATGTTAAACATGTATGTAACCGGGGAGCACCAAGCAGTGGGGGTGTTCTCCCTTCTGGCACAAGATATTTATTTGAGCTAAACTCCTTGACAATCAATATTTGACCAGTGACTATAAATCTCACTCTGAGAATTGTGATAATACACTCTCAGTAGCTTTGCATTTTAATTACATTTATTTATTTATTTTAGTGGTTAACAGCTTTTTTTGGCACCACGCACAGCAGTTATCCAGATGGTCATCTGTTGTAAGTTCAAGAAAAATAAACAAAAGGATTTTATGTATTCCTTCCCTGAAAATTAAATGCTGCCCATACTATTGTCTGTCCTTTTATATTTAAAAAGGAAAAAAAAAAAAAAAAAAAGAATATTTTAGAATTGGAATGGTAAAATAAGAGCAAAAGACTCAGTTACTCATGGGGAAGATTCACTTATTCTGAAGCAGATAACTTTATTTCTTTTTGCTGCTTGAAAAACTCTGATCTAATTATACGTTATATTTGGATGGTGTATGATTCTCTGAAACTGAAAAACAAGGACTTTATTCTACTGAACTGATTTGCCTTATATTATTAGCATTACAAAATAAATTGATTTTGTACTGGTAATGTACTAGTCAACTCCTCCTGATAGGGAGTAGAAACTTAAAAAAATCATATTACCTGCTTCAACTCTCCAAAATGAAAATAATTAGAGTTATGTACTATTAGTACTCAGGTCATTTCTTTATTCGTGAATAAGCAGAGAGTGCAGAGGAACTTTGTTAACAACTCTTTATCAAGTTATATTAAGATCCTCCAATTATCTTCTATATTTGGTCCCATGTCCAGCAGATTATTGTAGCTACTCTTTTTGAAGAAATCTATATATAATTATTTCATATTGGAGAAGTGATTTATGAGATGTGAAGTATTCAGCCCAGGACTTTAAACATCTGGCTGAGTCTGATTCTTTTCAACTCAAAAATATGAACCCACATAAAAGGTAAAAAAATAAACAATTATCTTTCTCTTCCCTGTTTCTCAGCTAACAGATGCACAGGGCTAAAAGCTGCTTCTAATGCTGCAAATATTTCTCTCCCTAACAGAAAGAAAAAGAGCTGTACAGTAGATAAAAACTATAAAACTCATTGTTATCTATAATCTACACTTTAAAACAATAAATTGCCTTCATATCCTGTGTGTTGACCTGGAATCAGAGATGAGCTATATCAAGTACAGGAAATTAAGCATGTAACTTCATCTTCTTCTAATGTCATTTATAACCAACATGCTGTGATACAACTTTATTTCACTGCCCTCAGCATCTTTGGTTCCTCCCTTTCCCTTCTGTCAACATCAATACATTTGAGACTATAAGTGGTGAATTATGAATAAGACCAAAGGAAAGGAAATACTATATTTTAGTGGTGAATTACCACAACATTATAATAATGAGATCAATATGTAAACTGAATATTTTTTGCCTTAAGAATAACATTATATATTAATATGTGCATGTACTTCATGCAACTAACAGGAAGATGTGCACTGCAGAGTCCATTACTCCCATAAATGCACAAATATACTCTGCTTCAATGCTGTTTAAGAATAGAAGTTGTGAAATATATTCATAGTTTCTTTAGTCTACTGACAATACTGCAGTTGAATTTAAAGTTCCTATGCAGATTTTAAATGTGTCTTCTAATCCATGTTAGAAGTCAGACTAAAGGCCATTGATGAATCATACATTCTGTTCAAGTCTCTTCATGGAATTGATTGGTATCAAAATACGTTCATAGAATAATTTTCAAAATGCAATTTAAAAAAAAAAAAAAAATCTATTTCACAAACATATGTAAGCTTATCTTTAAAGATTCTTACCAGACATTAAGACTCCATTGGCTTTAGAATATCATACACCTTTATTCCCCTGAATGCCTTCGCATTTTACTATACTGATGAAGGAATAGCTCTTTCGTTGCTTTTCTTTCTTGTTTTTTCTCTGCCTAGCTTTCCCGTTTTCCAGAGGGAAGAATTTAAATGGAGACAAAAATTATCTTTTCAAACAATTTCCTTATATCTGTTAAATTAAGTGCATATTTTTTTGAAGTTGCATCTGTGATGCAATGTAGATAGATTATATCAGAGAAAAGAACCTACAAGGCCCCAAGTAAGGTAGAAGTTTTAACAGAAATCAAGAAGGAGTAACTAAAAAAATTCATCTTCTCCTGTTTTAAGAACTACTGTACAATCCTATCAGCAAAATAGTGTAAAAAATAGTTAGAACTGATGTTTGCCTTCCCTGAAACAATATGTACTTTTGGATTTATTTAATAAGTTCTTCATGGGTTTTTTTTTTTTTTGCATCAATTTAGGAACTGATATTTCTTCAGGACAAAGATAAGGAGACCTTAGGAGCTCTATTAAAATATTTATGTACGTTAAATTTTTAAAAATAATTTAGTGACAGCTTCAATAAAAAATATGCCAACCACTTTTTCAAATAAGTAACAGTCATATGTAATTGGACTCAGACATTTTCTACTAGCAGGTGCTATACGTGAAAATTTTATACAGTTCTCTGCTATCCCTACATATTATCCCATACAGTTGAAGTTGTTTTGGTTTCTACTGAAAAATGAAAAAAGAAATTAAGTATGTAGAAAATGTTCTATGTACATACATATATGTATTTTACATGCATATATATGCAATTAAACATACATAGTATATAACCAATGAATATTAAGATGTCATAATTACAAAACAAATAAGAGAGTTAGCCAAAACAGATTAAGATAACAAAAAAAGAATAGATAGAAAGATAGAAAGCTTACCCATATCCTGGGCTCACTTGCAAAACTCCAGGAGAGCAGATCTCCAGAAGAGATCCTTCCCCCCTCATAGCCAGCTCTTAAATCAGTCTAGGAGTGGTGGAGCCAGGCTCCACCCCTTCGGGCAGCACAGGTGAATTGTCTTCACCTGTGCTCCCATGGTTGACTCATTGCTCGCCTCAGGTGATCAATCAGAGGTTCAGGCCGTGACTTAGCAGTTCCCATACACATGGCTAAACTGTACAATTTAGAGATTCTTTGCAGGTAATTCTACCATTTCCTCAAAATCTTTCTGTCTGGAATTGAGATCAGCATAGCCTGCTGTTACATGCCTTGTATAAACACAGGGGTCATGAAATCATTCATACATATGATGGTTGCTCCAAAAGTAATGCCTCTTGTTTTGTTATGTTGGCCCACAATATCAGAGATAGATGGTGGTAGTATGGCAGTAGAGATTGAACCTTCCTGACAATATTCCATTACATTTTGTTGCTGCGCAACAGATGGCAACAGAGAGGCAGTCTGACAAAGTGGCATCTGACATGGAAGTGCCAATGAAGAAAAGGTGTGTCACTGAATTCCTCCATGTGGAAAAAATTGCTCCCACTGGCAATCACTAACACTCGTGAATGTTTATGGAGACCAAACGGTGCATGTGAGTACTGTGAAGCAGTGGGTGGTGGTGCATTTTAGCAGTAGCAACAGTGGTTGCCTCCAGTAATGCAGATTCTTACAAGTGTGGTATGCAGGCTCTTGTTCATCTCTATTGAAAATGGTGATGACAATGTTGAAAAAGTTTTGTAGCCAATAACTTGCTCTATCAAATAATGTTCATGTGCTCTTTGTATCTCTTGTAATTTCAGTAGAAATAAGTAGTACATGTTACTTTAAAAACAACCTGCATGTTATAGCAAGGACTGCAGTCTTATTTTAAGGCAAATAAAATTAAAATGAATGCAACAGCAAGCACAGAGGATAAACATAGAAAACGTTATTCTCTGTTACTTTCTCTGACATTATGCGAACTAACCACTAGCATTATGAAATTGGTATGGTTTCTATTTATTCCAAGACTACATGAAGAAGCATTTTCTCCCAAAAGCAATCCAATGCAAATACCGCATACTACAGCCTGGTCAATGGGTTTGTGGCTGGAAGGAAGCATCTCACAAGCCACCACTCCAAACTCAGTCGTTTAACTCCATCTTTTGAACTGTGTTTAAAAAATGTCATCATATGTGTGTTTGTTGAGCATTTTGTTTCAAAACTGGAAATGTATAAGCCTTCTGAAAAACATGTTCTCCTTGCTCACTGTACTCTCCCAGGCTTCCCATTTGCTTCAACTACAGAATGAGTATTCAATCTGCTCTTTTGGGATCCAGTTATCTCTGAACTGCTTCCATTCCATTTTATATGAAAATAGATGAAAGGACTCCAGCTGATAGGTGTCATATTTAACTAGTGAAGTTATGAAAGATGGGCACTCTTAATAGTGGAAACTTCCCTAAGTCTATCACATTCTTTCACTCAGTCTCCAGAAGATCAAATTGTAGAATTCAGTATAAGAAATAACTTTTTTGACAAGTTACCTTTTCTTCTCATGTTACAATGGCACAGTCAGAAGCTATGAAATTCCCTCTAAGAGGCCAGTGAACTCTAAAGCACATCATTCTCCATTATGAAGAGTTTCCAGTCACAAAATTATAAAGACTGCTTGTCTCACCTTTTGTGAAGGATTAATTCAGTAGTGAGATGAAATACTGAGTTGAAATTTAGATCTGTGCCTCTCAGGACTACACTGCCTCTCTTCTTCTCTTCTCTTCTCTTCTCTTCTCTTCTCTTCTCTTCTCTTCTCTTCTCTTCTCTTCTCTTCTCTTCTCTTCTCTTCTCTTCTCTTCTCTTCTCTTCTCTTCTCTTCTCTTCTCTTCGATTAGGATAGCTAACTCTTTATAGTGTTACATGAGTAACAAAGCAATTCCTAATATTCAGCTATATATTGTATATTGGAATAAAAGTGAGGTTGCTCTGATAATAGATACACACAGGAACAGAATTAGAAAAATAAGAGTGTATTGCTTTATTGTAAAATTATTCCTAGAGGATGCAAAACAGATTCACAACAAATTAATGCAGAAGTGCAACTGCTGCTGGCTTTTTCCAAACATCAGAAGAATCATTAAAATTCTCTGCAGTCAAATACCTCAGAAATGTTAGAGAATATAGGTTACTATCTAAGCGTAAATCATCACTGAAATTGCATCCATACTAAACCCCAGGAACTTGAGGAGGTCACACAAACAATCATCAAGATAAGAAGCAGTTAATTCAAACTGGACATTCCTATTCTTTGCATTAGATCAGCTTAGTTAGATTCATAGATTCACTGAGTATCAAGCTAGAAAAAAACTTTTTTGATCATATAATCTGATTTACCATGAATAGCAGAGATTCTTAAATTTCTTCTTATAGTCCAGTAGTACAGTTATGAATGGAAATGTCAAAGACACTGAAGTCAGCATTCACTTTGATAGTTCCAGGAGCTAATCAGTTTTCAGCTCTTTTTCAGTTTCCATTTCTTTGGCATGATCTACTGAAAATTGTTGTTTTCTCTAGTCAAACTAGAGGGTCCTTTAGTGTTCTACTTTCTCACCCACACACACTGTAATCATGTCACATCTCAAAATTCTTCTTGAGAGTGGTTTCTTTGCATTTCTTAGTGTAAAATATTTCTTTAATTCTCTGTACTTCTGCAAGTGACCACATTACAATGCAAATATCTATATAATATATCTATATAATGTGCTATATAAAGTGTTTTATATAAGTGTTTTATATGTAAGCTTCCCAATCTACCATGATAAATGCTCCTACCCTTACTCACAGATCTGTTTGCACCAACAATATGATGTTATGTCTTTTTTTTTACAGATTGAATTGTTATTTGTTTGGTTGTTTTTTTCACATTGAATTAGATCACTTTTCTTCAGAAGAAGTAGATGTGACTTATATTTATTATTTCAGTCCATTAAATTTTTCATATTTTGTATGCCATGTTTTGTCATTGCTACATTTGCTATTGCATGAATCTATGACCCAGTCATAGCAGTTAGCATTATGGGTTTAATACAGACCCACATTTTAGCTGTATTTGGAAAAATCTGTGTGTGACACTTGTATTTCGTATTTTGAGATCAACTAATTCTTATTCTGTTTATCTGTTTAACCATGTAGATTTTTTATCCAAGCTAGTTACTCTCTGCTTGAAGAACAAAATTAGAAAGTGTAGAAACAGTTTATTTAACCTACTTCAGATGTCTACTCTAAGATGCAATATTCATTTTTTCCATTCAACAGTGATTCAGTCATACACAGTCACCTCAATCAACACCTACAGTTCATTGAGTGGAATTGCCCTCCTACTGCTACAATGCCTAAAATCCTTGACACCTCTGTTGCAGTACATATGTTTACCATAGAGTGATGAAAATGTGTATTTAAAAACCATGTTCTCATATGTATGTTTGCCATAATAGCTCATAATATCACGTGTTACAAAAGCAAGGAAAGTTGTTTCACTCCCATTCTCAGCTTGATAGAAGGCATACCCCTCCACACCTGAGAGCTTTCCCTCACAATGAGGAAAAGCAGGAAAATGATTTCTTCCAATCATAGACTTCTTGGACAACTAACAGTATTTTAATAAGCTTGTGTATTTTCTTTCTATTTGCCAGTTCTTGACAGTCCAGCAACTAGAGATATGGATATATTCTCATAAATGATGGCAAAGATAATTATGCCTAGTAAATGCAACTTGAAAGTAACCTAAAAAAGTAATTAGAGCTAAACAAAAGGGGAAAAAAATGCCAATCAAACAGAAAAAGCAAACACATACAAATCCAATTCACCATAGTTCCAAACTTAATTGTTCAAGCTGTTAAAACACTTACAAAACATTGGTAAACTAAACTGTATTTTACTTTTTATAGTCTATTTTGCTGTGCACATGCTTGTTAGTTCATTTACATAGTAATGAGTCTCAGAGACTTAAAGCTTTTCATTTTCACTGAATACAACTTGCAAGCATTATGCATGCTAAATTGGAAAGAGAAAGTCTTCTGAAAAGAGAAAAAGAAAGTTTTATAGCTATGTGATATATTGAAAGGGAATTTCAATTAACTGAAATTTTCTAGGTATTTGTTGGAATAAAAGGAATTCATTTTTCCACTATAGTTAAAGACACCCTTTGCTGACATGGTAGTTTTGCATATTATGACATCCAGAGTGCAGATAATTACTACATTGTTTAAAATCTAGAAACATACACCTTGATTCTGTTTCAGGTATGCTTTTCATGGAAAGGATATTTTCATATATGCTGCCTCAGAGAAAATATCCAAAAACGTTTATTCTTCTTTAGGATTTATGTGATTCCTCTGTGAGAATGGAAGACATCCAGTAAAGGGTCTCCTTATGTTTTTCTCCAGTGGGGCCATCCTGATAGTGTGAGAGCAAAAGCAGAAACACATGAACAGGAATTTCATCAGCTGATACTGTTTTTATGCCCTTAGACAAGTAAACCAAAGGAAGCACAAACAAAAAATTAAATCTGTGAAATAACTTCAGTGTGCTCTCAACATTCTTCTCCCAAGGCCAAAACAAAGCATCATACCAGACTTTATGAAGGAAAAATCAACTCTGTCTCGGCTGAAAGCAGGATAAATATATTTATATTTACTATTGAAACAGTAATGTAGAATTGCACTTTGTGTTTCTAGATTGGTCAAGTAGATTAAATTTATCTTATCCAGGCACTGGAAATGTATTCAGTGTATTGGTATGGATTTACATACTTCCCCTATATTCAGCACTCGTCAGGCCGCACCTCGAGTACTGTGTCCAGTTTTGGGCCCCTCACTGCAAGAAAGATATTGAGGCCCTGGAACGTGTTCAAAGAAGGGCAACGAAGCTGGTGAGGGGTCTGGAACACAGGCCATATGAGGAGAGGCTGAAGGAGCTGGGAATGTTCAGCCTGGAGAAGAGGAGGCTCAGGGGAGACCTTATTGCTCTCTATAACTTCCTGAAGGGAGGTTGTAGTGAGCTGGGGGTCGGCCTCTTCTCTCGTGTCATTAGTGATAGGACCAGGGGCAATGGTTTCAAGCTACGCCAGGGGAAATTCAGGCTGGACATGAGGAAGTATTACTTTTCAGAAAGGGTGGTCAGGCACTGGAATGGACTGCCCAGGGAGGTGGTGGAATCACCGACCCTGGGGGTGTTCAAGGAAAGACTGGATGTTGCGTTGAGGGACATGGTTTAGTAGGAGCTATTGGGAATAGGTGAACGGTTGGACTGGGTGATCTTTTAGGTCTTTTCCAACCTTAGTGATTCTATGATTCTATGATTCTATGATTCTACATACTTATGTCAAGGTAATGAGATTTGTATTTTTTTCATTCTGTGTTTTTATGAATATTTTTTTTAATCAGAATCAAACTTCAACCAAGGAATTTTAGAAGTTTACCAGGTATATGTTGTTATGAATAAAGATTGATAAAGTAGATGCTAAGAATCCTTCCTTCACAGTGCCTTTTACTTCATAATAGCTTAGTTAACACAGTCTGGTGATGGTGTTGTTATGCTACATTACATTATGATCATGATTATGAAAGTATCCTTAAATACACGTTTGATAAAATCTTACTCTAGAAATAGTCAAATGAAGTGCATTAGTTTAACTGATAACACAATAGCATTCACTGAGGATAAAATAATCTAAACATTCATCATACTTATTCTGTGAATGGTCATATATGCCTTAGCCATTTTTACATTTTCCTCTAATTCGATATATGCTTTTTTATGTTACATTAAATATATCACAGAATCATATTATATCCTGAGTTGGAAAGAATCCATAAGGATCATTCAGTCAAGCTCCTGGCTCCACACACAACCACCCCAAAATAAAACCATAGAAGAGCATCGTTCAGACAATCCTTGAATTCCAGCAGCTTGTTGCAATGACCACTTCCTTGAGGAGCCTGTTCCACTGCCTGACCAACCTCTGCTGAAGCGCATTTTCCTGATATCCAACCTGACCCTGCCCTGTCACAGCTTCATGCCATTCCCTCAGGTAACTTTATGCCGTCTAGTAAACTGAAATAATATATTCTAAGACTGTGATGGCTTATGTGATGGTAATAAGACGTATTTTAATACAACAAACATCTTTGCCTGTATAATAAATATTTCACTTTGCATTATTAATATCATCAACATAAAGTTAAGTATACCATCCATTTAAATACTCAGAGCAACCATGGTACACTTTTAGAATAGAGTATATATGATCAATCATCACATAGAAGACATTAATTCCCAAAATGCACAGTAATTTCTGTCATCCAAAATATTTTAAGAAATCTGATCTTTAAAGCAATTGAGACAGTCACAAGTGAGATCCTCAGGTAGAAATCAACAATAATGGTAGTTTGACTCGTCGCACTAGCAGATTTTTTCCAATTCCACCTTTCTCCTAAGGAAAAAAAAAACCAAAACACAGTGATATACTGAAAACAGTACAGTGAGTGTTTATGTTGCCATTTTTTCTGTCACTTCTATACTGACATCATACCCCTAATGAAGTATCATGTAAATGTAGTAGTTGGTCTAGATGACAGCAGAGGTTCCTACAGAAAATGTTGTAAATAAATAAAGTGTAAAAAAATATTAAGTCCTGGTTAAAATAGTACCCATCATAGCAGTGAAGGAAGATAAAGATCAATCAGTAGTAGTAGAAAACTCATTATAATCACACAGAAGTTGTAATACAGTTCAGCTTGGAAACATTTAACTTTGTAATTCTAACTATCATGAGTAACAGGGATGCTGGCTGCATTATTGGAAAGAAAAACAATATTTCTGCTTAAATATCTACAATATCCACATCTACATGAGTTATAAATTATTCTGGCCTGCATACACAGTCAAATGAGGATTTATATGTATAAATGAGGATTTATACATAATCAAAATTAAACTAATTCTATCTTGACCCACACTTTGAAAAAAATATGGTAACATTTTTAAAGCATTTTTTTCTGTATATGAAAAAAGCATAGCTTGATAATGGCCCAAAACCAATTTTGATGGATGGATTCTCCACAAAAACTTTGAAGTTTCAAAGAAAACAGGAAGCTTATGTAGGAAAACAGGTTAACACTGTAAAGAAGAAAACAGGAAGCTTACATAGAAAAACAGGTTAACATGTACCTTAGCGAGGTGTAAAATTATCAGCACTGACCACAACTAATAATGTGGTGGATCCAACCCTGATAAAGAATGTAACAAGATGAATAAGATGTTAGCAAACTCCACTGAGATTCACAGATGTCCCTTCACAATGAAATATGCTAGTTAGGTAAATATTGTGTTTTTTTTTTTACCACTAAAATAAGTTGTTAATTAACATCTGACAGAAAGTACTGTTGATCAAATTTGGCTGGGACTTTGAAAAATCAACCAGCGATTCAGTAAGAGAATCAATTCTTGATTTTTGTCCTCAAAAGTATGCAGAGTTTCTTTCAAAATTTTTTCAGAGTTGATCCCTTTGAAGATAATGATCAGAATACACTCATGCTCAGCTCAGTTTAGGTATAAGGAAATGTCAAAAATCCACCACAGTAATAATTTATTTCAAAAGGGCAAGCTGCAGACAAAATCGGGGAATTTGTTAAAAGAAAATTAAAAGGAACAGATAAAGCATAAATTATGTGTAGAAATATATTTATATATTTACTTGATTTTTTTTCTTACACTTCTTTAAATAATGTATATTACATCTGGAAAACATGTAAGAAGCCATATGAACAGTTTACAATGTAAAAGAGCGTGTTACAGCATCCTCTTTGAAAAAAAAAGTTGCAACTAGATAAAGAAATTCGAACAAAACATAAACTCTGGCTAAGATCAGGTGTTATTCACCTGAAACTCCTAAAGAAATTGGTGAAATTTTGAATTAGTTAATTTCCTCAAGGTTAGAAGTGTAATTTTTTTTTATCATTATTATTTTTATCAATGCTCTGAGTGGTAACCATGTAATAACAGGTCAAGAAACATGCCACTTACACCTGTCAACTGAGGGAAAATCTTTAACAAAATCTAAATTTAGCAAATAAGTGGATAAATATTGACAGAGGAATCCCACAAATTTTACAGAAAAAAAATTTGCTGAGATACTAAACATGAATCTATACAACTAGATTTACCTTGTTAATTTGTACAACCAATAGGCTTACGATAAGATTCCTTATCAAAGTGATTTCTTATAGACTAATCCATCATTAAATCAAAAGTTAATAAAAGCAAAAGTTGATTATGAAGCACTGCAGAAGGATCTGACAATACTGAATTACCAGATAACAAGATGACATTAGAAGAGCAAAAGAAAATCAGTAGTGTTCTGTACTCTTATAAATTCCTCTCTTTTCTTTATTCAGTGTTATTTTGGAGCTCTTATTTTCTTGCAGGAAAAATATGGCAAAAAATATTTCAAGGAAGGTGTTATTGTGCTAAAGATTTTCCAAGAAGTTTTATGTTTTCTCACTTATTCTTTTTATTTTGAGGATGCAGTTGATGTTTTTTTCCCTTTAATCTATGCGAGACTATTTTTAATTTGATGTGGCTTTTATATTTTGTTTGTTATACAAATGGAGCCTACGCAAAACTTTTATTTGCTGGAACAATTTGTCTTTCCAAACTGAAAAGGTAATATTTCATTTATTTTTTCCTTCTCAGCTGCAGAAGGGCAGGCTAGGAAAGCAGTGCAGGCAGTGTGAGAAAGCAGTGCTTCACTGCCAACACTAATAAGAGATATCAATTAGAGCCCATAATCCAGGACATACCTATTATGTATTAACATATTTTTTCATTGACAGTTTAGTTGTGCTCTCTTTCTCTGAATTTAGATCTGTTTATGTAAAAGAACAAATATCCAGTAAGGTGGAAAGACCATACCATTACCATCAATCTATTGATCTGTCTATGTATTACGGCTTCCAGAAGTAATGTTTCAGCCTCCATTGGTAGAGACAGGCACATAATCCTTCACTCTTTGCCTTCTGAGTGCTTAAAATGTTCCCTGAAATTCTACAGAGATTATTAGCAATATGCAGATACATAATTCCTATGTTAGATAATATCCAAGGATGATACATTCTGGATAGAAGTCTGCCAATTGCCTCAACTACATTTAAATAGCACTTCAAACACTTAGTAGTTCTAACTCAGTTGAATCCAGAGTTGCTATTCTTCTCATTATCTAAAGAAGAAATTTGAGAGAGAATTTAATTGCTGTTTCCTCCCATCTTTCATTTTGTTTTGTAAACAAAACCCTCTGCTGTGTTTTGATTCCTGTCACCTGTGCAACAACAGTTTATTATTAGTAATTCTACAGCTAGATCTTTATTTGGTATAAATACGTGGCTTTAGAGAAACTTGGTAACCTATATGAGCTGTGGTTTCTGCTTGTCTGATGTTTCTCTCAGAGTTGTACTAGACATAAGGAACAGAAAATAACACAGAAATAAAAGCCTTATGCAAAAGAGAAGAGTGAAAAGGATTTTGCTGTTCTGACCCACTAAGAACTTATATCAGCATATTGATCCAATCTTTGTTAATTCAAGAGATATCAAGGCTATAAAGAATTGCTTTTTTTTAATTTACATAATACATTTACTGTCCTCAAGCCATTTAAATAGAGGACTTCCAGGTTTACATGGGGACTAAGAAGGGAAGATTCTAATGTCATTTTCAGAATATTTCTTCATTTAAAATTTTCTATAAGTGGTATGTAAACCGTTAACACTTTTCCACACTTCAGACCTGATTAATGTCTTGAACCTGCTGTAACACTTGGAAAGCACTTTAGAAAAGCAGAAAATTTTAATTATTAAAAGGTTACACAGGTGGTTCTGCTCTGTTTGTCCATAACACTCTCAATATGGCATGATTGTCTCTACGTTCTAAAACACAGCAGCAACAGCAAATTGTGCTGCTAACATATTAAACCAGGGTGCTTTCCAGCAATCAGCTAATTGGAAAATTGTAATAAAGTATAAAGTAAGTATTATGGTCCCATGTTACGCTGGCCTATGCTGTTGCCTCCCTTGCTTCTTTCTGATATGTTACATTGCTCCTTCCACAGCCATTGGTATTCATAATCTGATCTCACACATACTGATATTTCAGTCTTGAACAACATTTTTACATGAAATGAACATAGTATTTCATGGACAATCTTCTTTTTTTTTTTTTAAATGTATGCTCCTGTGATTATAGAATGCCCAGTCATAATGTTACAGGGTGGAGTCAAGTAGCCTATAGTTTATACGAACTACATTACTACATGGAAAAAAAAAAATCAATACTCTGCACTGTATTATCAGTTACAATGACTGCCCACAAAATAGCTGCTTGGTTGCAAATCTTTAACTATTCTGAATGTTTAAATTTAAGTATTAACATTTCATCATTCCCTGATGAAGTAGCTGAATACCCAAATGAAGAATTCTCAAGTCACAGCTAAGGAATAGTTATCCTTTCAGGGTGAAAATACAGTAGTGACACTTTTATTGCACTCAGTGGAAATATACATATGCAGAACACAGCAGAAAAGAGCAAAAGAATAAGCCAGGACTAAAATGTATACAGAACTGTATGTAACACTTTCCTTTGATAGAGGCTATACCTGACCAAAAATGACATACTTTTTACATTGTACAGTTTTGAAAAGATTAAAGGGAAATTGCCTCTTATATTACCTAAGTCCAGTTGCAATTAGTTGTTGCTCAGATTTTTATCCTCAAAGCCAAAGTACACAACCATGGCCTTCCTAATTTATAAAAGCTGAAGGGACTATCATGTAAGGTGGTACTGTGCCAACAGCTTCCCAACTTTATTATCAAACAGCCAAGTTTTTTTTTGTTTTTCTTTCCATATATTTCCATTTGGATTGAATTATTCCATGCTACCTAGATGCACTATATGGGCTGTGCTGCATTAAACCTTTTCACACTATTCCTGAGATTTGTACTTTCAAATATCAGGTAAAGCATCTTCAAATTGCTTACATATTATTTTTGAGAATAGCTTCATCACCTTTGTTCATATCCTTATCTAATTTAACTGACCTTGAGAGCCCAGTCATGTTGATCTGCTTAATCAAGAATTGGCAAATATTATAAATGACACAGACCCTGAATATACTAAATCTATTCCACAGACATCTTACTCATCTTCCTATACTGAAGAGCACTGGAGCTTGAAAATAGCCCTGAAGAAATTGCACAAGCAATAGCAAGCGTTACTACTCTTCATTTTGGCACACTGTGTAGAACAATAATATTGATTTGTGTACTGCAACTGTGAAAAGAGGCTGCCTTTTACTTCAGATATACTTCATGATAACAGAATAAGAGACTTTTCTTCCCTCTCAGTGGAAGTATAGTACAGCATCTTTGCAGCAAATTTCACATCTTCATGTCATGGTCATTTTAACATGCTTCGCCTTCCCAAATTACGAAGCAGTTTCACAACACTACTGACTTCAGCAAGTATTACCACCATTTTGAACAACTTAGCAAGAAAATATGTAAGAC
Organism: Tetrao urogallus; assembly: GCF_951394365.1. NCBI lineage: Eukaryota > Metazoa > Chordata > Aves > Galliformes > Phasianidae > Tetrao > Tetrao urogallus. Next base: position 33,551,681 of record NC_136819.1, read on the forward strand.
ACAGGAAAACCGAATAAGTCCCTTTCAAATGGCCATTTCACTAGAAATCTTTCCTAGGCTTATAGTTATGAAGTATTCTGGATCTAATTTAGGTATTATATTAGCTAATGTGTAGTAACACCATTCTGAGAAATCTACATTACATAGAAATAAGGAAATTTACAGTGTGTTTGCAGTATAGTGCAATATAGCATGGTTTGAGCTTTTCTGTGTATAGAATTTTTTTGGAATGACTCTGAAGACTCAGTTTTCACTTACTGCCATATTCAGTATTATGCTAATTTTGAATTAAGTTTTCCAACTCAATTTTAAAGAAATTAGCACACGTTAGTGTAATTTTATACAGTCAGTTAAAGAAGCTTTTCATTCTTCTCCCTTTTTTAAAGCCAGAATGTTCTCCATAAAGAAAATAAAATGATGTTCTGCCACTTTTATTTATTTATTTGTTTGTTTATTTCACAGGCTGTTCATTCTCCATTCTAAATTTCTTTAGATTTTTCTGTACAAAATGAAAGAAGTCAGGAATCTGAACTGAGTTCTGTTTCCTCAGTAACTTAGTCAATAGCTGTTTTCTGCAAAAAGGATGAGTCATCCTTTATCATTCTTTACAGAGCTAGAAAACTGTTCAACATAGTCATTTCACTGTAATCTATATATGGCAAATTTTCAAAAAAGCAGTATCTGAATAGCTAGATGGGACTTAAGTAAAAAGAGACACCTACACAAATACATAAATAAATAAATTGTAACTAATTTTCCATCAGTAACTCAGATTTGACATTATTACTCTCCATATTCCTAACAATACACATCAGTTTGGGTCATGGCAAATTCTCTCCTAAACAGCCTAATTTTTGTCTGCTCTTAGTCCTCCGCAGCTTAACAAGGTAAGTGATCTCAGAATAAATCTAATCAGTAGAGCTCAGGCGCTAAGAAGTTGGAGCAAGTACTTTCAGTTTAAACTTGATGATTGTCATATACAATAACTTTGAGATTAAAAGAAATATAATGAAACTAAGTCCCCTTGTATTTTCCATTATCCAGTTATCTCTTCCAGCTGACAAAATTACTTAGATACTAAACCCTAGAAAGTAAAACTTGCAATCAATGCAAGAAAACTCCTCTTGGAGTTCTTAAATTCCTTACATTTGCTGGGAGCCAGAAGAAATATTTTTTTTTTTCCATAATCTCACGATTAGAGCACTAACACAATAAATTTAGTAGCTATAACTCAGAGCCTCTGTAGTGTTACAAGAGTGGAACAGTTGTTGTCTCATATGGAGAGCATTCATGGAACAAAGGCTACATATCACATTTATTCTTGTGGACACTGCAAGAGGGTCTCATACATCTTGCTCATTGTTTCAAAAAACAGTGGATCTTGCATACATCCCTGTGCAGGTAACATCTGGAAGGGACTCTTTGAGACAAATATATCTTTAAGCATATGTCTATCTCTTAGAAACTTACTGAATATTTTGGTTATTTTTTGCTGATTCCCAGAAGATTTCATTTTCCTACCTTACTGAGATCCCAGGAACTTTGCAGTAATTTCTGTAATTTACCATGAAAAAAGATGACGTTATAAATAACTAAACAGTGTGGTAAATGCAATCCTCAGCGTCTTTCAGCCTATTTGGTTAACAAAGCCAAGGAACTAGATGTATTCTTGAGCACCATCTAGTGGTGTTTTCATGGTTTACAATACACAGAACTCTACCAACATAGATCTTCACATTAGAATGATTGAAAATGAGATCACAGTGGTTTTCATTTCTACTGATTCTAGAGATAATTGTTTTATACTTTTTCTTTTTCACCAGAAAACTTTAAACCATTTTTAAGTTTACTCCAAGCATAAAAAGAAAAATAAAAGAAGAGTTTAATTGGGAAGTTTGTACCTAGAATTAGAAATTACCTGATAGAAATCCTCATCTTCAGAAGTCATGACTTGAAATTCTCAAGCTGAGTCAACAATTGAAACATAAAAATAGAATACACAATTAAAAATATGTATTTTAAGCTGATACATAACTAAAGTTATATATACTTCCATCTATGGCCCCACTATGAGATAAATTTCTAAAGAAAAATATAAGGATTTTGGCAGGTTAATATCTTAACTAGAGATTTACCTCTAGAGCCAATGAGTAGGATACTCTGGTTTTTTATTTTACAGTGATTTCATGGAGATTTTAACGCAATTATTTTCATTGTATCTGGGGCATAGTTCCTTCCTTGCTATTTACAGACTAGATTTATTTTCTAGGAACTGTTTGGTTTTCAGAAGGAAAAAAAAAAAGTAGAAAATAATTTTCACCAACACATCAAATAAGAGAAATCAGAAAAAAAAAGAAAATAAAAAAGAAAAAAAACCTCTTTCTACATGCTTTGATTTGGGTTTTTTTGTGTTGTTTTTTTTTGTGTTCCTTCTCCCCCCACTTCTACCCCCATCCCCCACCCCCCCACTCCGCCCAGGTAACATGTAAGTAGGAATATATTGGTAGTGTTTGGGGAAAAACTTTATATATTTACTATGCTTAGACACAGTAATTTGTCTGTAAAAATGAATGGGATCCTTCTCACGACATTAAAAATATACTTTTATTTATACTTTTATTATGCTGTGGCAATAACAAATACTAGAATTTTAATTATTTAATTATGACTACATGCACTTCTGTGTGCAGATATGGCCCACATGATGCACTCCAATACTGGATATTATTTATTACCGAACACAGAGTCATTTTACACTTTTAATTCTTAAGCATTTGCAGGTGTTTTTCTGGTAAAGAAAAAAATAACAACAACAATAATCATGAACTTGAGACATATCAATGAGATTCTGAATGTTTTTGAAGATGTAATACTACAGGTTTTATTTTAACATTTATCCTTCTTAAACACTGTTTGCTTTTGGGTCTCGTTGGGAGTTAATCCAATACATGAGAATGTCTGTGCTCTCCTCGTGTTAATGTTTTGCTGTTTCGATGGAAGTTAAGAAATCTCACATTTTCTAACGTGGCTTTTCATTTTGTCATTTATCATATCCTAGTGTCAAGAGACACAAAGCTCTTTAGCTGCCTAAGTAGCGTGCAGCTTCTCCAGAGCTCACTGTCCTGTATCCTCATATCTCAGTCTTTATATTTTGCCTGATATTTTTCCTAAAAATATGATAAGCAGAATAAACATTTAACTGTTAGTCTAATACATAATCCATACAGATGGAAGCACTGTTCTTTCCTATTAATGCATCAAAAATGCTTGAGTAAAATAACATCAAAGCAACTGTGATCTGAGCAATTTTGGTTGTATAGCAATTGTCATTATTCACAGAATAGAAAAGAGATCATTTCAGTTAGCTACATTTTAATCCATACAATAAATGTTAAAAATAAACATTTTAAAAGCATATTTAGGTACAGGTTAAATCCTTTATTAATATTAACCAATACCCCCATTTCTATTGCTGAAGAAATTAATCATTTCTTCCTGTTTTCCTTGTTTCAGAACAATCTCCTTGAAGAGTTCCTGACAATACATCTTTAGAGTAATTAGCCCTAATCAGACTCCTTGTTGTTGTATTTCAGCTTCAGCAAAGAAGAACTGTCATTCTACATATTCCACTTTTTAGAACAGTTGTTTCCAACAAATTTTGATATCACTGAAATTACCATTTCTTTCTATGCTGAAATTTCATGTCTCCTGAAAGCCTAGGTTACACATTAACTATTAGAAACAGTAGCATCCTCAGTAAATACCTCTTCACAAGAAGGTGGTTCATTTCTGATAATTTATTGAAGGAAATAGCATTTTTCTCAAACATAAGATACTTGTTATTATAAAAATAACATTCTTTTTAAGCATGTATGCTTAGAGTGAAATCCTTTTTAATTGGATGTTTTTATCTGCATATATGTTAGAATGAAGATTGGTTAAGATTGAACTGGCAAAGGGGACATCAGTATTGCCTAGATTTGGGGCTAGTCCAAGAGCTATAGGTGAAAGAAGAGTTCTTTACAAAATGGACTGAATATGTCACAATGAAGCCTATGTAAATACAGAATGTTATCATTCTTTTCACCACTAATAGATTTCTGAAGATGGAAGATCTCACTGCACTGATGATTAAGCTAACAAGAGAGAAAGTGAGAACATTTTTTGTGCCAAATTTGGGGGGAAATGAAGACAAAGAACATGTTCAGCTGTAATAGTCTCTCATGCTGCCAAGGACAGAAAAAAAATCAAAGCCATAATTCATATAAGCTCTTATAGTATAACCTGAAAGTCCTTTTTGCTAATGTCTTCTTTAATAAATGATACTCAAGGACAATCCACTTTCACTGTTCATATGAACAGGTAATAAAAACATGAATTGCTGATTACTGCAATATGAATAAAGATCCAGACCTACATAGTGACCAACATACATTCATGTGAACGTTCTTTCCTTACCATTAGTTCCAGTGGCTTTGGAAGGCACATGTGAGTAAACTAACCCAATGCGTTACACCTTAGAATTCTAAAATACCTGTAGACATGGGAAATAAATAAATAAAATAAAAAAGATGCCTTTGTCTGCTGCTTTTTCATAAAAGCATAAAATTCTGAGCAAATTAAATTTACATGAACCTAAAGGTTTTAGCTGTACTGTTCATTGTTTTTTTTCCTGTATGCCTTTGTGCCACAGCAGGAGAGTTACATGTCTTTGCAATATTAATATTTCTAAACTTCTAGTATGTCTTATATGAGTTCACAGAGAATTTGCAGTGAAGGCCTGTTGAGGGGGGAAAAAAATAAGTAAAATTAGTTTAAAACAAGATTCAAGGAATAAATTCCAATATAAAGCAAACCTGCAAATCTGATTCAATAGTGCACTGATTTCTGTTGGAAGTTTTAAGTGTGTTCCCTAAATAAAATTGAACAAACTCGAGCAGTGTGGAATGGTCCAGCAGAGAACATACATCACTAAGTAATTCATTGCTTTAATTCACATAACTAATTTACCATATACACACATAGACACACATAAATACATACAAGTGAGCTCTCAACTCTGTCTTTGAGGATTTACACAGAAAAACAAATCTGTGCAATCTAAGAACATATTGTAATTGCCTATCTATTGGAAGTTATAAATTAATAAAATAAAATCATGTCAGTCTTCATCACTGATTTAAAAATATACACTATTTCAAAGAAAGGGGATGTAATTCCCTCCTTATTACAATTCTGGGGACAGGGAGAATGGAAAAAGGCTCATTTCACAAATGATTTACTGTTTAATATTTAAAATGAAATGCCTATTTTAAGATTCAAGATTGACTTTTTTATTGTTCCCTGAGTATTTGATTCTGTCATAGGAAAACTGTGCATCCTGAAAATAATTATACATGAGTTTGACTACGCAGCAAATATTGTTCTTCATTCTGTATTTTAATTGATTCAGTGGTTTGGTTTTACCTCTTTTGATGAAAACTACTCAATGATACACTGACTGAAAATGTTATTCAATCCCCAGTGTTTGATTCTTTTCAGGATTTAGAAACCAGCTTACTTCACGCTATAGTATTAGGCCACTTTAATTCATTTAATTGCCTCAGAAAGTATCTAATACTTAAAATATTATGCAAAAGTATAAACATATAAAAATTTATGAATTTTAATGTTTACAGTTAAGTGTAAACTTGTAAGAAATAAGCATATGCTGCAGATGTGGCTTTTACAGAATCACAAAATTGTAGGGACTGGAAGGGACCTCCAGAAATCAACAAGTCCAACCCCCCTGCAAATCAGTCTGCATAGGTAGGCATCCAGGCAGGTCCTGAATATCTCCAGAGAAGGAGAATCCACAACCTCTCCATCACCCTCACTGTGAAGAAGTTCCTTCACATATTGGTGTGGAACTTCCTATGCTCCAGTTTAAGGCCTTGTCCTGTCCTCACTGACCACTGAAAAGAGGCTGGCCATGTCTCCCACACTTCAGATACTTATAAATTCTAATCAGATCCCCTCTGAGTCTTCTTTTCTCTACTCTGAACAGACCTAGTTAGCTCAGCCTTTCCTCATAGGAAGACACTCCAGGCTCTTTATCATCTTCATGGCCCTCTGCTGAACTCTTCAGGAGATCCTTGTGTTTTTTTGTGTCAGGGAAACCTGGATACAGAATTGGAACTGGATACAGAACTCATGTGGTTTATTGTTGCCCAGCTCTCCTGTCTATCCACATCTTGCTGAAAAGGCAGCACAGCCTTCAGGTATGTCAGCCACTCCTTCCAGCTATGTATCATCAGTGTACTTACTGAGAGTGGATACTATCCCCTCATCAAGGTAGTTGATGAAGATATTGAACAAGACCAGACCCAGCACCAATCCCCAGGGAACACCACTACTCACAGATCTCCAACGAGATTCTGCACTGCCAATCACAACCCTCTGAGCTCTGCCAGTCAGCCAATTCTCAACTCACCTCACTGTCCACTCATCTATCTCACACTTTTTCAGCTTCAGTATCAGGATGTTGTGGAATACAGTATCAAAAGCCTTGCTGAAGTAAAGGTAGATGACTTCCACTGATTTCCCCCGATCTACCCAGCTGGTGACGCCATCATAGACGGTACGAAGTTGGTCAAGCATGATTTTCCTTTGGTGAATCCATGCTGACTATTCCTGAGGACCTTCTTCCCTTCCAATTATTCAGAGATAACATCTAGAACAAGCTGTTCCATCATCTTTCCAGGGACAGAGGTGAGGCTGACTGGGCTGTAGTTTCCCAGATTCCCCTTCTTGCCCTTTCTGAAGACTGGAGTGACATTGGCTATCCTTCAGTCTTCTGGCACCTCTCCTGTTCTCCATGACCTGTCAAAGATGATAGAGAATAGTTCAGCTATCACCTCTGCCAGCTCCCTCAGCACACATGGATGCATCCCACCAGGGCCCATAAATTTGTGCACATTGATCCCATCTAGATGCCCCTGGACCACCCTCTCCTCAAGCAGAGGGATACTCACCATTTTCTCTCTCTCTTCCCTCCAGAAGTCCATAGGGGGACTCTTTGAAGCAAAGAAGGCATTCAGCATCTCCGCGTACTCAGCGTTCCCCATTACCAGGATATTTCTCTCATTCACCAGGGGACAAATATTATCCTTAGTCTTCCTTTTATTATTAACTACTTTAAAAAACCTTTCTTTTTATCCTTTACTTCCTTTGCCAGGTTCAGCTCCAGGTGAGCTTCAGCCTTCCTTGCCACTTCCCTGCAGGCCCTGACAACACTCCTATACTCCTCCCAAGAGGACAGGCCTTTTTTTCCACATTTCATAAACCTTTTTCTTCCCTTTGATCTCATCCATAAGCTCCTTGCTCATTTATGCAGGTCTCCTGCCTCCCTTCCCTAATTTCCTACTCTTGGGAATGCACCAATCTTGAGCTTGGAAGAAGTGCTGTCTAAATGTTGTCCAACTCTCATGAGCCCCCTTACCTTCAAGCACTTTAGCCCATGAGATATCTCAAAATAGGTCCCAGAAAAGGTCAAAGTTGGCTCTCCAGAAGTCCAAGGTACCAATCCTACTTTGTGCCTTACTTCTTCCACACAAAATCTTGAACTCCACAACCTCATGATCACCATATCCCAAGTTACCCCTAACCTTCACATCCCTAACAAGCCCATCCTTGTTGGAAAGAACCCCCCACCTTATTGGTCCAGAAGCACCCCCCACCTTATTGGCTCCTCTACCACCTGAATCAGAAAATTATCTCAAGTGCCCAACAGATATTATGATGATTGAAGTCCCCCATGAGAACCAGTGCATAGGATTGCAAGGCTACTTCCAGCTGCTTGTAGAAGGCTTCATCAACTTCATCCTCCTAGATCTGGTGACCTGTAGTACACCCCCACAGTGATGTCAGCCATATCAGCATGCCCCTTAATTCTCACCCACAGGTTCTCCACAAGTTCTTCCCTCTCCCAGGTGGAGCTCATTAGATTCTAGTTGGTCTCTCACATAAAGGGCAACTTCTCCCCCTTGATATCCCAGCCTGTCTTTCCAAAAAAGGTCATAGCCCTCCATGACAGAATTCCAGCCACACGAGCTGTCCTACCACTTCTCCATGATGCAATGAGATCATGGCCCTGAGGCTATGCACAGATCTCCAGCTCATCTTGTTTATTTCCCACGCTACATGGATTGGTATACATACACTTAAGGGAAGCAGCAAGTGCAGTTACAAGAAGATTTTGGATGGGACTGTCAGCAACGTGACCTTCTCTGGGGAGTTCTCACGTGATCCTATGGGACAGCTCAGAGGCTTTTCCCTGCAATCTCCAATAGTTACAACATCCCTCAGTCTTTGTGACATCTAACTCCCTTCCTTTTCCCTTCGGATCTAGTTTAAAGCCCTAGCAATCAATCCAGAGAGTTTTCTCCCCGGAACACTTGTGTCCCACTTGCTTAGAGTCCATCAGGAGCCCACATGCCCGGTTTCTCAAAGACATGCCCGAGATGAAAATATCCAAAGCCTTGATCAAGACACCATCCCGTCAGCCAGTCATTTACCTGACATGTTCTCCTCCATCTTCCTGGATACCAGCTACCCATCAGAAGGACAGAGGAGAATTCTATCTGCATCCCTTTGCATCCTTTCAAGGGATGCAAAGTCCTTTTTAACATTCTTTACTTTCCTCATTGCAGCATCCTGGGACCCAGCCTGAATGACAATGAAAAGATAGTAGTCTTCCAGTTTAATGAAGTCTGTGGTAGAGCCTTCCTAATGTCTCTAACATGTGCCCCAGGAAGACAGCACACCTCTCTGGAGAGATGATTATACAGGCAACAAATGGGACTTCAATGCCCCCCAGTAAGGAGTCCCCAATTACTAAGACACTCCACCCTTTTTTGGTGGCACTGCTATTTCAGAAACTGAACAGTAAACTTCCCTGGTGCTATATATGTTTATAGTCTTGGTCTTGAATGGTTTCTTTTATTTTGTTTTATGTAGTTTTAACCTTGTTATCTGTGTTATATTCTTTTTTGTAAGTGTTAGACTCCTCTATACAAGGTGAAGTCAAACAGCTACAGCTGTACATATTGGCGGATTTAAATGTTATGATAGATCTTTAAATTTCTATTTTCAGTAAAAACTAGGGTGATAAGCACTTGTTTTCAAGGTAGATGGACTCCTAATATATCTTCTGGCAAGTAAAATATTTTCAAAACTAAACCCTCAAACTTAATGTTAAGTAGCTCACTCTCAATCAGGAAAAAAAGAACTTCCTTTCTAAGAGAAAAATTCTAAATGGGATCTATAATAGTTATACAACTCTTTCAAATAATAATACAGTCTGGAATTTTACTTTCCCTCACTTTCCCCATCCACAGTCCTTTTGATAAGTCACGCTCAGACTAGGTGTATTTTCACCAGGAAGAACTTTTAAAAACACAGCACTAAACATTTCAGGCTTCATTTACTTGATCATGGAGTAAAGAAGAATAATATATAGAAGAAAAAAAAATGGAAATGGTAGTTCACAGTTCTCAAACCAGTTTTACAGAACCAGAATTTGACATCTGAAAAACTTCATTATTCTTCCCAACAGAAGAACATTTCTTTACTGAGGAAATTATGCAGTAACTTACAGACAAAAGCACCAGCAGTTGCTTTCCAAGTCCTCATAAACATATTCTTTGTCAGTCACAGACACCAAATAACACACCACAATCAATTCCTCAGATCACCGTCAAGCAATGGAATTCTTCTTTCTACACATATTTTGAGCTCAAATCTACTAGCTATCATTATTCTTTTTCTCTTTGAATGTTCCGATTTGCAGAGAAATGGCTAATTTGTCATTTGAATAATCAAAAGGCTTTTCACAGACTCACAGAATTGTAGGGGTTGGAAGGGACCTCCAGATATCATCGAGTCCAACCCCCAGTTTTTCAGTTACTATTCTAATTTAACTGAGCAGGGAAAACTTAATCCTCCAAAAGCTATTGTTGCAAGCAGTCTTTGTGCTTGAACTGTTCTGCTTCAGCTGCATCACCATTCATCACCTCTCTTCCTGAATGTGCAACTGATAGGAGAAGTTAACTTTCCTTTTGCAGGCAATTTCCAAAGCACACAAGGTTTAGAAGCAGGCTAGTTCCAAATGGAGAGTCAGATGCTAAGCAATATTCTAGGAATGAGCATTCCCAGACAGACAACTACATCAGAGTTGTTCTAAAGATACCTTCATTTGCAAAAGGATTTCTGCTACAGCCATGTCTCGCTCCAATTTATAGGAGAGAGATGAGGTTCTTTTATTATCTATATACCCGGCATGAGATTAAGAAGCAACGGTTCAAATGTTGGTCCGACCAGATTATTACAAATCTTAATTAGGGAAATGTGGAAGGGGAGGACGGACACTATTATGAATTAGGGAAGGGAAGGAGGGCGATAGAAAAGATAGAAAAGAAGAAGCAAGGAGTCTTTATAGGAAGCAAGAGAGACATAGTCACCACCATGGATCCAGCGAGGTTCGTAGTTCAGTCTTTGATCTTCAGTAGTGGTGGGTCATCGGGCATTGTTGTTCTATTGACGACGACGAAGCACGACGACAAACATGGTGATGATGGCCCCTTTTCAATAGTTTCAAAGTGGTCGAGTCAGCTGTCTTTGGAGTGACAGCTCAAATCCAAAGTGGTTGAGTCAGCTCTCCTTTGAGTGGCAGCTACTGGCTCTCTGGGATCTCAGCAAAAACTCCTTTGTTCCTATCTTCTGGGCCTTGCCAGCAGATAAGAGGGAGCAGGGATGCCCATTTGCATCCTGTTTTTCACAGAACATGATGGTATCGTTCCCCAATTTTCCCACACCTAGCTGGAGCTGTTTAGTCACAGGCCAGATCTTCCGCCAGTAAACACTCCTGAGCACTCTCATCCGCTCTTAAGCAGCTCTGGAGGAAGGGGCTTTCAAATGTTCCCAAAGCGATATCAATTGTCACACAGTCAGCCACCCATCAGTTGCCTCCTCAACAAGTCACTCAGAGTCTTATCACAAGAAATACCTCAGAAAGCAAGCTTTGAGCCAAAAAAAAACGAAGAAGGATTCTCACAAGCCAGCCTGGGAAGTTTTTTTTTTTTAAAAAAAAAAACACCAACTAGTAGAAACTGCTTTATCAGGGAGAAGAGAAAAGCAGTGTTAACCTAATGATTCAAGTAAAGCTGTTAAAACTTCGTCTCACACAAGCACAAGAAAAGTGAGGGCACGACAGATGCTTTGATTAAATCATTTTAATTCCATATTTCTCATGAATATATTGAATTTTGCATTATTAAGCTAAAGTACAGACATTATAAATTTAAAACTTTTATAAATCAAGTAGAATTATGGACATCCCTTTCGGTAAGCTACCAGTTTCGCTGTTAAAGCACAGATTCAACCTCATCACGAATGTGTGTGAGAAAAACAGCCAACCTTCCTAAATTGCAGCATCTATTTTTTGTAGATAAAATTGAATTTGATGAGATTTAACAAGTAAATCGGTAGCTAGCTTTATGTCACAGTAATTATAAAATTGCCCTCCATGCATAAATTAAGCATTTTTGAACCAGATAGCATTAAAGAAGTTTGTTTGGATAAATATATTTATCACAAATTTGTCTCAGAAATTTACTACCTTCTTAAAACTAAAAAAAAAAAAAAAAAAAAGAAAAAGGAGACCTAAGCCTATGACAGCATAATTGAAACAGAAAGTGATACTTGCTAGTATAAATTAGAGTTAGAATATGGAACTCATTTTCACATGGCTTTTTAACTGTCCAAAGTCCTCAAAATGTCAAAAAAAATCATGGAAGAAAGTTCCACCAAGACCTGTCAAATAGATCTATCAAGACCAATGGAAACATTATATCTAGCAAGAAAACTCTGAGCTGCTGATACCCAGATGCTGGAGGGAAAGTTTCAGTTTGTTTTTCTCACATCTCCACTAATATTTTGTAGCGATCTTTGCCAGAGAGGAAAAGCTGGAGTAGGATGAACACTTCAGTATGGCCCAGGTTAGTCACTGTTGTGTTCTTAACTTAGATTATACTTAAACATAGTTGAAACATCGGGGTTCTTTTAAAGAGGTAATATGGAAAAGGCTTAATTAAACAAACTATTAAAAAAAAAAAGAAAACTGTATGGGGCCCTGGGCAGCCTGGTCTATTGGTTGGGACCTCTGTCCAAGGCAGGGAGTTGGAACTAGATGATCTTCAAACCATTCTATGATTTTATGTGAGGTTTTTCTTTTTTTTTTTTTTTTAATTAACAAAGTTTTCAGACAAAATAAATAATAAATTCAGGATGCATTAATAGTGTAAGTAAGTATATATATATATAAAATATATATAATATATATATATTATAATATTATATATATATATATATATATATATATATATATATATAATATATAAATAGTAAGGCCAGTAACCTCTACACCAAGCCTGCTATATGAAGAAAAGGGCAGTTTGACTATACTGTCTGCATATAAGTGGAATTATCCTCCCTTCCTTGTCCTGATAGTTGTTTGGTGGACTTTTAACTAGTAGTACACATTTACTGCACAGAAAGGATGAAGAGTTTTATCATTACTGTCAAAAATCTAGCACCACAGAATTAACCTCAACAAATTAATTCACTTGAATTTTAATAAATCAATGTGTTATGTTTCTTCAAATTAAAGCTAGTGAGACATAATTTCACTTAAGACATCCTATTTCAGCTTTTAAAGATTTATTTCTCCAAAGGAGAAACTCTGCTGAAAACTTAAAATCTCAATTACAAATCAAGCCAGACTTATTAAATGAACTGAGTAACTTTGGTAATTACTCCTTTAGTAAAAATATTTTGAAGCTGTGTTTTAAATAAACATCTTTACACATTCAGCTTTGAGTAAGACTCCTAAAACTTTCAAGTACTCTCTTTTACTACCTCTTCACAAAGAAAATAGTAAGTCTCTGTGCTGATTTCAAGTACTTGCAACTGAAGTGCTCGGGCATCTTCACAAGCAAATTTAAATAGTTAATGTGTTATTGTTGATTTTAAATGACTTCATGGCTCTGATTCACATGCTTTGTTTCTAAATATGCAGAAAATATTTTTTAAATAATACAACTACAGATTCTTTGAGCAGAAAGAAACAATAACATTGAACAACCCAGAAAAATCTTTATAGTTGAGTTGACCATGGGACAATGGTCTTTCAACTCTGCAGGTGCAGATCCTCATTATACAAACTGGGAAATTATCAAAATATGAGGCTGCCATCACTTGTAGTTACGGTAAAATTGGAATGTTGACAAATTAGTTTTTGCAGGTGTGTAGCCTTTCTGAAGGTTTTAGTATGCAAACACTATTTAAATTGTTAAAGTCTTGACCCCAACTACTTGAAGCCTTTTCCTTTATAGGCTCCACATTCAACAAAAAAGAATGGAGGCAATTCAAAAATAGTCAGTGTTTGTTAAGTTCAATGTATTGTGAATGTACTATCTAAAATTAAAATACCATGATTTTGACCAACCTACCTGATGAAGAGTCCTCGGAGTTCACTAAAACTTTGATTTCCAGTTAGCTTATTGTATAGCTAGAGCATTAGAAGTCATCAAAACTATAACCTACAAGATAGGTCAGTCAGATCACTTCTATTAGTCTACTGTGTACAATTCAATATTGTAAACCAGAGTATCCACAGAATCATATTTTAGATTGTTCCAATCAAATAGTTTAACCTTGAGGCTACTAGAAAAACAATGGTCTCATAACTAATCACTGGAATATGTGTTTTAATTCATATATTTATTCATTTACTGTACATCATAAAGTTTGTTGTCATTGTGGTAGAAATGATCAGGAGATGCAGAGCAGCAGAGGCGAAAAGACATTCAGTATAGAGTTAGGGTAATTTTGTTCTTTAATCAAACTTACCTGTCGCAAAAAGAGTTCTTCAAAACAGCCAATTCCTCAAAAATAGTTTAAGAATCTGTGCCATTAGTTTTAACCATACTGTAAATACAAACAAATACTGATAATATATTCCTATGCATTCCATGTAATTAGTCTCACTTTCATACTATGCTTGTCTCTGGAAAGAGAATACATGCTGCTGTGTGTCCTCTGGGAGTGAAGGAAAGTCAGTTTGCCTCTTTGTGTTGTTCTGTTTGAAAGTGACAACTGTAATGCACTATTTGATTATTATGAACAGAAATTACAGTAGGTGACAAAGGTTTTAAGAGAGCAAAAATATTTCCCTCTGTCTAAAAGAAGTACAAAATGAGACTAGATCTACTGTCTTGCGTAGTCTGGTGCACAAGTCAGTGGCAGAGCCGACAACCCATACATCTTCAATTTTCAAATGTTACTGTTTGTAAATGCTAACCTTGTTATTGCAAGGACTGATCTCTGGCTAGGGCCAATTCATGATTGAATTCTGCAAGAGATTCATCTGCAAGTGGTTTAAGAGGGAAATCTGGGGGCTAAATCTATATGCTGGCTGCATAAACGTATAGGACTCAACCACTATAGTTACTGATGTAAAATCAGAAATTAGCTTCCTTAAAAGTATTAATTAGACTTAAAACTTAATATAGAACCACAACTCTATTCCTTTACTCCAAATGAATTCAATTTCAAGAATCTTTGTTGTAGTAAAGAAGTTTCAATAAATAACTAAAACTGTACCTGTCTGCAGTGCAAGCAAGCTACCTCTTCTGCGGAATCCAGACCAGCTGATATTCACAAAGTTGAGGAAAGACCACTAGAAGAGTTACTCAAGCAAAGCATCACAGAAAAATTAAGAGTGACTAACAAAGTGCAGCTGCTACCAGTGGTGACATGAATGATGAATATAAAGAACTGCTGAAAGGTTTTTATTAACTCAAGATGCTGACAGCTAGAAAACAGCTGGAAACATGAAAGTAGTCCTTCATTCTAGCAAAAAGCAGTTTTTAAAAAAGATTTTCTAGTGTAGAATGTAAAACAGATCATTGTACCTGTCATTTAACCTTGAAAATGTGAAAGAAAATCTACCTAGCAAAATATGTAACTACTCTGTATGTAAGGGTAATTGTTGCTACAGCAACTATTACCTCTAGTAATAATTTACAGTCATCACTGAAGTATTAACATCACAGTTGCCCAGAAAGAGGATTATTTGGCTAGGATTTTCTGCTGAAAGTGCATCTTCAACGAAATTCTGGAGGACTATCATCCCCATGGGTGATTTATTTATTATGGTAGCTTCAAACATTATGATAGCGTAGACTGTCAAGCAGTCACACTTCTAAAGGTAAGGATGCCTGGTAGAATAAATATCCCAGGAACAATCAACATTTATCAGAATTCTGTTTCAGCTGAGGAGTACAAGAGACCAAGCAAAGCCACTTGAAAAGAGAAACACTGTAAGAAATGTCAGTTCAGCTATGCTAGAAAACTCCTCCACGATGTTTCAGAGCTTCTGAGTACAGAGTTTAAAATCACTGAATTGTATACACACTTGACTTAACAGGAACAGACCTAGAGGCAACAAGAAGCAATATAAGCTCTCATACTATGTTAACATGCTCTCCAAGGAAGAATAGTAAAGTGACACACGAGGCTATGCTACAGCCAAGCAGTATTTCTGTGAGACAGAATGATGTATGTCTCTCTGAAAGTTATGTCTCCTATTTATTTCCATGGAAACTTCCACGAAAACTTCCACAGATACAAAGAGTAAAATAACACTAATTGACCAAGCAAATTCTCAGCTACAAAGCACTATATTTCAGTGTTGACATCACCATTAGCTACGCATATCTGCCAGCAAGGAAAACAAGCCTGTATGCAATGCTCGCAAAAATTTGCGTAAACAAAGGTGACCCATTGTTGCAACTGCTGACACACACCACTCACCACTATGCTCACATCCACAGTGTGGTCTCCATCAACATTCAGCAAGAATTAGTTAATGTCAATGAATTGCCATTTTTTCCTCGCGGAGAAATTCAGTAATGCACATTTGTTTCATACACACTTCCATGTCAGACACAATTTTGTCAGACAGCCACTCTGCTGCCAGCAGTCAACAGCAACAAAAAAGAATATTAGCAAGAAAGTTCAGACTCTAATGCCATACCACCACCATCAGCCTCTGATATCATGGGCCAACAGAATAAAATAGGAGGCATTACTTCAGGAGCAGCCCTCATACATCAGATTACCCCCCAGCAAGTCATATAGGTAAATTTTAATGTGTTAGATAATGGTCTGATTAAGAAAACACTTGGAGAACTTAGGAGAGTACTCCATTTCCATGCATTAGGTGCCAGAAGCAAAAATTTTCCTGACTACAATTTGATTAAAGTAGCATCTAAGGATCTAACTATAGCTATTTTTTTTATATGCTATAGATTATTTCAGGTTGTAAGAATGCCCTCTCAGTTTATGAATGTGTGTCACCTATTAGGTAAAGTTAAATAATTAAATAACAATAATAAATAGTAACAAAATCATTGATGAAACAATAAGGAAAGGGGGCGGAAAGTACTTTTCCATCTAAGAGTTAGGGCAGAGCTACAGGAAGTCTTCACTTTCCATCACCTTCCCAGAAAATATAATAGGTGAAAGCAGATAAAGCTTTAAGCCTAAAATATGACTATGAACTGGAAAATCCCTGTTGAGCAGGAGAAAGTTTAACTTTTGGCAGGCATGGTTATTTGAGATACAACAGCTTACAGTTTGTGGCTGATTTGTCAAACATCAACTGTTTCTTGCAGGGGACATTCTCTTGTATTCACTTGACTTGCAGGTCTACTATGGAAGCTTAACATGCAGCAGTCCTGATTTCAGATGGGACAGAGTTGATTTTCTTCAGCGTCTGGTATGACAGTATGCTTTAGCTATAGGAGATAAAACAGTGTTGGTAACAAAACAGTGTCCTTGCTGAGCAGTGCTGTACAGAGCTAAGGATGTTTCCATTTCTCAGTTTTTCTACTGCCCTGCAAGTAGGTAGACTGAGGGAGCACCAGAAGGTGGGAGAGGACAGGACAAGGACAGATGACCTAAACTGGCTAAATGAATATTTAGTCACTTGCTTTGTGTATATATAGATATATTATTACTGTTACTACTATTTCTCTCTTCTTTTTTGGTCTTAGTAAACAGTCTCAACCTGTGAGTTCTAGCTTTTCTTTCCAGTTCTCTCCCTCATCCCATTGGGAATGCGAGAGTGGTGAAGAGTGAAGGGCTGAGCGGTGTTAAGCTGCCTGCCAGGTTAAAAAAAAAATCAGATCTTGGCAAAACAACCTAAACAAGTTTCTTTTTAGAAAGCTGTTTAGAATTTAAATAGAGGAAAGTTGACAGCAATGTTACAATGTGAGAAAGAGGCTGAAAAAAAGGTCTGAGGAGAGCCCGAAGGAAATTACAAGAAGAAAAGTTTGAATGGACACCAGAAGAGCTTAGAAAAGGATATGGTTTATCTTCCTTTTGTACAACAGACTATAACATAATTCTAGGTCAACTGAGGTGAGAGAAGACAAGAAACACCTTGCCCATCTTCTTCAAACTAAGTGAATATCCGTGATCTTCTAAAAACATGATCTTGATGAAAATGTATTGCTGTTACAAAATGTGGTTTTGAAGTGACTGAAATAATTTCTGTTTATCCCTGTAAGTGTAAGAATGATATGTTCCAAAACTTCATAGAAAAGCATTCTGAATAAGCACATTTGCTTACAGCTACTGGCTGCTTATCTGATTAGTTTAAACTGTTAACCACAAGGCTCTCTACTTCAGTAGGAGTCAGAAAAAAAGATGCACACAATACAGCATTAACTTGGAAACCAGTGGAGATGACCGCAATTTCCTTCAAGTCTCAGGGAAAAAAAAAAAACAAACACAAACTTCTGTTTTAGAACACTGGAGTATCACTAAGCATTTCTAACCATTCAGAGAGCAACAAACAGAAATACCCTAACGTTTCTGTTTTTACTCTAGAATTGCCAAAACATTTATCAAAAATCTGGAGATACCTCAACATATTTTTCCAAAATGTGTACCTTTTCTGAAGAAGATTTTTGCTTGTTTATGGAGTTTTTTAGATTCTTTTTTGTTTGGTTTTGTTTTTAAAATTTTCTCTACACAAACATCAAAAATATAAAATAAAATAATAAATAAAATAAAATAATAATAAAATAACAGTAAAGACCACAGAGATATTCAATGTCAGCAGTTTACCTTTTGAAATCCAGAATTTTTTTATATATATATATACACTTTTTTTTTTTTTTTTTTTTTTTTACACTGATGTAACTAACTAAAATGCTTTAGTAAAAAGAAAAGGTAAAAGATGACACATGGAAGCAGACAATGACTAGGAATTCAGTATGTTGACTGAACTATCTATGGACAAAAGAAAGAACTGTAGATTTTATCTGCTATATTCTTTGCAAACTAAACTCATATTTTTTCCTCACTGAAATATGCCCATTATATGTGGAATCTCCCCAGCAGCACACCTCAAAAATATGACAGAAGGAAATAATCACCTACCATGATGCAGAGAGAAAACAAAATGTAAAAGTTCAGCTCATTAGTGATCTGAACAAAAGATGAACTGTGAGGTAAGAACACTTGTTGGTGAAGTTATTAGAGAGAGATAAGACTGCAATCTGGGTCTTACAAGCGGAGCCACATGCATATTCACTATTCATTAAGATAAGCAGAAACCATCATTTACTCATTAATACACTATTTTTAGATATAATAGCAAATAAATGCTGTAAAGAAATATATTAAGCTTATTAAAAAACAGAAAACTTGCCTATCCACTTTCAAAGTCTGGCAATACATACGTATTTCTGATGTATTTATTGTATGATGAACGTTGCTTTCCAACTCTTTTTTTTTTTTTAAACAGTTATGAAAGACCATTAGTTCAGTCCTCATAAATATTAAAAGGACTTCAAAGCCCACATCTCTAGAAAAAAGATTTTGAAGTTCTTATCCTGAGTGACTAAACGACATCGCATTCAGCAAGTGCAAGAAAAAAAATATTTTAGAAGTGTTGTGTCTGGCACAGGTCTCTCTGACAGGCCTAGGCATACAGCATGTAAAAACTAAAAGCTGCTGGAGTATAGCTAAATGCTGTTATCCAAGCTGTCATAACTGTATTGCAGTTTAAAGATATTTCCTGACAAGAAAATTGAGAAAGCTGTCTGGCTAGTAAATCAAAACCTTCCTCCATTTTCAGTGGCCAACCAACAGATGCAGTTTAGGTCACAGATGGTGTTTTTCATGGTTTGGTCTCCACACACATCTTCAGCATGAGTACTTTTTTACCGCTTAGAGTGAATTCTTTTTAAAATCCTGGCCAGCACAGCAAACTATCCATAAACTGCTGTTAATTTCAGAAGATAGAAAGTTGCTAAACAGAAAAGGTTCAGAAGCATAGACTGTATTTTAATGATCTCATAATTTGAGATGACAGCACATTTTGCTGTGAAATATGTTATATGATTACAACCCCTTAGGGATATTTAAGAGAAGCAGAAATGCCATCAAACACAGAAGGTAAATAAGGACTCGAAGATCAAAAGATAGAATATTAGAGCATTTAATTGGTGTAGAATCCTAGTTAAAACCTCAAAGTAGGTTAAACACTCCACTGATAGGTGCTGCTCATTTCTCTATTTTCCCCTATACTTCACAAAATTGCTTCTTTTGTTTTTCAACTATGCTCCATGTAAGGGGACTCCCCCAATTAAGGCAGTATAGAACTCGCAGAAAACTTCAGAGATGGTCTCTCAGCTCCTGAATATGCATCAAAACCTTGCATCAAAAGTGCTGAGCACTGTGAAACTAAAAACATGACATGCTGAACTTTAAGCGAATTTCCTCTTTTTTTCTCTTCAAAACCAATGTGCACAGATGAAAATGATCAAATTAATTTTCATTATTATTGCAAGAAGTAAATGGTAGTCAATGCGCTATTTAAACCAAAGGATATTTGGAGTGAACTTCATACAAACAGTCCCTAAGAAATTGTACAGAGCAATTCCAAGAAAATCAGAAGCTGACAGCTACACATGAGACCAAAAGTACTCTGTAACAGTCTGTGGAAGACAATGTTTTTTTCTCCCTCATAAGAGAGCTCAGCGTGAAGGAAGCTCAACAAGTTTTTGAAAAAATTCTTCACATTAATGAATATGACTGTAATCACTGACCTTGGAAATACTTTCTTACCCTTTATTCCTCTAAGAGAGAATAAAACTCACTGGAAAAAAATATTAATTAAAATTTTAGGGAAAGAAATGAACAAGCTTTATAAATAAATTTTTTTCTATATAAGGAATTAATTATAGCATTTTCATTTCCTGTTATTTCAGTAAGGCAACAGATCTAATGAAGCAAGAGGAATGTCAAATTATTGATGAGCTAGCAGGCCTAGTTCACTTTGATTTGAGAATGATAAAAGGGTAGAAAAGAGTTTAACATCCTGGAGAACATACACCAGCCAAAACACAATTGGTTCTGATTGCTTGTGTTTGTTTGTTTTTTTGCAGCTTATAAAATTTCACACCATAACAAAACTCGTAATCCTTAGCCTGCAAGTGTTCTGTTAATTCTTCATGAAAAATTGCAAGCGTTCTGGAGATTTCTATGTATATGATCATACAGAAAATTTATTCTTTCAATGCTTCACTGATCAATATCTTAATGCAGAAGGAGTGAATGACTTGTGATAAAAATGGAAAAAACTTTGGATAATACTAGAGGAAGAGAGAAGGAACAACATGTCCAGAGCTCTTTACCACTGACATTCTGTGTGAATTCTTGATTAAGTGCTCCAGAAAAGTACATGGTCAAAGTACTATTGACTGGATTCCCAAAAAGCATTTAATCACCTAACTCATTAAAAGCGAGCAGATGACTTCATTCTAGTCTTCTTAGAATTATCAGCAAGTCATTTACTTCGCAATCTCAAAGATGCATTGACATCTAATTTCCATTATAAACCATTCATATCACCAAGATAAAAATAAGTAGTTGCTAACAGTGACTGAGAAAAATCTTTCAACATCTATAGAGTAGTAATGAAAAACATATATGCAGTACTACAAAAAATAGTGATTACATCAGAGTTAATGAAAAATAAAAATGTATATCATGGTAGCTCCGTTAACCATTTTTCATCTTGAGTTTCCAAATGAGACATTCATTGGCTTTATAAACAGTTTTTCATTATTTCAATAAATCTAATGGTTTATTATCAAAACACTATAATTTCATCCTGCAAAATCAAGTACTTTCTAAATAATTGCTTCAAAGGACAATGAGGGTGTATAGAGTTGCATAAATTGACAACAGCATACATGCCTAGAGGATTCTTGTGACATATATACATCCTCTGTTAGGGAACTGCTGGTCCATTAATAAGTTCCCGTTAAAATTATGTGCTTCAAAAATCTTTATTTCTTTTCCCAAAAACTCTGTCAGTACAACTGGAGTATTCAAAGGATCATTGTTTCAAACTGAAGAATGTAACAGTAATGGTAATATAATTACAGTAATAGTTATAAAATCAGCCCCTTCAAATAAAACATGAATTTAAAAAAAAAAAAAAAAAGATACAAATTCAGCTATATTAGCTCCTTTGAAAGCTAGGGAAGTTGCAGAGGGCTTGGCTTTACTTCATTTAATAGATTCACAGCATCTATTTCAATCCACACAGAAAACTATTGCTTTTTGGAGGAGCAAGCAAAGCAAAGAAATTATGGAAAAGACCACTAAATGGAAGAATTCAAAGTAAGAGTGCAACTGGTACTCATAAAGCCATCACACTGGAAGTATGCAGTGAACGCAGATTGAAAATGATAACGAGTGCATCATTTCAGATATTCATTTTGTAATTGTGATTCAGCAGCTAACTAATGAGGAGACAAAGTAACAGCTTAACATGAAAAAGTATGTAATTATTGGCATTATATACTCAGTCACATATATATCCATATTACAACTGTAAAAGAGCAAATTTGCTTAGGAATCCTTTAATTTTTTGAAGCAAAAATGCTTTTTAATTGCAAAGACTAGATGCACACCTTCTTTTCACAACATTCTCAAACTGAAAAAATTCATTGAAAAAAACTCAGATGCAAAAAGCATATTGACTTTGAAGTGGCTAGAAAAGAGTTATCAGAAAGAAAACATGTATAACAGTTTTTAGGTTTCCAGATATAAATGCTTTTTCTCTGGCAATTTCAATATATCTCACTTGTCAGAGACCTAGAAAAATGCCATCTCCTGTCACTGTCAAGCTCTGTTATTTCAACTGATTGCTGACTTTAGCAGGTTGAAGTTTCAGTTAATTTCCCCTACTGGAAAGTACATGAGGCTCTTATTACTGATGATCCAGTCACTCCCTAACCCACCCAAGTAAAGCATTCAAAGTTATTTGCCAGTGGTAGGCACAAATTTGCAAGAGAGAGATTTTCCTCCTTAATTTATCTAAATAAAATTCATCTGTGTTGCTGGTTTGCATCTTTCACAAAAGTTCTGAGTGCACATAATATGCTGATATTTAATGAAATGTTTAGTGGTTACAGTGGGATTTCCTTTCCCCTATAAAACATCCAATGCCAGTACATTATGTTCCTAACATACTCTAGAAATTAAAAAAAAAAAAAAAAAAAAAAGTGTCATAGTCACTTCACCACGAATGAATAGGTTGAGGATGTGTTAGATGTGTTTTCTGCAAGGGAATTCAATAAATTAAAGATAAACAATGTATAGTATGATTTGAAGAAGTATGAAAGAACTATGCAAAAAACATCATCTAGTAATTGAATCACAGATCCTGAAACCCCAGAGTTCTTCATAATACAAACATCTTCAAACATAGATAACTACATCAGATTTTACAGGATTCTCAAAAAAAAAAAAAAAAATCTTGGAAAGCTTCATGCTTACAGGATTAATTATGCATATTAAAGTAGAAACCATTTCTAAATCTGTTCATTTCTGAACAGCTTTCCTGCTACTTTTAGATCAAAGTTGACCTTGAGAATCTTCTACAGTAGCATAAAAAAAAGCATTTGTGAGAGGTTAAAGCCGTGATTTTTTTTTTTCCTTACTTCATAGTAGGAAAAAAATCTTACAATTGATTTCACAATAATTGAGTTTAAAAAGCAGAATGTAATTTAACTGGAATTTAAAATGCTGCACTTACAGGAATACTTTATTTGTCTCTTGGTCTAGGGTTAGAGAATTGACTAATAGACAGTAATGATGATAAATCAGTGTAGCAGAGTTAATTTCTCAGAGTTGCACAGGATTTAGTCACTCCATCCTCAAAATAATAGGATCACATGGCCAAACTCTTCCCCTACAAGGAAAACTTAGATATAAGAGTCTTAAGCTACTTTTCTTGAGAGACTGTCTAATGATACCTAGAAATACAAACCTATGCAGGTCAGAGCAGCCTACTTTATCATTTTCCACTCCTTTTAAAAATGTTGTTAGGATCACAGTTTACAGATGTCCCACTCACACTCAGAGTTCATTGCCTTCATTATAAAATCTAAAATACGTAGGTAACTCTGAAAGTAATGTCTTCCATTTATTACCATAGAAGTTTCAACAGATAGAAAGTGCACAATATCATTATTTGATAAAGCAAATTCTCAGCTACAAAACACTTTTTTAACATAGCCACCAGAATTAGTCATACTGCCCACTGCTGGCAGTAAAAGAGCCTATATGCCACGATCATAAAAATCTGTACCAGTAGAGGTGACCCATTGTTTCACTGTTGCTATGATGTCATTGTTGCTAGGAAAGCATTCACACAGTCCATTTTTCATCAATCCGGACAGATGAAATCAGAAATTGCAAAATCCAGACTATCTGGTGGATGTAGTAGGACAGTCCAGCCAAGATTGGCAATAAGCTCTATGGTCTTCAATCTGGTATGGGGCCTGGCATTATTATGATACAACAGAAAGACTGCCTTCTCTGGCCTGACTTTGGAAGTTCAAGCTTTCAACTTAATCAGTGTTGTGATGCAGTGGTTAGAGTTTGATTATTTGTCTGGGTTCCATGAAAACCTTAGGAATCACCCCTATCCTATCCCAAAAGATAGTGCACACCATTTCACTCACTGAGAGCTGCATCTTGAATGTGTTCTTCAATGGGAAATTCACGTGTTGCCATTTGATGAAATGCCGTTTTGACTCCCGCTCATAGTAATGACACTATGTCTCATCACCACAATGTGATCCAAGTAATTGTCACCTTCAGCCTTGTGTTGATTCAATAAGTCCTGACAAACTTGTATACGGTATTCTTTCTGCTTTTGTGTGAGCATTCGTGGGACCCATGTGGCACAAACTTTGCAATATTCTACCACTGCCACCATCACTCCTATTGCATTGAACCCAACACTCAGCTCTGTATGCAGTTCCCTGTTCTTAACCCATTGTTTTGAGTGGATGAGCTGATTGAGATGTTCTCCATTTCACGATGTGACAGCTGTGCATTTCCATCCAGAACACAGTTTATCTTTCACATCACTGTCACCACTACTGAAACATACCACCCACTACCTCACTGTGCTTGCATCCACTGTCTGTTCTCCAGAAACATTCAGCAAGCATTGATAAATGTCAATTTGTTCTATTTTTTCTGCGTGGAAGAATTCAGTAACACACCTTCACTTCATATGCCCTTACGTGTCAGACATCATTTTTTCAGACTGCCCCTCCGCTGCTGTTCAGCACACAGTAACAAAAAGGTAACAGAATATTAGCAGGAAGGTTCAGTCTCTACTGCCATACCAACAACATTCACCTTTGACGTCATAGGCCAACTTAATAAAATAGTAGGTATAACCTTCCAATCAGACTTCAGACTATATGCCTGGTTGGATACACAACCTTGTGCACACAGCTACAACAAGAGTTACATACAGTTACAACAATAAACCAGTTGCTTAACTTCTCCTTTGCTCCTTAAAGAACTCCTTAAAGAACTTAAAGATCCACGATTTTAAAACAGTGCAAGAATTTTAAGAAAGAAAGTATTTGTTGGCAACATAACCAAGTAATAAAATTTCCATTTCAGACTTGGCATCACATGTACGGTTTGCACTAATGAATCAAAAGAGAAGTAATTTTATATATTTTGTATATTGCCTCAATAACAGCAGCAAATGAATGAAAATATACATAAAATTTCCTGATGATACTTCCTGAATGATTTGCTTGTGCAGATATATGTACTTATTTGTCATCTCACTTCCATAATTTCCAGTCTCATTAAAAAACAAAAAAAGGTGATCTTACCTTTTCAGTCAGTAGTCAGCTGCAGTGTCAGAGATGCTTTAAGCTTTATCTATTTCTGTTCACGCTTGTGAAAGATTTTCACAATAGAGGTGTGAGCGACCCAAAATAATCCCTTCCTCCACAACATTTCAGCAGTAACCCTGAGTTGCATGATATGGGCAGAAAAGTTTGGCAAAAGATAAGCTCCCTTGCAGTCCAGCTTGTCCTCAGATATCCTCAAGTTAGGGGAGGGGCTGAACTTAGATTCTGAGTGATGCCCCATTCAGTTCCATAAATCTAGTCACCTTCAATATATGAAATATTACTATTACAGATTCACACATAACACAACTCATGCCCAATTTATCTACTCAAATCAAATGAGCTCTCATGGCCACCCATGAGAAATTTGGTCTCACTCAAAGAAAATTCTCATGGCTAAACTAGTGAATTAAAAAAAAAGTATTAGAGATTCTTTTGGATTGCAAGTGAGATTGTCTGCAAAACAGGTAAGATTAATATTAATGTCTGACTACAATCACATTAAATCATGGAATAACCCTATAGATTTCTAAGTTTCCTGGGGAAGGATTTGGTACAATCAAGCATGTAAGTCTTACTTCAAAAATAACCCTATGGGTGGCAGGTAGAAAGGCTCAGCCCATTGATGTATCCTGAAAGTCAGTGGCAACCTCACTTGTCTGTGATGATATATCTCCCCTACTTGACTTTTGTCTGTAGCCCAACCTATCTCTCGTAAGCCATTTTCATACTATTTTCTTACTTTCAGGAGGAGCTTGAGTGACTCTAGTCAAACATACCTTTGCGTTGCAAAGTTTACACAAAAATATGGTGGTTTTTTGTTTGTTTGTTTTTGTTTGGGTTTTGTTTTGTTTTGTTTTTTTTTTTTTGATACAACAGTGGAAAAATACTATCTTGGGGCAAAAAAAACAAGACAGCTTATCAGTTCCAATAGAATAGTAAGTACTTCTCCAGTAGGATGGTCACAGGTTTTGACCATGGAACCTCTACCCTATGCCATACTCTACGTTGTTTTTTTTCTTAAAATCAGCATACCAGACTCCCCTGGTGATTGCCAACAGTTAAGACTGCAGGTCCTGTTGCTTAGGGAATGTGGAACAGATCACGCAACAGATTATCCACTGCATTCCACTCTAGAGGTTTGCTTTCTCTCAAGAATTGGACATTTCAGTAAATCAGCTCCAGTAAATATTTCATGCTCAGAGCTACACCAAGATTTGGCTACTCAGAAAGCATGTCAACATTTAGAAATTTCTACTCAGGCTATCACATAACAGTACATTTCAGGGAGTAAGACTGGGATCAGTATTTAGAAAGCAACAAGTTTGCATCATGTACCTCTTCAGCGGACAGCTACTGCAGCTGTGATAGACTGCAAGTGAACAGTCACTTATTTAAAAGAGGAGTGACACGCCTGTTCTTATTAATTGTTCTTAATAATACACATTCTCAGTGTATACTCCCATGGCCTGAAATACATTTTAAGCAGCCACATGCACCCAGTGGCAAAACTTCCTAACTTAACTGTCTCAGAACTTCAAATCACATACATATTAAATTACGTGGGCAGTTTGTGTTGTATTTCTCTTTAACACAAAATTAACTACAATGGATTCACTAGTGATGGTCTAATTACAGTTTTTCTTAGGCCTGCATATGAAGTTTATTTTAAAAGATCTCAGTCATGCACATTTTAGTGTGCTTTATGATGTTCCTAAATTATAATGAGAAATACTTCTCTATCATAATCCCAAGAATGAATTTCACTGGTCACTGTTTGCTATCTTAAAATATTAAAGTAAGCAACTGAATGTAAATATCAAGCACATGTTCCAGACACCCTTTAATCTTGATTGATACAAGGTAAAATTTTGTCATTTTCATTAATATTACTTATTCCCCAGAATTGAATCTGCATTCCTTCTTTTTGACAGGCTGGTTATAGAGATGACTGCCTTTCTCCAGCACTTCTTAAATGCCTCCAGTCATGATTTAATTACTTTTATTCCTCCTCTTCTCTCTTCACTCCTAATCTAAAACAGCAGCCTTGGAAATAAATGATCAGTGCTTTAGAATAAGCCATCTTCTATGGCTTATTCTAAGGTCTATTATGAGAATTTCTAATTCCACCAGAGCTAACATATTCTCAAGCACTTATCTGCAAGAAAATGGCCCAAAAGATATAAGAAAATGATATGCCTTCAGTAGCACATTGATAAGTACAAAGATCAAACATTATACTTCACTTGTTTTTATTCAAGAAACTGAGAAGCACTGGTGTATTGCACCAACATGCATAGCACAGCACCCTTTATAATTACACTCACAGGAAAATTAATAACACACAAATTATCATGGTAGACTTGTCCTAAAGGTTTTTAAAATTCCGCTACCCTAGCCAGGTTATATTCTATGTAACAGGAAAACTCAATTCCAGCTCATTCTTCGGTTTTGTTTGTGTTCAGTTTACAAATAGTCCTCTACTCAACAAACCTGGTTAAAGCTGGTCTTCTTTTTACCATCATAGGAAAGCTTTCCTTTTAAACATAGAATATACTACATATAAGAGGTTGGTGCCTACCAGGAAAAGAGGGACTGCAGTTTTCTAAAGTATGCTAGAATAACATTCAACCTATTACTAACAGAAACATAACAGCATGAATGTACATTCAGAAAAAAATAACCATCTTTGCTGTCATTTCAGAGTGGAAATGGAAGCTCCAATCATTACTACAGCGCTGAAACATCACTAAAATTTTATTTATTTTGTATATGATGATAAATTTATCAAATATCAAAGTTGAGTAATTCATGCTGCAATACCTGCTAATACTGAAGCATCTCAACTGCCCAAAAGAGCAATTCAGATTCAAAAAAAAATAGCATTTTCTAAGGCTTATTCATTGATATAAGCAAATTTTCATCTAATAATCAAGCTTGGCAGCTCTCATTCTTTTTCTTTAAAGGAACAGGTAGTGCTATAGTCTTCCCAAAACAAGGATGAAGTGAATGGAAGATATTAACATGTGCATGCAATTTAATCAGTAGCTTTGTCCTCTTGTGAAGGAGTACCAAATCTGAAGGGGTTGATCTTATTTAGTGCACTCAGCAACAAAAGTAACACCAAGCAGCAGCCTAGACGATGTGAAAGGTAAAGATACTAATCAGCTGTGGCAAAGTTAGTCAAATGTGACACTTCTCCTAACAAGCGGAAAACATACAACCGTATTTTTCCTTTGGTATGCAGATGAACTTATACTGATGTACTCTAAGGTGATAGTCTTAAATACAAATTAGACCAACATAGTGAACTGCTTAGAAATGTTAGGGCAACATAACTATGATGCAATTTCTCAAGTTAACATTCATATGTACCCAAATATCCTATGACACATTTTTGTTATTTTTTCAGGAAATTATTAAAGAAATACAGAATCCTTCATACCTTCACATCTCATTCTTCATGTATTATCATACATACAGATGGACTAAGAAGCATGGGATAATATTATGACTCTAACATTTAGTATTTTTTTTTTTCTATATTTAAAAAAATTTAGTGGTCACAGTAAAATATCCCCAATTCTTCCTTATTGTAGTTTTCACAGTAGAAATTAGTCACTGCTAGACTGTTCAAAAAAAAAAAAAAAAAAAAAAATTAGTACTATCTGCTCCTTGATTTCAGATCTGTTTAATGCTTATCTA
This sequence comes from Tetrao urogallus, assembly GCF_951394365.1. NCBI lineage: Eukaryota > Metazoa > Chordata > Aves > Galliformes > Phasianidae > Tetrao > Tetrao urogallus. The sequence goes on from NC_136819.1 coordinate 33,580,744, forward strand.
ATCTACTGAACGTACTATAAAAATTCTTACAAACTTGCCAAACTTTAAGAAACTGAACTGATTAACTGCTCATTTGTTTACCTACATTTAACACAGAGAAGTCTAAATTCCGCAATCTGTTCTTAGGCAAATCAACACATTTCAAAAGTGAAGAACTATTAAAGCACAGGTGTCTTCCCACAGAAGTGCGATCAAAAAGAACTTTGGGAACCACTACTAAACATACTTTCATATTTATTTGTTTATTTAGAGAACAGGAGCAATGAAGTTCAGATGAAGAGTGAGCTCTCAGCAATTCTTCAGACTACAAAGAGTGATCATAGCCAGGGCAGAGAATTGTAAAGCAATGTTTGAATAGCACTTGAGAAGAATAACTGCATTACAATAAAAACATCACATTGCATTAAAACTTCCCAGTTTATAATTACTACTGGTAACACCACTGAGTTGTCTACCTCAGCTATTTATTATCTCAGTATTCATTTAAGGATTAGAAGCATGGCACTTATCAGTTTTGCTGTTGTTGTTACATGACCAAAAAAATATAGCCTTTTTTTTTTAATTTGTGGTTCCTGTAGGCCACATGGACTTCTCAAAGACCACAGGCTCATTATATCTGACACTGCAGAAATAATTAAAGACCAATAAAATTCTGATATCTGGCAGAACCTCCAGGCACTGTTATAACACAAAATGAACACTATCATCTTTTAATTTCTTGTCACTTATTTCTAATAATGAATTCTTTGTCGATTTATGGTTATCACATCAGTTCAGCAACACATTTTCATCACACAAGAAAAGAAAAAGCACAACTACATTCTTTGCTTGGTTTTCCTCACATTTTTTTCAAATAGTTTATTTCTTCAGTGGACAGGTACTAGCAGATAAAGCCTCCAGTTTAACTGGAACTTTCTTGTTCACTGCCTCTAGGTGACTGCATTCTGACGTTTTGTATGCTGAGATTTTCTCTACTATTTTATAAGTCAGCCCACATATTTAAACAGTAATCCAGTAAATACCTGAAATACCAAAACCTCCAAAGAATTTAGGCATCAGCCCATTTTAAGAACTAGAGCCTTTAGTGTTCATTTATAGAACACACTTTTAAGGGGTCAAGAATGTTATCAATCATTTTCTGTTTCACCCAGAACTATAATTGCAATCCTCTTTCAAATACTAAGGTAAAAAAAATTTACCACTGCTTTTGTTTTGCTTCCTTTAGCGATTTGCAGCTGTTAATAGTTATTGTGAGTGTGCCACATTCTTTTAGAGAACCCATGATTTAATATCTATGGGGCTCTACCATAGTTTTTGAACAGTAAACAACTCACCACCAGTAAAAATGTCAACAGTATCATCTGACTTACTATTCATCACTGCAAAGAAAACAATTGTCAGAAAATGCTTATTTTTTTCCTCTGGTTTCCAAAAGAAGGCATTTGAGATCATAGTTCCTGTCTTTCCATCTTCACCTCAAATCTTTTAATCCTCGTCAATTTTTTATCTCATCTCAACCTATTCAAAGACAGAGTTTGTTTCCACAAGTGTTATTGTTTTTAATGAAAATTCTATGAATAGCAAAAGAGAGATCAAATTAATGCTTGTACAGAGAAAAAAATCAGACAGAACTCTTTGATATTACATCACAGTTTAGCATCAGCTGGCTGGCCAAACAGTGTGAACCTACTTGCCAGTCATTTAACACACATTGCTCAAGATTAGAAACAGTATGTGCTACCTCTTGCCCATGAAACTTAGCATTACTGCAATGAGGAAGGAAAGTACTCAGATTTACAAAAGGATGGCATTATTCTTTATTCTGAAAACAGTACATGTTTGGTGATTATTTTTAGTTTTGGTGATTTGGTGGTATTGGTGATAGTCTTTCTACATTCCTTTTAAAAATCAAATTCAAAAACATATTTAACTTCTTTTGTGAGAACCCTAGATTTTTTTTTTTTTAGAATATCAAAAGAAATCAAAAGTTAAAAATTGTTTTTCATTAGTACTTTACAGTCATTTACTAATACTTCCAACATTTTCATCCTGCAATCAATTGACAGTTTGCTGATGCAGCTGAAAGTGTCAATTATTCTCTCACTGTAAAGGCATAAGTTAATAAATGCATTCTGTATTACACTGAATACAGAAGAAGGTTGATAATTACTTGTTATCATGTTACGCAAGTTTCCAAATCAGTGATTTTGGGCTGCCTACATAGGTGATTCAGCATTTGTATTCAGATACAATGAAACCCCCATGGCTGTCAAAGTTCAGTCTCATATTTTCAATTTTTTTTTTAATGATATTTGCTACATATTTTGTTGTACCTAAGGGAGATGTTAAAGTTTTACCCTTGCAAAGGATACTAGAACACACTCATTTCCTGAGCACCCTTGACTTACCCAATTCACTGTGCTAGTTGTTGCAACTCTCACTGAAAAATAAACTCTCTACTTGTCACTGAAATAAAACTTCATGTGGATTCCATTGATGAACATAAAAAAAAAAAAAAAAAAAAAAAAAAAGATCTACTTTCAGGCATGTTATCCTAGTAAAATAATTTTAGAGAAAAGGATAAAAGAAAAAAACCTTATAAGTATCATTGCAGATAATAATTCCACCAACCTCTCCCTCAACATCAACATTAGTTTCTGTGCTACATAAGTTATTTTCTTATAGCATTGAAGTCCATGTTTGCTTGCAGCTATTTGCACATATGGAAAGTATTTGCCTTCTATTTTCAATTCAGAAAATATTCTCCATCTTAACCATCACAGTGAAGGAAGAAAAGGCTTAACAGATGCATAAACCAAGTTTCTCACAACACCTCGTGGCACTAATTGCCACCTATCAAGTCAGAAATCATTCAGATCGGCTAAGTTTTAAAGTAAAAATTCAGTCTCTTTAGCATTAGTCTACAAAACAAAAAAAAAAAAAAAAACAAAAAAAAACAACCTTTGTACTTTTTTTTTATAAGAATGAAGGGAAATGGCTTTAAACTGGAAGAGTTAGACTAGATATTAGGAAAGAAATTATTTACTGCATGGGTGGTAAGACACTGGAACAAGTTGCACAGTGAGGCTGCAGATGCTCCCTCCCTGGAGGTGTTCAAGGCCAGGGTGGACAAGGCTTTGAGGAACCTGGTCTAGATGGAGGAGTCTCTGCCTATAGCAGGGAGTTTGGAACTAGATGAAAGGTCCCTTCCAACCCAAACTATTCTATAGTTCTATGGAAAAAAAAAAAAAAAACAACCTGCACGTTCCCTATTGATTCTTCAGATGATTAAGTAAAACACGAAAAATTGTTTCCATATTGAAGCAGGAAGGGACCTCTGGAGATCATCTAAGCAAAGCACTCATGACTATGCCGTCAGATTTAGACTACCTCCACACATAGGGACTCCATCACCTCTCATCAAGCTATTTGAGTCTTAACTGAAAGTTACAAAGCTGTTGCTTATATTTAAACAATTTTCTATATTTCAGTCTCCACCCACTTCTTCTTGCTTCATTCCTCAACAACCACTGAGAAAAGTCTGGGTCTATCTTCTTTACTCCCTCCCTTTAGAAATTTACAAATACTGACAAGATCCTCAAGGCACCCTCTCCAGTTCATACACAGTCTGCTCTCTCAGCTTCTCTAACACATGCTCCAAGCCATTCCTCACTGGCCCTTCATTGAACTTGCTTGAGAATGTTAATGTCTCTCATGTTTCTATATACAAAACTAGATACACAATCTCTCCAGCCCCTTGTGGGGGCAAAAAAGTATCACCCTTAAGATACTAGTGATGGTCTTCCTACTGCAGCTCAAGATGCTGTTGACATTCTTTGGCTGCCTCACAGTTAACTTGTCATCGAAGAGGATGACCATGACGACACCCAGGTCCTCTTCTTCAAAGTTACTTTCCAGACTGTCAGCCTCAAGCCTATACAGCTGCATGGGTACATTCTACCCCAGGTATGGGACTTTGTGTGCCTCTGCTTTGGTGAACTTCATGATGTTCCCCCTCGTTCATTTCTCAAGCCTGTCAAAGTTCATCTCCAGTGTAACACCACTATCTGGTGCAACAACCACTCTACTTGGTTTTATATCATCTGAAAATTTGATGAATGTACTCTGTATCATCATTAACAAAATAGTTTTTGCCCAAGCATTAATTCCCAAGATAAACTACTGGTGACCAGCGGCTGGATTATACCACTGATCTCAACGCATAGAGCTCTGCAGTTCAGCCAGTTATAACTCACCTCATTGCCTATTTTTCTAACTCATATTTCATCATTTTTTAATGAGGGTGTTATGGACAACTGTTGAAAGCCTTGCTGAAGGCATACATTATCCACTGTTCCTTCAAAATAGTGACTGCATTGTAGGAGGTTATTAAGTTGGCCAAGCCTGATTCGTCCTTTCTAAATCTACAATAAGCATACCCAATTACGTTCTCATTCTTCATGTTTGGAAATATCTGCCAGAATTATCTGCTCCAACACCTCCTCAGGGATCCATGTAAGACTGACCAGCCTCTATTGAGTACATCAAGTGCAATGTTATTTTTCCATACATTTTGAGATTTCACACTCTTTTCTTTATCAACACCACAAAAGAGTTCTACATTCATATTAAGTAGAAAAACTTAAAAATTGCATAGAGACTTCAAGAGTGAAGCTACAGCAGATATAATCATTGACTTAATAAATCTGAACATTACCACAGTCATTTAATATTCAGCTCCCAAACTTCAGAAGTGTATCCATTCTGCAGACGTGAGTAGCTATTTTAAGTTTATAGCATTGAAACTGCTTGAATCCCCAATATGTACAGAAATTAGCTTCCCATTTAAACCTTTATTCTCCTATTTTTACATCCTTAGGAGTACCCAAATCTCTGCACCTCATATCAGGTGGAATCCAGACCAAAAGGTGGCTTGAGGCAGAGACAAAATAGACAGTTTGCCTAGAGTATAAACGGATGAATGTTTAAAATCCAAAGCCTTAGGTTATAGTAATAATTTAAAAAGACTCTCAGAAATGCAGTTGCTGTTTAGAAATTCAGTGTCCAGACTGTACTGGTATAACGACAGAGTTCTTCTCTTCTTACTTTGGTGCTTCATGATACTGAATCCATACACAGTGACATACTAGGAGTGGGCAACCACAACAACAGTCCTGCATTCTGTTCTGTCTCATGCCTGTCTGCAGTGAACAGACATTTACAACCGCTTCAACAAATAAAGAGATTCAAGATTGCGATTTCAAGGCACTTCTCTTTTCTTTTTTTAATGCCAACAGCAAAGCCATGTTATGCTGCTGCACCTTTCAGCCTCTATTCACAAAACCATAGAAGTTGGAAGGGATTTCTAGAGACCATCTAGTTCAACTCCTCTGCTGAAGTAGGTTACACAGGAAAGCATGCAGGTGGGTTTTGAATATTTCCAGATAACAGATTCCACAACTTTTCTATACATTGTGCTCCAGTGCTCTGCCACCCTCAAAAGTTTTTCCTAATGTTCATACAGAACTTGTGTATTCGTTATCCTCTGTTCTATCGTTGAAAAGAGCCTAACCCCCTCTACTTGACTCCCACACATTAGACATTCATAAGAATTGATAAGATCTCCTCTCAGCGTTTTCTTCTCTAAACTGAATAGTCCCAGGTCTCCCAGCCTCTCCTTGTGAGGGAGAAGCTCCAGGCCTCTAATTATCTTTGTGGCCCTCTGTCGGACTCTCTCCAGTTTGCTGTTTTTCTTGAAATGAGGAGCTCAAAACTAGACAAAGTACTCCAGCTGTGGTCTCACAGGGCAGATTAAAGAAGAAGGATAAATTTTCATTTTAATCAGGCTAATATACAAATGTGAATTAATTATTAATATTTCAGAAAAACAGTGTGAGTACCTGGGCTTCTTAGCAATAGTACTGCTGATACAGAAGACACCACAGCTGGCTGGATAGGTGAAGGATGAAAAACAAGCCTCCTTCTCTTTCACACTCCTCTAATGTATCAACATACCTAAATATAAAAATAAGAATCAAGACAATAGAATCAAGACAATATTTGGAATAGGGAAATTCCAAACATTACCCTTTATTTTTATCCCGAGCATATAAAAGATACACAAGACTACTGTTCAGGAAAAACTAAACTATTTTTGCATTAGATGGCTGTCAATAAATGTAACGTTTGTGGATTCTGGATTCTGTTATTGGGTTATTTTTGTTTGTTTGTAATTGGTGCCCTTTTAAAAAAGAGAGTCCTTTGTTTTAGCCTTTCAAATTGAAAACTATAATTATCAAAATGACAAAAAATAAAACACTTAAAGAATAACAATGCAAATCTATCAACATACAGATTCTGTTTTCCTATGAAATGAAATCTTCTGCTTTCATATGTATCACCTAGCGTTATCACTTATCCCTGCCAATTATTATCCACACATGGAAGTTCATTAAGCTTTAATTAACTATTACACAAAAAGACTAGAGCTTTCAAATCACAGCCAGTTCAGGTAACATTAGGCTTGCCTGGTCCATTCAAATTAAGTCTTCTTTACTACTACCACGTGCTGAGTTACTACTCTTCACTTTCATTACCACCAATAAACACAAAGATAACCAAATATAAACTGAAACTCCTGCTGCCAGGCCATCCCTTAAGTTCCTAAATTAAGAACAAAACCCCTTGGTATCAAACTTCCCTTCTGTCCTGCTTTGTGAATTTTTAAAAAAAAAAAGAAGAAGAAGAAGAAGAAGTGGGGGAAAGCACAGTGATTTTTCAGTTGTTTTTTTTTTTTTATCCTGCTGACTCTAGTTGGCTGATTGCTATTTTTGATTGGATAGCTGATGGTTCCTTAGCAACTGGTTAATTGATTGCAGCTATAAATCAAACTTTTTCAACCCTTCCTTACTTCTAAGTTTCTGCATTCACATCTATCAGGTAAAAGTCAACAGATGAAAGAATCTGAAGACCAAAGGAAAATAAAAAACAAAATTAAAAAAGCATATATCACCAAGAGCGGGATGTAACAACATATAATCTGAGAATGGTTTCAAATTTTAGGAGGACAAAAAAGACACGGAGAAATTAAAATATGGTTTAAACTATCTTTCAGTATACGTTTTGTTTATGCTTTATAATGCTGTTCATTAAGTGCAATGTAATGACTGACATTTTTTCTTTTGTCAGTGTATTAATTAAAATGAAATTATTTCATTTTTATGGAAAAAAATTGAAACATAACAAAAAAAGAAACTTGCCGACAGAGCACTGCATAAATGTTCATAAAGCAGGTCTAAGGTCTGCCTGTTATTTATACATAAATAATAGTAATTGCACTATTAATTATTATTTACGATTGGGGAAATATTGTTTTATTTGTTGTAGAACTGGCAGTATTTCAAATGCAATGTTAAACGCACCTGTCTTCAAAAATAGAAAATAGACAAGAAACCAGGGGCTTAGGTAAGCTTTCAGACCCTGAATTCAGTCGCATAGGACTTAGAATTCTGGCTGAATCCAAATTCATAAATGCTCTAGATACTACAGTTTCTGATTTAGGCACCTGAAAAGTCTAGCAGTGCTAAGTATCAAGCAGATATTTTAATCATGAGACCTGACTGAAATATATGACTGAGAGCACAATATGACTGAGGATAAGAAGGAGTAACTGAAACTACTGAAGAAGACAAGAACACCTCTAGGAAGGAATTGGATACTGTCTCATTTTGGAAGCACTGTCTCTCTAGCAATGCATTCTGAATATTTATAATTTCTCCTATACATAGAAAAAGAAAGAGTTAACTTTCATCTCGCAGGTCACAAGAGGGTGAGACCTATACGCAGCACTTTGTTATGTGCTAGTTTTTACCTGAACACAAGGGACCTCACTTCTTTCTCTTTCCAGTGAAAGAAATATCTCCTTTTCTCACACTGTTATCGGAAATATGCATATTCATATCTGACATAAGAATACCACAACTATCATGGAACTTTAGTTTAGGTAAAACTAAGAGTCTTTGTCTTTTCTGTTGAAGCTATTTAATATTTTTCAGTCTGCAGAGATCAGAGATTCACTGAGCCAGGATGAGCAGGCATGATTGCGCTTAAAGAGTTCAAAAGAGCTGGACAGACATGGATTTCTTTCCTCCCCTCACAATTAGTTCAATACTTTATTGAACTTTTTTTTCTTATTTTTATTGTGAAATGTATAAACAAGCCTGGGAACATGGAAATCAGCTATTGTTAATTAAATAGATAACATTTTAAATACTGTGAATGTGAATTTAGTGAATATCACTGACATTATTTAAAATAAAAGTGACTTTGACACTAGTTCCCTATTTCATTTAAAAACTATTTCCTCTGGGAAGCTGCTGCATGATCTCTGAAGTAAACCTTGGTAACATGAATCATGACGTTATTTTCAAACACTAATTTTAGCATTTTAGCAGAGAAGAGAATACTACAATCACATCATATCAAATAAATAAAAACATACTAAGAATATATGAAAAATAAATGGCCAAGAATGTATTTGGTGTATACTGTAGCATAAAAGAGAAATGCAGGAGATATAATTCATTTGAGTGACTAAAAAGGATTCTATATAGATTTTAATTTAAAAATTTAAGATATATATACATACGAGGGAGAAAGAATATCCAGACATACAGCTTTCCATTTCATCCATAAAATGCAGAGTTTGTTTTAAATTAAATTAAATTAGATTAAATATTTATATTACATGAACAATGTCACAGAAAATTTCAGATGTATTTTCCCAGAATTGTACTTGCATCTCTAAGGAAATTCGGAGAAGAATGCTTTCTTAAAAGAATATCTGATAGTTTCATATTCAATTAATTTTTCTGAGGTAGGAAGAATTCCTCCTCTGGCATGATGTTTGAGTCTTCACTCTCTGCCACCAGCAGTAAGACCAGGAATGTCCTTTTCCAAAGGAAGGTGGCTAAGTCAGGGTAAAATGATAAAAGTAATTCATGAATTTTGAAATGAAGTCAAGTCCTTTATGGAAACAAAACAAGAACTTGTGCCAGAACATGAAAATTAAAAGTGGCTCAGATTTGCACTTCTGGTGGATTTGACCACTCATTTAAATGAGTTAAACCTGCATCTTCAAGGCAAAAAACAACTTATCTGTGCTATGTTTAAAACCACAACAGTATTTTAATTGAAATGAAACTTCAATTATGGCATGCTCCAGCTACGGCAAATGCATCTTGATACATTGGCTAAACACAGTTCTGAGATGAGCAAAAATACGCGGCCATGCTTTCCGTTTTAATAAAGGAACTTGAGAGTAGGTTTTGAGATTTTTGAAAAAATCAGCTTTTCTTTCTGAATGTTTGCAACTCCATTTTTACATACATTACTTGTGAATTTTCAAATTGAATGTCTAGAATTACAATCACATATTCAACTCAAAAATTTGAGTGCAGTACTCCAGATGGGGCCTGACAAGAGCAGAGTAGAGAGGGACAATCACCTCCCTGTCCCTACTGTCCACCCCTCTCCTGATGGAGCTCTGGATACCATTTGCTTTCTGAACTGCAAGAGTTAGCTCATGTTTAATTTTTCATCCATCAGGACCCCCAGTTCCTTCTCTGCGGGGCTACTCTCAAGGACTGCTCCTTCCAGTCTGTTTAAATGCCTGGGATTCCTCCAGCCCAAGTGCAAAACCTTGCACTTTGCTATGTTGAACCTCATTAGGTTCATCTGGGCTCACCTCTCAGGTCCCTCTGAATGGCATCCCTTTCTTCCAGAAGATTCAAGACAAACTCCTCAGGACTGCAACATCAGATATGCTCCAGTGATAAAAGATATTTAAGTGAACGAAAACAGAAGTATCCTTCCTCCAAAATATGTTAATTCTATACTATTATGCTAGCCACAAACTATTGCATATTGTCTCTCTAGTCCAACAAATCTTGTAACCATTTCATTCAGTGCACAATATTACCACACAGACATAGCCTCCATGAAATAAAGGTTTAGAGAAAGAATATATGGTTTCTGTAATAGAAATTGTTAATTCATGCTGATTTTGAATGTTTGCAGACCTACAATATGACTATTTCAACTCTTAAACCAAGCTGTTGATGGAACCTTCATTGATGCAGTGATATTTGCCTGATTATTGTCATCTTGTGTTTCCATGTTTTTAGAACTTTAAGCCAAATGGTCCATTTGGCATTCTCTCACACTTGTGATTTTATAAGTCATAAAAATAAACTATCCTTTAAAGCTCTAAATCATCACTTTTGTTTTCTCACATAAGAGCTCAAAGACTTTTACAGAATATTTTATGAAAAAAAAGCAACACTTCTTTAAATCTGAGATCTTCATCTGTAATTTATTTCAGTATTTTACCAACTGCTTTCTGAAGATAACGGCCAGGGAGGAGCAGTGTACCAGGCCAGAACATAAATGATGTTTTACAAAATTATCTCTTGAAATTTTCAAATAGCACAAGGGATTTAGCTGCACATTGTCCGTTGGAATGAACATGTTTATTGTGTGTAGGAGATAAAGATTCAGAAACAGTCAAAATGCTTCAAGTCTTTCTTTTTATTGTCTTCTGTTTTCAATCTGTCTGTTAAAAAAAATAGTAACTGCAGAATGTGTTCAACAGACTCTGTGAGCACAATCAACACGAGCTGAGAGAGACTCACTTTACTTCATGAATACATTTACATTATGTCATGTGAAATTACTGAGCAGCTGTTAAGAGAAAAAAAGAAAATATGATCAGTATTCTTGCACAGGGATTTACTGAGGACCAATCATCAAACACACATGGCAAATAGAATGGCAGTCTGAAAAGGTGATAAGCAATCAACTACAGAAAAAAGTGAGACACTATGACCTCACATTCAGTGTGAGCACTAAATTAACATATCTGTGCAGTGTACTAGAAAATTAAGATGACAATAAGGACAAAGCAAACTTAAGCCCAGCCATGGGCTGCAAAAATCTGAACTATCTAATCTAGTCTAATTACCATCTATTTTGCATCTTATATCTCCAACCTTGGCCACATAATCTTTTCACCAGCATCCAGCGGGCACAGCTAGGTTTGAGGAACTGACCTACGCTGATTAAGCAAGATATATCTTACGTTCTTTGGGATGTGGTCTAGTCATGGAGCAGGGCAATCTAAAGACAGACAAGCAACACAGACAACAGGCTCAATTAACTTGTCTTCATTCATTATGCAGCACTCATTTTTTCTCAGCAGAAGTCACTTCCCTCTGATCTGTAAGACATCCCTGTTAGGTTTCTCCAAGTATGAACTGAAAAAGTCAATGTCATAGAAGTAAACCAATTGTCATGCTCCAGACCTGCTCCTTTGCAGGAATTACAGAACAGTATCACCCTTATATAAGAGGGATGTACCTGAGAAGCCTCTCAGAACCTTGGTTTAAACCTTGCTACCAATTAAAGGAGACATTTTTGAATTATATTAATTTATGCCATACAGTTTTATCACTAGTGCTATTTAAAAACATTTAAAGGGCAACACTTTCACATTTGGATCTAACACAATGTAGCAAGTAGTAACTAAGCAAAACAGAACAGTCCCTGTGGATAGTGCTTTCAGAGGTCTTTATCCCATACTATTTTAAATAGCATGCTTAAGTCTGGATTAGGCTAGTATATTTGGTATGCAAAAAAAACCCAAATATTTCCTATAGATGAGCTCTACAATTTTGCTTGCCCAGGATTTTTGTTCCTTCCTTCTCCTGAAAAGGGAATATTATTATATCCAGTCATTCTTCACTTGTTCCTCTAGAAGTACACACGCTTCTGAGTTGCAAGGTTTATCACGACCATGCTTTTAATTCAGTAATTTTTTAAATATAGACAGGACATAAGGATTATCTGCTGTCTTAAAGAAATGCAAGAGACTTGAAATCATAAAAAATAAAGTTGTAAATTATATAAAAGTCTTATAATATATACGGCATTATAACATTTATTACTGTTAGCATCATCCAGCAATATAATATACGTAAAATTTAAAATATTTGCCCAGCAGAAAAACTGTTATTCATTTCCAGGCTTCACTATGACTGACAGCCTTAGGATGCTTGTGAAGCTCAAGAATAGATGGTACAATCTTGCATATTTGTCTGGGAACACTTAAATAAGTGGGAACACTAAACACCTCAGTGCCAAAAATAATACTGAGTCAGTAACAAATAATTTATGATTTTTTTAATTCTCCCAAGCATATTTAAGCAATTTTGAATGGATTTTGAATCTTTCTGTTGTGCATAATAAATCAAGGTAAAAGGTGAGTATTAAGTCAAAACAAGTAAAGGAAAGGAAAATGTTCCTGCAGTAGTGAGAATTTGTTGAAATCTTTGCTCAGATATTCAGAACAGGCCAATCAATGTAACTTTATTTAATTTAATGAACCTACACCAGTTCATACATATAGGCATATCTCCTCAACTTATCATTTTTTACTTGTATTAATTTTCCTTAATCCTCTTTCATTTGTCCATATTATTTTTTTGTGTGTGCGTGTCTATAAGAATAAGGAAGAAATTCACAACAACTTTGATGCTTCTTGCTGAGAATGTCAGACGCTTTATTTAATGTGCTAACAGATAATGTTTGTTCATATTTGTGCTGGAGTGCAAAGGGAAAGAAAAAGCTACTTGAGATTATACAAGAATTTGCATGACCAAAGTCACAGACAGGAATATTCTGCTACAGCAACAACGAGACAATTCTTTTCTCTTTTTTCTTGAAAGGTTTATAATACACATACAACATGTGAATATTACAGCTTCTCTATAGAAATGAAAGCTATAGCCATAAGGTACCCATTTCTTTCCTTTCCTATAGTATGCTTCCAGACATGTTTGAGTTTACACTATGCTGAAATACAGGTAAAAGCAGATTTCATTCACATACCCACTCCTTAGTTATACATATACAGGCCTTTCATACCATTCATTATTTTGATCTAAGAGGCATGAACAAATCATGAAAATGATGCTTGCACCAAGTGGAAGAGTATTACTGGTGCTTGCCCCCGTTTACTATAATTTAATACCTTTAATAGCAGTATCATTTTAGTAATAATGGTCAACATAGCAATCAGGAAAAAAAAAATTAACAAAGGGAGTAAATTTCATCCATTCAGTTAGCTGGCAGCTAGAAAAATAAAATGAAATTTTGAGCACTCCAGCTTTTCTAGTCTTCTTAAACCTAGTATATTTCAAATATACTTCTGATCTCCATTCATAACCACACTGTTGGCACAATATACCTCCTTCTCACAGGAGCTAGTAACTAGTCCTCATATTTCACAGAAATTTCAGAGTGAAAACTAACACCCAAGTTCTTATTTCCAGTAGTGACCTACTACAGAAAGACATAAAAGCAAAGGCAGAGGAAAGGAACTTCATCCATTTTTCCTGTGCTTTAATTTCATTCTGTCACATCTTTCCATGCTTCACTGCTTCAACTAAAAGACAAATATCACTGCACACACATACATGTGGATATTTTCACCATTTATTTTGACCACGTATACCTCTTAGGCCAAATGAAAAGTAGGACATCCCTTTCCTTCATCAAGTAAGGGATATAATCAAGGAGCTTTTAGCATACTGAACTGGTCTATAACATAAAAATGGTTCATTTGTTTAGATGCATTAACTTCAGTATGTAACGAACAAAATCGTTCTAGTGGACTGAAGTCAAATTGCATGGATAAGAGGTCTTGTTTTATGTAAGCCTATGAAACAAATACCCTATTTTGGAATTTTAATCACTCTGTAGCCATATGGCTATAAAGCATACCTAGACCAATATTCCATTGTAATATAAAAGTTTAGGAAAATACATTTCGGGAATGCCTTATTAACTTATTTTCCCCTAAAAGTGGTACATTCCTGTTTGTCTGTTTGCAAATAAATAGATAGCACAGAGCTCTTGGTAACAGATTTGATTTCTAAACTGTTTATTATACAAACTAATTATTACAAACAGTGCATCAAATATTGCCACCAAATGCACCATTACTTCAGCCATGTTCTCTTTGTGAATTAAACACTGACCCAGGAAGCAATGTTTTTTACCTAGAAAAAAACCACAGTTACCTCAGGAACTGCCTAAAATGTTGGATCTTACAGTTATAGTAACCAAGAAAGATAAATTTGGATTTAAAAAATGCAAATGCAAGATTACTTTGGTTAGAAAGAAAATCTGGTATTCTAAGGTGAAATTTTAAAAATTCAATTTCAGCATCTACAGAAAAAATGAGTGATTTTCCCTAGAAGTTCAGCAAAGTCTGAATGTAATGCCTTCAGCTCTATCTGAAACTATAGAAAGATCTAACTTGCCATGAATGTAGTCTTTGACCTGACCCAGAATTCAGTGTCATTTTCAATATCAAATTATCCATTATTGAGTTCCTACATAAGATCATATCACTGAAAGTTTTCTTTGAAAACTGAACCTCTTGGACTACCACCTATATAAACACATATATATGTGTATGTATATATATATATATATATATGAAATGAAGAATCAACAACAGAAATAAACAAAATACAATGATGAAAGATAAAATACCTACGTGCATGGAAATGGATCTGGAGCAAGAAATTTTAGCTAGTCCTCCATAACTCTTTAGTATAAGGGCAAGTATTTGGGTTTTGTTTGTTTTTGTTTTTTTTTAAATCTCCATAGCCCCCAGAAGGGAGGAAATAATAAAGAGAAGATACGGATGGTTGTTTAAATAAGCTATGTATCTGTTTCTATATAGAAGAAAAGTCTAATAATTCTTCTGGAAAGGATCAAAAACGTCAAGAAACAGGTTTCAGAAGATAAAAATAGCTATTTTTCTGCTGCATAGATGCAATTTTTAGGCTGAATAGAGGGGTTTCACTAAGTTTTCTGTCAGATCATATCTGGGCAAAATCTAAGAACTGAGCGTAATCAGTGTGCAAGAGGCGAAAACACTGAAAATGCAGGCTTTAAAGAACACATTCAAAATGAACATGTGAGTCAATTGCAGTGTCTCAAACTCTCGTCGCTTTGATAACAAATAATCTATCTTAGTTTTGCTACCATAAAAGGTTTGACACAGCACTAGACAAGTTATGAAATGACTGTATCACATTGGTAATTATTATCAGGTTTAGAAGCTTAACAGTTATAGAATAAATACATAAGCTGATAACAAGCAACATTAAACTGACCCTCCAGGTTTTTAGAAAATAGCAGAGATTAGGTATGTTGAGAGGTTTTACTGTTCTTACATACAAGAACGTGGCATTACCTGAGAAGTAGGCAGTTCCCAGAGATGCAAAGACTGTATATTTCATGTTCTAATTTGAAGCTGCGTACTAGATGTGAGCCAGGCTACAAATGTTTCATTCAGCAGTAATTGAATATCATAAACTCAAACTCTAGAAGCAAAATTTCTGTAGACTGCTTTTTTTCTAGAAGAGGTATTTGGAAATGACTGAAATATTTCCCTTTTTTCCACCAATCTGAATTTAGGGTGACAGCATATCATATACTCTGGCAATACTATAGGATACATCTTACTGGCAATACATTTTCATTTTTTGTTCTGCTCCCTAAAATACTGTTCCTGCGGGCTTACTAAAGATTGAGAGATTCATGCAGAGCACAACAATTTAGATAATGTCTCATTTCATCCCACCACTCACCATGTTGTTTCAAAGTAACTTCCCAACTAAAAGCACTAACATCTTTTTAAAAAATAAGTTCTACAAATGTCTGTGATCTTGAGAATATGGGCATCTAAAACAATATGAATTGGTGTTTCTTAACTTTCTGTTTTTCTAGAAATCTAAAATTTAGCTGTACCCAAAAAGCTACTGTCTGAAAGACACTAATTTGTATATGGATAAGTAAAAATTATTCTGAAAAAAAAAAAACTGCTAGTATTTCTACTAGAATATTACTCTAGCTAAAAGAATATGATTAGCAGTGGCATTCAAATGTTCAGTTACTTATACAGTGGTAAGTCCTGCTTCTGTTGTCCTCTGTGCACTTTGATCATTAAAGTAATGACAGTAATTAATTCTCATCTGGCAAGCAAATATTATTTTGTAAATGATGTCTACCATTCATAGTTTTGTGGGTACAGCCTGCATATTAGAAAGATTTAGCCATAGAGGGCATGCTCCATGCTCTATTGCTTCTGTGTCTGGTATTGCTAACATCATGTACGTAAAAAAAATACTAAAATTGTGGCAGTATAGGAAACTACCTCAAACTCCCTGCCTTCCCCTTCCAGGATTTCATGGTACTCCATGTCAATCAAGTTCAGAACTGGGTTAGTGGTGCCAGATATTCCCAACTCTAAAAAAGAGGGTCAAGGCAAACTGCTGCTTTGACTCTCACAGCTGGGAGCAACAGTCTTAATAGGCGCGTACATCTGCTATACACAGAATAACAATATCCCCAGCTACTTGTATTCATGCCCATCTGTTGAGATGGCATGCTGCCTGCTCACAGGTTGGTCACATCATTGCCACATGGCACAAAAGCTAGAATAGGGAAAGCTTATTTGGCCAGCTTATTTCTCAGTAAAAGTTAATAGCTCCTCTTCAGGACATTACAAATTCTGGCAGTGTCTCTTTGATATCATGAGCCATTCAGACTTGTTCCCAAATATATTTTCGAACTGTAGCATTCAACTAATAGACCTTTACACAAGATCATTAATATATGCAACGAGCAGTTTTTTGGTGAAGATATGCCTAAGTATACTATGTGATATTTACACTCTCTTTTTCATGTAAAATACTCCTAAAAACAGTATGTGTTGTGTATGGTTACATGTCATACCAATTAACCTGTCTGTTAATGTAGATGTTAAGTTGAATTTTTCAATCTGTAGCTCATTTATGGCATTTTCAGACTCTGAAGAGATCTCTGTTAAAATAACAGCTTTTCATAGAATCATAGAATGGTTTAGATTGGAAGGGATCTTTAAGATCATCTAGTTCCAACCCTCCAGCTATAGGCAGGACACCCCTCTAGATCAGGTTGCTCAAAGCTCCACCCAGCCTGTCCTTGAATGCTTATAGAGAGAGAGTGAAATTCACAACCTCTCTGGGTGACCCGTTCCAGTGTCTTACTGTCCTCACAGTAAAGAATTTCTTTCTAATATCTAGTCTAAATCTACCCTCTTCCTGTTTAAAACCATTTCCCCTTGTTCTATCACTACATGTCCTTCTAAAAAGTCCATCCCCAGTTTTCCTGTATGCTCTCTTCAGGTACTGGAAGGCTGCAATAAGGTCTCCCCAGAGCCTTCTTTTCTCCAGGCTGAAAAGCCCCAGCTCTCAGCCTATTCTCATAGAAGAGGTGCTCCAGTCTTTTGATCATCTTCGTGGCCCTCCTCTGGACCAACTCCAACTCCGTGTCTTTCTTGTGTTGGGGGCCCCATAACTGGACGCAGTACTGCAGGTAGGGTCTCATGAGAGCAGAGCAGAGGAGTGGAATCACCTCCTTCAACCTGTTGGTCGTGCTTCTCATGATGCAACCCAGCATACAGTTGACCTTCTGGACTGCAGACACATACTGTCAGCTCATGCTGAGTCTTTCATCTACTGACAGCCTGAAATTCTTCTCCTCAGAGCTGCTCTCAAGTCATTCTCTGCCCAACCTATATTCATTCTTGAGATTGACCTTTTGTTTCTGCTACTTTGCAGATTACTATTTTCTGAAATAGCAGATTACTATTGTAAGTGCAGACATTTCCTGAACAAAAATACAGAAGATCTTACATTGCTGACTTCATTTGAACCAATAGTAAGATGAAAAATCCTTCAAAATTTGTGGCTTTCTCATAGCACCACTTCCAAATTAAGCTGAAGCAGCATCAGTTTTCCTATTTTCAGGAAGTTATTTGTGGAACAAATATAGAATTATTTAGTCTACTGGTATGCTAACATACGTGCATGGAGTATATATCTTTTTACTGTTTTTGCTCTTCTTTACCTCTTGGAAAAAAAAACTCTAGAATGTGTGTACAAGCATATGGCTCCTGCTATATATGAATTATACAGTATCTGTTGAAATATATATACTAAATATATAAATGTACAGTAATTGTTGAAATGGCAAAAGTTAATTATTTACTCGTACTCTTAAATTACTTACTAGGGTTAGTCTATGAAGTATCCCAATGAATATTTGTTGCGTCCTCTGTTTCTCTGCTTTAGTTTAATATTCACACTATGCATTAGTGAGTTTTTAAAATTATCTTAGATATAATTTTAGAACTCAAATCCTTTTTGGTTGGATGATTCTTTAAAATTTGAACATAACTTACTAATAAGCAAAACAAATACATACACTGAAATATTTTCACTGGAATATTTTAAGTAAAGCTGCTATATAGGATATTAGCTGGGTTTTTTTGTTTGGTTTTTTTTGTTTGTTTGGGTTTGGGGTTTTTTTTTTTGCATGGTAATTGCTTTTAGTTTAACAGCAATAGGAACTTTAATATGCAAACCCCTTTTTCAAGAATAACATTGCAAGTCAAATCAGAGACCAGAGCAACGTTATGCTAAGAGTACTCATACACTGTATTTCAGATATCCAACCAAACCCAGTCCTCTGTCAGGTCAAGATCTGTGGAAGCATACATCTTGTTCTCTAGCAATTTAGAAGCTAGTTGTCCAGTATTGGAAACACAAAGCTTGTCTTGATCTCAGAAAGCAATACATTTAAAAAACAATCAAACAAAAAAATCATTAATACTTATGTAGAAACTGTGACTGCAAATTAGAGTAGAAACATTGTTAGACGTTTATCCCACAGACAGGTTGCATTGATAGTTTCAACCATTATCACAATAATGAAGCAGCAGAAATTGAATGATATTAAACAAGAACTAAAACCCCAAGACTAGCTCAGATCTTCCTAAACAGGATAATTAGTACCAGCTAGTATGCATGATTTAGGCAAAGACAGAATTAAAGACTAAATTGAAGTCTAAAGTCCTTTCTCTTCATAGAGTTCTTGTTGCCAGACAACCCTAAATAATGACCACCACTTATTTACAACTAGTCAGTTTCAGAGAATACAAGATAGCATGTATTCACTAGCCAGCCATCAGGCATATTTTATTTTCTCCACAAGGACATCTTTGCTCAAGTCACAGCTACCATTTTCAGTTCCATCCAAGACACCATTCTTCTACTTACTAAGAAAAATGTACTACCATTATTAGTAAAAAACCTCCAGTGATTTCAATAAGTAATGCCCACTTAGATTTATTCCAAATAATCTCTAAATATCTTTTTTATAACATGGCCTGAAAATTAGGTAAGACTGATGCCTGAGAAGCATGAGCTAGTGCATTCCAAGAAAATAAGGATTAAAAACTATTGGGAAGAAAGCACTAGTGTTATATGGACTTTTAAAGTGTGATCAGAGAAAACAAATTCAGCTACAGAATAAAATACCGAATCAGAAACAAACAGTGAAAACTGACTATGGATGTCAGACTTTATGGAAGGTAGGGTTTAATACAGCCTGGAGTACTACTCCAAGCTGGAGTACCATGACACATCACTAAAATGTGCAAAATAACCTAAGAAAATATAATTGCTATTGATAGGCAATTGAAAAAACTGACTACTCTGAGGAAATGAAAAGAAAGAAATTCATGTAATTTTGCTAAGTGATTTTTCTGTACAAGATGTAAAATACAGTAACTACATATTGTAGCACAGAAGAAGGTAATGGATAATTTCCTGAAAATATCACAGCTGACCCTAAGAGAATGCTACTAGAAAATACTTTCTTATCCACTAGATTCTAATACATTTTTCTGAGGAGAGTACTGAAATCCTGTCTGGTTAAGAAATTTAGCAATTAGGCTGAAAGATGTAACAGACAAACAGTCTGAGAGGAATGGTACTGTACCGGCAAGAAAATTGAAGAAAGCACTATCAGATCATCTAATTTACCTTAATTTCTATGAAATTTAATGTTTGCTCTTTTCAGTTTGTTTGCTTATTCAGTCACGAAAATTCTTAAATCTCTGGACTCAAAAAATGTATATCATTCAGGCAATAGTGCCTCAGAGCTATTCATGTCAATTGTCCAAGGTCGTTTAAATACATTTTGCATGAACTACCTTAAACTTAGTGTGCAATTTATATATTTATCAAATACTAATCAATATGCTATACCAGAATTACAATTGGGCCTTCAGTTAACTCTGAATGCTACATGAATTCAAATTGTGCAAGCAACCATCTGCATAAATGAAATTAAAGTGTATGCAGTGATTGTTATTCACAATACAAAAGAAATGAAGAAATGGTCTAAATGCAGTACATACTGCAATCTGTATTTTAAATAAATCTTAACTGTGTTGGTTTTTTTTCTTTAACAAATCTAGCTTCAATTTCACTTTTTTGTCCAGCATATTACCTCCACCGTATTGCTAAAGTAATTTATTCCATCCTCTGTGGAGAGCCTGGATCTCATTTGCCAGCATATTTATCTTTCATGCCACTGCACTGTCATTCATCTGCAATCCCCACAGAACATCAGACCTGTGCAGAATTTCAATTAGGATTGATTCAACTAAATCCAGGCTACAGAAGTGAGGCTGACAGGGTGACCCACTGAGAACTTAATATGCTGAGTTTAAAAAGAAAAAAAGAAAAAAAGAGGGAGATATACAAAATAAAAATACAAAACAGAAGAACAGCTGAAGTTTAACATCGTATTTCATTAAGTTCTCTGTATACTCAATATAATCTGCCTCACATTTTTTCAGTCTCTGAACTGTGTGGGCAAACTGTATTACAGTAGCTTTGATAACAACTAGAAAGAAATTACCATTAAAATCTCTACCCTTCCTTTGAGGTTCAATCAACTTAAAAGACCACTTGTAATGAATAGAAAAATGATTCCCACAGAGGCTGAGCTACCTTAAGCTTTCTATTCTGTGTGTATATAAATAAATTATATTAAATTATATATTATATATACATACATTATATATATATACATTATATTAATTATATATATATAATATATAATATATAATATATAATATATAATATATAATATATAATATATAATATATAATATATAATATATAATATATTCATATAATGAATATAACATATTTAACATATTAAATACTCATTCAAAATTTGATACAGTAAGTGTACAGGTAAAATGGCTAAAATGGCTCTTCTGGACTCTTGATTTGACAGACTTAGTAGTTTTCACTGTAATCACTGAAAGACTTCATCTGCTTGTCGGTTAAATGGCCTAAAAGAATTTCTTAAATAGTTCTTGGTTACTGTGACAGTTTTGTGTGTTTTTTCCTTTATGATTTTTACATGATCAAACCTGAGAAGTCTTTATCTCTACTATTTAAATATATACTATTTGCATCCAAATTCTATCTTAGCGGTTATAATGATTTTCTTTGATTATACACCAGAAGAAGATGTAAGTAAATACTCCAGTTTACTCTAAAGCATTACAGTAGAAAAGAGGATAATAAAATTCCACATTCAATTACTTTTTGTTGTCACTAAAAAACTCTGTTGAATAGATTTCCTCTAAAAATCAATTTTTTACCACAGAATAATAATACAGGTGTGAACTCCCACATGGTGTAACATGAGACAAGATAAGAACATACATGTGGAACATTTAGCAAATAAGAATAAAAAAAAATAAAGTAACAGAGTGGGAAAAACATTTGTGCACACATATTGATGTCAAGTAAAGTAAAAGTCAACTGAAACTGGATGAAATAATTAAAAGGGGCATTGTGCATTTAGATACCATATCAGTGACTAAGGCACAAAGGTTTGAGCTGACATTTTCCTTTATGATTTTTACATGATCAAACCTGAAATTATCTCACTAAACAAATATTTTGTAACTCTTTATCAGTCACAGATAAAAAGTTATCAGTGTATCAGAATTAGTATGAAGAACAGGCAAAACAATCAATTAAGTATCTGTAAGGGATTGAGAGTGAACTCACTATAAGGTTGACCTCTTTCTGAAATTTGGTCAGATGATCTACGTATAGCTGCAGTGAAGAGGAAAAAGCATAGTTTATTGCATTACTGCAATAGATCTGAGTGTTCAACCTGTAACTATACTGTGAGGTAGTACAGGTACATAAGAAGCTATGCTCCAGATAGATATTTTTTAACAACATTTCTTTTCATCTGAGGTACCAGTTTATGACTATAATTGATTAGATTTTTTTTTTCTCTGGACCACATACATGTGGAAATACTAAAGTCATCACATTCCAAAGTATATTTGGAAGCATATACTTCTTTGGTCTGTATTTAGGGAACAGATACAGTAACAGCTGTATTACTATACATACATTTACATTAGACTACTGTATGGTATAAGAACTTAATTATACAATCAAATATAATTTTGAAGAGCGTGCAAGGGAATCTTACCTTCCTTCTTTACCTAGGTTTACTTCACTCTTCACTGACCATAAAGAAAACTCTCCATTATTTGGGCTAATAGTACTTTGATCTTCATTTCATAAGCTGAAACCAAGATCGAGCGGTCCTATTTAGAGGTTTAGTCTAGTTTGTAGACATAGTTATTGTCTTTAATAAACGTTAGCTATCAAATGATCTCTGTATCATATCAGTATGATGTTACAAAGCAAGTATCATGAGAGGAAATGGACAAGAAGAGAAACTGTTTCCCTGGAAGAGTTACTATGTGCTATAGAAAAAAAATAAATAATAAGATAAAAGAGTATTATAAGATTATTATAAGGAAATCGTGAAGGAAAATATAAAAATAATACCATAATTCAGGTGTCAATTACAAACCACTGAATACAAGTAAGATCCTTTTCAATTGGCTCTTTAAAACAAGAAAAAAAATGCTAGGGGGAAGCAAATGAAGAATAAGGAATAGCATTATGACAGTGGGGAAAAAGAACAAATAGTACTGTTTCTTATGTAGAAAAGGATGTGACGACTGCTGACTATACAACTACATAGGAGCTGAGGAAGGCAGTCATTCTTTTCTTATTTGATAATCAGTAATAGACTAGTTTTAATACAAGGGTGTAAGAACATTTATCTAGATCCAGCATTTGAAATACCTTAAATATTTAGCCAAGTTCATACGTTCAGAGAATAATGGGTGAGTATATAAAGTAAATTTTATACCTACATAGTAAAATATAGTACATACAGTAGAATTTAATTGCTGGTTCATTCCTCAAGAAATGCTTTGCTAAATAGATAAGTGTTTCCTGATTGTAGACCTAAAACTGAATATCATTACTTTTGGGAAATTAGCAATGATGTTCGAACCAAATTAAAGATTATGGTGACCATTTTTTAATATTTTATAGTATATAATTTATAGCAATAGTGACAGTAATAGTAATAATAACAACTGTTCCTTTTAATTTAGTATAGTTATTCTTCTGGATTGTAGACTGATTACACAAATTGAACATGTTTTCTGCATATTTAAATGATATTAGCAGACAACTTTCTATCACACTGTAGTAGTCAAATTAGACAACTATAGATGCAGCATATTTAAAAAGGAAGATAGATTATTATTCATAAAATGGACTACTGCAAACATAAAGGACTGGTCAGACAGATGGAGTTCAAAGATCAGAAGTGAATTCTGTCATGTGTTTGAATACCTGAGATAACTCAAAGCATTAGCTTACAAGCAAATGGAATATTGTTAAACCTAAAATGTGAGATACAAGACAAAATCTGTTCACAGTTTAAAAGCATCAAACTGTAAATGACATTTTTCCTTCTAAGAAAAATACATTATTCTTTTTTTCTGTCTCCTTTTTCAAACAAAGATTTTACAATTTCATTCCTACTTTTATCACATCAAATAATTACTTCATTTTGTTCTCTATATTTTATTCTAAATATATTCAGAAAATATTAACAGAATTTTTTTGAAAACTTATCTACTAAGTAATGTTTACTGGCCACATATGAAAAGACCAAGTTCTATTATTTGTTTATTTTCCCCACTTGTGGTCAGCTCACTTAGGATGAAAATTCCCATCACTGACATGATAAACTAGCTAGTGTCTTATAAATTAATAATTGGCCTTCATGGAAGACCAAGAGATCTAGATTAGAAGAAAATTGTTCTTCCAATCCTACAGTTACCCATCCTTAAAAACAAGTTTTATATTATTTGACTTATTCTTAGATATCATCAGTTATATAATCCATATGGAATTTGCAGATCCAGAATTAGTTCAGACAGAAGGTAGACCTCTACAAATCAGTGATGAGAAGAAGGTTTCACCTTACCTTTCACCTTCATTTTACTTACCTACATTTCATGTAACCTACTCTTTTTCAATTAAAATTAGTACACCCTTCAAACGTACTATCTTAAAATCCATCACAGTATTTTTTCTTTTACAAAGGAAAAGACCTGCATACAGTAGTCTTTACTGTGCCATACAATATTTTCTTTCTTGATCTTTCCATTTATTTATACAAGTTTTATTATTACTTTGCCTTGAAACTAATTTTTGTTGCTTATTCTGATTGTTCTACTGTTCTTAGCCTGCTTCCTTACGTTCCGTTTTTTTCATTGTTGTGTAATTTTTTTGTTTCATTCCTAAAAGAGATCTGATACAGACACATAGATCACTTACTCTATTTTCTGTGTATACTTATTACTAGGAATGTTCACTGTTACTTAGTAAGATTGTTTACATTGACTGACAACTCTATTATACCACTTTGCCACTAGATTTTGCTTCTATGAAGTCTTCTTTTCTTTTCAGTGATTTTATTGGGATTCTTTTATTTTCAAACTTTATACCATTCTTTAAAATATTCAGATATTTACTCCCTAACTTCACTGAAGTAAATAAAGACTGGAAAAGTCTATATCTTTTCGCTGCATAGACATACCTAATTCTCATCAGCTGCATGTTACACATATTCCCATTACTATTGCTATTTAGGTATTGACAATATATTTTTTATTGCCAGTAAACGTTTTTTAAATCTTTTTTCATTTACTGGTTGCTGAGAATGGGATTTTCAAAGACACATTCCCCCAGTTTATTTTTCCAATTGAAACTCACTTTCATGATTGTTGAAGGACTTTTTTTTTAATGTATGAAATATAAACTTTTCAGTTTAAAAGTTATCCTACTTCTGTTAATGTCCATGGCAATTTTGGCTTCAGTGGGCTCTGACTTAGGTAGGGCACACAGACAAGATGTGAACAGATATGTATGAAACAAATGTAATGTCCGAGGGTCGTATGGTTTCTATGTATTTTTTCTACAAGAAGCTCTGCTGAATCCTCACAGCAGTCTGCCTGTGGCTTTTAAATAGATTTAAAGAGATGATTTCACACTCATGATAGAACTATTCCAGTCCAAAATACACTTAATAATACAGTTACTAGAATAAAGCGTATCTGGAATGTGCGTGCAGTATCAAGGCAATGTTCACTATTTGGAATCAGGTGGATATATATCACCTGACTTTTTTTTTTTTTTTTACTTTTTTTTTTTTTATAATTATGTAGCTTGATTTCATTCTGCAGCATTATTTATCTATAACCACATAAAACAAAAGTAGACACATTATTTTAGGGTGCTCCTACTTCCACTGTGAGAAGTCAAAATTTAACAATGAATGAGAGTTAAAGACATTCATTAAGAGAAATCAGGCTTCATTATTACTGCAGCTTTTGGAGTGGATTAGTGGAGATTGCTTTTCTTTGGAGATGTATTTTAAAATGACACCACAATTGCAGAAACACCTGTAAGTGACATAACCTCACCTGTAATTCATTCTGTACTCTGTAATGACAGTAGCGGAGCTTCAAAATTTCACAATTTGGTAAGACTTTCTTCCTTTCAGAGTGTACTCCAGGGTAGAGAGCAGTTATTCCAGTTAAACTATGGAAACGGATTTATATCAGTTATCAGCCCTCAATAATATGGCCAATAACGATGAAATTAAAAAATGTTCAAGATGTCAATTAGAATAGATGTGCAATATCAAAATGCATATTTTTATAAGCTATATACTTTAGCAACAAATTATTTTTTGTTGTAGACTACCTGCTAGTGTATACTATGAGTTGCTAATATATACTATGAGTTGCTAAAGTAAAATAATTTTTTAAAAAATCCATAGAAGTCTATTTACTTTGACAGTCACCTTTTTGTTTACAATCATAACCCACTTGACTGCTAAATTAAGCCTATGTTTACAGCAGAAAAGCTATCTTGAGCACAGTAACAAGAAAATTATCCATAGTTTAAATTTTAAACTTATATGAAACAAACATATGTAGTTACTCGCCTTTTCCTCAGCCCCATTACTATAATTTAAGTTCAGGTGTGAATTTACAGCACATTAACTACCCCATACTAATCTTCCATGTGGTTATTAGGAATGTATATTAATGATATAATAAAACATATCTGAGTGAATTCTTCTTTACAGTAGAAGTTATCTTAACGGAGAAAAAGAAAAATGTAGATTAACGTACATAAACAGTATTAAATGAACTTTTAAGAAGTGGACTGAATAATGCATGTTTCTTAACAGTGTATATGATGATTCACTGGGAAAAAATATTTCCTATATTATTATTCGAACATCCAAAAAATACCCTGCACAAAAACTATGGCAACTAGTCTCCAGCGATGTTTGCAGGACTGCATTCATCTCCCTCTGAATCCTTACTGTTATTTTTCCTTCAGCTTTCTAGGATATCATTCTTCACAATCAGATGGTTGAGACTCCATTGCAAGATTTTGCCCTCTATCTTCCAATCACTCAGATAAATATTTTCATGTTTATTACATTTAAGGCAGTTCAATATATCTCTCATTTGATTGCTGAAAGCACTTTTCCCCATTACAACAATAACAAATCAGAAAATCAGATCAAACTCCTTAAATAATTAGTAATAGTGTTCACATATCACTAACAAGAAAGCTTGATTTTGAGTACATTTTTGTGTATTCAAAAAAATGACTTTACACTTTTGACAGACTGCAAATACAAAATGTAGATTGCAGACAAATATTTTCATGTTTATTGTTCCCATCTCAATGTGAGTGGAACTCGGATGTGTAAACATGCAGATATCTCTTTAGTCATTTATCCCCAGACAATGGTAGATAAGACTTACACTGTGTCAAGTATATGCCTTCTAAGCATACTTTTTCATGGTTTATGTCATCTCTAGGTAATGACTGACCTTGTTATAGCCACTTGCATAGGGACAGATTTTCACTATGAGGACTGCAGAGCCTATTACTCATCTATCATTCTGACTTCAAAACCACAGGTAGACTTTTGAGGACACAGTGTGAAGAGAGATTATGCATAAATAGTCCTGTACACACACATATTCCAGTAAAGATACATTATTACACAGGTCAAAAAGAAATCTGCAGTCTCATTCAAAAAGCTGTGAAGAAAGCTCCACTTCAAAATGAAAATATTTGCCATAAACGTCTCATATCAAATATGTTGGATGTGTCAAATATGAATCAAACTTGTGAATTATACATACAGATACTACAGAGATAATGCCAGACTCTTTGTGTATAAGATGACAATGCCTCCATTCATAGGGTTATATCCTAACCTTTGTCCTAGGAAGAACTACATATATAACAATCTTCCTAAAGAGAAAAAATGTTTTTATGTTCCTTGGGATTACTCACATAGACTCAATTATTTTTAGGTAGAATAGTTTAGAATCTCAGCAAGCCACAATCAGATCACGAGTATAACAAATGTGTGAATAAACTAGCAGTAATGTTCAGCACCTGATCCAGCTCTTTCGAAATCCATGGAAGTCAACTTCAGCTGAACTAAACCCTTCCCAATTTGGAATTTCATTTGGTGAAATATCCTTTAATTATTTTTCTCATTCTAATTTCAAGAAATTCTCACAGTGAAGCATGAAGAACGAGAAATTAAAGAAATAAATGAAAATAAATTTCTGAATGTTTGGTTGATCAGAAGATATGACCTGCAAAATTAATAGCCTTATACTTTTAATTAATAGTTGCATATGTTTTTTATGAATATAGGAAGAAAATTTTAACAAGGTCCACCACACTCCTATTGTATGCAGGTGAACTTCACAAATTTCTAAGGAGTCATTCATTGGTAACCCCAACAATGTTACAAATATTTTTCAAAGAATATACCTAATAAATCAAGAAAGTTGAGATAAAAAAGAGTGTATTGCAGAAGGCTCAAAGTTTGATATGAAATGCTTAGGCATTTGTAACAAATATTGGCACATTAGCTAATGAATAGCTGTAAGGTAATGAAAAAAAAAAGAAAAAGAAAGAAAGATCACATGACACTGGAATTCCAAAACAGAATGTCTATAAGTAATTCACACTCAAAGAAAAATGTCACTTTCCTTCTACTCTCCTTCTTACTAATTACATTTAGAACACATGTTCAACATTTGGTAGATACTGTTTGAAGGCAATTTTTTCTGGAAACAGCCTCAAGGTATCCTCCGCTCCCTTTTCATTATAGGAAAGTATGACCTAGAAATACTGAATAATAACCTTAAACCAAAAATATTTTCAAGTACTCATAAGAGTGGGTAGCCGTTTTGGAGAAAAGATAGATGCATCACTAGCAGAGAAATACAGCTATGTCATTTTTAAAATTATGCAGGAATTTTGTTTCACATTACATAGTGAAAAAATGAGAGGAACGTTCTTAGGACGTATTGCCAGATCAACAGACATGAACAGCTACCATGCATTTTAAGCAAATATTTAAACATTAAAACTTGCTGCAATCTGCCAAATCTCACCTCCCATTAAAGTTAATTGAAATAAAACTATCTGGATCATTTATGCAGAAAAATGTACTTGAAAATTATTACAAAGTCAAAATTAGCGAGAACCATTTTCTCAACAATTACTGTTTGTTCAGGAAAGTAAAATTTCACAGTCTGGAATTATCCTGTAAAATAAGGCATCCACTCTCACAGAACATAGCTGTGGTATGTGGAAGAGTGAAAAGTGCATCATTTGTAATAAACCACTCCTCATAAACTCGGGTTAATTCTGCCAGACTATGTATTTTAATGCTAATCCCAAGAATTTGTATGGCCTCAACTTGACATAAATGATAGGAACCTATCTTTCTATCTTTAAGACATCATATTACGCCACTTATCTAACAGAACAACCATCTATAAGTTTGTGGCCCTAACATGTTATGGTTCTTTGCTTTTGCCTTTGCAAGCAGTTTAAGTATAATAAAAAGTAAAAACATAAAATATAGTGTTAATTCATATAACTTACAAAATGATTTAAATGCTGAAAAGCACTTCATACAGGAGCAAATTTGAAGAGAAATACTGGTGCATTTTACACCCCATTCAAAGCCAACCAATATCTTCTTACATTTCTTTCTGTACATTAATGGCACTCTGAATTGGGTGTCATGATTCTTGCCTGCAAGAAAAAAAAGTAACAGAAACTGTAAGTGTAGTTTGCAATTACAGGGACAGATTCACTACCAACTTTTGCTAGACAGACTTTGCCCACTAGATGAAAAGTAAGTTCCTGGCAGCCTTTACTGTTGAATTCTTAACAAAATGAATGATCCTCTACTTTAGTTAGAACTCCCAGAAAGAAATTCAAGTGTCTTCCAGACTCTTAAATAGATACTTTCCAAGCTTTCTCTCTGCTGTGAAAAAAGTGAGATTATACTATAATACATGCATTAGCTGCCTTGCCTCAATTCCTCAGGGAGGCCAGACACTGCAGTTTTAAATGAGCTAAACCAGTGGTGAGAAGTGTTGACATCAGCTATATTACAGAGAAGACTGTAGAGGTGTGACCTTCACTGTGAATTCACAGTAAGATGACAATGGATGGTTACCTTGTCACATCTCTACCAATTCCAACTTTGTAAAAGTGGAGACACAGTATGGGTCACAATCTGAGACAGGACGGATTTTAAGCAAGTCAGCCTGAGCCCAAGCAGACAGGGATCTAAGGTCTGTGAGATGGGAAAAGCCAGGCTACATCTTAGTAGCAAAGCAATTATCGAATAAGAGGGCAAAGCTCTGCCCAGACCTTGCTTCTCCCCTCCCCTCTCCTGAGTCTTCCATTAACTGCCCAAAATATAGTTGCTCCCACTGATTGAAGATAGCACCATCTAGTCTATCACTTTTATGACTGACGTATAAAGATACCTACATAATTGTCCCAATTCCGTGACAATTTAACAACTGGTTAAATGTATGGTAATTGTCAAATGTATGGTTGTCTCTTTTCACTTTCTACCTTTTATTCACTATGTAATATTCCTGTCACCACTCCTGAAGAGTCAAGGAGTGGTGTCTGTGGCAAGTTGATATTGTATACTGTTGCAACTCTTATGTTTGTTTCTTGTATGGTTCCATGTTTTATACAGTGCATAGTATCATCTATGTACTTTGTAACCTCCTCTACTGATGGGGAAGTCAAGCACATCAAGGCCTAGCCTGAAAAATATTTTGTAATGATTGTGTGAAACTTTTGATTCCCTGCCCCCTTTTCTCCTTCACCCTTATGCTTGCTATCTTTTTCTCACCATCATGGATCATCTGTGTTCCTTTTTAAAGCAACCTCTAAGTCACAGGGTGGTGTTAGAAATTATTCTTTTACATCATTGTCTCATAGCTTGCTGGGGACACAGATGAACAAGTCCAAACAAGTCTTGGGCAAGGGTTGAGAAATCCTTTGTCTAAGGGAGACAGATAGACAAGACCAGGGGCAAGAGATAAACTGCAGATTAATGGCTGCGAAGAGGTCTTTTGTGTGGACTTATCTCAAGGAAGATGGCCATCTCAGGAGGTCTCACATGACTCTTGCAGCATGCAATGGGACCACTGCTGGATCCTGGTGGTGACTATCCCCGCTTTACACTATTCTTGCTTCTTTCCTATCTCTTCTATCACCCTCCTTTCCCTCTCCATCTCCCTAATTAGGATTTATAATAAACTGGTTGGACCAACATTTGAACTATTGTTTCTTAATCTCACGCCGGGTATACAGATATTAAAAGAACCTCATCTCCCTCCTATAAATTGGAGTGAGGCAGGGATAAAGGAAAAAGGGTAGAGAGATCAGCCCCCAAACAAAACAGCAGCAATAATCTGAGGAGAAACAAACTAATTTACTAAATAACATACCGGAATGCAAGATAACACACTACAATACAATATGATTAGAATTGGAGCTAATAGATCACATAAAATGAGAGAGAGTGTCCAAAAACTGAAGGCCTTACACTAATGCAGAGGCGAAATGTTCAGTCAGGATGAGAGAAGGGAGGAGAGCCTATGTCATTTCTTGCAAAATCACCTGTACAAGAAGAAAAGTAAAATTAAAGTCTCTTAGGTGCATGAAGTATCACATTATTTTTATAAACCCACCTTCAGCAGAAAAAAAAGTAAACAAAACGAAGACACTGAAATTTAAGTAAATTCTGTCTCTAAGCATACACTTATTTAGCCAAAACTGCCACCATGTAAAGTCAGCACAATGCAAGCATATTAAGGGAACTACTCACGATGCACAAAAATTCAGCCTACCTGCATGTTTCTGGAAGATTGGGCCACAGAAAGAAAGTGAAAATATTTTACTCTAAAATATGAACTGAAAAAAAAAAAAAGTTCTACTCCACTAAGATGCACAGTAAAACAAATTTTTATCATATGCTGAAGTCCAAAACTAGGCCACCAAACACTATAAATAAATGAACAAGTCAACGTCATAAAAGACATTTATTTTGCTTGATACTTCCTAACTGCATTATCTTAATGCTGATATAATCCTGCAGTAAGATATTAATTTAAGATGTCAAAAAATATTACTTCATAAATGAACTGCATATAAAAACTGAAAACTGAAATAGAAAATTCTTCAGGTACTTGGTAGACATAATCACACACTAAAGATCATGTCAAGGTCAAAAAATCTCCCTACAAAAAACAGAAGTTGTACTCACACAGGCAGAACAGAACAGAGGGACTGTAGCCTGGTAAAACTATTCCAAAATTTGGAGTTGGTGGTGAATAATTGGACATCTTGTGATGTTATAAACAACCAAGGGGTTAACAGAAGCCACAGGTAAATAAACAATAAACTAGGTAGTAGACAAACAATATGACTTTACTTCCATATATGGAGCAGGTAAGATAGATACTGGAACCTCATATCCATTCCTGCCTGTTATGATTTTAAAACATTGAAAAGCTGGGGAGAGTTCTGAAGAGCCTGAGAGAAAACTCTGCTGTAAAAAACAGCTGGTTCTCCTATTAAATAGATGCTTAAGAGTCTACAGGTTTGTATATATAAAATCTATACAGGTTTAATCTAAGCTTTATTAAAGAAGAAAAAAAGTAGAAACACAAACATCTCATGTCAGAAAGATCAGACCATATAAATTCAACTTAGAAGTGAGCCTTTCTATTTCACTGATAAATGTGAATGTCAATCACCATTAACATAACAAAGAACGGTAGGTTTTCCACTTCAGACACTGAAAACAACAGTTTTTCTTAAATATCCTTTAAAAAATGTATTCTTTAAAAAACTTAGCTATTTTTCAAATTTTTTCTTTATTTCTGTTCAGCATTTTCTAATAATGACAATTTAAATAACTGTGCTCTTTCATTTATTAAAATCATTTAAAAATATTTTTTTGTTTTCCTAGATACTCTTCCACTACCTATATGGATTGCTTGCATAATTTTATACAAATTAATTATTCCACCAAAGTTTAGTAAAGGAGCACCTGAGTAAATTCTCTAGGTTGTACTACCCAAGATAAAAAATTGTTTCTGTCAAATAAAGCATTCTGGTTATCCTACTGCTTAAAAATTTCTGAATTTGTGTGGATACGTGTTGATTCTGACCATCACACATTTCATATGGAATTGAAACAGCAGGCCACAAATTTAAATACAAAAAGCAGGTGTCCAGCATTCCAAGAATGCAAAGGGCTTCTTTTATAAAACTCTGAAACAGCCATGAAGCATGGGGATGCCATATCTTGTAGTATCATAACAACTTTCCCCCCTTCAAGTTATAAAAGTAACAAATTTAAGACCTTGACAGCTTGATAACCTCACTATTTTATGTTTCTGCAAATATTTGCTCAGATACACACAGAAAGACAGATGTCTTTTCACAGTTCAGTTAACCATGCTAGTGACCTTAGGATTGGCTTATACAGGTTTAATCTAAGCCTTATTAATTGCTTTTTGGAAGTGGCAGGGTTGTAAATAAAAGATTGATTGCTTTTAATAGAAAGCGATAATCAGTTATCATTCATGAAAGTTAGCAGGATAATAAAGAAAACTACAGAAAATTCACTTTAGCAAGACTTCTAGATTTTTCTATATTTGCTCACCCTACTACTAACTCCCAAAGTCAAAGAATTTAAATACACCTATTAAAACATGCACTAACACTGGTCAAATTTGTAAATGAAGTTTGTAAGTACATGTTTAGGAGAACTAGACAGAGAAACTTTATACATGGTGATGCTGATACAAAGTCATCATATCTCAGCAAAAGGATAAAATAATCTGTTATGGTGGGTCTACACACAGCCTATGGCTAAAGTGGTTGGTATTAACATTTTGCATTTCTCTAATCCAACCTAAAGAATCCAGCTGTCTTATGACTTTTGTTAAACTAGATATCTTGTTATGCAGAAAAAGTAGAGCACAACATAAATGTCAAATGAAGAACTTAAATTATTAATTTCAAAAATCAAAAATATAACCAAAATGCAAAAGACAACAACTACTATTAATACAATTACAGAGTTAGTGATTGTCTAAACACATAACAATGTGATTAACAGTACTACAATTAAAAGTATTTAGCCAGTAAAGTCTCCTACTATTACCTTTTTTCAGGGCACATTATTCTCATCTTTTTCACTGCTCCTCTCAAGATCAACAGATCACATCAAAGATTTGGAAAAGTGGCAGAGCCGTAGGATCTACAACTGAAGGTTGATCTTTATGACAGAGACATGAGCAATTCCAAGGTTTTTAGAGCATTTTAGACCTTGCTCTTTTTTCACTGGTCTGTAACTTCATGTCCAGCCAACTCTGCTTTATATGGTGCATTGTAAATGCTAGATAACGATTCTTAATCTTTTTTATTATCCCCAAAAAATGTGTTTTTTTTAGTTTCTAGATTTGTATTACTTTCAACAAATTTCAGTTGTGTTTTTCCAAAGCTCTGGATTACCATCCCTAACCTACAAGTGAAGGCTGTTTGCTAATTGCTATTGTTCAACTGACTGATGTGTCAGTAGACTGCTATCTAAGATACTGAAATTATGAAACCTGAGATGGCTAGAAAAGAAAAAAAAAAGGAAAATTATTTTAGTTACACTGCCTCAGAAGTTAGTGAAACTAACTATCATAAAATTACTATTAGTTATGAATAGATATGGTTCTGCGTGATTGGAAAAGATAATTTAAAACTCTAGAGAAAGCATCTTCTGTAGGCTTTTTTTGTTTGGTTGGTTTTTGTTTTGGGTTTTTTGGGTGGTTTTTTTTTTTGTTTGTTTGTTTTTTGTTTATTAATGCTTGAATAGCTACATATGTTCCTTGGAAATGGTGAATAGGTTGAGATTTAGCTGAAAATCAGGCAGAGTAAAGAAAGGTAGGAAAAGAATTACCAGCAATACAGTTTGTAACAAATTAATTAAGTACTTGGAAAAAAAAAATGAACTTAAGACATGACCTTTCTTCTTGCATAGAAAGTAGAAGACAGGTTTAACTATTTGTGCTTCACTAGGGAATCTGTGTATTATCCAGTTCATAAAGAGATCAAGGATTTGAACTTCCAGCTTAATTTTAGAAGGACTGAACTCTGGATTCTAGTGCAGATGCAATACTCTATGGAAGAACTCCACAGAATAATCCTGGAAAAAAAAAAAAAAAAAAAAGGTTCTGCAAATGCCCTGCTATGGAACACTATCTCCTGGAAACTAACAGAATAGCACTGCTTTAAATATTTATGAATTAAACTGGTAAGAATATTTGTAATGTGCATGAAAGAAATTCATCTTGCTTAGGTATCTGGGCAGTATGTCCTACAACTAACAGGGCTTTTCCATTACTAACAACATTTTCAAGTGATGACAAGATAAACTTGCGGAATCAGAAATTCAATAACCTCCCCCATATGTCTGAGCAGAAGAGAACTAGAACCAGAAGGAAATTAAAATTCATAGTGTTTCCTATCTTTACTTCAATATTTGCAACCAGAAAGAAAAAAAAAAAAGCATTACAAAGCAGGGCACAAAACTTTTCCTACAGGCTGTTCTTGACATCTACAGAGTTTACATGAGACCACGCAGGATGAGCAAAAAGACTGCAGATCAGTAAGTTTCACGCATGTGCTACTTTCAGTATGGCAACCATGCATCACCATATTGAGCTTTTTAACAAATATGTCTGCATGCCGCCTGTTAACTGAGGGCAAATGATAGAATTAATATAGGTCTATAAAAGAACTGTAATAAAGCTAGTAGAGGAGGCTGGGGCTATCAGCCAGAATGACATACCTACGTAGATAAGGTATGAAACCATGACAGGATAATTGATTTCCTGACAGCACAAAAAGACTCAGCTGCAACCTTTTTAATACAGTGCCAAGTAAAGAATGAATTGGGGTTAGTCAGGACAGGAACTTTTCCCATCTCTTTAAAGTCAGAATAACAAGTGGAACAATTTAGTGTACTTTTAATAATCAGTGACAGAATAATACACAACCACCATTGCTTTGATGAAATGGTCTGGGCACGTTCAGCAGCGTCATCTGGTTGTAAGGCATCAGCAAAATCTTATCACAAAGAATTCCTATCTTGAATCACATTTTTTTAAAAATATACTGAGAATTATACACAAATAAATAATGTTTACATTTTCATTAAAATGAAAGACTGTAAAAAGTGACCTCTGATTCAATTGCTCTCAGTCAGACATGTACATACCATTGTATATATGCACATAGGTAATCATAACAAAGGTCTCTCTAAAGGAAAAAGATTCCATGGAGCTACTCTTCATAAAAGATACATAGCATATATATTAATATATATATTATAAGCCCTACTTAATGTAACAACACTCTAACGGTCTATTCAAAGCCAAGATTTAAGGATGTTTATTAAAAACTAGTAGAAAATAAACATCACAGATGTGATCAAAATCCTTTTTTGGCCTAAGGATCATGCCTGCATTCTAATTAAACAGTTCTAAAGCTGCTAATAATATATAATTAAAACGATGCTATAAAAGTTGAATCTGTTGGGGATTAAGATACAGTTGGATTATGCCTAATCACAAGTTTCTTCCTGTTTGCCAAGGCTTTATTAAATATTTTATAGCATTCATGGAACAAGAAAACATGTACTTGATACTAAACAAATGTCATTGTTTTATTGCAGAACAAAAAGTTCAAGATAAATCTTCCACAATGATCACTTCCTTGATAACTCTGATTTTAAAAAAATGTAGTATACCTAAGAAATATTGGTAACACTCTCAAAACACTCAATATTACCAGAATTCTTGATTTTGCTTAACTGTCCTGGAAACAATCAATATCTGAATTTCTTCAACTGGGACTTCTGGAAAATAACGAATAAATTGAAATTCAAATAAAACAAAACTACATCACCTGTAAATATTTCAGTAAAGCAAGGCACACACATCTACAGAGGTGTTTCACTTGGCTTCTTTCTCATCCTATCTGGGTCCCAGTTCTAACCTACTATATTCAGCTGTGCTGGTATAAATCTGGAATGTGCCTTTACTCAGTGCAAAATTAACAGAACTGCACCACTTTGGATAACCTTTGGATATACCTCAGAGTAAGCCTCAATGAAAAATATTGGCTATTAATGACAAATTCTATTTTGTTTTTTAAATATTGTTAGCTTGGTTTGTATTCTTATTCTAAATTGAAGCTCCCAAAAAATCCAGTGTTTTCCAAGTGATTCACATTGCAGGCTCTTCTTTCTTTTGTTGTTTGTTGGTTTTCCTTTTTTTTTTTTTTTTTTAAGTGGTTACAGAGGGCAATAGGAGTTAAAGTTCCTTCACATATCACTTAAATCACAGGTGAGCTAAAGAGAACAGTTTTATTACACAAGCTGAACAAAGTATTAAATGTCTATCCCCTTTGATATAAAGCATCACAGAAGTCCTCCAAAACTCAATACATTATCAGACTGACAATTGGCTGAAAAACTACTTAAAATCAAAAATAAATGCTTTACCAGAGTAGAAGGGATGTAAATCCTAATGGCTTGAACTTTTAACTACTTTCTTTTAAAAACCTCCTCCACTACTCTCCAGACACTTTTTAAATGAGATGAGGGGGAAAAAAAAAAAAGCCAACCTCAGCATTTAAATTAGAGCTATGGTTTAAGAACTGCTTTCCTTTACCCATGAAATACAATCTACCTAATTATTATAATTTCTGTGCTTTTTCCTTTATGAGAAAATATTGACCTTTCCTATAGCTGACACTAAAAGGCTTTCCTGCAATGGCAACTCTGCAGCACCTCTTATTCAAAGAATCACAACTTAGAATTCACTAGAAGAGGAAAAAAGGGAGAGAGCAAAATTAAGCGTGAAAAACATGTATCTGCCTCAGGACTTGACAATGCTGTATTCACAGCATGGTGTGGGAGACCCAGTAACAAGTGATGAAAGCCAACCAACAGTCGTTAGTTTATAATAGGGGTGTTGCCCTCAATTCCTCTGAGGAAGGGATGTGTGTGGTATCACTAACAATCAATTTCTGGGAGCAAATATACAATGCTACCCTGATTCTAAAGAAAACTGAAAAACTTCTGCAAAGGTAAGACAAGCTTGAACAATCTAGTTGAATGAACAAAAGAATAAGAAATAGGATTAAATACAGGAGGATGGCAGCTAAATGCAGTGGTCAGGAAAATCTGTCCTTCAGAGATGGCTGATGCTGGAGAAATAAGAGAAGTCCTCCATGCTTGAAAAAGAAACTTGTCTATATACTGATTCCAAATTCCCCCTACTACCAGAAACATCTCTGTCATTTAAAAACAGAAAAAAGATAAGAAAGAAAACAGCAATGCTTACAAACATGCTTCTTCATTTCATTGCTTATAATATTGTCTATGCTTTGCTAGTGACGTTTTCTAAATCAAGTTTGTAGAAAAGAAAAACATATGGATATTAATCTGTCTCCAGCAATTCTCTCACGTCTTATTTCTTCCAAAACAGAGAAGCTTTAATTCCACTAGAGGGAAATATCTATCTGTGCTAGATCAATAGACCCTGAATGTTCAATTTTTTACGCATCTTCAATTTTCACATTGCACTTGACTCAGCCATCCTCAGAATATAAATACAGAAGTCTAAATGTGAGAATGT
This sequence comes from Tetrao urogallus, assembly GCF_951394365.1. Classification (NCBI taxonomy): domain Eukaryota; kingdom Metazoa; phylum Chordata; class Aves; order Galliformes; family Phasianidae; genus Tetrao; species Tetrao urogallus. The sequence goes on from NC_136819.1 coordinate 33,619,273, forward strand.
TCACAAACTTGGTAAGATTTTATAAAATATTTTTTGTGGATTTGAATGTTTCAGTAAAGATAAACAGGTACTAAAGTCATAACTGCATGATACAATGCTTCAGAAAAAGAGCCTCTTAAGATATTCTTACCCACATGTGTTTGTTGTATTTTACAACAGACTGGCTCTTTTGTTCATGCCCTGACTGCTAAATATGTATGCAGTCGCAAAGAAACAAAATTCCATAGTATGGGAACAAGAATGAGTAGCAGGACATAGTAGAACACGGTCTTAAGCAAACAAGTTCTGAAAGCTTTGTTCATGAATTCTACAAAAAAGTCATGAAACCTAGGAGACAACTTAAAATATAGAACAGTTCCTTCCACTGATGTAAATCACTCTAGCTTCAGAGTTTCAGATCTTATACTGAGATCTCATTCTCAATTCTTATTGAGAATGGGAAAACACCACTGAACTGAGAGCTTAACCAGTTCTGATAACAGAATCACAGAAAGGTTGAAGTTGGCTGGAATCTCTGAGCCCAAGTGGTGCAACCCCTGCCTAAGCAAGGACATCCAAAGCAGGAACAGGCCCATGTCCAGGCAGCTTTTGGAGATCTTGAAGGATGAGACTCCACATCCTTTCTGGGCAGCCTATATCAGTACTCCACAACCCATGCAGTAAAGAGCTTCCTGATTTTTAGACAGAAGACCTATCCCATCCAGTTACTGTGAATGGTCAAAGACAGAACATATATAAACATCTAGAATCTAGAACATTCTAAAAACAATTCTCCTACACTTTTTTAATTTACATTTAGAATCAATTAGCTCTTCTTTGCCCTTTTGATGATTATATAAACCAAAAGTGGCTCCATTAGCTACAGTACAAACTAGGTCAAAATAAGGCCCAAAGCTGACCTATTTAGTCCACAGCTATTTCTCTTTTTTTTTCCTATTTCCCCTAGAATGTAATGTGTTCATGGTATTTTTTAAAGATTAACCTAAGATTTTCTTAAAAAACAAACAAACAAACAAACATGATATCTACAGCTACTACTCACTTCTTGTCTTCTTTTCAATCTCACAATCTTTAAATCATTTTTCACTATCCTCATCTGTTACATTGCTTTACTTCAGGGCAAGTTTTTAATTAAAAACTCACAATATTTGCTGTAAAAACATTCCATAATTTCTGTGGTGGCTAAAATAAGATCATAGGCATCTAACCTGTACTTTAGTGAAATGTTTAATTACCTGTCTTCAAAACAGGCAAAATCATAAAATATACCTTCTAAAGGAGATAACAAGCTTTAATTCAGGATGTTTACAACCAAGGGGAATCACATTAACTGCAGATGTTAATTTACCATAACAAGACAGGTCTACTGCGAACTACTCCTTCTTTTAAAAAGAAAAACATTTGAAATAATTATTTTAACTGCAGGTGTTGGTAGTGGCTCAGCAGGAACAAAAGTATCATTTAAACCCATCCGTCTTTCATCTGTGTTTACAACCACAGCTTTATTCATTCTGACAGTAGACAAACATGACTAAAAACAGCTTGTTTACCCACTTGTTAACAGCAGAAAGGCATCATTTTGGGGCCACACTATTGCAGTGTGTTTTTTGTTCTGACTCAAAAGCCTTCCAATTATTCTGACTGAAATGACCATAGCTAAAACCTTTACTAGCTCTCTATATTATCCACTTATTTATGCAACACTCTGAAAATAAAAATTACTGATTTACGCCATTAATTTTTATTCTGGTACTTGGGTCTGAATTCTGATTAGTATGAAAAGATTCTTAGTAAATCTAAGTGCAAACTGTTAACAAAATTTGGGAAATGTACTTTCAATAGTAATTGCGTGCTGCCTGACTTCATCTTCCCAAGAAAACTGATTATTTCTTACAGTATAAAGACTTATATATGTCTTTTTTAGTACAGTTTCCTTAAAAACTCTCTTGATTAGTGGAATAAATATGTAAAACACTGAGATTAAAAGCAATTTTTCTTTACCAGATAGCTCTTGATTATGACAGTGTTCCAAAAATTGGGCTGATAATTGCTGTTATGCACATATCCTCCAGAGAATGTACATAATTCATCTGAATATACTATAAACCATTTTAAAAAGTGCTTGTTGCATGAAAAATTGAAATCAACAACTGCAGTGCAAGAACTATCAAACTTTTCTCTGACTAAAATATACTGCAAAATTTTTGGAAAACTGAGGCAATTCTGCATGAACTAGAAAGTAAAAGACAGCTTAAGTCAAATGATACCAACTGATCATAGAATTGTCAAATTTAAATCCTGGCTTCCACTATGACATTATTTACCATCTACTAAAAGCAGAAGTAGAAACGTATAAGCTTATGCTAAACAATTTATTGAAACCTGGCCAAAGTATTACATGTGAAAAGATTTATATAAATTAGTAGCATGAGAGGGGATAATGGCTGGTTGCTCACACACACACAGACAGAAAGTTCAGTTAAAGAAATATCTTGGAAAATTTCCCCATCTACCTCCTTCCTTTTTTCTTTGCATATCTCCACATTTTGGTTTGACCTCTTCCTAGTCTCTTTAAATCCAAAGAAAAAAATATGCTAGATCAGAATGATACACTATCTGTAGCTCTGGCAATCCAGAAAATTATTTGTATTCCTCATCCTTCAGTGCCAACTCTGCCACAAGTCTATGATAAATATATGCATACCCATAATCACACAGTATTTTGAAGTTTTTTTCTCATGATTTATAAATGTCTATAAACACTGACTAAAGTGTGAGGACTTCAAGAGTTTGGTGATTCATGATTAACTTTGTTTGACTGTTATTACATATGAAATTAATTTGTTTCAGACCTGTAACCATTCCAATCTCATGCGTGTCCATTTGGACTTTAGAAGGTGAACAGCACAATATGAATTTTAATAAGAAAGTACGTAAATAATGGATTTCCATTTTCCAACAATTGAATTAAAAATAATGCACTGGTACGCAAATTATTCCTCACAGGTATCTAAATAATTTTTCTTTTCTACTTAGAAAAATCAAAATTGGACTTTTCATTGAAGTTACATTTATAACACAAAACCAGCATTTAAGATCAAGCCGTGCCTCTTCAGTTTCACATCTCATACACTATATAGAGTTCATGCAGAATTTGCTATAAAATTGATATAAACATTTAAATTAGTGACATAAAAATTTAAATGTAATATAAAAATGTCAAAAATGATTCTTTCACAGATATATTGGTCTATGGTAAGGACACTACTAACGCTATGAAGATGTCAGTAAACTCAGGAGATGTGATTTGGCAAACAAAAGTGGTAAGAAAGTCTATTAGTGAGATTTTTCCTTGTTATCAAAAAAAATTTGAAGTCATTCTTTTCTCAAGAAAATACAAACCCAGCACAATATCTGTCCCATTGTCTTTTCATTTTACACTGCTTAAAAGCTAGTTTTGATCTTTATCTCTTCCATGCTACATGTCTGTTCTTTATTAAGAAATACATGGAAGCAGAAGTAATTTCCAATTAAGGCTGAACAAAATTCACATGCTCTACATTGGGAATGCTTTTGAATAATTATTGTCACAACTTACTGAAATGTCTGGATGAGAAATTAATCAGTTACTTAAAGGTGCTATGGTAGTTGAATCAAAGATTTTTCTTGCTTTTCAGGATGCCATCTTTAAACAGAATAAAGACTGCTGAAGTCCCCTGTATTCTGCAGTCTTTGTGGAACCTTTTGCTCTCCCTCACTCTCTGTCATCATTATTGAAAAACAGGGAAATTTCTGCACAGTTTTCGCATAGTTGAGGACATTCATCCCCCTTCAGTAGTCCTGGGTGTACCATTCTGTTTGCCTAATTCAACTCTTTGATCACTTTGGGGAGAAGTGGAATAATACAGCAATCAGAATCTCTGCTACCTCCTGCTAATCTGGATGCATTCCTAAAGAGCTCCCATTATGGACTTCAACCTCATTTTGCATCCCCAGTGATGACTGCTTAGTCTCTTAACAGGTGGACACGTCTGTTCTGCTCTGCCAAACTCAACTTGCAGAGACTATGCTTTGAAATATTTGCATAGCTTATTCCAAATACGGTGCGCATCTGTTCATATCCAGTATACTTTGTAATTATGGTTTACTTAAATAAAAAGAGATACTTATATATTTTGCAGTAGCAGTACAAATATATATTTAGAATATTCTAAGAGACCTAAGTTTCCATTAGTTTTGTTATAGTCACTGAGAAATTATGTATTCTAATTTTTCTAAAATCATAGAAGTATACAGTATGCAGAGAAACATGGTTTGATAAAAAGGATATATAAGATTATCTAACTAAATATTGTGGAGAGTATGAAGAGTAAATTTGGAAGGTAATTATCGAGGTCTCCAGTGAAAATAGATATTTTTCTAGGAATACTTGGAGAAAGAGAGCTGCATTTTGTTGTCCTTTGTAATAATTGGGGATGACTTAATATTAGAGCAGTAATTTGTTAATTCCACTTCTTCCCAGATATTTTTAAAACACCTTCTGAGAATAGGATGAAAAGTCTGTGGAAACTCAAATCTGTGGGTTTTATCAGGTTCCTATCTCAAGTTTATTAAGGGCATAAGTCTGATTCACCAGGATGGCTCATATGGTCAATTATTACTTTGGAGAACAGGTAGAATTAAATGCACAGAAGAATTTGTGTGTTATACCAACCTGTCATTTTATGCACACAGATAAAGAACTGAGGACCTAAGAAATATTGCTTTTTACTCCAGAGGCACTTAAAATCTCAGGGCATTTAAGACTTCAGCAACAAAATTCTGTATTTGTTCAAGAGCGTCCTCATTTTCTCAAGGCTGGGTGTCTGCTATTCAAATTCTATTCAACTCTGCAAACTAAACATTTCTCTATTTATCTTATTAGGAAAGCCTCATGTAAAAGATTACATCTGGCATAAATTACCCTATATTTTAGAGAGCTCATTCCTTTAATCCAAAATTCTGGAGTCTTGCCCAAATAATTTCCTAGGCTTTTCAGTGACAGAGTCAATTTCTCTTGTTGAAACAATGCATGAAATAATATATAGTAGCACAACTAGAAAAATCCTACCTAACTGTATATAGAGTAGATATGTAACTATAATGTTATGCAATTAAGGAAAATAGCAATTATGAAACAATATGGCTCTTTATGCCAGCTACAACGCTTTCATGGAAAGGACTATGAGTAGTAGATTTCAAAGTTCAAAGGAGAAAGCTTGAAATCTATTTACATCTGGAAAGAGACAAGATGTACAAGATTGCTCTCTCTGCAACCATTTCATAAAGATCTTTTCCAGCATGTTGGCTTTTCTGCTAAGCAACACATCAAGCCATATATCTTGATGATATCAGAGAGTCATATCTCACTGAGGCAGATGTGTCTTAGTGGAAATATCAACAAGAAGATCCTACAGTCCTATTGTAAAGTGTCATTTTCAATCAGTTTCTTAATTACAAAGTTCTCTAATCAAATACATTTTTTATCTTTGAAGCACATCACAATCTATACACGAAAACCACACATACCCCTAGCTTAAAGAATTCTCTCCTGATTAAAAATCAGTATTAGAAAATGATTTAATTATTAACAAGGTCAGATCTTTCTTATATAGCTGAGGTCCAATTTTACTTTCAAATCTGAACTACTGAACATTTATACATATAAACTCAAATAATACTCAAAGGTCTACAGTATTCTGACCTTAAACACACATTCAAGTGTGAATCTTCTCCATTCCTCAGTGCCACTTGAATTACACTTGGCACAAAATTCTCAAGGGCCTCCCAGCCCAACTTGGAAATCAAACTGTCTGGAAAACATTTCAGGCAAGACCAAGAACCAACTCATCAAGGACATTATCAGGGATGGGCTTTATGGTGCAGTAGAAAAATTGTGAGTACTCTCCCAAATGCTGAATACAGATCTGAAGCAGAATTCCAGGTAATTTTTTACTTCTAAGTTAAACAGAAATATCTGGGTTTAAGAAGAAAAAGAAAAAAAATGTGAGGTTGATGGGCCACATTTCCTCTTTTTCATAGACTGGAGAATCTTTGTTTTGTGGGTTTTTTTTTGTTTTGTTTTTGCCAAAATCATTACGTTTCCTCAGAAGGTTTTGGTAATCAGAATACTTCAGTCTTCTAAATTTGAGTCGTATTTGGTAGGGTTTAAATAAGTTCATTTCCTGTAGATCTCCAGAAGTTGCTTCCCCTAAATTGTCAGAAAAATAATCTATAGTACATACTCTTTCAGCCACCTGGAGTTTCATCTACTATTTCAGCTGAGTTCATCCATTACACTATCTAATTTAAAGATCAACACTCCAGAGTTATAATTCTCTAATGAAAAACAGAACTAAACTGATGTCTGCATAAAGGAAAGGAATCATGGCCAGCTGCCCTATTAGCTCAAGAGTCCCCAGAAAGTAGTCCAGCTGAGTAAGTTGGCTCCAGGTGGCTGCAAATGTGTCTTTTACTTCTTCACAGTCCAATGGTTTTCCGTTCCAGTGCAAGGTTCACAATCCTATAGTCCAAGACCTTTCCTCCTATGTTGTAATTTTGGAGGATTTAAACCTCAGCATTGAAATTCCATGCATTTATACACACATAAAGTAAGGCAACTATGACAAGTTGTGGTACATTTCGTTACACATTGCACAAAGAAATTATACCCTTTCACAAAAAAAAACATTCTGAACAAGGAACTAATAAACTGATATGAACTACTTGTATAAAACAGTTTCCAATTTTTTTTATTTTTATTTTTCCTGCTGAAATCATGCCAAAGATCAGGGAGTACATGTCCATATAAGATTTAAAAGAAGAAATGCAGTTAATATTAAGCTTACACCCAGTTTATATAGTAAATAAATCATTTTCTCTTGATATTCGTACCTCTACCACTTTCTATTAAATACATAAAAATTTAGATGATGCCCATTGCATTTTATCACTCTAGTTTAGTATCAAAAAAGTTGAACTATTGCCACTGATGTCTCTGTCACAGAGTATGCAACACATTTCATATCACTAAGTGAGAGTAAGAAGAAAGTCAAAAACTTTCCTGTAGGCTTTTCAAAGCCTCCATTTTATTTGCTGCTTTTTGCCTTACCTGCTGAAGTCCATCATCCATTTTCTCTTAAATTCCCAAGATGCCTAAGGCATCGTGCAAAGCCTGCACTTAGCAGCCATGAAACTATGTGGACCCATCCCAGTACAATTTCTTTAACAACTTGTTTTATTATGGGATCTGACGCAGCCTGAAATGCATGAGATAAACTTAGAATTTTCTACAGTAATTTTCTACTGAAGCAAAAACAGGTGAAAGGAATTTAACTTCTGGTGCAAATTCAATTACCAACCTAATTCACCTCTCTGCCTTTCTGGGATTAAGTAAAGCAGTACTGGGATACCTCAGCAGCAGTGGAAGGAAGCAAGCAATTATTGTCAAGCTTCAGTTATTTGAAAGATGGAAGGAGACAAATAGACATTTTATAATTAACTCACAATGCTTGAAATAAACTGGGAAAAGTTCTGAATTTAACATTCTGCAAAACTTTCTGAATATGAGATTCTACTATAGTGGCCTATTCTACACAAGAGAAATAAAACTTTCCTATGAAACACTCTGGACAATGTTGCTAGTGGCTTTGGTTTGCCCATTGCTGAAGAACATATTTTAGAAATGTACAGCAGCATACTTCTTGTACTGAATCAGAAGCTTTGTTATCTCCTTATTTCTTAGAGTCATTCTTGTTACTTCTGCTATAAATGATTTTTATGCTTTTAATGAGAAGCAAGTTCACAGTGGAAACAAGGACACTCATTTGTAGGTACTTGCTTTAACTTAGGCTGAAGATAGTCAATTGTACGAATTTGAATTTTCAGAAAGCAGAATTCTATTTTCCAACTCTGAATTCCCAGATATTTGTCTTCCACCCATCTGGGAACTCAAAGACAAGTGAGCAGTACTGAAAGGGTTAGCTGTCCATGCATTCCTCGCAGGCACCTTCAGACAGTAGATCTCAAATATAGCAGTGAATAACCTCAGATCAGCAGAAACCTAAAAGTGGTTCACTGTGCTGTATCTTTTCTATCTCAACTGTCTCAATCTTGGAAATTATTTGCTAATTTAATTTGTTGTGATTAATACATTGTTCCAGTGTTTCCTGCTGCTACAGTCTGCAGGAAAATTTAGTTATAATGATGACTAAACTCAGCAGCAGATTTTAACAACAGGAATTATAGCATCATTATGCAGAAATGGATAGCAAATTATGCAATTGTATCTATGACAATATACATTTCAAATATATTAAACCTCTTTTTGTTACTTTAAGCTGCTAGCCTGGGTGCCAGCCAAAAATGTAAAATTTACAAATGCTTTTTTTTGTTGTTGTTGTTCAGAAGACTAGGTCTGTATTACATACTGATGAAAAATTTGTCTGTGCTTACTGAAACTAAATGCACATGGCAAGCTGTAAGTAGCATACAATATGACTCAAATGTCTTAGAAATGTACTGATAAGCATAGATCCCAATGCAATTTATGAATGCACAAAAATGTCAAGTTAGCAAATTTGAGGAGCTTTACAAAATGAACAAAAGAAGTAGTAAATGCTTATCAGGCATTTACTGAATGGCACTTACTGAAAGGTACAAACAACTGTATTTTTGCTCTAATAAACTTTCACTAGGAATGCACATGACTGCAAAAGGATTAAAAAAAAAAAAAGAGCTTGTGACTGCAATTTGAGAACACTGCAAACACTTTATAGTATTCTAAATAATTTGCCAAGCAATGACAAATGTTACAAGTAACAGGTGACAAATTACAAAATCTTTTCCAGCCTTTCACATGCAAACCAATCAAGACTTTAATGAACTCCCCTTCTCTCCATTTCCCCTAGTCCCCTGATCCTCAACTATTTAACACATTCTAATCTCCACAGGTTAAAGTCACTGAATTTTTTTTCATCCTCAATTTCCCTCTTTTGCCCTATTCCACTTTCAGTGCCCACTCTCCTTCCAGCTTACCCAGTATTCCTACTATGAGCAGTAGGCTCAAAGTGGCATCTGTTATGAAGTTAAACTCCATATGATTCTTAGAGTGCAATCCTCAGAATGCACTGCATGTCCCAGAAAATGAAAGAACACTTTTGGGAAAAAGAATAGCCAACTTCGTTCAATCAGATCCAAAGCATCATTTTTTTTTCCTTCCTCTAACTCATGTTTCATTGTCTGCTAGCAGAACCTCAAAGAACAACTCTGAGAGTTCTGAATCCTCCAGAAGCCTCAGCACTGAACTATTTGGAAACCACCAACTGCATATCAGCCTTAGCTGATCTCATCATGGTACTCTTACTGTGGGCATGCCATCCAGGGACACCAGCAACATTATCTTTCAGAACAGACATGTAATCCTGCATTGCATCTAATATATCTAGCTGCAGCAAGGACAAGCTTTCTTATTTTCAAAATGGAGCAGAAATAAATGAGTACAACCACAAACCAAACACCACAACCTTCATTCTGCCCTGTTCCAGATTTTCATTGCATGTTCAATCACCTGCTGCACAAGACTTGATTGTTCTATTGCCTCCTTCTCCAGACCACTTTTTACTAATTTCTGGTAGCACAGTAAAAAGTGCACGTGGGAAGGCAAAAAGAAGAAAACCAAATTAAGTACACTGTTTGTAAAAGAGCACACTTCTGACAGAAATAAAATATGTATTGTTGAAAAGAAATGTATAAAGAATAGGTAAGTTATAAGAATAAAGTAATGATAGATGATCTTATTTTTTATGGGCCTGTGACATATGTGGAGGCTACTCAAACCAAACATATCAACAAAATGTGTTGCATGTCCTTAATTTCAGCTGTGTTTCATCTAGCTTTCCAACATGGGGATGTATAAATTTTTTTTTTTTTTTTTTGGCTCAAAGCTTGCTTCTGAGGTATTTCTTGTGATACACTGACTTGTCTAGGAGATGAGTGATGGGTGTTGTCATGTGGCAATCATCACTGTGTGGACAATTATAGCTGTTTGCCTTCGGAAGATAGTGCTCAGGACTGTTTACTGGCAGAAGATCTAGCCTGTGACCAAATAACTCCAGCTTGCTATAGGGACTGGGGGATAATGCCATTGTATCCTGTGAAGGCAAGATACAAGTTGGCATCTCCCTGCTCCCTCTTATCTCCTGGCAAGGCCAGGAAGATAGGAAAAAATGAGTTCCCACTGAGATCCCAGAGCCAGAAGCTGCCACTCCAAGGGAAGCTGACTCAACCACTTTATATTTGAGCTGTCACTCCAAAAAAGAACCGACTTAACCACTCTGCACTTATAAGTTTGTACTACCACTGAAAAGTGGCCATCATCACCACGGTCACCATTACCATCAACAGAACAACGCTCGATGACCCAGCACTACCAAAGACGAATGACTGAACTATGAACCACGCTGGGTCTATGGTGGTGACTATTTCCCTCTTGCTTCCTATAAAGACTCCTTGCTTCTTCTTTCCTATCCTTTCTATTGCCCTCCTTCCCTTGCCCATTACCCTTATTCATTATAGTGCCCGTCCTCCCCTTCCTCATCTCCATGATTAAGATCTGTAATAAACTGGTCGGACCAACATTTGAACCATTGTTTCTTAATCTCACATCGGGTATATATTAAAAAGAACCTCCTCTCCCTCCTATAAATTGGAGCAAAATAGGGGATCAAGGTAAGTTGATAATTTCAGATCATTTCTGTTGTGGCACTTTTGACAAAATGTCCTTGTGTTTGCATCAGATAGAAAATAATAAGTACAACAGTTCCCTGGATAACTAAAATATAAACTTCTGAGCCTACTTCTTAATAAATGTATGCATTTGTCTTTTGGGGAAAAAACAGCAGATTTTATTCATTTCCTCACTATGTCACACAGTATTATCTCCAAGGACACACTATGGGCATATGTCTGCACTCAAAACAAAAACAAACACATTTACTTACAGAAATGCCATGCTTCTGCAATCTCTTGCAGAGAAAATTATAAAGTAGTATAAGAATTTATTGTAATAACTAATTTCCAACTTAGATTATAATTTAGTATGAATATTATAGAAATGAAAAATATCATTCAAATTCATAAAAATACAAAGATTCTGTTGCTTGAACATATGGATTAGACCCGTCAGCAGTAGAAAGCCTTAGGCAAGCCATATCTCTGTTTTAACTCACTGGAAATGAGTAGGATCTGGCAAAAGCTGTACAAACCATAACATCCCCATCTCAAGAAATTGCATTTAAATTCATATACAGAGTGTACTAGACACTTTATAGCCTATCTTTGGCTATAAAGACTTGTCTTGTGTCCCAGAGAGCTTCTACTCTCAAAGACAAATTGAGTGTAGAGAATACAGGATAATGAAAACTAAGTTTCTTATAATAACTACAGAGTTTGCAATATGAATTCAGAATAATATTTATTATAAATTTGGAAAGTGTTAGGAAAGAAAACTCACAACGAAAATAACTCCTAACACAATTGTGCATGTTGAATTCAAACTGAAATTTTTGTGAGGTCTTGATTAGATCAGAGATTTATTAAAACTGTAATCCTGCGTTTTTCTTTACTGCTGCTGGATAATTGCTCTTTTTTTTTTCAAAGAGGAGGTCATGTAATTATTATACATGTCTTTTCATTGCTCCTTTGAGATTTGCTGGATATGAATAAATTAGTATTATGTAAAATTTCGCATCATTGACACATTACTTCTGAGGAAACAAATAATCTCTTCACTCATTTTGAATGCTGTAATTTTTCTTTGTCTGTAACTGCTTTAGATTATAAAAATGAGCATTTATACTGCATTATCTATTTTAATATTTTAAACAGAGGAAAAGAAATATATTTCCTGAACTAAAAAAAAAAGCAGTCTCATTTCTTTCATGAATCCAGTGAAAACCTCTTATGGATAACATAAAGACAGGAGAATAAAATGATATGAAAACTCATTTTTTATACTGTTGAAAAGCAAAGAAAGCAGTAAGCAGGGAAGGGCAAAATCAAAATCTGTAAATATTCCCAAGGCTTATGAATGAAGGGAAGAAATTAATTTATAAAGCTGGAAAGAATAATTCACAGCACTGAGGAATCATTGGATGAAGTCTGAAGATCTGTTTCACTCATAAGGTCAGATTAAAAGATAATCATAATACCCTTTTGGCCTTAAGACTGTATATCTCACTACCCAAAGATGGCAATTCAAAGAGGCTTATTTTAATATTCTTAACACTAGAACTCTAGATATGTGTGTTTTCAGTGATCCCCAGCTCTCCTCATCTCCATCCTTCCCCTTTCTTCATGGAAAAGATAGCGTAATACATATTTTTGTATATTTCTAAGTCAACACTACCAATAACATAGAATTCAAATATGTCCTAAGAACTAAGAGAAAAAAAAAAAAAAAAAGGCAATTCTCTCTTACACCAGAAAGAGTTTTCTCATGCCACATGTACCTTGTCATATCTATACAATTTTTAAAGACTAACATGATTTTCCAAAAATCTCAATCAGTTCTGAGATCCCAGGTGGATTTCTGTACCAAAAAAAAAAAAAAAAATATTTGGACATAATTTATTCACAGTACTATCCTTATGTTTTTAAACAATCTTATAACTTTGGTATTACTAAATAAAAGCAAATATCTACAACAACATCCTAAGCCTGAACTTCTAAGCTTTTAAATTGCAACCTTTTGCACACTTTTCCATATCTATTTCCTCCTTTAATTTAAGCTAAAAGTAGCTACATTACACAATTTTGCCAACATAGAACTAAAAAGTCAAAAGACGGTTACATTAAGAGGTTAGAGAGTATGATGTGAGTTAATATTGCAAAATGCGAAGATAAGAACAGATCATAGAATCCTAGAATCTCGAGTGGTTTAAGCTGGAAAGGACCAATAAGTTCATCTAATTCCAGCTTCCCTGCTATGAAGTGGGTTTCCAACCAGCAGATTGGGCTTCCTAGGACCCCATCCAACTCGGTCTTAAAACACCTCCACAGATGGGGCATTCACAACTTCCTTAGGCAACCTGTACCATTGTCTCAACACTGTCTAAGTACAGAATTCCTTCCTAAAATCTAACTTAAAGTTCCCCACTTTTAGTTCATCAGACCATATAAAAAGTTGGTCTATCTTGTTTATAAGCTCTCCTCAAGAACTGGAAGGCTGCAATGAGTGTGAAAGACTATATTCTGAATTCCTTTTCTTTTTTTCCTTGGCTCAAATGTCATTTCATGAGGCCTTTTTGGTGATAAAATTGGCAAGTGCAAATTATCTAGGGGGGCAAGTGGTGGGTGACACAGTGCTGCAACACTTCTGCTTATGATTGTAAAGATAAGCAGAAGCGAGACAAGCAGTCTTTTTCCGAAGGGGCGGTGGAGGAGAGTACTGAAGGACTGAAGGATACTGAGGGTATTGAAGGAGCTGACCAGTGCAAAAGGCAATATGCAACAAAGGCACCACTCCCTGCTTGCTTATCTATTGGGCCAGATGCATCACAATAAAAGAGAAGGAAAAAAAAAAAAAAAAAAAAAAAAAAGAAACTAAGAAGCTGGGTATAAAAGCCTCCCACTAAACTAAGTACTTCGGAGAGGAACTCACTGAGAAAAGAAAGCACTTCGGTGGAGGAATTCCCTAAGAGAAAAAACCGCTTAACAAAGAATTCCCTGGGGGCAGCTTGCTGCAAAGTTTTCTGGCTTTATCCCATCCCCTTTAAAAAGTATTTAATTGCCAAAAAACGCAAGTATGTTTGCTGAGATATATAGATAGATACACATACACACACGTAATCTACACCTTAATATTTTCCTTCATCCTGAAAAATACTGATGCAATGTAAAATACTCCTGTCCTTTTTCAAGTGTTGTGAACCTTTGTCACTTTGTTGTCATCTGAGGTCCAAAGGACATCATTTTACCTTTGGTTTACATATGAAGCAGAGGAAATATTTAGTAAGCCTCATGCCAATAGACACTTCTTAGCAGAATAATCTCATGTATAAAAACACTTTTTAAAGGCTTGTTTTCAAGCCTATCAATGTTTAGTAAAAACTGTTCTCTACATGCTACAGCTTCTTCTTAGTTTGCTTCCTGTATTGCTCCTACCAATTGCTGCTACCCTTTCCTCTGAGGAGAAAAAAAAAAAAAAAAAAAAAAAAGAATTAAACTGATGGATTTTAGCCTGAGGAAATTGCATGTGCTTCTCTTTGCACGACTTGCAATGCAGTAGGACAAACTATAGCCAGTATACCCTCTGATTGAGCAGACTGGCGTACTCAAATTATTTTCTACTTCTTCATGTACCTCTGCCCACAGCAGGTAGGAAAAACTGCTAGGAGGCAGCTAGTTTGATGTTTCACTTTTACCTGACTGCTAGTAAAAGTCTGTCTCTTTATCAGTGTGATACAACAAAACTTCTTTAAGGTTACAAGGAGCTTTGCGTAGTGGGATAGAATACTTCATCTTGTAAATTCAGTCTTCTATGAGATGTCAGTCTTTAAAAAACTGCTCATTTATACAGAATCACAGAATGGCCAGCCTTGGAAGGGACCTCAAGGATCATGAATGTCCAAGCTCCCTGCCACATGCAGGTCCACCAACTTCCCCATTTAACACTAGACCAGGCTTCCCAGGGCCCCATCCAATCTGGATGGACATAATTAAATATCAAAATTCTGCCAGGTCAAAACAGGAAACATCTTATTCATAACAATACATGTGAATATCCATTGTCTATTAAAGCACACAGAATTACAGGTAATTGCAGCTGATCCTTATTTTCCGAACTGGAAAATTCCAACTTTTTTTGGTATTTTCCCATGATTGAATGGTCATGAATTTTGCCTCACACACCTGCTGTGAAGGTCTCTTCCTGATCAGTGAACAGGAAAACACCAGCCAGTTCTCCTTTGGAGTGTGAACGCATTGTGTGAAGACATCTTTTGTCATTGTCATACTGCCATGACCTTATTTCCTGTATTTTTTAAGTTTTGAGTCTATCAGGTCATCAGCTGTGTACTCTTTTGTCTGAAAATTGCTTTAAATAAATCTAACACAGAACATTACAGCCCAACATTAGGGGATATCAGTGTAAGGAATCTGCTCAGTGCCACCTAGAGCCATGCAGCTTTGTAATGCACTATTATCACTGCTAGTAGGACGCCATAAGCTATCTACTGAATTTGCCAAGCCTCAGGACTGAAGTTTGTGAAGTCTGCTCTGTCTTCCTGCAACTTCCTTGACCTGCTTGCAGATTTATTTCACTTTGTTTAGCAGAAACAGCCATCTCTTTAATTGTTGAGGTGTCTATGGGCAATTTGATATACTTCTATTTAGCTTCATGTGGTATCACCACAGATTTTACAAAACTGTCATAATAAAGCAGCATAGAAAACACAATGATACGTGAATAAAGTTCCTTAGGGCTGAAGACATAGAATTAGGAGCAGAGGAGTACATGTATGGGATGATAAAAAAAATGGGGCAGAGACTAGCATTGGAGGCCCCACAGCAGTCCTATAAGAAATACAGACATGGAGATGGCCAAAACTGAGCTTACTGTTAATAAAAAGAACAAAGAAATTGTGCATGTAAAATACATATCCAGCAACTTTTTGATGCAACATTGACCTGCAGATCAACAAAGAAAGAACAGGAGGTGAAAGCATGGTAGCAAGCCTATAGATATGACTCTTTTCTTTGAGGATGATGTGTTTGGTTCTGAGAGTGCTGTTAATTATAATAGGTCTCTGTGGGCAAGGGAGTAGAAATTCAGAATAATTTCTTCCTGCATAAACACCAACTACATATAAATTTTAAAATCCAGGCACACTATTCCAACACTACTGAAGTCGGATGGTAGCTATTTTCCTCTCTATATATTTCATTAAAATCTTTTCATTCTCCTTTCAGTGGATATTTAAGCTTTAGTAAATTTGGCAGTAACACAATGACTCCTAACCAGCTTAGCTTATTTTGCTGCACCAAAATATCAGTAACTGAATGGAAATCTCATAAAATATGTTTTTTATATCAAAACATGAGGAACTGAGAATTCTTCCACAAATGTCAGTGAAAATGTGGTTGGAAGTACTTTGTTCTGGACCAAATGTTCTAGCAAAGAAAATCCCCACAAACGTGCTCTGGTAACATTTATGTCACAGCATGCATGACAGGGCTGATGGAATGAAACAATCCATGGACTACTTTTATCCTGCTGGGCAAATTCTTATCACTGTGTGTTGAAATCCAAAAGTGATTAGTGTACCAGAGGGATATGCAGTGCCATCCCAAGCTCTTTGTCAGAAAAGAGAAGCTTCATTTTGGTATTATTTCAAAAATCCGGAAACAAGGACAGCTGATGGAAACCCTTGCAGCTGTAAAGTCCAGAGACTTTACAGCACTGAGACCAGTATGAGAGCCCTGGAGCTCTCTGTCCCTGCTAAACAGAGGTGAAAAAAAGTACACAAATCACTAGCTTAAAAAGATTCACAATTTTAGAAGAAAATAAGACAAATGTTTGTGATTTTTTGTTTGTTTTTTGGAGATTTTTTTTTTGTAATCTTTGCACCTATTGTAGTCATTTTCATGAACACAGCATGGTGCAAAATCACCCAACTGCAGAAAAAGAATTAATTTAGTCTTGCTTACTGATTATGAAAAAAATAAGAGCCTATCTTGGAAGGCAAGTTCAAATGCTTCAAAAGCACGTATAATGTATAATTTCCGAAACAATGAAGTGCTACCTATAACTTAGACTTCAAAGGAGTACAAGTTCTAGAGAGTGATTGAGAACACTGCAATTAAACATAGCTATACCATATATGGGGACTTAGCCACATCACCCACAAGATGTACCCTGTCTTCCATCAAGAATATGTGCAACTATGGTGCTATGTAGGCACCTGAACAGGATTCTAATGTAGGCCCTGAAAAGACCTCTGTCCCTCTGCCACTATAGTTTAAGTACACATTCAGCCCACTCTGAATAACAAAAAAAAATTTTATAAAGCACTTGTACAGTTGTTGTTTTTGCCTTTTAACCACACATACTAGAGATGGAATATGCTTATACATTCCCTCTCTCTATTATTTAATGAACTTTTAACTGTTTCAAGCAGTGAAAGTGTATTATTTTCTTTGGAAGTTGTTTTACAATACAAATGTTTTTACAGCAAAGGAGATTTTAATCTACGCTTTCCTTATGTAATGCAATTGCAAAAGATAGTCCTTTCTGTCATGAAAATCAGTTCCAGCAATTTCTGTTGTACTTGTAATTGAGCCTCAATTTCCCAAAATACATTTGCGCGCATTCTACCACTTGTAGAAGTTACCATTTATAGAAATTTTGTTTTTCTAATTTTTCCTTATAAATCAGTCCCTTCTACCCACAAGACATGCTTATCTTGTCTCATTTCATCTCACCAAATATAAGCGTTGTTTTCTTCCGCTATGGTATTTCTATCACTTACCATTCACTCGAAGCATACTGTTGCTATGGGCATCGCTCGGATTCCTCCCCCTTTTGTTTTCTTATATACAGAAAAGTGGACTGTAAAATGAAGGAGTACCTGTATTCTGGAATAGGTTATACATTTTGTAGTGCCTGTTGCCAAGCTTTCCCATAAAACCTTTCCATGCTATCTTTTACAGTTAATACCACATCCTTATCATCAGATAAACAGTATTTCAACAGGGTAAAACAAAGTGCAAGAGCCTGTATTGGCCTCAGTACTCACATTAAACCACGTCCCCTTACTTTAGCCACCTTGAACTGCATGCTGACATGAACCTCCGGGTCTGCTGCTCCACACTGAAAGCACTGGCTATCTCCCAAACATTCAGGTTTTGCATAGCTAGCACAGTAGTTTCCCCATTATTTTATCCTGTAGCATAATGCACTGAACCACTTTACATTTAATTTCTCTCCTTAATGAATGCTAGTCATAAAAGTATGTCTGTGCTACTCAGCTGGCATCCAGCATACAGAGTGCATCAGGACTGCAACACACTATTAGAGGCTACCAGATGGACAGTAGTGCAAGAATCACATTTAACAGTAGTACAGAAAATCTTATATTCCCAACAAAAGCTTCTTATATTGCTAACAGCGTCAGCATATCCAGGATATTAATTCAGCCTTCCTTTTCATCATTCCATCACGAAGTTACAGATGATCAAATGCCTGCAGTATGATACTGCACAAAAATGATGCAAACTCATTTAAAGCAGTATGTGAGATTACTTACACAATTATTTCCACCACAGCATAGGAATATTCCTCTTTCTGCTATTAATATTTGCTTTAAAAAGCATCCAGGTCCTTTATCAGCTCACAGTTTTCACATAACTGAAATTAGTAGCATTAATCTTCCCTTCGGCAATAAAAAAAAACGTGTATCAAAACTGCTCGGCAATAGCCTTAATGCCATCTGTATTCCAATTCAAATGCTAAACTAGACTCTCTCTGCGTTGCTTGGACACATTACTCTAGCATGGCAGATTTGTCACCATAGCAGGAAAAATGATTTTTTTGTGTCTTGACTTCTTTTTAAGTCAGCTGAAGATCACATTATTGCATTCCATTTTAAGCGCTAGGGGAAAAACGTGGGGTGCAGGAAAAACAGACATTTTCTTTTTTCCTAAAGACTGTATTAAAAAATTATCAGCACACAGAAGCAAAATCACAATGATGTAAAGTAATTATCTGTCCTGTGCTTAGAAATGAAAAAGAGTAGTGCAAATTCATGCCATTAGGTTAGCTTGCTTCTCACAGATCCTGCTAGCTGAGATTTGCATGAAGCAGAACTTCAGCTGTGCTTTTCCAGATTCTGACATTCTGAGCCTAACAAAGGCTTCCCACGATTTCCAGGTCTTTTTGCCCTTCAAGTAAACTGTAATAAGCAAGGGAAGTTGTACTCAAGAGCTCCTGCATTAAAACTCCGCGTTCTGTGACAGGCACAGATTGCCATCTGCTGGTCACTGGCCTACACCTTAAGTCAGGGGAAAGGGGATTTCAGCGAGGATCTCTGCAGTGGCTTTATCTGAAGAAAATATTTCTCTTCAGTTCATTCAATAGGCACGCTGAAAGCACAGATTAGCATTTAAAAAAAAAATTATTTGGAAATGAAGCAAGACTGTTTGGTCATCTATTTTGTCTAGCTGTGTCTTGGTACATTAGATGGTAGGTGGCAAAGTTCTGTTATTTAAAAGCTGGGGATACATGACAGTGGAATAACGCTGTAGAGATTCTGACACATGCATGAACATCATACAGTCCTCCAAAACGTGACTGAGTGGGAGGACAGTGGGCTTGTATCAGACAGCTGTAAGCGCTGGGGAGCAGCACTGTACAGGCAGCCTTTGACATACAGCAGAGTGCAGACACTGCACATTTCCACATCCCCCCAGTATTTCTCCCCACTGCAAAGCTTTTGGCAGCTGGTGCCCTGTGCAGTGCAGCATGATCACTCCGTGCTGTGGTGTTCCCATCCTCAGGCAGTAACGCATACAAATCCTCATAGCATCCATCACACTCCAGCATGAGATATCCTCGCTCACAACTGATCAGCTAACTCTTCAATTGGGCACAGTGTCTTTCACACAATGCTGACAAAGGCGAGGATTCCTGCTCCGTGCCTCAGAGATTAAATTGCCCATGCAAATGAGGACAGTGCAAAAACCGCACTGCGAACAGCCGCAGCAGACACAGGCACGCACTCCATCCTACCAGCTTCAGACAGGGCTTCTTGCCAGTCAGGCAGAGAGCACAGCAACACCGAAGTCACCCACAGCAGTGAGCCTCATGGCATTTCTCAGAGACCAGGCAGAAGCTGAGAAGCTGCAACGACCTGCCTCCCTCCTTGCAGTCTCACAGAGCCTCACACAGATATACTATCCTTGTGCACTGTGCTTTACTAGCTGTCAGTTCTCTAGAACAGTAGAAAAGAGTCTTGAGACATCACAAAAGCATTTAAATAGAATAAAGAGCCTCGTACATAAAGGTGGCTACAGTGGAATCACACACACACACAAAAAAAATATTTGGCTTGAAAAGAATCTGAACAAGGAAGAACAACATGTGAATGGCTATACACACACAGCAGCACTTTTCTCTGCAGCATTAGCAGTAACTAGCTGGGTCTGGAAACACACTGTATGCAAGAGCAACTCCTGACTCCAAGGTTCCTGCAAGCAGATCACACAGCCCCACCACCCAGCCGCCCTTCTGCTCAGCGCTGCTCTCTGCAGAGGAGCTGCAGGGCAGGCTGCAAGAATCAAAAACCCGAAATCACTCTGGTCATTAATTCAGATGTGCGGCAGTTAGCAACTCAGCACTCAGCATCACACTGCAGTTTCATAGATACCATCAATACCTGCATCTTATGTGCAGACATGCATCTGCACAACCCAGAATTTCTGGCTTGCTCTTTGTTTGCAAAGCAGTATCTGAGGAGAGCATACTCTCTAGAAGTGGTTGTCTCCTTACAAAAGTTAAAGAGAATGTTTCAAAATAAAAAATGCGTCCTTATTTTTCAACTTCTGAGGGAAAAAAAATGTGAAAAATCTATAATCCTGTTCTAAAAGAAATTTCAATCCACACTCCATTATGGCTGTGCTGCCTTCTCTTCCTAATATATCGTTCAAAATTCTTAATGCAGCGCACTGGAATTTGGGTTTTCAGTTTTCATTCCATCACTATACCATCTCTTTTCTAATCAGTATGCTGGATGGCTGCGTATTTAGTACATATTCCTCAGACTGATTCCTTCCTCCCAGATGAATTGTTTAACATTTTTCTACATTAAGCTGCATTTGCTACCTGGCAGTGCACTGCTTAAATGATCCAGAATCTTCTGTGTTCAGTTTTGTTCCTACCACCTGTTTTATTTCCTCAAAAAACAAATATGTGTAATTTTTTATATACTGTAAAAATAACAATAAATATTATAAAATTCAGTATTAAAAGGTTTCTACCAATTTCTGCTGTTTATCCACTGTTCCACTAGAATAAATCAGAACCCTGTTTTTCACTAGTAATTAAAAGGTATACTTAGAATTTAATTTCTATGTAATAATTTCACAGATAATTCTGAAGTAAAACAGTTAGCTATAAATTAATAGTGAATATATATATCTTGCTTTTTTAAGTTAGCAATTAGAATCCATAAATAAAGAGTAAGATCATCAAGATAAGAATGGGCTCATTCTTATGCAAAATATATATGGTTTTAGAACTCGCTCACAAAAGCAATGTAGCATTATTTCATAAAGGTACATCTGACCAGGACTTGCATATTTCAGTGCATTATCTTTGTGATCAAACAGATGCAGACAGAACAAATCTAAGTCCTGCTCTATATTCATCCCACATGAGGTATCTTTAAAATATGCTTTCACAGACATTTTTACTCTAGAGGAAGCAATTTCTATTGTGGCACCTAGCCTCTGATTAGACTGAATTAGATATTTTTTTTTAACCCACCTAACACACTGATCCTGTATCTGACTTTCATTTGCAGCAATGCAAGTCTTATTTTCACCACCTCTCAATTTGTAACAATGAGGAAACTTTCTTCTATTCAGAGTTTATCAAAGGACATAAATAGAGAAAATTCACTCTCCAACAATTGCCCAACAAATTAAGTAATAAATTGCGTTAGGGAACATGTATAGCTCCACCAAGCAACACAAGACCTCTGCAGCCCTGTTTCCAAATGTCCCTCCAATCTTCTGCTCATTCAATTGTGTTGCAGACTTTTTTCCAGGTGGATGACATTCACTTCTGTGTACCAAAAGGGTGATTGGCCTTCTTAAGACTTAATACAAACACTGCATGAACACTATTCTGGTCCTCCCCATGCCCCTAAGAAAAGTTGAAGACTGCTTTAATGACCCAATTTCCTTCAGGCCATTACAAAGGTGTCTCACTTTCTTTGAATCTTGCTGTTTTCATTTCTTATCACAAAACCTTCCCTATAGGCACGTTATCACCAGCAAGCGCTGCAGGATGGAGCAGGTCGTAATTTCTTACCTTTTTGCTCCCTTCTTTAATCAGAATGGCATTTATATAAACCTTTCCTACCAGAATTTATCCTGCCTTTCCAAAGATCTCTGATCTATAGGCTGATTCACTCTGAATGCAGTGCAAGGTGAAGTGCATCTCTTTACCTCCTGCACAGTCCAGCAGAAAGCTCATCACTGGTATGAGCCCACACCATTGTGGTAGTCAGTGTAATCAGCAGGGACCCCAATCTGCACACAAGTCCAACCCCATGTGTCCCTTCCTACATGACCTTCCCTTTGTGCAGCAGCCCAGGAACCACGCAGGTTCCAGTCACTGCCCTGCAGCTGTTTCTGTTTGTGCTTCTCCTATAGTGGTGGTACTAAATGCCCCCCAACTACCATTAGGCTTTGAGATGTCACCTACCAACCTACACTGCAGGTCCCATTAATGCAGTATATACACTTCTATACTACTACACCAGTGTTTGCTGGCTTTATCCCCATGTTTTTCTTAGATGGGAATATAAAGAAAAGAGTAGAACACAGAGAAATAACAATACTGCAACACAGAAGTTTTTGGCACAACAAGGGAGGGTCCAGCATTTCAAATCAGCATCCATCTCATTTCTTTCTCTCCCTCAACACTGTCTGCAGCACAGATCACTTAGTTCTACAAAAGGACACGCGAGAACTAAAAAAAACACAGAGAAATATATGCCTCTGTGTGAATGGCACAGAGATTAGGGGCTGACTTGCTTCTGAAGGGACTGAGTTTCAGCTGGCATAAACTGGCTCCATTTTATTGTCATCAGTGAAGTTACATTATTTACACCAGCATAGAATATAGCTCAGAGGCTTCAGAAGCTCAATACTTTCAGCAAAATAAAAAGAAGGCTGTCACACACTGGTTTATGGCTTAAAAACAATGAATGGGATCTCACAAAGTTGTAGATAGCAATTTGTTAAGCTATCACAGCAAGACCTAGGGGCAAATCCAGGGCTGAAAAGCATTTCCATCCAAAGATTGTTACTGTACCAAATAAGCTACCTAGCAACACAAACGGACTCCTTGCTGCTAATGAATTTAAACAGCACAGATACATTACCACCTATGGCTCTTTCCCTCCAAATCACCTGGCTGAGCTCAATAAAATGAAGACAACAAATGTTTTTTATATCTGGAGCTGCATTCGGTGTGTGGTGTTTTATCATTTTACTCTGAAGTTCACTGCAAAATATGCCTACTGATTCAGTTAGAATTTCTTCGAGAAAAGGATCTTCTTGTCAGACTTTTTACCTCATTCCTGCTCTGCACAGCATCACCAGCTTTGACATGCAGTAGTACACTGGTGGAAAGGGAGAAAAAGAAGGAAACCTACATGAAATCATTTTTTCTTCTGACTTAGGATTAAAACTTAGGAAACATTCTGGTACTACGTAAGGCTAATATTACAGCAAATAGCTCATCACAGCAGCAAGTATAAAGCATGGTCTTTCTGTCTGTGCACTGAGTGGGCTGAGAGTTTTTATTTCATACTTCATTTACACCTTGCTGAATGATGCCATAGAAATGGCAGAAGTTTCATCTCCTCCCACTCATGCAGCAGCACAATATGTGTAGCAGCAGCAGCTCCCACATCGCTTGCAGGAAGCTGGGGTCTGATGCCGATCACAAGTTCAAAACTCCTTCTCCTGAGTGACATACTGAGTTGGTAGCAAATATCTTCTATTTTCTTATTAATCCTTGCTGCAGAGATAACAGCTGATAGGAAAGCAGCTTAGAATTTTAATCACATACACTAAAAAAAAACTGGGGTTTTCCTCAAAAGTTCTTCACAATGAGAAATGGGAGGGCAAATTAACACAAAATCTGTTTAGAAAAATGCTGAAATGAAGAGGACAAGCATTTGTATGTAAGAACAGAGTCTAAAGCAGAAAAGGATAAGATTGTATATTCTTTGTTAATCACCATCAATTCACTGGAAATACTGCAGTCTAACCACATCTGAAAATCTAGAAACTTTAGAGAGGACTCAGAAAACTTAAATAAGGTCAGAGGACTGCTAAGAGCAATACTGTTTAGGGAAAGCAAACATTCACATCTCAGGTCCTGAGCAAGCCCAAGAGGCCTGACAGGTGCTCAGGGCCATGGCTTTGGCAGATTCCAAAGGCAGCCAATAAATCAAACAGATCTAATGAAAAGACACTGCTCTTATGCTGAGCAGCTCTTTGGTCTGAAATTTTCAGAAAGCAAGAAACATGGTCAAGGAGGTTAGTAATGAACTCAGAACTAGTATGAAACTTCTTAATATTGGTAAGTGACCAAGGACTTCTGCCAGCTCCCATGCATTCTACTTTGGCCACAGTCCCATTTGTCCATTAGTACACATCAACTTCTCACAATACACCAGAGCAAACTCCATCAACTAACACTCTGCTAGCAGTTTCACTGAAGAGGCCAAGAGCTCAATCTGCATATTGTCTGAATAACTCTGACTGCCATATCCTGTCTATGTGAAATATTTTTAGCAAAATTTTCACGCTACCATGCAACCACTGTAGAAGGGAGCACAAAAGGACCACCATGCCAAACGTGTGCCAGTGAACCTTGTCTGCTACGAGCAGGAGGGCTGACATATCAGTCTGTGAACACTGCAGTGAAATGATGTTTGTACAGATGAATAGTAGAGACAATCTCTTTGAACATTTTGACTGCCATGAATAGAATGCCAATAAAAACTTCAGTGTTTGCTTGAACCGATTATCAATGCACATAAATAGTATTTTCTAGGTAGAAATCACTGTATTTTAGTTAAATTTTCTCTTTTAATCTTTTTAATCTAAATTCACTAAAAAAAAAATTATTTAATAAAAAACACTACAATTTGCTAACTTTAGAAATGTCAGCAAATATTTTGACTATTTAAAAGCATTTGTTTTTCTAACTCCTTCTGTTGGGAAATTCTTTGAAACTGATTCTGGACATTAAGTTCTAACTTCTTCAAATAATAATTTGGGGAGGGGAAAAAACGTGACCACAATATTACCAGCTCAGTATTGGCCACATAAGCAAATTTTGATGCCCTTTCAAATTATAGGTGAAGTATGCCTACGTGTTATTGCAAATGTGTGTCTGATAAATAACAGAATGAAGAAGCTACAGAAAATCAGAAAGTGTTGGATTCCTGGGAAACATGTGCAGTCCTAAAAGTCCTAAGTTTAGCTTTCAGGACACAACATTTCTAATCACTCCAGCATAGTCATAACACTTTTATTTTTTTAATCATTGAATAATTCAGTTGCATCATTCTTTTTTGCAGATTGCCAAGACCTACACAGGAATATCCTTTGTGTGCTGCAGATTTTTTTAGGTCTACAGTGAGAGACCCAAGAGCTGCTTTGATATAGAGAGCTTCACAACAAAGTATCTTGCTTGTAAAGGAGTCCTGCTGCATTTTAAGCTGTATGCATGAAAATGCCCTAGAACTTGAGCTGCCTAAATCAAAGCCAACCAGCTGACAAACCCAGCACAGAACCAGCAAAAGTGGGTTGCATATTAGTGAAAATTTGAGAGGTTGATACATCAGCATGCAGAATCAGTCCAGCTCTAACACTTACAAAGAATCATCAGAATTGCACAGGCTAAGAATGGAAAAACCCTATTGACATGATGAAAAAATCCTACTTATATGTATCCTGTGGGTTTAGAAACAGAAGCTGCTGCTCAGATAAAACGGTCTTTGCCTCCAGAGATGTTAGCGATTTCATCCCACTCGTTGCACCCACCAAAAACAACCTGCAGCAGCTCTAATGGGAGCATGCAGAATGCTTGACCAATTAAAGAAACAACATCAGCAAGAGCAAATGGCAGCTGATCACACTGCCAGGGCAGTGACAGGCTACGAGAGGAATTTCACAGAAGCTTACCAGAGGGAAGAACTCAAGGCAGACTTGAGTGAGGAGGCCAGCAAAAACAGGAAGATTGGGCCACTGAGTGAACTGAAATAGAAAAACACATGTAAAATGGAACAGGAAAAAATCTGTGTGGAAAACATCATAAAATATTTCAACTGCTAGCTGGTGTGGAAAATCACTCCTTTAAATCTTCAGCCTTTATGGAAATATTGATAACAGCAAGCATTTTGAAGTTCGATATTTTACACAGAGTTCAAAAACCTTGAAAAACAGGGTCATAAGTACCCTGGATTACACACACAGAATGTAGATGCTAAGGACACAGTCAAATACAAAGCTGAATGTCCAAAGGTTTAGGCTACTGAATCTACACAAGAATTGATTGTGAGTATGCTGGAGTTGCTTTTCATTTTCAAATCCTTTTGTCTATGTTAGCTGTAAATAAGACCTTTTGGACACTTTCATGCTATTACAAAAGCATTTGGAAAAGTATTAGCCAATATTCCTGATGTTCCCAGACTCAAATTCTTTCAGAACTATTCTCCTTTCTCCTTCCAACATGAGATCAACGAGAATGTAGAGGATAGGTATACCTTAAAACACACACCAACAGCCACCAATTAATTTGTCAGGCAAAGTGACAGGGAAGGATGCTGCAAAGTCACTGAGGAGCTGATAAGATTTGGGAAATTAAGAGCAAATATTGTGGACAAGAAGGATCTACTGAAGTAGAAGTATTCACAACAGTATATTTGACATTTCCAACATTTGGCAAGATAAATCCACCATCCTATTTTATTCCACCTATGATCCTTTTTGGTGTCCCTATGCGTTTGTACCCTCTCCTGCATAACAGATCCTTACCCCATTCAAAATCAAACAACAAAAAAAAAAAAACCAAACAAACAGAAGTAACAAAGTTCTACTAGCTGAAATTGATTTTGGAAGCATGGGAAATCACAGAATCATAAAACCTTGAAAAGGTTGAAAAGAC
Source organism: Tetrao urogallus (assembly GCF_951394365.1). Classification (NCBI taxonomy): domain Eukaryota; kingdom Metazoa; phylum Chordata; class Aves; order Galliformes; family Phasianidae; genus Tetrao; species Tetrao urogallus. The sequence goes on from NC_136819.1 coordinate 33,646,283, forward strand.
CTCTAATATCCTCTAGTTCAACTGTCCACCTACCAGAATATGTTTTTCCTAATATCCAAATTGAACATTATCTGTTGCAACTTGAGGCCATCCCTTTTTGTTCTATCACTAAAGTGGGAGGCCAACCCCCACCTCACCATAACCTCCTTTCAGGTAGATGGAGAGGGCAATAACGTCTCCCCTGAATCTTCTCTTCTCCAGACTAAACAATCCCAGTTTTCTCAGCCCCTTCTCATTAAGCTTTTGCTCCAATACCCTCACTAGCCTTGTTCCCCTTTTCTGGAAAGGGCAAAATGAATTATACATACTGCAAAGACAAATACCTGCTTGCACTCATAGCAAGATGTGCCTAATATTTATTACTCGGCTTAAAGTTGTCAACTCCCCACACAAGCAGAAATGACCCACTCTTGCCACTACTGAAACACACCATCTACCACCTCTCTGCACTCACATCCACTGTTTGGTCCCCATAAACATGCAGCAAGCACTGATGAATGTCAATGGATGCCAAAATAGGAGGCATTACTTTTGGAGTAGCCTTTGTATATAAGTACTGAAAATATCAATTATATAATTGTGTGTACAGATTACTTTAAAAAATGCCCTGACAAAAACAGGCATTTTGCAATGAAAACCTTCAATTTATTCCAAAGCCGTTTTTATCATCAGTAACAACAAAGCTCCAAGAAGATGTTGTGAACAGCTAGTTTTGCCTAATTATCACCTCTTCCCACACCCAAGAACAGCCAGCAATGGTTAGAAATGAGATCTGAAGTTATGATGTTGCCATCTGTGCCAGAAAAAAATTGTTTCAGAATATATTAACCAGAATTATAATAGCTGTAAATTACCTGTAAGTTTACAATTCCTGTCGTATTTCATATTACTGAACTGAAAAACATCCACTTAAATATGTATACACATACATACATGCAAGCATATATACACGTGTGTGCGCATACTGTCTAAATAACACACGCAGGTACAGCTCTTGCTTCTCTTGTCAGCTCTTAACAGATTTGAAATGAGAAAATACACAAAGAATAACAATGCAGTAAAGCTAAGCATTATGACCTGCATTGAATTTACAAAAGAATGGGGGTGTCTACTATTTTTTTTTTTTTTTTTTTAAATCATGACTTTCTTCTCTTTTAAAATGTCTTTTTCCTATATAATCTCCAAAGAGATGCTCCTGGCACAAATTACTTAAAAACCCTGTAATGCAATTTTAAGATCACTGCATAAAACATTTCTTCCATCCTTCTAATAATAATTTTCTGAAAGCTACCACTAGAACAATTATGTACAGTTTAAAGGCATTTGTAAGAAAACTGTTTATCAGCATCTAGACGGATCTACATGTTCCTCCAAATTAGATTTAGCCTCTGAATCTTTGATTTAGCTGACAGACATGTATAATCTCCAACTATTGGCTAAATATCTCTTTGGATATGTGTCAAAACTAATACAATTGAGAGAACAAATTCAGTTCACTAAGTTTCCTCCAGATCTGGGTAGTCAGAACTGCAGCTTTTGGTGGATACATTTTTAAAATTCAACTTTATTCCTCTTTCTTGATTCAGAAACTAGATCTATTTTGTTCCAGAGGTCATCAGTGTAACCAAATGTTTGAGTTTAGAATTACAGCTTTAAGGGCTTTGTTTATAAGAATCTAAAATAGATCTTAGCCCATAATATTTACCTTTTCTTGTTCAAATGACTGTGAGGCTGGATAAATAACAATTTTGAAGCAACATAATCAATGAAGTATAACAGAATAAATGATGCAAAGCAACACTTATACGGAAGAGCCACACAGGAGGAGATGACAAGATATTTTGTTTTATGACAATCAGATCATAATAACTCTGAAGATTGTAATGATTTATTTTGTTCCCTGCTAAGGTTCAGATTTCAGAAACAAACTCACATGGAAGACTGCATGAAAGCCAATTTTGTACGTGATTATGCTCACATCAAAAAATAATTAACATAAAGCAATCCCCTTGTTAGACACTGAAGTGCTACTTAAAATTAGTAGTCAAAAAAAGAACAGAAGGCTTTCCTTTTTTTTTTTTTTAAATCAATGATTTTCATATTAAGTCTAAGAAAAACGATTATAAATAAATAAATTCTAAGTTGTAACACACACACAAAAAAAGGCTTGATCTTCACTATTGAGGTTTGAAGTAACGTTATTTGCAGATTAAGCCTTCCCAGGGGGTGCCTAGGTTTTCTCAGTTTTGGTTCAGAGTACCAGTGCTCAAACACAACAAGCATGCTCCAGCAGGGTGAGTTCACCTGCTGTTGGAGGGCAGCTTGAAGGCCATTTTTAAAGAAGGAAACTGGGGACTGAGGCTGACCCTACAGCAACAACAGGGAAAGACCACCACCACCCCCACTCCCTCCCCCAGAGCAGGAGCCTATATACAAGGATAGGGCCTAGATTGACTCCTGGGAATTTAGGATGGCTGAAATCTTGTTCCAGCAAATACAAAGATTATTATAATAATGAAACAAAATACCTTTTCTTGAGGTGGCACATCACTGATTAAAGTCTTCCCTATAAAATTGTTCACTGCTTACAAATAGTATAATGTACACGCACTCATAAAGAAGCATATAAAAAAAATCAGACTTCTGTAAATCTCTGAAGCAAACCCACTTCTACCAAGTCTCCTTTATTCTGCTGCTGGCTGAGCAACAACCAACAGTCAATCTCCTCATCGTGGTGGATCCAGGGTAGAACAGACCTCCTACTACCAGCAGAACTTTGAAACAAGTATTTATCTTTTAAAGAGAGAAAATAAATGACTTTAGAATGTTTTTCATGAGCCAAGCTCAGTGTGTCATCCAACTCTTATAAAAATGGATGTTTCTACACAATTACTTGTACTCTGGACTCAATTGCTTCATTTAATAATCAATGCCTCCCACTCTCAGATGTCTGCATAAGTTCTTTTAGCTTCTTTTCAAGATTATAAAAATTGCATGTGTGGATATGTAGGAGTATACATATACATACAGGACAAAAATGTTTATTCAGAATAAATGATTTGGCTCTAAAGGAAATGAATTGGCTGTATGCCAAAGGAATGATCCCTTGAGAGAAAGAGAATGGGAGGGAAATGCGTTTTTTCAAGCATTATTTCTCAAAGTTCTTACATCCTGCTTAAGTAGAAAAGAACAAAATGTCTCAGCCGTATTTCCCTTAATCTAGTACAAACACTCATATAATAATAGGCATCACTTTAAATCTTCCAAGCAGCTCCACGGAGAATTACCTTAAGCTCATTTTGAGAAGTCACATCTTCTAAAAAAGCCAAGAACTTCTAGAAAAATGGGAACACAGAAGGGGTCCTCACAATACTTTTGCCAACATTCATCCTCAAGCAGTCATCCTCAAGAAGTACCACTTCCAGGTACTACTGAGTATATAAACCACTCAAAGTGACATTTCCATCTCTGACACCAGGTCCTGAAGCATTACATAAGCACTCATCCAGTTTCCAGAATTTATTCAGACAGCTTGCTGCCTAGGCCATATAAAACAAAACTGAAACTGCCATCTGAAATCCTTTGTTAAATTCACATTCCTCAAATTTCACGTTCGAAGAATGTAATTAGAGTCCACTATGGAGCCCAACACATAAAACTAATAATTTTAATCTAGTTTTGCCTACTGGACATACTTATCACAAACACTGAATGCTTTATGATCTAAAAGCAAGTAAGCATGCCACGCATTTTGCACATACTGTGCAGATGTATTATTATGCAGACAACCCATATTCTGAGCTGTATGTATGCTGAGACAGACCATACAGGCAAGAGATTAGTGCGATGATGGGGATGATCATCAGATAAGGAAATACACCTGACAGTGAGCTTTCTTGATACAGGAACACTAAGTCAGGAACTGGACTCTGAAGTTTCACCTGTATTGATCATTACCTAGCCATCATCACCAAGGATTCATTTCCATGAGTTTATAGAATGTGATACAGCACAGCAACCAACCACACACTGCCAGCTGCTTCATCTGAGCCACCAGGCCTGGGAGCATCGCCCTGCCTGCCAGCCTCACTCGCACAGACAGCCATCCTCTGACAAAAACACCCACTTCAGATTTGAGCAGGGCTGAATTGAGAGAAAGCTTTGAAACTGAACGGTTTGAAGTTTGCATTTATCCCAGTAAGGACCAACAGATAGAAGCAAAGCTGTCTCAGTTCCGTGGAGGTGCACGCACCTCCAGCCCCTCCAACGGCAGCACTGCGTTGCTCAGCTCCGCACCCCTCGCGTTAAGCCCGGCGCCTGCTGCCTCCCGCCTCTCCGGGTACCTGTTGGCATGGTCCGCACAGCGTCTGAGCATAGTAGCAAAATATAATTCATAGTAGCAAAATATAATTCAACCAACGACTGTATTTTTTGTCTTTTTTCTGCCCGTCAACGCCTGAATTTTGGAATCGCGGAGTAGGAAGGGCAGCGAGAGCTCCCCGGGCCGGGCCGAGCAGATGCGCGGCGCGTACAAGGGCTCGTGGCTCCATCTCGTGGCCGCAATGCAAACTGCAGCGGCACCGCGCGCGTAGGCAGCTCCGCAGGGCCGAGCAGGGCAGGGTCACCGCTTCTGGAGGCACGGCTCCTGGAGGAGATGCGTCCGAGGTTTGAACTTGAATGTTCCAAGAGCCTTTCAATTCATTAACTTGCTCTGAAAAGCCTCTTTGTGAAACCTGAAATGCTAAGAATATGTTTATATACATGTGCATGATCCTAAGGTTTGTGGAATTTTTTTCTTTCCATCGCTGATTTTCCTTTCCCCATTCAATTTTTCTTATTTATTTTTAGGTACTTTGTAGTTTTATGAATATATATTGCTGCTCTGATTTAAGAAAATGCAAGCTGTTTATTCTTACATGTGTGAAACCAACATATGTCAAGCTATAAAACACGTATAGAGGAAGAACAGTCTGGGATGTTCAGAAAGTCCCCTTTGTCTCTTGTGATGAGATATTCTTATACAACACAGCCTGTTTGCAACCAACATCTTCCTAAAGACAATTTTCTGTGTATCTTTTCTGTGTCAGAGAAAAAGGATCTCGCTACAGTGAAGAAATTTCTAAACATGAAAAATATACTTGTGGTTTTTAAATCGAGCAATGTGTATTTTAATTTTCAAACTACAAATAATGTAATGTCAAATGGTAATGTCTATTTCTAAAATAAAACAGATGAGATTGTTTTTTTAAATACTTAAACCAATTAGCTAAGAGTAGAATTAAATGCAAGTAGCAATTAACCCATTGTGACTATGATTTTGTAATAGATCAGTGCAGACACTTGGGCCTGCAGCTAAGAGAAGAATCACAGCCTGAGCATTAGGCAGTGGTCACCTTCTATGTGGACTGGAGGGTGTTTCAACACACCACATGATCTTCAAGGTGCAGTCTGTGCTAATTTTGTCACCTCAGGCTCCTTTGTAGTTTGTGAGCTCAGAAGATTTATGTTTCCACCACTGAGTCTGGTTTTGAGTGCTACTCACTCACAAGCAAACAGAACAGACATGATTGAGCCAGGACAAACCATAGAGCCCAGTGTGTTATTTTACATACACAGACCTTCTGCCAAGAGGTACGTAACTTCTAACAAGACAGACAAACTAGATTCGAGTAGAAAGGCAAAGGCTATCTATCAGCTGTACCACAGCATGTTTGCAATGGAGAAAAAGCTGACTGTAATGAACATACTGTATCAACTGCTGCCAAAGCAAAATTAACCAGGTAAAAGCCTTTGGTCCCCTCTCTTCCAGAAAACACTGCTTTGTCCCAATCAGCAACTAAGACTTACTAGACTCAAAAAAAAAAAAAAATTACTCATGGAAACTTCTCTCTTTTTCAGTGAAGTGGTTTCCACTGAGAGGAAAGAGAGAGAGTATCCCAGAAAACATTAGTATTTGAGTTTTGAATTAGTTGAAGAACTGATAATCTGGTAAATTAGAAGGCATGGCTGACAGTAAATCTATGTATGTGTATATAGATATATACATTCACATACAGTAGGCAGGAACACGTAATTCATGTATATTTACATAATTTTGGTCCTGAGGTTGTGCAAGTCTATCACTGACACTCTTGATTCATGCTGACAGAAATTACTGCAAGAGGGGCACAAGCATAGCTAACACATTTATTGGGCTGTGAGGAGTCTAGAATTCCTGATCTTTGTCCTTATACTTTGCTACATATTAAGCAGCATGGATTGTGTGATATTCTATGAAATTTGATGTCAGTATCTCAGGTCAATTCAGAATAACAATTTTTAAGTTTATAAGACTTTCACACAGGAGCAACGGTGCTGAGCGAACTCTCCATTTTTGGAGTTGAGAAGACAAACTGCTACAATCTGAGATAAAGAACTAATCCTGGTAGTTCAAAGACAAACAATCACACAGCCTCAGTGAATCTGTAGAGAGGTGATCACTCAAGGCACCCTGTCAAACAAGTTTCACAAACAAGTTATTTGTAGATAATTTTCAAAGATAAATTTGAGGATATAGCAATCTACTCTTTGGCAGTTCACAAACGAAAGACTCAAAAATAGCAATCTAAATTTTTCACTATGCTATTTCTAGGCCTTATTGTTCCCGTGGTAATGTCACTCAGAGGCAGAGATGTGCTATATATATATATATATATATGGGTAGATCACATATATGTACATTTATGGTTTAGCCCACACTTTAATCTCACAAAGTAATTCTAGATCACTGCACCTATATATTGTTTTTAACAGTATTATGCCCCTGTAGGAAATGTAGACATCTCCCTATAGTCCTTTTATCTCACTGAATGCATACATGCCTGAAAGCTTTTCAGGATTAGGGCCAATATGCCTTTTTAACAGCAATGTGCAATCACACATGGCAAGTAGATCAGTTACTGAATGCTGTAATGGCCTTTTGAGCAAGAGGCTGACTCAGCCTCTTCCACAGCCTGTCGCAGAGGGTTTGCCATCCAACTTATATCCCCCGTTCCTGTGCACCATTCCAGTGGTGACAGGTTTCTGGGTGACTGTTCTATAGCTCATGATCAGCTGGAGGCTGGCAGAAGGAAGTGCAAAAAAGCTCTGCTCTGCAAATAACAGGCTGCAAAGAGAAGCCAACGTGAACAGAGAGTGTAAATAAGATGGGGAGGAGGAGGATGTCTGCCAAAAACAACATGAGGCTTTAAAGGCCTGATTTCACTGCTAGAAGTCCAAAGCTTAGCTTTTCCACCTCTAACTGAATCAAATTCTCTTGCAGCTGATCCCTCTTACTCTGTTCTTTCCTACACATCAATCTCTTTAAAAAAAAAAAAAAAAAAAAAAAAAAAAAAAAAAAAAAAGTTATCCCACAGTTTTGTCAAACTTTTGACTGAAGAGATATGGATGTGATTTAAAGGAAGCCAAGAAACACTGTGTTCCTAACACCACTACCATCATCCTTCTCAGTACACAGGACACCACCCCTCAATTAGCAGCATTGTACTAGAAGGAAATACAGATGAGAATGCAAAGTTGAATGGAATAAATCATATTTTTTGAGAAGGAAACAGCGATATCCAGAGTTTCAGTGGAAAAAAAGATACCATGGAACCATGTACTAATACTTTTGAAATGCCAGCCAGCAAGAGACTCTAAAGTATAAAGGCTTTCCCCACCCCCCCAGAAACAATCAGTATGGCCTGATTCCTCTAGAGTTGCTAGCAGGAACCACTGCATACTGATTTTTCCCTACACTGGCAGCAATGAGAAGATGCTATAAACAGAATACTCACCCCTCTCTGAAGATCTAGGCTTAAAGAAAAAGCTCTACAGAGGAGCAGTTAGCCCTTAAATGAGGTCTAAGATCACACAGATGAATTGTCTTCACCTGTGCTTCCAGGGCTGATTGGGTCCTTTCTCCAGGTGCTCAATCAGTTGTTCAGGTCATGACTCAGCAGTTTCCATACACTCCCTGGGGACTAAGTTTCGTTTGTTCTTATCCTGTCATCATGTTGAATATTCTCAGCTACAAGATGAAGAACTAAGAAAATAATGTGCCATTATTTTCTCAAACTTATCTGTAGAGTTATTGCAGTTACCAGACATTACAGATGATTGAACTGGAAATTCAGCAGCTTAGAAATATTACTTATCTACGTAGTTGCCACTCATTCTTGTCTAGATTATTTTGCACCTACGGAGATATTTAGGATGAGAAAGGAAATCAAGAGAGCAAATGAGGTTTCAGATATTGTATTTACAGATACGGTCTGCCATCTTCTCTGCTGTTTTTTAAATTTTGTGTTTCTATTACAGTGTTGTTTTGCCCTTTTGACTCTGCTTGGAATCTCTGCTAAACAAAATACCATTTCTATGCCATTCTACTTATGCCTTTTTATTGTGATTACTATGAACAAGAGATATCATCCATTCCTAATTTCCATACCTTCCTTGGACTTTGGGGGTTATATCACCTGCACAGATACTGTCTAGTTTTGCAAATTGGTTGAAGACTTCATCAGTATCTCAACTCCACTTCAAGAACCTTCATAGAACACAGCCAGCACCAGTCACCAATACATTGTTTTGCAAGACTGATAGCTAAATAATTTGCAGTGTACTCCAGTCTTCAGTCTTTCAGGTAAAATCTTCATTCTCATTCTTTGATTGCTCCAAGTACAAATGAGTGTTCTGGGCAGTCATATGTTGATTGTCCAGACAGGGTTTCATCAGCCATGGCAGACAGGAACTCAATCCTTCAAAATAAATTGTGGCTACTCATTACAAATGAGGGTTGTCTCAGAGTTTCCTCCTATAGAAAGTCCCTCTTTGAGGGATGGCAAAGCATCCAACACCATTCCTCATCACAAAACATGACCATCTTGACTTTACCTTGGTGTTTGTGGGGCTCTGTAGTGGGAAACAAATAACTTCCCCCATTAACAGGGGTGGGTGACCCCAGCAGAGCCCGTCTCTATGGAGTGAGCCCAACCCTGCCCAAAGAAGCTGTAGGTGTCCCATCGCTAAAAGTATTTGAGCTCAGATTGGATATAGCCTTAGGCAATATGATCTAGTGCCTTATTTAGTGGTTGACAACCCTGCCCATGGGAGGTGATGACCAGATGATTTTTGAGGTCCCTATCAACCCAAGCCATTCTATGATTCTATTTGAATCAAAATAAGATCCAAGATAAGATTCAAGCTCTTGGATGAAATCCAGAAAGCATATGATGGAAGATGGGAAGCTGAGCTTGACACATATGATGAATGAATGTGGATCAGTCTGGCTTGCAGTGTGAATTCACAGGGCAAGCCATGGAGTACAGCCACCCTTGCTTCTATAGATAGGCAGAGGAGCCCTCTGAAACATTTGGCAAACAATTTTCAGATCACTTAAAAGAAAACTGAAACTTTTAAAAGTTTCCACATTATAATGTCTCTTTCTCATAGGCCAATTTCTCAACCAGAAGATGTTTTCTTTGGAGCTTTTAATTGTTTCTCTTTCCTCATAATGGTAACATTACTTTAAAATCCACTGTGACTCTCACTTTTGCATACAGCAGAATGTATTGAAGCCTATTACCTTTTACAGACAACATTGAGCAGACAAGCAAAAGGTGACAACTCATCTTTATTGAACTTTCATATTAGTCACCAATGCCAATTAGTCTTTACCAGATTCATTTGGTTCAATACAAAGTGCATGGCATGGAACATGTGATGCATATCTCTTAGGCACAGTTCAGGAAGTCCTTATTATTTTCCTAACAACATATCAAATAATGTCATGAACAACATTATTAGTAACATGTCAGAGACAGAGTATATAAAAGATTTTACATTGATTCATGTGCAGTTATTCCTAAATACCCTTTACTTTGAGGAAAGATGGATTCAGAAAATAAGGAGGAATGCTATACTGAGTAGACTGCAAGGTGATAGAATGTGCATGAGTACCGCCCACTGTGTCAAATGACTCACACATCTGTCAGGTGTGCTGTATTAGCCCTCAGAAAGCCTTCCATACATGTTGTGTCCTATAAAAAAAAATTGCTTTGTCTCTTGATGTCAATCATGCTGATGGATGGGCCCGGAGTGTTAATGAGTAAGCTTTAAAAAATATTTGTGCTCTGCCAGATCTCTGCATCACGTCAGTAGGCACTAAGCTAGGCAGTTGGAAGCAACAGAACAGTTAGAAAGGACAGCTCTTCTTCTGACTCATTATTTAAAAAATAAAAAAATAAAAATAAAAAAAAAAAAATCATGTTGTTAAGCTCTCTCCACTAATTCACTTGAGCCCTTTGTATTTTTTTATAAACATGACTTAACAACATTGTATCAGTTTACCTAAAACAGATTAACTCCAAGTGACTTTGATACTTCTTCAGTTACACTTGCCTTTACATTTTGCTAAGTGTAAAGTCTAAAATCAATGAGCCAAAATCTTGAGTTACTCCAGATTTTTTTCTGGGTAACTAAGACAGACATCTTAACACATTCTGTTTAGTGCATGTCATGCAACACTTTCAGTTTTATTCTGCCATGGAAATAATATAACACAAGAGTGTCTAACTATGAGATACAAGAATTATCGTTTCAGGGGAATAAAGTGTGACTCACAGTTTCCCCAAATTTAAACCTAGAAGAGTTTGCTTTGACTGCCCTATTGGATCTGCTCCAGAGTGAAGCGCAGTATGTTTTTTCTCATTTCTCTCTACCTAAGCTATACCTTTCAGAGAAATGCACCATCTTGCTCTCAAGATTGCATATTGCAGTGCACTTGCAATGACAATTATTGACTGTGACTAAAAATATTTTTTTCCAGTTTTAAGCAATTAAGCAAAACTTACAGAGATAGGATCACTTATGCAGTCTCAGCAAGTTTGCTGATGACACCAAGCTGAGCGGTGTGATTGTTACACACAGCAAAAGAAGGGGATGCCATTAAGAGAGACCTTGATAAATTCGAAAGGTGGGCCCTTGTGAACCCAGTGTGGTTCAAGAAAGTGAAGTGCAAGGTTTTGCGCTTGGGTTGATCTAATCCCAGATATGTATGCAAAACGGGGGAACACCTTGAGAGTAGCCCTGCTGAGAATGACTTAGGGGTCTTGTTTGATGAAAAGCTTAACATGAGCCAGCAGTATGTACTTGCAGCCCAGAAGGCCAAGAGTATCTTAAGCTGCATCGGAAGAAGGGTGGCCAGGAGGGATAGGGAGGTGGTGGTCTGTCTCTACTCTGCCCTTGTGTGACCCCAGATGGATTACTGTCCAAGTCTGGGGCCCCAAACACAGAAAAGATGAGGAGGAGAGGGTCTAGAGAGTGGTTCGCAAAGATGACCCACGGACTGGAGCTCCTCCTACTATGAAGATAGGCTGAAGGAACCGTTCCGCCTGGAAAAAAAGAAGGCTGCTGGGGAGGCCTCATTGTGGCCTTCCAGTTTTTAAAGGGAGTTTATAAGCATGAGGGAAATCAACTTTTTACATGGGTAGATAATGATAGGACAAGTGGTAATAGCTTTAAGATAAAGGAAGGGAAATTTAGATTAGATGTCAGGAGGAAGTTTTTACTGAGAGAGTGGTGAAGTGCTGCAACAGATTGCCCGGAGAGGTTGTAGATGCCCCATCCCTGGAAGTGTTTGAGGCCAAGTTGGATGGGGCACAGGGCAAACAGATCTGGTACTTAACCTAGTAGTTGGCAACCCTGCCTGCAGCAGGCAGGATGGAACTTAACGATCCTCGAGGTCCTTTCCAACCCAGTCCTATTTATGATTCTATGATTCTATAATTCCATGATTGTATGCCTTTTGTTTGATAATTACCTAAATTTTGCAGTCAAGCAAAGTAATGCTAACATTTTATTTTATGTTAAATGTCTCATTTTCTGTACAGAATTCCTTCATTTTCACCAATTCCGTACTGGCAGATATTCAGGGTCTTTTTCTTAAAAGTTTTCAGGAGAAATATTACTCTTGAAATACAGTTTATTTTAATAACTTTAATCCAAATTTGAAACTAATGAACACAACAATGAAACCATTTTTTCATTGAGTCTGCACAACATTTAATTCAAAACAAAATAAAACAAAATCCTATTCTGCAGACTAACTAAGCATCTATATCACAATACATACTGAATAAAGAAACTGATTGCCATGAACACTCCTTTTTTTTCTTCTTGTGACCCTAGATTTCTGTAGAAGCTATGTCTACATGACAATCTCAGCTAAAACCAGTACTGGTTTTCTTGCAGTTTTCTTACTGGTGAAGATAATACACATTATATATGGATCATCTGAGTCATCCATGTCATAACACACAGCATTTTTCTATGCAGATATGATCAATTAAAATTTTTAAGAACACATACAGATTAATGCAGATAGATCACTGTCAGAATTACAAAATTAAATTATGAAAAAAATGTAAAATAAGTTATCTTTCATTCTGATGCTTGCAACCTCAGTTAATCTAAGAAATTTCATTATAGATATCATAGTACTTTTCAGCCTTAAAAATTACAATTAAATTTTTTAGAACCAGATACCAAATATTTCTTTCATTCCTGGAAGAAGGTTGAGATTTAGTAAAAAACTATTTGCCTGACTCAGGATGAAAAAAAAGACGGGAGGGGGGGGAGAACTCAGCATAATTCTGCAGTATTCAATTGCTTTATTTGTATTTCAGTTTATTTTCTCTTCTTACCATATTTATCCTAACATTATTAATAAAACCTCTCTTAAAATTGGAAATGCGATCATAATCTACAAGAATTGATACAGAGCATTTCACTAACAGAAGACTTATTCCTGGAAGCTGAAGATGAAGAGTATATTTTTTAAAGCTTTTCCTATGAATAGTATCTTGTTTCAGCAAATCACTGTTTTCTAACAAAAGAATACTAAATAAAGTTTTTATCCACTCTTCTCTAGGCTTCCAACGAAAAAGTTCAGGTTTTCAATCTCATTTTTGTAATACTAACAATTCTAATATGTTACCAAATGGAATAGATTAGTTTTTCCTCAGAAGAGCATATGTTAATGCCAAGCCCCAGCTTGATTGACAGCAATGATGATCAAAGATGCCACCTAAATTGCTTTTCTATTCTTATTGCTAGTGTATTTCCCAAAGGACTCAAACCAAAGACTGAAGTTACACACAATCATTAGCAAGATTGAAAGAAGCACTGAAATTTTTTCTGAGCAGATCCTCAGCTGCTGAAACCTGGCACTGGTCTACTGACTCCTTGTTTTCATTCTTTCTCCTTCTGTCTTGCTTCTGCTTATGTGTGGGCTGCTGCCCTGCCTTAGACATTTTTTGAGGAACAGACTCACAGCAAGCAAAGCAGATAGATAAAATAGGTAAGAACCTCTGAGCAAATCCACAAGAGATTGAACAACAACCTGAAAATAAAACTAGTTACAAAACTAGCATTTACTTGTCCCAGAATACTGGGCTAAATTCTCAGCTGGTGTAAATAAGGGTAGGTAGGCCTACTGCTGTACATGGAGCCTGACTTGGCATCATAGTGGCATTGGCATCAAATTATAATCTACTTTTATTGATACCACAGGAGCTACACTGGAAAATGAGGTTCTTGCCTGTTTCATTAAGTAAAATTATGTTCTACTCTGCAAAAAGATGAGAAATTACTCTAAAAATAGAGAGACCGAATTCTCCTCGGTAATACTTCTATAAATCATTAGTGGTACAATTGTAAACAACATCAGCGCATAAAAAATGTTAAGGATATGATAAATGTCAGCACAAAAATAAAGCATACATTTCCCAGACTTAAACAAACAGATTATGATTAAACTGTACTTCTAAAGACCTATGTCACAAGTCTGTAGCTTATTAGATATCTTGCATTTTTAGTTGCAGTGAAAAGATGGTGTGTCTTTGATTAAATAAGATAAAAAATTAAGAAAGTTGTGATGCACAAAATCTGAAATATTTTGAACTAAAAGTTCTCTGTCGCTACACTTCTTATCTCTGTATTTTTTCTACATTATTTTAAAACTAGTTTTTTCACAAAGCCATCTTCTGTTTCTGATCGTTACTGCTTATAAATGACAAAACAGTGTTGAAAGCAACGATAATAGAAATGATCTCTAAGAAAAAAAGGAATGAAGCATACACTAAAGGCTAAGGGAAAATATACTTTAAAAACCATTAAATAATTTTTAAAAAATACAGAAGAAAAGAATGAAGCATATACTGTTTGACTGTTGAATTTGACGGAACCCAAGAGGAGCTGCAGATGAGATTTCAGTTGGGCAAGAGACCAAGTTAGAATTCCAGTAAGCCTGGATTCCCCATGATTCTTTGAATTGTTCAAGGGACTAATAGGGGGAGTCCCCTGGCATTCAGTCTTAGCGAGTAAAGGGGTCCAAGAGAGCTGGTTGCTCTTCAAGAAGGAAGTCTTAAGGGCGCAGGAGCAGGCAGTCCCCCTGAGCTGCAAAATGAGCCGGCAGGGAAGAAGACCGGCGTGGATGAATAGGGAGCTATTCTTGAGGCTCCGGGAGAAAAAGAGAATCTACCGCCTGTGGAAAGAGGGACAGGCCACTCAGAACGAATACAAGGAAGTCGTTAGGATGTGTAGAGGTGAAATCAGAAAGGCAAAAGCCCAGCTTGAATTTAACCTAGCCGCTGGGGTGAAAAGGAATAAGAAACTCTTTTATAAATACATTAACAGTAAGAGGAGGACAAAGGAGAATATCCACTCTTTGCTGGATGAGGCTGGGAATGTGACCACTGAGGATAAGGAAAAGGCAGAGGTTCTGAATGCCTTCTTTACGTCTGTCTTTAAAAGTCAGACCAGTTATCCTCAGGATACTCCTCTCTCTGACCTGGTAATCTCGGCTGGGGAGCACACTAACCCCCCTGTGATTCTGAAAGAAACAGTCAGAGACCTACTGCTCCAACTGGACTGTCACAAGTCGATGGGGCCAGATGAGATCCACCCAAGAGTGCTGAGGGAGCTGGCGGAGGTGATAGCTGAGCCGCTTTCCACCATCTGTCAGCGCTCCTTGTTGACTGGTGAGGTCCCAGAAGACTGGAGGCTTGCCAATGTGACTCCCATTTACAAGAAAGGTCGTAAGGAGGATCCGGGGAACTACAGGCCTGTCAGCCTGACCTCGGTGCCAGGGAAGGTTATGGAACAGATTGTCTTGAGGGAGATCATGCGGCATGTGCGGGATGAGCGGGGGATCAGGCCTAGCCAGCATGGGTTCGTGAAGGGCAGGTCCTGCTTGACCAACCTGATCTCCTTCTATGATCTAGTGACCCATCTGGTGGATGAGGGAAAGGCTGTTGATGTGGTCTACCTAGACTTCAGCAAAGCCTTTGACACTGTCTCCCACAGCATTCTCCTGCAGAAGCTGGCAGCCCGAGGCTTGGATGGGTACACTCTTGGCTGGGTGAGGAGCTGGCTGGAGGGCCGGGCACAGAGAGTGGTGGTGAATGGAGTCAAATCCAGCTGGCGACCGGTCGTGAGTGGTGTTCCCCAGGGGTCGATGCTGGGGCCTGTCCTCTTCAATATCTTTATTGATGACCTCGATGAGGGCATCGAGTGCACCCTCAGTAAATTCGCAGATGACACCAAATTGGCTGGAAGCGTGGATCTGCCTGGGGGTAGCGACGCCCTACAGAGGGATCTGGACAGGCTGGAGAGCTGGGCTGAAGCCAATGGGATGAAGTTCAACAAGGCCAAATGCCGGGTCCTGCACTTCGGCTACAACAACCCCAGGCGACGCTACAGGCTTGGGGCGGTGTGGCTGGAGGACTGCGTAGAGGAAATGGACCTGGGGGTATTGATTGATGCTCGGCTGAACATGAGCCGACAGTGTGCCCAGGTGGCCAAGAAGGCCAATGGCATCCTGGCTTGCATCAGAAACAGCGTTGCAAGCAGGAGCAGAGAGGTGATTGTTCCCCTATATTCAGCACTAGTGAGGCCGCACCTCGAGTACTGTGTCCAGTTTTGGGCCCCTCACTGCAAGAAAGATATTGAGGCCCTGGAACGTGTTCAAAGGAGGGCAACAAAGCTGGTGAGGGGTCTGGAACACAGGCCATATGAGGAGAGGCTGAAGGAGCTGGGAATGTTCAGCCTGGAGAAGAGGAGGCTCAGGGGAGACCTCATTGCTCTCTATAACTTCCTGAAGGGAGGCTGTAGTGAGCTGGGGGTTGGCCTCTTCTCTTGTGTCATTAGTGATAGGACCAGAGGGAATGGCTTCAAGCTACGGCAGGGGAGATTCAGGCTGGACATTAGGAAGTATTACTTTTCAGAAAGGGTGGTCAGGCACTGGAATGGACTGCCAAGGGAGGTGGTGGAGTCACCGAGCCTGGGGGTGTTCAAGGAAAGACTGGATGTCGTGTTGAGGGACATGGTTTAGTGGGAGCTATTGGGAATAGGTGAACGGTTGGACTGGATGATCTCTTAGGTCTTTTCCAACCTTGGTGATTCTATGATTCTATGATTCTATGATTCAGTGTATTTATTCCAGACTGAGAGAAAAAGGAGAGTGCTAGACCATGGACTGAAGAGTTCAGAGTATGTTGTTCTAGATGGTGAAAAGAGTATCAAGTATTTACTTGTGCTTTGCTTTCTTTCAAGCAGATTTTATTATCACAGTACATAAGATGAAGACAGTGAATGTGCAAGTTCTTCCATCAGCATTGCATGGCTTGGATTCATAGTGTCAAACACATGAAATTATCAGCAGAATATTTAACTTCGACTGGTCCTAAATGAAACACTAGTCTTGGCTTTATTTGCTCAAGCTTTTGAGAACTTGAAGTTCATTCCAGGTGATCAGAAATTCCTGAACAGGCAGAGAATACTGAAATTGCCTCTTACTCACATATTGCAAACACAATTTGACTTTCCAGTTTGCTATAGATGAAATGAAGAGGTTTCTGTGTCAGAGTAGTTTGAAGCTACTAAGTATAGGATATATCTGTTCTGTATAGCAGATGTTACACCAATAGGCGATCTGTATGACAGAAGGATTGAGTCATTTGGAGGGTGAAGATCTATTTGCAGTTGGACTTGCTGTAGATGCTTAAGAAATCCAAAGGAAAGTTAAGCTCGGGAAGGCAGAAGAGCAGAAGGAAAGGAATATATCATAGTACACATCAGTAGAACTAGATGTTTTACTGGGGGACAGTACAAAATTGTTTCATCAGAATATCTTGGTGCAAAAGATGATCAGCCACTGAGCTCCCTTGCATTCAAATCTGTTATAAAAAACCTAAACATTAGTAATTCAAATAAATCATTCAAAGGGATGCTAGATGTTTTCTTCTAAGGCAAATATAATATCCTTCAATTTTATCTGACACTTTTAAATAGCAAAGTAAAATGAATTTTGAGATAACTGGCTTAGTAGTGGGAATAGACTGCATGCAAGGAAATCCAAAGTGTCTAGTTAAAGCTATAGTGGTATGATAGAATTCAACTACTGAAAGAGATGTTTGACATCGTGTTAGTTTGAAAATATTGAATATAGCACCAAGCCTTGGTAAGGACTAAGCAGGTGGAAAATGCAAAGAGGCATACCAACAGAAGGTGTCTCATGCAACAATTGTCCAAGTGGTAAGAAAGCCAACAAAATGTCAAGTGACCTCAGTAACAAGAAAATCACCTAATACAGAGATCAGTGTTAGGCATGCTGTGAGGTTTTCTGAGGAGAGTAAATAAGTTTCCCTATAACCCAATTCGCTGTCTCTATTTAATCTTTCCTGAAACAACTCCAATTAGTAACCCACAACAGTAAGCAGTGAAGTCTGTATTAGCACTCTTGGAGCAGCTTATATGATTGAAACGGATAATAATTAAATGGTTTCAAGTGAAGTTATAGCCCAGAGCTGCAAATCAAACTTCCCTGTCCATGTTATCTTTTACATACAGGCCCAAATTTAAAAACACTGGGGTCATAAAAAGAGAATTCTAAAAGTACATTCACCAAAAGAAACTACCAGTGTCGTGTAAATGTAAGGAGATAAATGAGAAAGTAAGGAGATAAATGAGAAATAAGACACTATCTTTTGCCAACCTAAAACACAATGATGACATCAGTGTGAGATTAATGGTACTGAAGTAAAGATAAAAAAGATTATACAGAAAAAACAGCAATCGAGTCCCTTAAGAAATTCATAAAACATTCAATTGTGAATTTAAAATGAAGTCAATTCCGTTGAATAGCAACCAGTTTTAAAGAGAGAGAGAGAAATAAAAAATAAAAGCCCCAGTTAATTCCAATGAGAAAGTGTTGTGACAAAACTTAAGCATGTAACTAACTGCCTAGGTGGAAGACCTACTAACAGAAAATTGTGGTGTTTGTGCTTTTTACAAGGTCAACATGAATCAGTCTGCTGCTCACAGAGTGTTAACGGCATCTTAACATTTCTGGTAAGTTCATGTTGTGTTTTTTAGGTTATTTTATTTCTTCAGTGATTAGTGTTCTCATATTTAGCAGTTTTTTCTTGGTGATTTCTGTTCAATATTTGGCTACATCTCCAAGCACCCACATCTTCTCTGGTTGATTCAGCCTCTCTGCTCTGGTGGCTTCTTTTTATTGATGCAACTGTGTAATACTCTAAAACTCATCAACTCAAAAATCAAATTAGTTTAATAAATTCTATAATACCTATAAGAGAACTCACTTGATTTTTGGTAGTTACGCATTCATACATTCAAAAATTTTAAAAAGGTAATAATTTAAATGGTACACTTTAATCAAATGTCACATTCAGCATATTGTAATGTATTATACTTAATAGAAATAAAGGCATTTCATAGGAGGTGTGGCAACTAAAAGTAGGGACTGATAAAGGAAAGAAGTCAACATCTTATACTATTAAAGAACAGAAGTTACTTCCCACTGGAAGCTGAGCTTGTGTGTATGTGTTTGCAGTTTGAAAAAAAAATGTTACCAATTATGCTTCCATAACAGAATTATATTTGCAGGCATTAAGATATCAGATAGCAGAGAAGAAAAGCATGAAATGATTCCAAACAAAAGAAGCCTGAGATGTATTCAGCTGTGCCCTGTTCCTGAGGAGGGAGATGTAGTCTTGGAGCAAACATAACATTTGTTGGTCATTAGGGCTTTAATGGAAATAAATAGCTATGAGGCTCTTTTTGCAATAAACAGGGAAAGATGAACTCTATTTAGATTTACTAGTTATATAGATTTGACCCAGACTGTCTGGGCTATAAGGTGTTTCTCAGAAGTGATTGTGATGCAACCTGAACCAGTTATGTATGGGTCAAAACAGGTGCTGCACAGTCTATGAATATTTCTTTCTACAATATTCCTGGTAATTCCTAGTAATACCCAGTTTTCTGGTGGTTTTGGATCATGTAGCTAACCCAAAACCACAGCCAGGATACTTAGGGTACTGTATATCCCTGGCACAGATTTTGTAAGTTTTTAGATAGGAGTAAGGCAGGGTCATACTGCTAAATTTGACAAATCTTAGTGCATCATACAGCACACCAGGAGCAGTCCCAGAAGTTTCTGGGATTGAACTCACGTCACAGTAACACAGTTCCTTCCCTGCTTCTCTCTTGCCCTGTGTGTTACTCAGTTAATTCAGAAATGAATGATGTCTCTTCCCCTTCTCTTTCTTCCTCTCTCCCACCCACTTTGTCTTCACTTGCTGATGGGGAGATGCGTAATCTCTTGAATCATAGCTACCCTATAAGAATACCATCAAGTTCTGCGGACAAAAATAGAACCTCGTAAATTGTGTATGTGAGAGAGGCAGACTGAATCATCACTGATATCTGTAGGTATGGGAATTTGTAGCCTATAAACCCTAATAGTTTTTTTCTCAATCTATGTTCCTAGTATTATTCATGTGCACACAATTTTTCATGAAAAGGATTGGCACATTTCAAGATATTTTTAGGATCTGAAATGACCTCCTCACAGTCATGCTTTCAGGTTAATCTACAGAAGAATTTTAGGAGCTCATATCTCTGATGATGTTTTTTTTCCACTACATTTCCATACCATTCTTAGACTTCAGGAAGATAACCTCCTTGAGCTCATTTTTTAATTGTTCTCAGTGTGTCTTTCCCACTGCTTTTATTTTTCTCTACTGCAGAATCACAAGGTAAACACTCATAACCAGATTAAATGGTCCAGTGGTTCTGAATATTATCTGATTACTCCATTTCCCAGACTCAGAGTACTCAATGACATTCTTCAGAATTAATTGAGAAGTACAGATAGACAGGCAGTCAATACTACGAAGTAGGGGAATCTCCTTACTGGAAAAAAATCATAGAAAATAATTTTCTAAAGAATGTTGGGATGATATAGTTGCCCTTCAGACATCAGGCCACTCACTATATCTTGAAGTTTTAATGAATCTATAAAATGTGCAGCTAATGTATAGTAGAGGGACTCTATGGATCGGAACTAATTCTTAGTTTCTTAATAGATTCATGAACATCTTCATTGCTATGTTTATAAAAAAATATTCTGGAGATGATGTTTAGACACTCAGATATTGGCATGAAATGCTTAAAATATCTCAGCTTCATTAAAGTTGAATCTCTTGCATTACTTTGCACATATTGTTAATACACACTACATTGTATTGCACTGAACTTTTTGGGACACTGAAGTTAAGTTTGTAAATAAACTACACTTCCGTAAGAAAAGCCAATTAAAAAATATATTACATTATGCATTTGACTGGAAAAGTCTACTAGTCTTTGGAATTTTCTTATTTGCACTTAGGAAATGCCACAGAAGAAGCTTTTATAGTGTACTACACAGGAATGTAAATTGGATGTACGAGTAGTGCTTGACTCTTTCTTTAAAACCTCACACTTTCACATTTCAGGGAAAAGCACTGAGTAACTTCTGCCTCTGATTTTCAAGTCTACATTTTTGAGAAACAATTTTCCCAATATCAAATTTATATGAATGAGACAGATATCACAAAACAATGTCAAAAGCTTGAAGCAAATGAGACTGGTTCCATTTCTGCCAATAGACTGTTTTGAAACTGGTGTACTGTTATTTTTATAGACTATCGAGATCATTTCTGAGCACACTAAATAGGTAGTGAGCACACTGCTCACAAAATGTTCTCTTTGAAAATTTCCATTGAAATACAAGGAGTGGGCAGCTTGTTCTTCTAGGTGAATGTGATATTAATTACTTTATGAAGATACAGTGACTGTGAAATTATCATCAATTAGAGTTGCCAAATTAAGTAAGAAAAAATAATGGACAAGATATGGAGGTGGGAGTTACAGAGATACAGATATACTAAAAATACTGGCAAAGCTGTAAAGGCATCATGACACAGTACCTAATGATTTGCTTATTATTAAGCATCCATTAAAATGCCAGCTTTTTAAGAATTTATATTCTCTTTGTTTCTGAGAACTAATGGTTGGCAATGTTTTGCCACTGATTCCTGTACTACATGGCTTCATTTAATGTTGAGTTTTCAGTGTAATAGTATTAAGACATGTATTGCTTGGTAACTTACTGTTTCGCAAATAGTATCATATGCATGTATATACTGACTTATGACTGTTGTCAGCCTAAAATGATTATTTTAAAATATATATACTTAAGCATCTCATGAAGATTTGGAGCTAACCAAATCCACAAGCCAGTATTTTTAATACTTGCCCAGGCTTCTTCATCAGAGTTCATCATGCCTTTTCTTACGCTATTCTTTACTAAAGACAAACTTTATTTGGGTTTCTTTGAATGGTTCTACCATTTCAAGCTATTTCCTCTGCTACAGAAAAATCCTTCAGGAAAGAAAGAATGTTAACAGTTTGTTTGCAGAAAGGTCCTCATTGTTTTGTACCACCTGAAGAGATTTTAAAATACCTACCCAGAGACTTGAAGAGATATGCCCATTCTCAGCATTTAAATCAGTAAGCTTCTTGGGGCAGAGACCATCGAAGGATTTTATTTGTACATAGAGCCAAGCACAGCAAGACCCCAGTTTTTGACAGCAGGCCCTGAGTGCTAGTGTAATAGAAATAATAAACTATAATAAAAATAAAGACTGCCTATTAACTTAACAGGCAATTTTTGAAATAATGAATCATCAAGGAATCTAATTTTTTTCCCAATAAGCAATTCAGCCATTTCCTCTCATCACAGATAATATACATCTGCCTCCTATGCTGTTTGCAGAAATTCTGTGGATGTGCTATGTCTTCGTATGAGAAAATTGGTTCATGAAATGGAACAATTTTTCTCAGACTCATGATTTCTTCTTTATTGAGGGCCAAATTGATCCTGTGTTCAATTGCCCATGTCTGGGACAGCAAGTAGTTACAGCACCTCCAGAGCAACTTGGGGAAGAAATTGTGACTCAGAAACTTCCAACCCCTTCCTCAGTTTCAGCTGCCTACTTGCTCCAGGAAGAAAGTAACCTGTAAATGCTCTTCAATATAGACTATTTGCCACCCCCATCAGCTCAGCTCAGCCGGTTGCCATGTTGAGGGGTGAAAGCCAAGATTACATTCACACCCTACTTGTGCGCAGAGGACATAAAAAGGAAGACTTCTAAGAGAAAATACTTTATCTTGTGATAAATTCAAAATCCTTGGAGGGCACACATACAAATAATGCTCCAGTAAGGGCAGACAAACAGGCATCCATCTGACTTTTCATTATCATTTGACAGAATGTAACTTAGAAAATAAAATCTCCAAAAGAGGAAAGATCATATCCTTTTACCTAATCAAAATAACACTAAATGCAATTTTGTTTTATTGGTTTTCTTTTGTTATGTTGTGTGTGTTTGCTCTTTAATTTACCTTTGACTTGAGATACCACATGTTATAACCCTATAAAACCTTAAGGCCTACATATGGGCCTTAAGCACGGGTATCCATAAGCATGCAGTGTTATGTTGACATGCCTGGTGTGTTTCAGTTATAATATTCTATGGAGAAGCATGAATGTTTATAGCCTCTTCTTTCACAGATTTTAAAGTTGCCAGTGGCAACTGAAGAGCCTTTGATTGCCTTTATTTGCTATGTGGATTCATATTAATGACTAAATAAAATAGCCAGATGATTTGAGCTCTCTCACCTCTGAAAAAAAATCACCTCTGATTTTGGATCAAAGACATGTTTAACGATATCCACAATCTTCATTCGTCCACACCACATAATTTGATGTACTCATCATCAATCATATGCCTTATGATTAATTTGAGTCGTTATGAGTAATGTCTATCACTGCAGTCCTGGCATGAATAATTATTGCTCTGCACCCTGCTGTTATAACTCATTTCTGACAAAGATCTGCAATTTGATATCTGCATAAAGAGAAAGATAGAATGGGAATACTTTATTAGAATGGCACAGGCTGTCCAGAATTTTTGTAATAAAATTTTTGTATCCTAGGAATTGATAGTTACTTTAAAGAAAAACATATGAAATAGACTTCAATACTTGGAGATATTGTCTCATCAATTGCCCCTGGATCTTTGCATCAACATGGGGGATTTGTATATCAAAAACAGTATTGGGAGTTTTAGAGTCTGCTGATTTCCTGCAGACTTGTACTGCAAACAGAATCACAGTCAGAAACAAAGTCCAATCATTCTGAGGAAAACAGGACAACATAGGATCAGAAAAAGCCGGAAATTTACTTGCAAAAGAATTCTGTTAAGAGTTGAGTTAGGGCAGAGAAAGAATGGACAATAAGACAGACACACAGGAGCTAAGAAACTGGGACCGCAGCTAATATCTGCAAACTGAAGTCCAAAATGTGACCTATAAGGGGAAAAAAAAAAAAGAAAGAAACTTTGACATAGCTGTAGTTTTAATCTCATGAAGTGGTTTCACCCTTGTATGCCATAAATATGTTCCTTCTTTGGGAACTTTACTGCCTTGAGCAACAGCCTTGGTGAGAACAGCACAGTGGCCTACTGCTTGGAGGAGTGCGAGAAATTTGACACAGAATCTTCCTTGTATATATCATTAAGTCAAGCAGAACCAAAAGCTGAGGTTCTCCACCTTTCAGGAAGGTGTTCTAGGCACTAGATAGCTATTTCTGCTCTGACTCAAAGAACATTTAAGTATGACGTGAAATGAAAAAGAACTAACAGAAGAGACTGAGAATTTCTCAGTTTCAAAATATTCTGCAGTCTGGCAGTTGAGTTTCTTCTTACCAATGAAATGAAAAAGACTTATATTTTCTAGCCTTCCAACAGCAGAAGAGGGATTTGAGCCCAGGTTTCCCACAGACTGTATGAGATCGCTTACTAGTGAGCAAGTGACTAAAGCAGACAGAGCCTTCTGCTGTGTGAATCTAGACTTTGAAGACATAACAAGACATTCTGGCAGTTGGGGCAGGATGTCGGTTTAATACCATTCTGCCTTCTTTCCACATGTAAAGAAAATGCGGCAAAAAAAATAAGTGGTAGAACTTCTTACCTTTGCTATCACATAAATGGCTACTCACAAACTCAGCATATGGGCTTTTTGCCCTAGCCATATTATAATTCTGCTTTCCCCCTTTTTTTTTCTTCATTTTTCTCTTCCAACTAAAACTGCCGTTCATCAGTTCTTCTAAAACTTGAATAGACCAAGCTGTTTTAAACACATCCTCTAGTGATTCAGCCTTAGTATCATGGCTCTGATACAAATTCTGCCTACAACTGTTAAGGAAAGACAGTTTCCTTCTTTCTTGGCTTGCTTCTACAACAGCATCCCTTCCCCCAAAAGCACTGCCTACTTCTTTTCTAAGATGTGAACTTTTATACCAGAGTTAGTTCTTAATTTCAGGTCTTGTAAAAATAAGCCTGTTATCTTAGAGCTTTAAACAAGTATCCTGTTTGCAATTACTATCTTATCCACAAGTTCTAAAAACTTGTGTATATCTCCTATGGAGGCATATTTTCAGTTTCACAGGTGCACTTATGACTTATCAGACACTTCCAATTTGATTTCCACAATAGGCTCCACTAGTTTTTTTTTTATTTAATTTAATTTTTTTTTATTAATTATTTAATTTTTAAATTTTTTTTTATTAAATTTAATTGCGAGCACTAGTGCTATTGGTATTAAAACAGGGCCTGTATCATTTTACTGTATTTTATATAGGTATCTTCCCCTAACTCTTCACATAACGGTAAGCAAAACTGCAGCTGTCTCTGCATTTACAGATTCTGAAACAGCAACAAACCATGGGGATTTTTCCTTTGACCCAAGCAGAGCACAAGTTCTGAGCACTGAAATGAACCATCAGATCTACAGACAGAATTCTTTTCATTACTTTTAGAAAATTTTAGGAAGTAACAAGAATAAAATTCTACTCCTTGTTTTAACAGCCTCCCATGAACTATCAGACAAGCAACTTGAAATGAACAGCAAAGTTTTCTTTTAGATTTTGCAATATATTGATTTATAATGTTTAAGGTCAAAAAGAACCAACAGGTCACTTCTGTTCTTTGTACCTCACAGCCCATTAAAGGTACATTTGCATTGAGGCAATTACTTTTGTAATTAGACGATTCCCTGCAACAGTTTGCATGAATCATCCTCACTGTTAAATATATCTTCTCCTTTCTGAATCAAATTTGTCTGACTTCAGTTTCTAATAGCTGATTCTGCCATTCTTTTCCAAGATTTCCCTTCACCCTGTGAAATTATTCACACTAAAAATCACTGCTTGGTTTTCCTATTGATAAGTAGGCTCTATCAACTTCTCTTGTCATTTACTGTCCAGTAAACACGGGACAGTAAATGCTTCATCTCTACTGATGTCTGTTCCTTGTATTTAAACAACTCTCTTTCTATGCTGCTACTTCTATGCTGCTACTGCTAACAATTTAACTGACCAAACTGTACTTGCCTCAGGACAGTGATTATGTTGTGATTAGCTGGATCTTCCTCACCATCACAATAATCCATCAAACATGAGACTCTAATCCTCATTTTCCTATCTCCTACCCACTCAGAGCTCAAAATAGCCTTGATTTGATGGGCTTCCAAGAGCCCTGCAAGGATGAAGGAGAACTTTAAAGCAAGGTTCAAGAAATGCACATCACAGTGATAAAGGGGTAAAAATGAGTAATTGAAGATGCTTAGGTCATTGGATTTCTGCTGAGACAAGTTACTGAAATGGTGATTTTCACAGAAATAGTGTTATGCTGCACAATAGTGAAGTGTTAAGTAACTTTCTTAAGTAGTCTTACATCCAAGTAAAGTGGAAAAAACATTATTTAAATGGCTTTTTCGTATTTTTTCCCTTTTTTACCTCTGTATATTTTCTTCAGTCTTTGGACCCAATATTTTTTATGCCATTTTTCTTTACTGTTTGCTTACTGCATGAACAAGGGAATAACTATAGTACATTTAATAAAATATTACATTCAAATTTTATGAGATTGAAAAGGCAAACATCTTTCAATTCCCAAATCATGAATATCAACATAGCAGCTTACTTCACAGTGTCAAGGTTGAGTTCAAAAAGCAGACAAACATTCCCAACCCATGAATAAATTACTATTTGGAACTGAAGAAAGAAGAGGAATGATCACTGAGTGGCCAGTTCAGTAACCCCGTATCATGCCATTGTGTTTTGAGTAAGAAAGTAGTAGGGATGTCTTTCAAATACAAATGCATTTTGTTATGGGATCACTATTACAGTTACAAATATGTTTGATATTTTTAGATTAAAATAAAAACTTTAAGCCCAAAAATAGAAACATATTAATCACAGAGATACTCCTTATCACATATTTTCAGATACTAATCAAAAAATGCACTAGTCAATATTTTTTTGTATGCTTGTAGTAGTTACATCTTCAGTCTCCTGACTGAAGTATACTGGTGTAGTTTCACCAGCAAACAGGGGATCTTTATTTAGGAAGTCTGATCTAGCTGGGTGCTAGAGAAGTCTAAATTCCCTCAGACTAATTTTTTTTCTGATTCTCCCCACGTTGCAATGATTCTACTTTGGCATCAAAATGGAATTTTTTCATTTATTTTAGGGTGTGGTTTTTTTTCATTCCGGAATGGAAATGAATGAAAAAAGGGCTCAGATGTAGCAGCAGATTTTGCCACAGGGAAGAATTTTCTAGTGCTGATTCCATACTGATCTGGAATTTTAAGTTTCAAAAACCTTGGTTAAATGTTTTCTTAAATGATTTCTTGCCAGACCACAGTTGCCACCCGACTGCTCACTTTCCACCCTCTCAGCACAGGCAGTGACACATTTGAATGATCTGAAGGAGTAATGTTGTGAACTTGAGCTACATACAGGCATAAAGGCAATTTACTTCTCTCCTTTTAGGGAGGATATTGTGCCCATGGAACACTCTCTTGAGGTGTGTATAGGGCAGGAGTAACTGTGTAACACCCCAAAATAAAACCAGCCTAGCAGCACATGTCACTTTCATTTCTGTGTTAGAAGATTAAATTGATTCCACTTAATTTTAAGACTTCAAGTGAGGTTCCTAACATGAGTTTAGGCTGCATCTAAACAGTGAAATGTGGTTGAACCAGCACTCTATTGCAGAAAGTTCTCCCCTCTGGGGCTCATTGGTGCCTCCCCTTGCTCCTGGATTTGTGTGGAGAGCACAAGTGAATATGTTGACAGGAGGGAAAGATTGTGACATCCAGTCAAGGCACTAAGCTGAGTACATGAAAGGTCAAGATCTTGGGACATCTCGCAGTGTCCACTTGCTCTACATTTTGAATATATCTTCACTTAATCTAGTCTCCCTTCATAGCCAATAGAAGAGTATCCAGAAGAGCCCTTCTGATCTGATCTGGTTCAGTTCTTGGAAAAATTGCAGTAGTAAAGGTAATTTGTCCCTTGACTTTCAAAAATGATTGCTACACTGAGACAAGAACAGATAGTGAATTCTTTCATTTTAAAATAAAAAATGAATTAGAGAAAAAAAATCCATAACTATGCCAATACTTTCTAATGTACCTTTGAAAAATATACGTGTGCATATGTACATCTCTGCTCCAAAAGTAATGCCTCCTATTTTATTATTTTTGTCCATAGTGTTAGAAGTGGATGCTGGTGATATAGAAGTTGAAACGTCTCATGAATATTCTGTTACATTTTGTTGCTGTGCAATAGATGGTAACAGAAGGGCAGTCTGACAGAATGGTGTCTGACGTGGAAGTGCAGATGAAGCAAAGGTGCCTTACTGAATTCCTCCACGTGGAAAAAATTGCACCGATTGCCATCCATTGATGTTTGTGAATGTTAATGAAGAGCAAACAGTGGATTCAAGCACAGTGAGGAAGTGGATGATTGCATTTCAGTAGTCATGACAGTGACATGAAAGGTAAGCCATGTTCTAGTGGCCATGCAGATTTTTACAAGTATGTAGGTTCTTGTTCATTGCTAGAGAAAATGCAAAGATAGTGATGGTGACTATGTTGAAAAAGAGTGTTTTCTAGCTCAGAATTTTCTCTACCAAACAGTATTATCCTACTCTTTGTATTTGCTGTCTTATCCACGGATATAACTAGGAAGCATTAATTTCCTAGCGATCTACCTCTGTTTTTATAGATATAGATGGATAAATAGATTAAGCTATATAAATATAGAAACATACCGTATCCTAAATAGAATACAGAGGACTGTTCAGACAACAGTACCTCCTAGATAAAGAGAAAATTCTGAAGGTTCCAACAAAGAAAAAAGACCTTTGGGCAACTATACCTATGATAGTATATTTTTGTCATTAAACATTTTCCTCATGCAGACAACAGACATATATTTAAAACAAAAAACAGATGTTTTAAAGTTTTTTAATAGTTCTAGTGATAATTTGCATACTTGGCTTCTTTTCAGAAAAACTAGCAAATCTGAAAATCCAGTTTGGTGCTACATAAACTGTGTATTCTCAAATGCAGTCTCTGAATAATAGGAATGAAAACTCAACCTTAATTTCACAGAAATGCTGTTTTTTCTCACTTCTTGCTACAAAATGGCAAAGTGCTATGTCTTTTGATGGTCAGTGGTAAACACTGAAGAAATCTTAGAAGTTACTAAACACAGCAATTGAAAAATGTGTAGTCAGATCAAAGGGAAAAAAAAATCCAACCCTATTGAATTTAACCTGAGCGCATTCCAGGTTGGTAATCTTCAGTCCTACTCCATCTCTCTTTTGCTATAGTAGAACTTGGCACCTAGTAATTCCCTTCTCACAGCCAGCTGTATACCCTCGAACTGGGAACCCACAAACTCACAGCAAATTCAAAAGTAAAAATGTGTTGGAAGCATCCTGCACTCTGACTGTTCAAGGTAGCATATGTCAGAGGAGGAACCTGCTATGCAGTACAAGCTCTCAAGGAATAAGCTGAGGGAGAAGATCATTAGATCAAACCAAAAAGTCCAAAATCACTTATGATATATACACATTTTGCTTATTAATGTATATTTTCTTTAATCTCTCCATATTTTTCCCTTTGTCATTTCTGGGAAGTGCTCACTTCTAAAACAATATGTAACACCTGAGCTTTGAAGAAAAATAGATTTGTTTTTCAGATGAATATTGTGAGGATTCAGTAATTGCTGCAAAACAAATCATTGTTCATTGATTCATAAGATACTACAGGATCTGGAACTTCCCTTTGCAGTTCTCTTGTTCTCTTGTTCTGCACCTACAGTTTAGTATTTTAAGGTCTCAACACCCACACCTTTTAATTTTGCTAAGAAATGTTCTGCAACTTCATTTTTCTGCTATCGCTTTATGTTCTGCAGGCAGAGTATTGATTTAATTTATAAGCATTCCAGTTTTCTCCAGCTACAGTTCTTCATTTTCTATCCTTTTTATATTAATATGTCTAAATCTCTAGAAAATTGAAATGTCACACTAGTAATACCTGTTTCTACTTAATATGTCAAAAATGTACTTTTATAACTGAGCATAGAAAAGACATTCAGATTATTGACATTTAACTGTAAAGAATGAGACTGCCATTATTTACAAGTGGTTTATTACTTTCTTTTATGAATAGGTTTAAAGAACTTTGTTAATTATATGCTGTATGAGTGCAAAAAGCCTCTACTTATACATTTTAAATGCCCCTTTTTCTATATAATTACCTTTAAAGTAAGATGAGCATTGCTGCATTGCATTAAATTTTTACTCTGATATGCTCTCTGAATATGCTGTAAATGCAAAGGTTCTTTCTTTCTTAATAGAATTTCACTTTTCTCATCTAAAGTTTCAATATTTCAGAGGACTTTTCATTTGATAATACATGCAAATCACTTGGGAGACTTAATACACTTATCTAAAAATTACTCATTCCTGTATAACGAATTTAACAATTTCATCTACAGTGAACAAGAAATTTCAAAACTGACTCCAGTGCCTCCAAAGAATTACTCCATCTCTCTGTAATACAGTTCTACAGATCCTGACACTCGGCTCTAATGTAACCAATGCTCTGTAAGGTCACAGACACATTAATTTTTATGTAAAACTCAAAAATTAAGATGCTTCTGAGTATTTTATGCCATCTGGTTTGGGGGGCTCATGTGTAATAGATCAGATTTCTGCGCATGACTGACTTAAATCTGGACAACTATTAATATCAAGGACAAAAGTTATAACAAAACAGTTATACTGTTTCACTTTTCTAATATATTGTTTCAGTAAATTGTAAGAATGTAAATTGTTCATAACAATAAAATAACAAGCCCTTGTTTGGCAAAAACAAAATCATTGGTTTTATGTTAGAATTGTTCCATAAGATAAAGGTTTAACTTCTAATCCATTTGTGAATTAGTATATTCTGTAATGTAAAGCCACAGAAAGGCAAACATTCTGTTAATTTGGAAAAAAATACCATCCTAAGACAGCAATCCAATATCCAGTCTCCAAGAACCTATCAGCTAGCACTAGAAATGTTTGATATCCTGTATATTAAAGGATTTCCTGCACTCAGCTCCCTCTTCGCTTGTGAAAAGCATGTGAACATGAATTTTTGTTTTCATTTTGTAGAGACAATTGGACATTTTATTGATGATAGATTGCATTGCAGTCACAGTGGATCTATAATCTTGTCACAGAATCATCAAAGGTCTTAGGCTTGACCTTAAAGATCACCTAGTATGAAGGATGCATTGAATCCATTGTGCATATGCTATCTGACTTACATCTACAAGCATACTCTAGTTTGTCCTAAGTCCGTATAAACAGTGGGATATATTCACAACTTTTGCTACTCCCATTTTTCAACATTTGTGACATAGTGCTGCATGGGAGAGTCCATGGTCTTAAATTATTTTGCATATTATGAATCATGGTTCTCTCTGTTGGGGTGCCCAACTCTTCCTCCTCATTCACTGTATGAAAAGTCTAACTGGTCAAAGACAGAAGTCTTCATTCTTGACTTCCTAAAACCTATTTCCTGCAGTGATTTTATATTTTCAGTGTACTCAGAATATTTGGTGTGCCTCAAAGATAACTGAATAATCCTGGAAAATGTCCCTGTCTGAGACAACGGTTTTTTTTATAATACTGTGTACAAGAAACAGAATTTTTTTAACACCTACCTCAAGAATATTATTCTAAGGAATGACTCCATGTTCATTACTATCAAATCCATCTTCTTGCAGATCAGTTCCCTAGCATCATTTTACAGTGAGTTTTTATTACATGAGTGTTTATTGTCTATGAATCAAAACATCGTAATGCACAAAGTTATTTCCCTTGGAGAAAGGACAAGAAAACAGAGCCATCAGACTAGATTGAATTTACCCTTCCATTCTAAAGATAAACGCAGCACAAAAATTTGGTCCTGTTTGTAATAACAATGTGTTACAAAGTTCAGCATTTTCCAAAAACAAAGTATATAATTTTGATATGCTAAACTATATTATATTACCAGTAACAACACCATGAAAAGCATCAACTAGGCCATGACCTGAGACAGAAAAGAAAAACAGCACTGAATAGGGGGTTGGTTTCCTCGCAGAGTAACATTGGCAAGGACTGAAGAGGTGATTCGCACCCAAACCAAACACCTATACACATTGCCCATTTGACATTCTTAAAGAAGTTTTCTTCTTCTTTTTTTTTAATGGAAAAAAAAAAAAAAAGATTCATTAAATTTCCTTCCAAAGAGCTACGATGAGGTGGGTCTTCTTGAGAGACTGTCTGGAGGGCTAGCTTTACTGTTATGAAAGAATAAAAATTGTCTCTGGAATGAATAAAGAGTAAAAATATACCTCAAAATAGAAGACTGGTTGCAATTGTAACTATGTAGAAATTATTGGTCTATATTAGACTCTGATGTAGAGCTATAACCTGAGAATGCACGTTTTCCCCATGGAAATGGCTGTAGTAATTTACTTGTACGTAATTTTTTTAGTTCTTCCCTCTCTTCCTTTTTTTTTATATTCTGATATTATTGAAAATTCAAAACATTACATTCTGAAATATTTCATTACAATTGTTTATTTCCCATTAATCTTATTTTGTTGGTGGTTTTGGTTGTGCTTTTTTTTTAATAGAAAAATTATTTCTTGGTGACATCTGGATGGGAAAAAAGGACTATCAATGGGTGAATGAATGTCACTTGAGGGTAAAGGGTTTGGTTGAAGGTAAAACAGATGATCCAATCATTTCTAAATGGACTACTTTCTGTTCGGAGAAAGTGCTAACAGAACTAAATAGAGATGATCGGAAAAATGAAAGAAGAGTACATATTGGATACTTCCAACTTGTCTACAGCACATTGTACTTTTGAATTTATGGCAATTTGTGATAAGCTAGGATCCCTTCACATTAAAAAAAAAAAAGTTTAAATTATGAGTATTTTCTAGAAGATGTACTTGAAATTTCAACAAATGTGATGCAGTCAGAAAGATGTACAGAAGAGCTGTTGATATTAGAGGAAATGGTTCTATAAAAAGTAGAGAAATAGATACACCAGAAATGTTCAGGATAGGAAAAAAGTTTAACAGTATATGAGCACTTAAAAATGAAAATGACAGATCCTGGTAGAGAAGAGCAAGAATTACTGAGGGCTAAAATATATTAAAAGATCAAAAAAGCTGGAAACTGTAATTGAGTTTAAAGGACAGGTAATTAACAAAGAAAGTGTAAAGATTTCACAGTTAGAGATAAATAATTCAATAGATGCTTTAAATCTTTTATACCTACTTTATTTTTATGTTTATTTGTGCTTTGTTTATATCATAATATTTCTCACCTCTCCTCTGCCTTTCTGCCTATCTGTGACTAAGAGCTCAAAAGCAGTGGATGATAGATTAAACTGTTTAACATATTCTTAGAAGTGTCTCTGAGCACTTGTGTGGACAGCCATTCTTTTCACCTCTCCTGCTCAATCTCATTCTACATGAATTACAGAGATAGCCATAGGTTTTCTATGGCTGAGTGTGGCTACATTCAGGCCATGGTAGCTGGACTTCATTTGTTTTTTAGTCTTGGTTTTCATGCAGCTAAAATGTTTGTTGGTTTGCTGCTAATTGGCCGTTGTTGGTCATTATTGCCCCCCTGCTATTCATATTGTCTCTACAGATTTTCCCAATGTAGAAGTAAGAGTACACTCACATTTCCAGCTGATGTGTACTCTCTTAAACCTAAGATTTATGTCTAGAGAATATCAAAGTGCTTTATACCTAGTTTTCTACAGAGCACTGACAAAATGTTGCCTGAGTTAATCAATCAATACGAAGTATTGATTTTAATTAGACAATCTGGGGAGCAAAAAGTTAGTGGTTGTATTCAGTAATTAAGTGTAAGATTTGGGATGTTTATGTAACATTCATGAGGTCTCCTTGTGAATATGTTTTGATACTACCATTAATTAGAAAATCTCTGTTTCTTGTAGGATTTTTAGCTGACTGATACACAGA
The DNA here is from genome assembly GCF_951394365.1 of Tetrao urogallus. NCBI lineage: Eukaryota > Metazoa > Chordata > Aves > Galliformes > Phasianidae > Tetrao > Tetrao urogallus. The sequence continues at coordinate 33,680,172 of NC_136819.1, forward strand.
ACAGATAAAACAGTAAGATGCCACTACCTACAAAAACCTTTTTATGTTACAACAATAGATCAATTACAAAAGAGGACAGGACAGAATAGAACAGAATAGAAAACAGCTCAGTTGGAAGAGGCCTACAAAGATCATGTCCAACTGAATACTTCAGACTTTGAACCCTGTTACCTGCTTTGCTGATCTCCTCTGGATGCTTTCAAGCACCCTTGTAGAGGCCCGCTGGTCATACTATGTTTAATGCACCCCAAAATACGGTTTCCCCCTTGGCTACCAGGGCATGCTGCTGGTTCATATTAAGCCTGCTGTCATCAGTACGCCCAGGTCCCTTTCTGCTGAGCTGCTTTCTAGCGGTTTGTCTCCCATTCTGCACCTATGTCTGGCATTATTCAATCCCAGGTACGGAACCTGGCATTTATCCTTGATGAATTTCTATTGATGATTGTCCAATATTCCCATCCATCTAGATTCCTTTTGCAAGGTTTCTCATTCCTCCAGGGAGTCAGCCGCAAGTTCCAGCTTAGCAACGCTAGGAAAATTACTGAGGATGCATTCCAGTCCTGCTTCCAGGCCATTGATAAAAATGTCAAACTGGACTGGCCCGAGAAATGGGCCTTGAGGGACACCATTATTGACCAGCTATGAGATAGATGTAGTCCCATTTACTACAGCTGTTTGAGCTCTACCATCAAGCCAGTTCATCACATAGCATTACATGAACCTATTTATCTCACTGTTGGACATTTTGTCCAGAAGAATGCTGAGAAGCACAAGTGAAAGGAGAATTTAAGAGTTAAGGCCACTAAATATTGCCATAGAAAATGGCAATCTGCATTCCCTCCATGCTCAGGAAAAAGAAGGATTATACTTTCTCATGTCCTTTGTATGTGTGAATAGTGCTTTACTACAACTTTTAATGCACTAATACATATGAAATATATTTGCATTGTGCAATGGTGTTTGATGCAAAGATACAGCTTGAGTTCTGAAAGCATTACCCTCTAGCAGACCATGCTAACACTCAGCGTATGCTTCCTCTTGCTTTCACACACTGGCTACTGTTCCTGAATTAATAAGTTTCCTACAAACTTTCACGTCTTCTTGTCCAAAAGAGATTTGTTATGCATAAAAACTGTAGAACTATGCTCACTTTCCCTATGGCTACAGCACAGGAATAGGAAGTTCTGATGTCTCTCAAGCTTTAGTAAAGTGACATATTTCTGTCAGTGTTTCTAAAGCAAACCAGGCGTTTCGTTAGCAAATCTTCGTTGTTCTGTTTTTGTTGTCATTTGTTAATTAAATTAAATTAAAATATTAGAGTCTGAATCTCATTTAGAATTATAAAGAGTCCAAAGAGAGTGTACATAAATGTTAAGAAACTGCAAGATTTGAACATTTCTTTGTAACTATTGCTGTGCTTCAGTAATGTATCATAATCTAAATCTCTTGAAAAACTATCTGCAGTACAGTTAATGGATTTAATTGCAAATGATGCTGTTCTGACCTTTCTCCATCTAGATGTAGATATTTTACCCTCTAGTAACTGTCTTTTTAAAATTCATTGAGACATATTGTTATTAATAGACAAAAGACCATTGATGATATCCACAGATCTAAATCTTTTGATTTAATCATCATGTTCCCTTGATTAAAGAAACTGCTATTCTTTGGTCAATTATTCCTCCTATTAACTCGGGTAGGTTTTCTTGGACCATCACAAAAGTGTTAGAGAGAAATTCTAATAAAACTGGTACTTTAATTTTTTATTGAAAATGTTGATTGACCCTTATTTGTGATGCAAAACAAAACAAAACAAAACAAACAAAAAAAAACATTCAGTAAGAAACAGCTCTCTGTATTGCATACAGAGGCCTAAGAATCTCTGTTTTGCCATAGGTGAATTCAGCAAAACAAAACTATACAATCCTATGTCTTAGAAGAGGTTAGAGATGTGTTGGAACTGTTCTAAATGATACCAAGTAAACTGATTCCTGAAAGAAGTATCTGTTAGCTGAATATTGCTGTGTTATGCTTGCTAACAAAATAGTATCTGTGCTGTGACTGATTGACATGAATCTGTCAGACATCAGCTTGAGCTTTATCTCAGGAAAAAGGCCTTTCCACTTGGACTAGGCACTATGTAGAAAGCCCTGGCTATGCCTATACCTCCCAACCACCTTAATACAGCAGCCTAGGGCACCTGAAAAGGTTTCACCTGCTCCATATATCAACTCTCAAGACCAAAAAGCCCTGCTGCAGATTGTTTTTGCCTATCAGGGTCACCTGTGCAACACAGAAAGAAGGCTGTGCTTGATAAAACCTATCAGCTCTGCTTACTTCCTCAAATGCCAGAGGCCAAATTTCAATCAAAAATATCTGTGAATTTTGGAGCATTTCCAAATATGATTTATGAAAGTTTTGTCCCTGTTAAAGGCAGAAACAGAAATCCAAGGGACACTAATGAAGACAGTACCTTCTGTGCAACTAGTTATGTGACATTGTGCCAAGCTACCTACATATAAACAGGAACATGTAAACAGGAGCACATAAACAGGAAGGGGAGCAGCTGTTTATGAGGGTGGATAGTGATAAGACAAGGAATGGTCTTAAACTGAGACAGGAGTTAGGTTAGATATTAGGAGGAAGTTCTTCACACAGAGGATGGTGACACACTGGAAGAGGTTGTCCAAGGAGGTTGTGAATGCCCCATCCCTGGAGGCATTCAGGGCAAGGCTGGATGCGACTCCAGGCAACCTGGTCTAGTGGTTGGTGACCCTGAACATAGCAGGGGGCTTGAAATCAGATGATCATTGTCATCCTTTTCAAACCAGGCCATTCTGTGATTCTATGTGATTCTATGATTCTATGATAATTCTGGCCAAAAATTACTTACGTATCTTACCTGTTTGCTTTAGTCTATTTTCCAATGAAATCCCTCACAGTACAAGTACATTTTTACTTTGAAAAGTCAGTTAAGACTAAACACCTCTTGTACCCTTTTTGAGCTAAATTAAATCTGATTCTAAAGTCTTGTTCTTTATATTATGAGCTGATACTTTTTTCATTTCATGTATCCTGCATACATCTCTGAATTAAGCAAACTTAGATGTGTGGATTTTTTTAATATATTGAATGTTTAGAAACTTGAATCTTTGTTTTTGTTGTGTTTGCTCATATAACCTGCAACTGAACTTGCATCCTTCCAAATAATTCACTTTCAGTTATACCAAAATACAATCTCTAATTATAATTCTACATTAAGGGAGATTTCTGTACATATACAGTTGTGTGGGTGTGCGCATGGACTTTGTCCTTGACAAAAGATTCCTGAGGTAGTTGAGCTCTTGCAGATTTCCCTTGGAGATAATCACCACTTCAGGACATAATAGTCACCAGCTAGAATACAACCTACTTTAAAAAGAGATTTTGAAAGAACATGCAGTCTGTTGTCTTAATAGCAAAACACTCAGTGGCTATAAAATGCAAACACTAACCTGGCTGCTTATTTGCCCCTACAGACACAGTTAATCGGCTATCTATTTCCAAAAGAGAAAACTAATCTCATAATGAGATTCAGACAATGAATCATCAAAATTAAAACTGTGCATTACTAATAAGATCATCTTAAGTATCTCACTCCAAAGCTACATTAGTTTGGTACTTATCTTTCATAGATATATTTGATAATTCAGCCAGAGTTTTCTTGGATTTCTCAGATAATAAAATCTGTATTGCTGTTTTTCAAATGACATTGCTGCCTAGCCATTATATTCTAGCCATTAGAAGTGTTTTAAACATTCAGTTTAAATTTGCCTGTATTTTATTTTTTTCTTATGAATATGCACCCTAAAAATGCTGCCTTAAAAGGATCATCCACCTACATATGTGAAAACTGCTGCCATATTGCTATTACTGCTTGTTTAATCAAACTAGATGTATTCAGCTTCAAAATTATTCCCAGTTGATTTTTACCATTGATGAAAGCATATTATTTTTTTTCTAGAGCTGGCTTAAAAATCTTGAAAGTTTTGTACAAAATTTTCTTTTGTAAAATTGCCACTTGTTTCCCTATGAAAAACACTTATCCAGGTTAGTAGTGACTGAAGTTCATTATCATATAATGGCAGCTGGTATTATTACAGATTTCTTTCCCCTGTGGCATATGTTTTCAATACTGCTATTTATGATACAGCTTGAATGCGCTAACAGATAGTCAAAATCACGCAGCAAGCATGCAAAGTTCTGAGCCAGACGCAAATTTAAAATAAAGAAAGCATTTCAGTGTCAGTGCCATGATTCAAATGTTCTTTTCTCAGCCAGGATGGACTCATAGCTAGCATATTTTGTTATCGTGTCTTTAAAAGATGTGTTTTTCTCTCATTCCAGCCCTATCAAAAATGTTTTTAGTTCAATTTTTAAAGTACATATATGAATTAGGAATATGAGTTCCATAAAATTTATTCTGCAAGACGATTTCTTTGGGATATTTACATACATTCGAAAATTAGCCCTTATAGATAATGCATTGATCCTTATCTGATTCATAGGATCATAGAATGACTTGGGTTGGAAGGGACTCTAAATACTATCCAGTTCCAGTCCCCTGCCATAGGCTGGTTTGCAACCCAGTACATCAAGTTTACAGGGCTCCATCCAACCTGGCCCTGAACACCTCCAGGGATGGGGCATCCACACTTTCTCTAGGCAAATTGTTCCAACATCTCACCAGCCCCTAAGTAAACAATTTCTTCCTAATACCTAACTTAAATCTCCCCTCTTTTAGTTTAAAGCAATTCCCCCTTGTCCTATCACTTACCAGACTGTGTAAAAAGTCAGTCGCTCTCTTGTTTATCAGCTCCACCCAAGTAGTCCCCCGAAGGCTGCAATGAGGTTGACCCAGAAGCTCCCGGAGCCTTCTCTTCTCCAAGCTGAATAAGCTCAGTTCCCTCAGCTTTATTCTTTATCTGTCTGTTTCTCACTCATCATGATTTCCAAAACTGTTGGTCAATTTCAACCAAAGATTAGAAGGGGATCAAAACCTTAAAAAGAACTCACAGCTTTCATCAAATACAGTGGCTGGTTGGACAACACAGACTCAGATTGATATCTCACTTGGAATAGAACATCAGTCATAGCTCAATAGTTGTTTTCATTTTTGTTTTTAACATTGAACTCTTTCTTGACGTCCATTCTTCTGGCACATCAAAGCAAATGTATCTCTGAACTACTGAGAATATACAGTGTCTTCTGCCTAGCTGATATCTGCAGAAGTGAAAGATAGCTGAGCAGACTGGGAAAGGAAGTCTAATGGAGTTGGCATAAAGCTCAAGCTCAGCATAAATGGATGAATTTGCCACGATGTGGCACAGGAAAGACTGTAATAAGATCAAATATAAATCCTCAAGAAGTCATTTCATTAGCTCTGTTGGTCACTAAACAGTTTGCATTATTATTTCTATTAAGACAACAGAAGCCAAAATACAAACTCCTTGTTTTGAATACCAGTAGGAACATAAACTAAACTCACTATCTGAAATAAAATGTGTTCTCATTTTAGACTGTATAGACTGAAATCAGCCAGCTAAGGCATCATAGTACAGAATTTTGCAGAGGAGTCTGAAGGGGATACAGAGTTATCTGATACTGCAGTCAGTGTGATAACATCTGAGGAGATACAGCACCTCATAGCACTTAGCGCAAGGCATGCACACAGAGAAAACAAATATTTTCCAGTACTCATGTGATTTTATTTTCACTCATCTTCTTTTATATCTCCTTGTACACATATATAAGAGTAATTCTAATGGCTGAAGAGGAAAAACTCATTCACAGCAAATGGGAAAAAAACGTTACCTTTAAATCATTTCCCTGTTACAGATAATCTGCCAAATTTAGTTTTTTAGTGACATAAGGATAAGATGACTGTGTGATGGACCCCATAGTGGTCCCAGTAGTATTCTGTCAACTTGCTGTCAATTTTCACTCCTTCTCATGCCACCACTATCAAGCTCATAAAACCAGATGCTATGTTATTGATGCAGTGAGATCAAGTTACACTGATATTGCAGAGGTAGGTTTTTGAGTAATGAGCAAATATTGGGCTACTGGACCCTGGAACTGGTATGGTACTATATTTTTTCTCTCTGTTTTGAGTTCAGCAGTAAATCAGTAGAAGCCTATAACAGCATGAGCTTATTCCTAACCCAAACAGTTGGGGAAATCAACTACAGACAGCTATCTTACTTTATCCACTCTTTCAACATGCACTGTGAATGGAAAAAGAATGTCCTTCCCTCAGACCTGGAGGCCCAGGCAGCCCTTTCTCCCCTCAGTCATGGGATAACAGTGAGGGCAACATAACTGGGCTGGGGCACACAACCACCTTCTAACCTGCTAGAAAAAAGACATTTTATTCATTTTGTGTCATTTCACTGTTACATGGAAAGAGAAAAAATGGCAGACTATTTCAGCTAGTATTGAAAAATCACCGCTGTAAGACTTTATTCAAAGTCCCTCCTTTAAAAACTTCCTAGGAATACAAATGTTCCACACACAACAGAAAATAGCTATAGCTTGGTCATAACGGGAAATGCAGCAGAGAACTGTTTGCAAGAAAGCAAAAGATCTCTTTTTTTCCTCCCTTCATGACCCACTCCTTTTGTGCTCTGGAGGTTCTTAATGAAAAATGTGCACTCAAAAGATACATATGAGCTTTTTACAATCTAGCATGAGCGAAGAAGCAGCTATTCATAGAGGCAAATGCCCAGCAGCTTATTTGAAATGCTGTTCCTGCTGATAGTACAGCAATACTCAGAACAGGGAGTTTGTGTTTTGTACAAAGCATTTTTATAGTTACTATGTGATACAGTAAGAAGAGGTACAAAGAAAGGCAATGAGAGGAAGGCAAGGACAGAACTGATGTGGCTTCATCAGAATAGCTAATTACAAAAGTTTTCAGTACTGTATATGTGCAGAGTTCCCTATTAAATGCTTGAAATAAACCACCTGCGCCCCTGGTCATGCTAACAGCAGTGCAGTCCAAGCAGAATGGCATGGGTACCCAATGCCAATGCTGTCACTGTGATACTCCTTTGATGACCACAGCTGCTGTTTCTCCTGCTCCTTCTCACCTTGTTCCAGTACTGTAAGGGGAATCAAATCACCCAAAATCATATTCAAGACTGGGTCCACAGCAAAGCAATTAGATCCCAGCAGTAGCCTTCTTGACTCCAGAAAACTCAAAGTTAGGTGGCTGCTTTACTGCTCTCAGGATCAACACAATTCTCATATTCAGGTTTAAAGATGCCACAAAATCTTTTCAGGGAACACTTATCTATTTTTTTTTAATACTTTTCAAAGAATCATAGAATCAAAGAATCTTAAGTTAGAAGGAACCCATAAGGATCATCAAGTCCAACTCACAAGAGAAACATAATTAAGAAAGCATAATTGGACTTTACTTAGTTTTTTTTTAAAGTAGATTTCAAGGAAAAGCAAGCTGAAGCGTTTTTCCAAGTCCTCCAGAGCAACAGAGACAGAGGAGTCCACACCATGACATTCCCATCTTTCTTTGGTGCCCATACACCTCTGAAAATGGGGCAATTAAAATGTTCCCCTTCATGCTGAAAGAAGCATTTGTAATACACAGTGGAAAGCATTCCACTGAAGTGAATTTGCTTCTTTTCTGTGTGTTAAGAAAGGGTCACAGTGCTCTTGTCATCAGGTACCTTGGATTGTCTTAGCAGCTACCAGGAGCCTTTGCTGTAGTCAGTTCACATGGTTTTGCCTCCGGTAAATCATGCAATATGCAAACAATATGTCAACTAAATAATGCTCTGTGAAATAATTTTTTCAAAATAAATTTAAGTTCTTTTTTTTTTTTTTTTTTTTTTTTTTTTTTTGTCTGTGTATGCACTAAGAGTCCTATATGCTGCTTCCATTAATGTAGCTACTTATGCCATGAAATACTACTGAAATCAATGGGACTATTTATGGACTCATTTGCTATTCAAAGGGCTTGATTCTCTGATTATTTATTCTGTTTTTTTCACTAGTGTTACTCTGCTTACTTGAACAGTTACTTCTATTTTAGCTGACGCAAAGAGACTACAGTGAAAGGTGACAGAGTCTGGCACTAAATTGCTTTGTATATAGTTGCTTTGAAAATAAGAAAAATATGTATTTGGAGAAATGCAGATTACAGTTTAACAAAAAAGCCCAATCTGGATTTTGCAAGTTCAGAGGGATATTCCAAACAAAAATTAATACTTAAAGGCAGCATTATTTTTGAAGCTTAAGTACCACTCCATGCTTGACAAATAGCAAATTCTGTCTAGAATTAAATCTTGCCTCACTGATGTCGTTAAGAGACCTTAAAGAGAGATCAGGTTTCATCCTGGGGAAGCAGGTTTACAAAAGCATTTGTTAACAAAGTTATTCTTTTCATAATGTGGAAGCACCCAATCCATGGGTATACTTCAATGATCCAAGCCTATAATCTACTCCCAGACATGAGCCGCAGGTTAAATGGATAATTTTGAAATCAGCAGCCTCCTATTTTACTGTGGTTCCCTGCCCAAAAAACAGGCATCCCAACTACCTGTTAGGTACAAAGTGGATCTCTGCACAGAGTGATACTGCACAAGCTACTCTCTCAACATTTCCAAGGCAGACAGGGAGCCGGAGGTGATATAACAGTCCCTGTACAAAATGTGCAAGAAACAAAAAGGGCTTCTAGGAAGCACCAGCCCCATTGTGCCTGCTTTGTTTGGGCTCTGTGTAAGTGTGTGCACGCTTTCAGATTTATGCACACGCGAAGATCGACTGTCCCAGGCACACATGGTGGGTGGCATGCTGTGGCAGGAAGAATGGGCTCTGCAGTCATAATTGGTGAGCTTCTGATGAGCTGACTGAGCACAGTACACATCATGTAGCACTTTTCACATTGCCAAGTTAACAGCTATCACCAGAGGTAGAATTTAAGCTGCTGGAATAAACAAAGTCAAGGGGAAGTGTCTTGCTGAAATGTCACCTCCCACAGAGCTTGTGGAAAGCCATTACTATTGTAAAGATGCATATATGGGATTTCAAAATGTATATTATGCCTCAAATGGTACACTTCAAGAATGCAAAACATACAGGAAGGGCAGACAATTATATTTCCGAGAGTTTAAACAAGATTGCCACTTTTTATGTGTTGGAAACTTCCCAGTAGCTTTCAGATGGTTTATTATTATAAAAAGTAATCTGTCTACCTCAACTAAAATAGTTCACTTGAGGGAAAAAAAAAAAAAAAAAAAAAAAAAAAAAAGAGAGAGTGAAAGAGAAAGAAAAGAAGTAATTTGTCGTTATAAACTTTATGGAGGTTTAACTTGTCTGCCTTTGTCTAGAAGATAGGGCTGTAATCTCAGGCAGCTAACAGGAGAATTAGCTGACTTACAAATGGGAAGATTTTTGTGTAAGTGCCAAGCAGTGTTTTTGGAGTTTCTCCTTACACCCCATGCCAAATGAGCCCCAGAAGTGTCTCTAAAGAACAAGCCTCTGCCTTCTTTGTCCCGTACGGGACCATCTTTCTTGAGAGAGGCTCCTGCCAACCCAGTTTAATGAGCTTGGGAAAAGTGAAGGGCAGAGCCAGGGACCCAGCAGTCTGTGCAGCACCAATGTGGGGGTACCCAGTGCTCAAGTGCTTGGCATCAGGCTTGAAATCCCTGACAAACACAAAAGAAATGTACTTTTTAAAATTCCCCTCTCCTCTGCCCTTCCCTGACCCCATCAACAAGGAAAGGAGTTGACATCCAGCAGATGGGTGGAGGGAGATAGGGGAGCCAAGGGTCCAGGAGCAGTGGCAGAGCCTATGAGAGCCCCTCTAGGATTCCTACCCAAATGTTGTTCCCTATCCCCAAACAGAAAACTAAGTAGTGTGTTATGAAGGTCCAGATAGGCAAATCACTGTTTTGCTCCTTGCCTATCTGATGGGCTGGGAGCAACCTGCTTGGGCCCTCTTGTTGGCTTGAGTTAATGTCAGGTGGGAAAAACGCGCCCAGGAAAATTAAACAGGAGAAGGATAGCTTTTTTGCTAAAAATGTATTTTTGTTACTTTAATTTATTTGTGCTTATTTTTCCCACGGTGATTCTCCAGTTGTAAGGAAATAGACCAAGTGTGAAATAAATGCTTCGACAAAGCAAATAACAGTTATTACTTCCACCCGTCCATAAATACGCTATAAAAATAATAATCGATCACATTACTTTTCATTTCCCTGCTTCCATTTCCTGAAGGACACCGCACACCAAAAGCCGCTGGTGGCACTGGGGAAGGGCCGTGTGCTGGAGGGGGGAAGGGAAAGTGGGGAGGGCCGGGACACGCTCGGAGCTCCACGGAGGCATGGATGGCAGCGCCCCACAGCCGCCAGACCGCGGTGTGCCAAAGTGCTGCTTTCAGGCACCGCCAGGAGGTGTAAAGCGGAGCAGCCCGTGCAGGGCCGCAGGGGCGGAGCGGGGCCGTCGGGTGTGCCCTTACCCGGGCCCAGCAGGCATATAGAGCTCCGAACAGGAGGGAGGAGGAGGCCCTGGCTTCTTGCTAAAGGAATCTCTGTGCTTCCCCCGACCAGAGCAAGGTCCCTGTGTCGCCGCGCACATCTCGGTCTTGTCGGCACTGGGGCCATGCGCCTCACAACAGCCCCGAGAGCTGCGAAGCAGGAGCACGTTTGATAGGGTTTGATAGATTCAAATGCAGCTGCTTCGGCTTTGTCTTCAGTGCAGTCACAGTTATTTCCCCGAGCTCAGCAGACAGCCGGAGTGAAACATGACAATTAGTATTGTAAATAACAAAAGGAGGGTTTCGCTGGGGTGCTGGTTTGTGCTTTGTATTCCTTCCCCTCCCTGTTTGATTTCACTCGCAATCCAAATAAACTTCCTCAGCGAATGTCTCAAACAAGAGAATGTGAGCGAGAGGGGACGAGGCGAGCTCATAATTGCAGATTCCCTTCGGAGATAGAACTGAGGAGCTGTCGGCGTTGTGGAGAAGTGCAGGTCAGCCCTGTTCCGTTCGAGGAACAGCTGCTGTCACTGTGGCGCTGCTGAGAGCTCCGCACAGGGCAGCGAGCAGAGCTGGGGAAGGTCGGGGCCGCGGTCGCTTCGCGGAGCGGTCGGGACGGAGCCGTTCGGCCCCGTCTAACGTCGGCAGCCTCCAAGACGTGTGTGTGCAAGGGGACAAATGATGTGGTCAGCTGCAGGGGCTAGAAAGGATCTTCTGGGGAAATAAAAGAGCGTTAAGCAAAGATATGAAAGAGCACTAAGACAGCGCGTTTCCATCGTTTGTTGTTGGGTTCAAGTGTCCTGTGATCAGAGGCGTGCATCGCTTCGCAACCAGCATCCTCATGAACGGGGCGAAATGGTTCACTTCAGGCCCCAACACCCTCTCCCCTCTTCCGCTCAGGGAGGCACTCCTACAGGCCGGGCCTCTCCTGCTTTTGCCGTGTGAGAAATAAGTTCTTCCATGTGAACACCAGCCCCCTCCATTGTCTGAGGCGAAAAAAAAAACTCGTTGCTTAACAGAGGGGTTAAAATACATTTGTGAAAAATCTACAGCTCTTCAGAACCGTCCCCTCCCGCAGAAAGCGGAGGCACTCCCCATTGTCAGGTCGGACTCTCCCGCTGCCCCTGCGCTATGCGGTGTCCTGACGCCGGGCTGGGCCGGGCCTCATCTGGGCGCAAACACCCACAGTTCCTCGCAGGGAGTGTGACGGTCAGGCTGAGCCGAGGGCACTATTTTCCTTAGGCCTCTTTCAGCGCATGCACTTAAAGCCCTCTCTGCAGCTCCAATGCAGCTCCTATGCAAGAGGCCGGGCCGCCGGCATCAACTTTCCTCGGGCGGGCAGGAGAAGGTAGCAGGGCGAGCCCCTCGGGCACGAGAACAGCCCCTGGTGCACGCAGAGCCTCGTCCCCACTCCTGAGCCTGGCTGCCGGGCTCGGGCTGCACTGTCGGCCAGAGGCCGCTAGATGTCGCCGGCGCCGTTCGCATCGCTCTCCGTTCCTCCAGCGGGAGGGCGGCTGCTCTTCTGGCCCGGCCCGACCCAACCCGAGGGAAACACGGGGACCCCTTCAGCGGGGTGCGAAGCAGCAGCCCCGGGGGTCCAAGGGACAATGAGACTTTCTGAGATCCCTGCCCGGCCCAACCACCTGGTTGGTGACGGTGGGACGAGGGTCGGTGTTAGTTACGACGAAAAAATCAAAGGAGGTATCGAGCTGGGAGTGTGGTACCGTGCACCCGCGAGAATTTGTGGAGCTGGGCTGCAGCCGGCTACAGGCGGCACCCGGGACAGGGTGGCTGCCGTGCAGCGAGGGAGCCCCCGTCTCCCTCGCCGGCGGCTTCAGGACCGCCCGCGATGGAGGCGACGCGCGAAATCCGCGGCTGGTCCCTGGGAAAGGCTCCAGAGATGAACATTTCTGTTGTGTGAAGTGCCCGCATTAACAGCCCGAACACGTAGGGGGAAGGCTGACATCTGCGGTTTGGTGCGAGGCACCCTAGAAACGGCAGAGCCCGGCCCGAGGGGAGGGACAGCGGGGCCCCCCTGCTCTGCGGGAGCGGCAAGCCGAGGGGGTGGGAGGGAGATGAGGAGTTCTCCTGGCATTAAGCGAGGTTTAAAAGTGGGGATGTAGCACAGATTCTCGATTTGGGACATTCGCTGTCACTGCCCCGAAGCGAGAAGATAGAAGGAGACCTCGGGTGTAAACTTGAGTCTGATCCCAGTAGGAGCATGAATAACAATAATAAAGTTTCCCGGCTTTTGTTTTCAAACTAACACGTTACATCGAGGGTGCACGGTTGGTAGTTTTTCTCAGCAATTATGTAACTAACCGCTGCTTTTGGTGCTGCGCTGCACAGATTAATGCACACCTGAAATTCTCTGAGCCCGTCCGGATTTGTGGCCCGGGTTAAGGAGGGAGAAAGCAGAGTGCTGCGGGAACCGCGGGCGGGGGACGGACGCTCGGGGCCGACACCAACAGGGCGCTGAGACGGCATGGAGCGGGGAGAAAGTGGGATCCGGCTCCGAATAGAGACACATACCCAAAGGGGCACCTTTACCTCCTAGTGGGAGGTAAAGAGTAAATAAAGGAATAAAGAAATAGAAGAAATATTCGTTCGGAATTGAAAAAAATCCGTGAGAAAAAGAGAAAATAAATGCGGAGAGATGAGTCTGGAAAGTTTCCTCTATTTTCTTTATTTTCTCTTATTTTCTATGGCTTGTTTGGGGTGCTGGATTCGCACCACGGAGGATATATGCTGTCTCCACGGGTCTACAGTTATCTGACCGAAATATTAAGGGCCAATCTTTCTACTTCGATGAGGTTCCGTCAAATGCTCAGAAATGAACAGCACAGCTGAGCTGCACCTTTAGGGACTACGCAATGGGGCAAAGGATGTTTTACACGAATAGAGGAGAGCATGCCTAGGGTGTTTATAGGCGTTATCCAAAGGGAAATAAGTGAAAGTAAAGATAAAGAAATGTCATGTCTTATTCTACGACGCAATTGTTGTACAAAATGACTTCAATCAAGTGATTTTGTTTTTGAGTTTCCTTTGCAGGCGTCTTCCACACTTCGTTTGAAGGGATAGAGCGTCTGGGCTGATCGCTGGGACGATCATGTCACTCCCGAGAGAAAAGAGCTGCTTTAGGGAGAGAAAAAGTGATTCTTCGTGGAGTTCAGTGTATTTCTGCAATGCCGCATCTCAAAGAAAAGGCCTCGTAACAGATTCTTACATTGTGTCAAACTATAACAAACTGAATCGCGAAAAGCAATTACAAAGCAAATATTGTGATCGGTGCGGTGGGTAACATCAGAGCCGGATTTAGAGAGGAATATTAACTCTGATTTTTTTTTTCTTAACCAACAGTGTGTAGATTTGTGCTCAGTCTGAAGCCCTTTTCCTGTAGATGGCGTTCTCTGGGTACGAGCGATCGGCGGCAATGCAGCCGCGCTCGGGAGACTTCATTAATCCGCAGATAACAAAATAATTAATAATCTTTCTTTAGTTATATGTATATTGAAAGTGGAAAAAAAAATCTACATTGATTTATCGTAAGCAAAAGCGTGTTTCTGCCTCACATGAACGCAAATAAAAACTGTTTGAATAAATAAGTTGTTTCTGAGCATTTTGTTGTCAAAGTGTTAAATGTCCCCGTCATTTTAATTCCAACACTAACGTGATTACAGCCAATTATATATTCACCAGTGTTCTTTATTTTAGAGTAATTGTACTTGTCACTAATAAAACAGAGACATAATGGATCGCTACTATTCTGAATTTTAAAGCAATTGTCTGTAATTTGATTGAATTATATGTCGTCTTCTCTACTTTTTTATTTCTGTATTTCGAAATCCTATTTTCCTGAAAATTACAGCTCTGTTCCTGTTTTGTTGTTCCTGAAGTAACGAAACCTCCTGTAACATTTATAAATAGAGCCCCGTCCCTTTGGAAACGTGGAAAATCATAATTTCAGCCCCAACGCGCTAAAGGCTTTGCACGTAAATCCGGGTGTCCGGGGAAGCACGGGGCTCAGCTCTGGGCGCGGCGGGACGCCCTCCGCGGGGAAGAGGAGCCCCAGCAGAGGGAACAACACCGCACCGCGCACAACGGGGTTCGCTCTCTTTATCGTAGTGGTTCGTCGCGCTCCATCTGGCTCAGGCACCAAAGCACGTCAAGACGAGTTCAGTTCCTAATGTTTACATGGGAGAACAGGTAAGGACACAGATAAAAAATAAATTTTACTCCAATTGCATTCCTCCAAGCAATTGGACTGATTATCCATATCCTGTTCGTGTATTTCTTTAGGTGATGGTCATAGGTAAAGAGTCTGAGAGTTCCTTGAGTATCCCTAGTCAGAGACAATAGAGATATCAAATGACATCGGCACTGCACAAGCAGGAAATATTGCGCTGTGTTATTACGGTGCTCTTTGGGTTGTTTTGTTGAGGATGAGCTCTCAGAGGGCTGTTTTTTTGTTGCCGTTTCTCAAAGCCGAAAACATGCCTTTAATTTAGCAATTGTACCAACCATCAACGCAATAAGATATGATCTGCGTTGTCGCCAAACACAAATCAAAAAATGATACAAAGGCTTTCACAAGTTAATTTCAGATGACAAAACACGTGCCCACCACAACAGAGAAAGTTAAACTATCATTTGCGAACTGTGCGGTTGCGTGAAGAGGTATCTGCTAGGTACGCTAAGCACAGGCAAACACGGTCTGTCTGCAGTTCTTTGCACTGAAGGCAGGGAGAAGCTGAGGCATGGGATGCAGGCGGCTCTCGTAAGGGGCTCTTGCTGAAGCTCAGCGAGACATGAGCAGGACCCTCAGGGAGAAAATGTTTTCTTGTAGATTCGGTACTTAATACAACTGCAAAACTAGTTTGTAGCCGCCTTGGGAGGGAAAACAAACCCAGTCTGTTCCTAAATGGGTATGGTCTGTCCAGTCCAACGTGGACGAGGGCTATGAGCCTTTTATCTACACTTTTGTTACTGACGTTTTGCAACGAGCTGGCAAATAAAGTGCAATGCCGTCCTCTCACTTGTGCAAAATATTTATTTGTTGGAGTTTTCCAAGCTACGGCACGATTTCATTGTTCAGGTGGAGTTTATAGATCATTTCTAATAAACATTGTTTTCTGAAACTCCATGGGGAAACAGAGCCTCAGTGCGTACGTGTGTGCGTGTGCGTGTGCGTGTGTCTGTGCAAGCCTATGGAGAGCCCCATCTGAAAGATGGAGAGGAGCAAACACACAAAGGAGACGGTGCATCCCGGAAGAAGTGCTTCTTTCAACATTTTTTCTCTCCGTAATGTCACCGCTCAGAAGTCGGTGTGCAGCCGCTTCTTGGTCAGATTACTGCTGAGGCAAAACCACCACCCCAGGCTGTAGCGAGGCACGGTCCGCTCACGGTGGGAGGGACGCGGACGAGATTTAACTTGTTGCCAGTCGGTTTTGTGTGTTTGTTTGTTTGTGCTGCTGGTTTAAAAGCGAAACAAACTCCAGAAAAAAAAAAAAAAAGTGGGGGGTGGAGGGTGGGCTGGGGAGAGAAGGAGGAGGAAAACAAGCTCTGTCTAAAAGACATATCATATGAAAATAATGTATGAACACACCCACAGTTATCAAGGGTACGCTATCAGTCCTTCCCAAGAAACTTCTTTATGAGTGGTAGCAGTTATAATCACCCAACAAGCCCCTTACCATCTCTCTCCCCTCCCTCTGCGAAAGAAAGAAAAAAGAAATCATGGAG
Organism: Tetrao urogallus; assembly: GCF_951394365.1. NCBI lineage: Eukaryota > Metazoa > Chordata > Aves > Galliformes > Phasianidae > Tetrao > Tetrao urogallus. Next base: position 33,696,451 of record NC_136819.1, read on the forward strand.
ACCACCCTGCCAATATAAAATGCCCAGAACATCCCACAGCGAAAGCCGTCCCCTGCGACCGGGGCACTGCGGGAGCAGCGACGTTCGCCCCTCGCCCGTTCCGACTGCGGGTCCCGCACCGAGCGCAGCTCCGCACCCGCGCACAACTCCGCGCCGCGCACCGCCTTGTCCCGCATGAGCCCCGGGCACGGAGAAAGTGAAAAGTGGTTTTACTCCGGGGCTCGTCAGGCGCCTTGCCTGCGCGAGTGTAAAGTTGTGTGTGGCTTTTGTGCTACCTCCAGCATTTTGCTGTGGTTACACGGGGGATTCAGGAGGGGTATGAAGGGGAGAGGGGAGGACGTCGTGCTTTTGTAGGCCCTAAAAATGGGACCCGCGGCTCATCGCGTCGAGCTCGGATCCCGCTAAGCCGAGGGCTGAGATGGATGCACGGAGCGGGGAGGCCAGGTAGGGTGGGTGGGTATGTGCTCGCTGGCTGCTCCGAGCGCCTCGGGAATAATGCCCGGGGAGGGACGGGTCTGATTCTGCGCTGGAGGAGGGGGGCAGGGTTGGGGAGAAGAGGGGGAGGGCGGGAGGAAATAATCTTTTTTACCTTTACCGAAAAACTGCAGTCCCAGATACGTGTATCGTTTACTCGATATCACATTTATAAGAGGCTAAGGGGCTTTAGAGGGGCACTACGGAAATACTCTGGAAGTCAAAGAGCAGCTCCAAGTCTATCAAAACCCTGCTCATTTTTCCCGATTCTTGAATTCAACCACATAACTCCGAGAAAATAAATAAATAAATAAATAAAATAAAATGCACCGCATTGCTCAAGAATATTTTACCAGCAAACAGAAGAAAATAAAATGATGTATTGAAACCTCGAGAACCATATACGACTTCTAAGTGGCCCACTGCCCCCTATATTTTATTATCATCATAGCTCTGTGAGTAATTCTTCAGGGATATTTTAATTTCCATTCTGACCCTTAATGGCTTTTGTTTGTTTGTTTCGCAAGGATTCGCATTGCACAGACTGAGGTGACACTCAAACACACCGCTGTGTAACAGAAGGGAGACACCTCGGGTTTTGCAAAAAAGCACCTTCGAGCCTTCGGGTTGGCAGCGAGTGGCAGAAAGTTCTGTTTTGAAAAATTCTGGCAGTGGCAAAAGAACAGACAAATTCTAACGAAAGCTCGACGTCTACAGATAGGCTTTCCATGGATGGGATTCTAAAGGTATAGGAATAAATAAATAAATAAAACCTTTCTCGTGTAACAAAGGCGAAGAAATTCATCCCTTCCCACCCCGCTGCAGCCGCAGGAGGAAAGGCGCACTGCGATGCTCCTGGGGTCCCCTTCTGTCACTGTTCTGTCCCGGCGCTTACGGCACCACCGAAGGTTTCTGTCCCTTACAGCAATAGCTTCCCATTTCTTCGTTGTTCCAAGCCCTGCCCGTGCAAGACGCCTCTTGAAGTTCAGCGTGAGGGGGACTCTTTACACCGAGTGCCGAGCGTCACTGTGTGAACACTACCTCTCCTCCAGCAGTACCCCGCTGGCTGGTCTTTATGGTACAGTGCCGCTTCTCAAAAGATCATCGGATGGGGAAATTTAGCTCTTCTTGAAACATTTCAGCAACTGAGCAATTAGTTCTGAATGGGGTGGGGGAGGGAAGACGAGGGAGCTTAAAAGAGGGGGGAGAAGAGGAACTACAACACAACGAGCCCGAAAACAACAGGGGTGGGGATGCATAGGAGGGGGGCTTAAAATGTTTGTATTTAAAGGGTGCTGGCAAGGTCTTCTGCACAATATGTGCCGCTCTCCTTAAAGGGGCACTGAGTGCCAATAACCATTAGTCATCCGGCAGGGACTTTTCGTTATAGATCTATCTTTAGGGGGAGTTCCCCGAAGTCTCCGCAAAGAACGGAGCTGCGGATTTCAAACACAGTCCACTTCGATTCGCGCAGTGCCTGCATACCTGCTTCAATAGAATGGAGCGATACTCACCCGAGTGCGCGGACAGCCCAGAGGTCCCTGCAGCACCCGTGTCCTCAGTGGAATACCATCTTGTATCCGCGGCAGTTCCCAGCCTACACTCGATGATAACGTTTATGCTATCTCAAATACAAGGATCTCCCATAGACATTTTTTTCCAGGGTTTTAAAGCAAATTTCTCGGTGCCATAATGTTATGATGGAAGGATGCTGAAATGACAGGCCTCGTAGACGCTTGTCTTAATCATCGGCTTCTTAATTTAGTTTTAGTGCTGTGGTTTTGTGTGTGTGCGCGTGTGTGTCTGCGCGTGTGTGCGCGCAAGAGAAGGCTCTGACAACCTGCAGCTTCCTAATGACTGACGAGGCAGGGCTGCTGCCGCAAAGTAACACTTCCCTGGTGTGAAGACCTCTCACTGGGAAGTTTAGTTCACTACTGTTCTCGCAATGCTAATCGTATAACCTGTAACCAAAACCCAGGCAAGAAGGATACAGCATGCTAAATAGAGTACCTTCTAATCACTAAACGTTAGCACCACGACCAGCTGTTAGGGATTAACTGAAAGTCGGTTAGAGACAGACACCTAAACTTAAATATACAAACGAGGATGTAAGGGTGGACCGCTGAATACTTCTTCCTCTCTCTCTTTGCCTCCATTCATTCCTCCACCTCCAGCCCATTCACCCCTCTTCAATCTGTATGACCACCTCTCGCCTTTGTTAGCGCTGCGTTCCGACCCCATTCGCCCTGCCCGAGCAGCGGGATATCGCTGTCTGCTGAGCTGCTCTTACCTTAATTGCCCAGGTAACCTGGAATAAATAAGACAAGCTTAGAATCCGGGGGATAGAGTTATAAATGCGCACATCCAGGCATTTACTGTACCCAACGTGATATTAGAGGCTGTTAATCTAAGGTGTCCCGATTCGTTTCGTGGACACATGATGCCATCGAAGCGTGGTTATTAAATACTCTTTCTTCATGGCTGAAAAAACCCTCATTCATTCCTTAAGCTGTCAGGACATTTTAGCAGCTTAACCCCTTGGAAGAGCCTGGGAGTGCAGAGCCGCTGTATTCGTGTGAAGGGGGACTGGAGGCTGGAGCCGCGGGGGGTGGGGGTGGGGGTCACAGCATATCTGCATCCATCGAGCTGACAGTGGTACACTTTTCCTTCGGCCTTTAATTTTTTAAAAACACTCAGGGAAGAATCTACGGTGAAACATTATCAGTAAGGATTGTATCCAGAATCTGTATTCAAACAGCACGGCAACCCTTTGGACGGCATTTGAGCCGGGGGTCCTCACCCTCACCCCGGAGCGGGACTCTCTCGGCCCCATAGCGCCACGGGTCCCTGAGGGTGGGGAGCAGAGAGCTGCCCCTCCTCGCACTGGCGGTGCCCTGCCAGGCTGGGGCCGTGCATTCCCTTCTCTGATCAAGCTGTTTCGCCAGTCACTCCACCAAAATTTTCATGCTAGAAAGTGCTAAATTTCTGGACCCTCTCACAGGAATTCGAGTGCAGATGGAGCTGAGAGGGTCAAACCAGTCATTTATTCAGGGCCACCATATACAAAGCTACCGCTGAAGTGGCCGGGAGCTGAGGCCAGGTCAGAGCTAACAGAAGAACTGGTGTTAGAGCAGAACTTCGTCTGTCCAAAGCCCGCTTTTATACATAGAGAATTTTCAGAAGATTATTATTTTTTTTTTTTTAAGGAAAAAGAAAAATCAGATTCGAAAGTCCAGTAGAAATAATTAAATAACTAAATAATTGACGTGCTTTTCCTACATATCCTTTTCTGTCCTATGAACAGTGAATTAATCTCACGGACTTGGAACAATACGCACTACATATTGAACACAACATTACCTTTTTTGGTAGAACTGTATATCCATGGCGCTAAAAAAAATACATCATTAAATCCTAAATTTCTGCACAGTACTTTATTCTGCTGCCATGATATATGACTGAATATTAAGCCCAGATCATCAAACGCTGTAAAAACACATTGCTGTCCGTATGGGACCTTTGCTCAGAAATGCAAAAGGACGAAGGTTTTCTTTCTTTCTCTGCTACATTCTCATCCCTGACTGCAGAGCTAAGCAGACTCAGCTTTGACCTAAGGAACACCTCAGAGCATTAAAATTTCAGCAGGCGATGTCAGTGTTACATTAAACGAGAGCTCCTCCGGTTTGCTGCAGAGCTGGGATTTGAATAAAACGCTCAATGTTAACAAACAATACACACGTTTGGCACTTGGTGTATTAAATGGATCAAAGGGATTTGATAAGGCACAATACCCCGTTTGTACAGACCTGATTGAGTTAATATAATATCAGCAAATTTTACTGCGAAATGAATCCGTTTCTTTTCTTTGTGTTTAAAACCAGCACAGATTAGAAATTTTAATGATCTGAAAATGTTTGGTATACAAAATCATGCTTATTTCAGTATTAGCAAAAACACAAGAAATTTTTCAACACAAACACCCAGCTGTGTCTATTTTAAAAGCAGTTCAATGACAGCTTGCACTTATGAGCATGCAATCAGCTAATTTCGCTTTTTTTTTTTTTCTTCTGTGTTAATCAACACTTTCCTTCCTGCATATCAGAGTACAAATAGTATAGTTACTCCACAGCAGTAAATGTTTACGTAACCTGTCCTTTCTCAAGAATCCGGTTACACCGAATCATTACATGCTAGACCGAGTAGGAAAACGCACAGGGCCCAGCCACCCCGATGGGATCTTGCTGTACCGCACTGACATACATTGGTTAATGCCCATCAGAACCATAACAATATGCATAGAGCTTACCTTTCCTCTTACCCCTAGCACTGCAGAGCTCAGTCACATCCTCCACACTGCGCTCTTCCTCAGGAGTTCCCATCTATTGGCTTCAGTGTTGTGCAATGAAATAAATACAAATTGTCATGATTTTTCTTTTTTAACAATGGCAATTCTAAAAAAAAATAAATAAATAAAAAACGAAGGCAGTTGATCCATTGACTTCTACTTCTTTTCGGTCAGTAGCAACCTGTTACGGAATTGGATAAATAAATACAATTGTGGTGAGGTCAAGCGAGGTTAATCCAACGCACATAGTTCGTGCCATGCCCAATTGCAATTGTTTATTGCCCATCCACAGCAATTGTTGTGGGGATTTACTCTCTCACAGCCGCGCTCTCGCACACACGCACATACACACAAACGCATACAGAAAATGCACAGAGCCGTGGTGGTTGCACTGGAATCTGCACTGGGTTTCCCGGGACACACTGCTGGGGCAGGGCTGCGGGTGTCATTTCAACGGAACCATTTCTCCAGAGGGACAAACATAAACTTTGGATAGTTGAAAGCAGCGACAGGCACCGGCTGTACGTTTTGTTGCACAGCGTTCATTTTAAACGTGACCAATACTCTATCACTCACACTTCCCCTTCTCCTTTCAGAACGAGGAAGCCGCAGGGCTCATCTCGCTTTGTTTCGGGGCCAATTCACATTTCTGCCCGTACTCACAGCGGTCGAGCAGCACCGAACCCGCTCCGTGAGCCCCTGAACCAACGTTACCGCCGGAATGGAGCCCCCGTTCCCTTTCCCACGGCCCACACTGAGTCCCTCCGGGGCCGACGGAGGCGCTGCGCCGGAGCCCGCGGGACTCGGGTGGTACGGGGACACTTAATTCGTTCGGCGGTGCTGCTGCTCCGCAGGCCTCGGCCGGAGGCCTCTACCCGCCCGGCGCTGCTGCCGCCGCCACATCAGGCCCGAGCCCTTCCACCGCCCTGGCTGCAGCTCCTGCCCCGCCGTCCCGACCCCTCCGGCTGAGTTTCGTTGCTCCCCGTTGGTTAAATAAATAACAACAGCGCGGCGGGGCCCGGGAACACACTGCCGACGGGCGCCGTCGGGATCCGCCAAGTAGTACCTCTGCTCCGGCACCGCGCGGATTGCGCGCCCCCCCCGGCTCCCGTCCTCCTGCCCCAGTGGCACGGAGGGACGGAGCAACTTTGCTCCACCAGAGGAGTTACCGAACGGAACCCCGGAGCCAAGCGCCGTTGGTTGGGCACGGGGAGATTAGTGCCGTTGCGCGGAGGGGCACGGCCGGTGATGCGCCCCGCATCGGTATCCCTGCGCGGCGGGAGCCGCGGCGGCGAGGGGGGCGGAGTCTCGGAGAGGTGTGGGCGTGGCTGCGCGCAGCCATTGGCAGGCGGGAGGCAGGACGCTCCGGCACGCCGCCGCCTCTGATTGGGCGCCCGGTGGGAAAGGTTAAACCAAAAAATTTTTTACAGCCACGGTGCGTGTCTGCAGCTCTGAAATTAATTGCGGCCGGGGCGCTCCGTATAGCCGGCTCCTCTCCGACCCGCGGCGCGTCCTCCCCCCTATACCGGTTTACCGGGGGAACCGGCACCATGAAGTAGCTTTTTTTTTTTTTTTTTTTTTTTTTTGTATGCGTGTGCGTGCGGTGTTGGTTTTTTTTTTGTTGTTGTTGTTTGGTTTTTAGAGGGCTCTTTTACTCCTTTTTCCTCCTCTTTTTTCCCCTTCGTTCCGGCTCTCTCCGCTCGGTGACCGCTGCCGCCGTCCCCCGCCCGTGCTACATGCCGTGCCAGCGCCTGACACTGCGCTCCCGCCGCGCCGCCGCCGCCGCCGGTGGTGCCGCCGCCCGCCCGGCCCCCACCCGCCCGGCCCCGGCCGCCGCCAGCCGCCCCCTCGGCGCAGCGTGTGATGTTGGACATGGGAGATAGGAAGGAAGTGAAAATGCTGCCCAAGTCCTCTTTCAGCATCAACAGCCTGGTGCCCGAAGCCGTGCAGAGCGACAACCACAGCGGCCACAGCCACCACAACAGCCACCATCCGCACCACCACCACCACCACCACCACCACCACCCGCCGCCGCCGCAACAGCCCCAGCGTGCTGCTGCGGCCGAAGACGAGGACGAGGAGAAGGCGCCGTTGCTGCTGCCGCCGCCCGCCGCCGGCGCCCTGGAGGCGGCCAAGGCCGAGGCGCTGGCGGGGAAGGGCGAGGCGGGCTCGGCGGCGGCGGAGCTGGAGGAGAAGGAGAAGGCGGCCGAGGAGAAGAAGGGGGCGGCCGACGGGGTCAAGGACGGGGAGGGCGGCAAGGAGGGAGAGAAGAAGAACGGCAAGTATGAAAAGCCACCGTTCAGCTACAACGCACTTATCATGATGGCTATCCGGCAGAGCCCCGAGAAGCGCCTGACGCTCAACGGCATCTACGAGTTCATCATGAAGAATTTCCCATACTACCGGGAGAACAAGCAGGGCTGGCAGAACTCCATCCGCCACAACCTCTCTCTCAATAAGTGCTTCGTCAAGGTGCCCCGCCACTACGACGATCCGGGCAAAGGGAACTACTGGATGCTGGACCCGTCCAGCGACGACGTCTTCATCGGAGGCACCACCGGCAAGCTGCGCCGGCGCTCCACCACTTCGCGGGCCAAGCTGGCCTTCAAGCGCGGCGCCCGCCTCACCTCCACCGGCCTCACCTTCATGGACCGGGCGGGGTCCCTCTACTGGCCCATGTCCCCCTTTCTGTCCCTGCACCACCCGCGGGCCAGCAGCACGCTGAGCTACAACGGGACTGCGTCCGCCTACCCCAGCCACCCCATGCCCTACAGTTCGGTGTTGACTCAGAACTCCTTGGGGAACAATCACTCCTTTTCCACGTCCAACGGGTTGAGCGTCGATAGACTCGTCAACGGGGAGATCCCCTATGCCACTCACCACCTCACGGCCGCCGCCCTGGCCGCCTCGGTGCCGTGTGGCTTGTCGGTCCCCTGCTCCGGCACCTACTCCCTAAACCCCTGCTCCGTGAACCTCCTGGCGGGACAGACGAGTTACTTTTTCCCCCACGTCCCTCACCCCTCAATGACTTCTCAGAGCAGCACTTCAATGACGGCCAGGGCCGCCTCTTCGTCCACATCGCCGCAGGCACCCTCCACCCTGCCGTGCGAGTCTCTAAGACCCTCTTTGCCGAGTTTCACGACGGGACTGTCCGGAGGACTCTCCGATTATTTCACACATCAAAATCAGGGGTCTTCTTCCAACCCTTTAATACATTAACGTCCATGGGATCAGACTGTAAGTGAACATTTTACACACGTTCGCGTTGTAAATGATGATTGAAAAGAGAAAAAAAGAAAAAAAAGGAAAAAAAAAAGAAAAACAAAAAAGCCCAGGTATTTTTTATTAAGTCCCCCATTTTCTGTACGTTTGTTCAGTCTCTAGGGTTGTTTATTATGCCACCAGGGTGAGAAGTGTCAGCGAGGTGCAATGTGGGGAGATTACATTGTAGACTATGGAGTTTGGAAGACAAATTTCTAGTAGAATGTGTATCTAATAGTGACTGCTTTCGCGATTCCTATTCTAACACAGAAAGTCCATCTCTAAAGCCGCCAGATTCTCCATGTTTGCAGTATTATAAGTTATCATGGATATGTCGGTGGGTGCAGACCTTGAAAAAAGCCACTAGATTTGTGAAAACTATAAAAAAGAAAGTGTAATTTGTATTTAAGCAGATTCATACTGAGAGATGCCCAAAAACTACGTTTTGGCCATTTATAATTTTATCTTTTTCTTTACCTAACTACTTTTTTTTTTTTTGCTTTGTTTTTTTTTTTTGGGATTTCTTCTTCTCATTCTTCTTCTTCTTCTTCTTCTTTTTAAATTCTTTATTGTTATTATTATTATTATTATTATTTTCCTGTTTGTTTGTTTGTTTACTTTTAGACCAAAGATTGGGTTTTAGAAAATGCACTCAGTGTACGGAGTAATTTAAAAACAGCCGCATTGTTTCAGTTCGCAGCACTGCCCGTTCCAATGATTCCGAAGGGGACAAAATTACTGATTGCCTTCAGTTTGTGTTGTGTATATTTTGATGTATGTGGTCACTAACAGGTCACCTTTATTTTTTTTTTTTCTAAATGTAGTGAAATGTTAATACCTATTGTACTTATAGGTAAACCTTGCAAATATGTAACCTGTGTTGCGCAAATGCCGCATAAATTTGAGTGATTGTTAATGTTGTCTTAAAATTTCTTGATTGTGATACTGTGGTCATATGCCCGTGTTTGTCACTTACAAAAATGTTTACTATGAACACACAGAAATAAAAAAAAAAAATAGGCTAAATTCATATATACTTGATAGTTTTTTTGTCTCTTTTATTAACTAAAATTAAAATTCCTGAGGCTTTAAAGTTACAGGGAGGTCAGCACGCTGCCTAGCCCAGCGGCCCTCCATTTTTCACAAGCTCCTTCTCCAACCCCCACATCACCTCGTGTTTAACCACAATGTTTGGGGACAGAAAGGAGCGGGTTTTAGCGATACCCCACGGCCCCACGCGAGATGTAGGGCCTGAGCATGGCAGTGCAAGGCGGGGGTCGTGCTGAGCGGTCTGACACTGAGCGCGCTTAACACTGCGAATGTATGTAGATATGTACATATATATTCATACATATATATGTAATGCGCTAGGAAAAAGTACAGGTACATGGTTTATTTCTTAAGGACATGGTTGGTTTTTTTTTTTTGTTTGTTTGTTTTGTTTTTTTTTGTTGTTGTTATTTGGTTTTTTGGGTTTTTTTTTTTTTTTTTTTTTTTTCAATCTTTGGTATGATCTGAAAGAATTATCCATCCAAAAGGCATTATTCCGACTGTATGATAAGTGAAGCTATATGAACTATGAATGTGTGTATATATACATATACATATTAGCTTTCCTATAATGACTTGATCAAATTTGGCAAGCTATGCTGCGTACGTGTATTAAATGCAATCTTTATCTGAAAGCTCCACAGTTCCGGAAGTGTCTGTGCTCTGTACTTACAGACTTTCAATGCTGCTAACCTCGGGCAAACTGTTTTGCAAAGGATTGTATGGGGAGCTCGAGCCACCTCCTCCACCCCTGACCCACATCCGCCGGTGGCCGGGCAGGAGCGAGCCATCGGGCCGGGCCGGGGGGGCTGTGTTGAGCCAGATGGGGGCCTGCAGGATGCGGTGCTGGGGCAGGGATTGAAATATATGGGGGGGGGGCGGGGAGTGGTGGTGGTGATGGGGGGGGAAGTGTGGATATGTTCAAATACAAAGTTCAGGACTGGCCTGCTTTTGCACTATGCCTGCTGAGGACAGTGCTGGCACAAATCCGAGCAAACTAACCCGAGTACAGAAAACCAATCCATTAATTTTAGGAGGCAACGTGATGACTGATTTTAAGGAGTATTTAATCCTTTCTTGGTCAGTTTAGGGAGCCCTGTGAAAGCCATAACTGTTGAAAATAATTAGAAAAGTTGTGCAGAAGGTTTAGCAGCTAATTGGCTCCCGCAGCGGAGAACGGAGCTGTTCATTTGCGGTGTTGGGGCAGCTCTGGGCTCGTAACGCTGAGCGGCAGACGCTACAATGGGCCCCGGGAAATAATGCGGGGCTCGGAGATGATAACGCGGGCACTTGAAAGAGCTGAGCCGAAGGAAGCAGGAATGAGAAAGAAAAAGGGGAAAAAAATCTGAGGGTGAATGAAGAAGCAATAGGAAATCTGAATTCTCGCAATGAGAATATTTAAAAGAATAAAGGGAGGAAGGAGATGAATAAAATAGGTGATGAATAAACAGATGCAGGCAAATGTGCATGGAAGCGAGAGGAGCGAAGGACTCTGCTGGGAGCTGGGATGCCCGGCCCCGCGCTGTGTGGGGGACTGCGGTGAAAACTCTGGTATCCTCTGATCCACTCTCACCTCTGCAATTCCAAATTAATCACCGCCGCGAGAGAAGGGCCGCTTTGTTTGGGGAGGAAAAGGTGATACCTCCACTTGGAAGAGCCCTTCCCCCCGGCCTTCCCTCCATTGTCATTAAAAAAAGAGATAGCAAAAACTGGAAAGAAAAAGAAAGAAAGAAAAGCAGAAAGAAAGAAAGAAAGAAAGGCAGAAAGAAAGAAAAAAGAGCCTGCTTTGCAACGAGGCCATCAGAAATAATACAGTGAAATAGGTGTGATTGAAACTCCTGGAGCCTCAGGACCCCGCTCTGTACGTTTGTGCCTAAACAAATTAAAAGGATGGCATCTGCTGCAGCTGACAAAGAGAATGATTTATTATTTACCACTTCCAATCGGTTGTATACCTCAGGTAACTCAATAGCACATACTTAAAGTATTATTTAGATTGCAGTGTAAAAAAATCTGCTGAGAGTGTGCTAAAAAGGGGGCAAGAAGAGTGTGGTTGGAGGAAGGCACAATCTCAGAGCCATGGCAGTTTGGGACTGGATAATAGCATTAATTAGATAAGCGTGATGCATAATAACTCCCGGGAAGGGGACTCCAGTGGATGGCTCCTCAGAGTTCACCTCTGTGGGCTCTGAGCGCTCTGCGCTGGGCTTAGCACAGCCCAGTGCTGCCCGAGAGCTTCAGGTGCACCTCTCCCTCCCTCCCACGTACGGGGGAAGGGCTGGTGCCGGGTCTGCAATGTATACGCGTCTCAGTGCACGCACGGTCAGCGTTTAGACTGTCTTCGGGAGGAAAAAATGCTGAGGTTGTCACGGGATGTAGCAGCTCCGCTAAGGCCCAAAATATGCTTTCACCTTAGCCTGTTTCCAGGCATATAAACTCTTTTGTTAGCTAAGAGTGTCTTTGGGGCTCTTCTTTATGCAGAATTTTTTGGTAGAGAATGTGAGGTTTACTTATATTTTATTTTATTTTATTTATATTTTATTTTATTTTATTTTTCATTTTATTTTATTTTATTTCATTTCATATCTAGCAATGATTCTGTTATCTGATCCTTATTTCCATTAGGCGTTACGTGCCAAACCCTCGGGCAGAGCTCTCAGGATTTTTGTGATGTGCTTTGCAGAGTGTTGCTGTGTCTCAGCACCGTTTCTCCGTGTTTCCCTATTTGTGCTATTCGGTCTGTGTGGACTCTAGAGCTGTTTTTGTTTCCCGAGATGGTGTTTGAGGCGATTAACTTTGCTTGCATAGACCGTAGCGGAAGAAAACTGCTCATCAAGAAACCTGCAATTACGGTTTTAAGATTGTGTTCGCAAACGCGTGTGAGAGATAATAAATTATATCTCGAATCCAAAATAGGGTATTTTGCCGACTATTTTTTTGACAGACTAAAAAAAAAACTTTCAGTAAAATAGCATCCGTTATCTCACGAAAGCGTTCTCAAGAAATCGAAGAGTGTATGTGTATAATATATTCTGCCTTAAGTGGCACAAAACCACTGTTTGAGGGAGTGATATATATATATATATATATATTTAAATTCTGAGCTTGGGAAAAAAAAAAAAAGGAAAAAAAGGGAAGAAGAGTTGTAGAGGGGACGTCACCGCGCCCTTTAGAACTGCTTCAGATACTTCTCAGGGTTTGTGGCAGAAGCTGGGGCTCAGGTGTACACCCCCGCATCGCTTGTGTTAACGTGGGCTCTGCAGCAGCACTCAGGCAAAACTTCCACTGAACCCAGTTGCGTTTGGCCTGAACATACTGGAGTTCTGCTTGAAAAAGTGCACTGATAAATGATAACTTCTTTTAAAAAGATTTTCTATTTTTTTATTGGTGATATTTTCCGTTCTGAAAGCTCACTGAGAGTTCTGCACCGCCATTTAGGACATACTGCATAGCTCTCAACAGCACAGTGCAGAACCCAAGGAAGGTGCAGACACGTACCTATTGCACAGTGCAGAACTCAAGGAGGGCGATAGACAACTGGGGATGCGCACACGCACACCCGCGCACCCCGCAGCACCCCTCGGCGGGCTTTGCCCCACACTTCCCCGTGCCGCCCCCCGCCCCCCGCCCAGCTCAGCGCCTGGGTGACGGGGTCAGGCGTGGCGGGAGCGGGGGAGCGGGAGGTGAAGGTGAAGAGCAGCAGCAGCGGGTTCGGGGCTGGCTGCGGCTGCTCGCTGGGCTGTGTGGCTGTGCCCAGAGGGCGGAGTTCCTGCACGCTGCTGCCTCACCGGAGAACCTGCCCTCGGCGCAGCGCTCCGCAGCCGGGACCCCACCGCCGCCGCCCGCCCCGCACCGCTCTGTGTGGCCCCGCTTCCCCCTGGGCTCGGGAAGCCGGGAGGTGGCGGAACGGCGCTGTCCCCCGTTCTCGTCCTCGGGCAGGGTTACCGAGCACCTCTCACACGGCAAAGCATGTATCTAACGACAGGATTTTCTTTTCTTGTCTATTCTTATCTTTTCTTTTCTTTTCTTTTTGGCCTCTCTTCGAAACGTTTCCCTCCCCCCCCCGTCTCCCCTCCCCCTCGCTCCCATCGGTAAGTTGGAACTTTCTTCGCCGCTTTAGCAGTTCTCCCACTCTCTCTCCAGGTTTTAGTTCCTTTATTAACGCTTTGTCGCTGCTCCGCTCGCACCGACGCCAGAGGAACAGCCACCCGCCCGGAGCGGGGCTGCGTCCGCTCTCGGAGCCGCCGGAGAAGCTGCGGGAGGCGCGGGAAAGGGCGCTCCGTCGGCTGCGGTGAGTGCGGATCTCCGCTCGTAGCGCCGGGCCCGAGCCGCGCTCGGTGCGTGCTGTGCGTGGAGAGAGGGGCGGGCGATACGCGGACCGCGCGGGCTCCAGAAGGAATGGCTTGGTTGGGATCGGAACACATCGTTAGAGAAAAAGCGGTGGGCTTTCTTCACCTTTCGGGCGTTGTGAGAATAGTTTCGGGAATGCCAGAAGTGCCGGGAGAGCCCCGTGGGACGGCGCGCACAGAGCCGCTCCCGATTGGCGCAGGTTCGCCTTCGGAGCGCCGCGGCAGCCCCGGGACCGGGGCAGGGCCCGGAAACCTCCGAGGGGTCGCGGCTTTGTCTGCCCGCTGCCCGAATTCCCTCTGATGCTCTGAAGGTATTTCCCTAGCCGACCGATATCTAGGGACAGAAGCGGGAGTTGGACTCATGGGTTTAAGTCACCAACGTGTCCGCGGGGACGAGGCCCTTCGTGTCCTCTCTTGTCCCCACCTGTCCTCGCTTGTCTCTGCTTCGTTGGCCCGACAGAGCTTTGTCCATCCCCTGGCCCCCTCAGCGGAGGATTTTACCTCCCCCTGCTCCTTTCCCGATTAACCTCGGGCAGTCAGCGTACGCAGGCGGCAGCTTCACAGAACCCAGGGCGTGCACTCAGCCCTGCAGTTCCCGCTGGGCTCCGTTTTCATCCCACTGCCCGCGCCGCGCCGCCGGGACAGCGGGGCCCCGTGGCCGCCGACCCAGGGCGGCTGCAGGCGCTGAGGTCCGGAGGCGGCGCTGTGCGGTGCTGCGGGCCCGCGGCTGGGGGCGCTCTTGCATAGCGGGAGAGCGCCGAGTCAGGCCCCGCTTACGGTCGCCGCCGGGGAACCGCGGAGCCGGGCCGCCGCGTAGCGGTGCACGGGGCCTTGCGCTGCACCCGTTGCCCGCAGGGAGAACCGCGCTGTGCGGGCGGTGTTGGGCCGTGGAGGGAGTTGGGCTCCTTCCGTTTCGGGAAGGAGGAACGGTGGGAAGTGTCCTTAGCTCATGCGTCGTGGGAGCTGCATGGAGAGATGGTGCGGGAGGGAAATGCAGTTAAATCCCTTTCCCGTGACCTGATCCAGGATGTTTCCATCCAGAAACAGTGTGGGGAAACCCGCTGGGCCAAAATAAAACATCTGAAACCGAAAAAAAAATCCCCTAAATCAACTCAAGCCCCCAAATCCCAACACCCCAAAACAAAGGAAATAAAGCAATCCTCCAACATAAATAAATAAATAGATAGATAAATGAATAGATCAAATAAATACACCAACTTCTTCTCCAGCATTATGTAGCACACCATAGCCCCAGGCTCGCGAATTACACTCGGGACTAGAGGATTTGCTCTTCTCAGCTAGGGAATGAACACGGAGCGCCCGTGGCAGAGCACTGTCTGTAAGGAGCCTTCCGAGCCTATGATCTGGGAGAGCCTCAGCGAGGGTAGCTCTCAGAGCAGCCATTGCCACCACGCGCCGGGGTGAGCATCGCTCTCATACAGCCACCCGCGGGGATCTGCCTGAGCTGCAATCCGGGATGAGAGTCGCCTGCGTGGAGACGCTCCATTCCGAGCTCCAGGGCTAAATCAAACAACCGCCTCCACCCCCCCTATCCCCCCCTCCAAAAACAAAACAAAACTAAACAAAACAAAAAACAGAAAAAGCCTAACAACCCTCAACTCCTTGCTCTAAAGCCGAAGCAGCCCAGGTTCTCTGGGGTCTATTTCCGCGGAGGAGAATGCAGAACCCTCCCTAATCGCTTTTGCAAGGGAATCTCTCGCAGGGAGACACGTGGAAAGAGCAGCAGCCTCCGGGACGGGCCCCGCCGGGGCCTCCCCCGGGTCTCGAGGTCCCTCCGGTTGAAGCCGTCGCCCCGCGCTGTTCTTTAGGGTTCGCAGCCTCTCTCCGCCCCTCCTCGCCCGGCTCCCACCCAGAACCGAGCTGGCTGGAAGCATTTAGGATGAGATACTGTGATAAATTCAGCGCATTCGAGAGCAGACATAGAGCTGCCAACAGATCTTCCCGAAGTCTGCCTATTTAGGAATAAAACAGCGGCATTCTTTCGCAACCGTGGCAGACAGTCTAAAAAGGAGGAATAAAACAAGGTAGTTGCGTTTTCACAAAAATAAGCAAAACTTTATTTTTAGAATAAAAATAAACTACGTTTTCCCAAAGGCTGCGTTACCTCTGAGTCTTAAGCACGGGCAATATTCATCGGTTCCCGGACTGCTTTTTTTGAAGCAAAAATCCTGGTGCTGCTCTACGAGCGTTTCAGTTTTCCCCCGTTCCGTGATCCGCGCACACCGAGCGCAGTCAGCCCTGCACGGGTGTGGCCCCCACGGGGCCGTGGGATCGGGCTGTTCACAGGTCCCAAGGAAAGGAATCAGGGACCATTATTCAAGCTGTTAAACGCACATCGCTTAACCACAAATTTCATCACGCCACCGCTCATAGGTGGTGATTTCCAAACATTCTAGCAATAAATAAATCTCCTTCTGGTTGTCTAAATCGCACATGTGGAGGAGAAAATCGCGACGGTCAGGAACAGTACCAGTGCGTTTTTTGTTAGCAAATTGAGTGTGCTCGCTTGCAGGGATCTGTTGGAAAACAGTGTGAATTACGCAAATATAAATCTCAGTGCTGTTTATCAATGAATCTCTCCCCGTATATCTATACGGCTACACATATGTGTGTGAACACATATACATGGGTATCTTTGCCCGATCTGCGTCTGAAACGTCCCCTGGCACTCGTTGGGGAGGCAGCGCCGCTTCCCCCGCTTGTTGCTTGTTCTATGTGAGCAAAGTTGTTTGTTTTCTGGGAAGCGTAAGTTGCCTTCAGTTATGTCATCAGTATCATTTGCATTTAGGCGGAAGGGTAGGCTGTGTGAGCTCTATTTTTGTTATTAAAAGAGTGAAGGTAGAAGTACTGATAATTAAATACAGATCTCTCTGATTGCAGGCTGGAGCAGTCAAATCGATGATCTTCTCATCAATAATCGAGCAGTGCAATTGATCACTCTGTTTATTTATGCAGAACTTGAGCTATTTGCTTATATATTTCGACTTCTTTGTCTGCTAATTATTATACCAGATTGATTTGAAAGAAAGAGCTTAGGCTGGGAAACACAGTTGACAGATCCATTCTTAGCTAACCTGATAGTGGATTATTGCAATCCAATAAGTTTAACAAATTACTTATACGTGCTTGCCTTTAGAACAATTAGGAACCCGTTTCAGATTAAAATCCCTTGTTGTATTCGGGGTAGGTTCATTTAAATAAAGGGGAATTCTGTTGAGATATTTTCCAAATAAAAAATGTTTTTCTGGATCTGTAGAGACTGAGTAGGGACCAGTGTGCGCTTCTTGCTCCAGGCCCTGGTCTGCCTTTGTAACCACGAGGCACTCAGTTTGTGGTGCCCCTGGGCTTTTCTTAGAAATGGAATTTAAGATTTGGAGGTGATCTGAGTATAGGAATCAGGAAAAAAAAAATTAAAAAAGAAAAAGAAAAAGAAAGGCTCGGCATTCCAAAGAGCTCTCCAAGGAAGGAGATATTTGAGTTTGCTTAGTGATCAAATCTGTTCAGAAGCAATCACCCCGGTCTCTGCGGACTCCGGTTAGCAGGAGAATTACATTTTACCCTATATTTTAGCTCTTTCCCCCCGAGATGGGAACTTTCTGTGGCGACCGTTTTGAGGAGGGCTCCATTTCTTCACCGTTCTCCCTCCTCCGCTTCGGCAGCGTTGGCGCGACCGTCCTGCCGGCGGGAGGTACGGGCGGTGTGAGCCGGCAGGGGGGGGACCGCCTCCCGTAACCGTCCGGAGTGCAAGTTGGGCAGTGAGAACAGGATCGGCCCGCGGTGCCGCTCAGCGGAGAGCCCTTGGCTTCTCCCTCTTACTTGCGGCAAGTTTAGTTGTTTCTGATTCCCCCCCTTCCCCCCTCCAGCAACTGCTGCTTTGCAACCTGCAGGGATAAGGCGGCCTCGCATCAGATGATCGCAGAGATAAGTAATCTCTCCCCTTGGTCCGTGCTAAAGCTGACCGTACGCGCTCGAATCTCAGAGCACTAAGTCTTTCCTGTGAATGAACGAGAAAACACTCGACAGGTCGTGAATAATCGTTTTAATGAGTGTGTAAAAGCGTGCGACGGGGTGCACGGAGCTGTCGGGTTAAACAAACAACTTGTACCCTGACGAAATCCGATTGTTAAAGTGCAAAGTGGTGTCAGTCCAATTTCCATCCCACATCTAAATACCACAGATCTAAGTCGCGGGAGTCCAATTTTCCCCATTAAGAAAAATAACAATATTTTCTGAACGTAAGTGCGACCGTCCCTTATGTCAGCCTTTGGAGGAAAAAAAAAGAAAAAAAAAAAAAAGAGGGACCAGTTGCACATCCCAAAGATACTGAAATTCCTTCTGTTCTCTTCGTATTATTTTCAAGAAATGAATTTAAATGTGGGTATTTGACATTTTCCTAGATATTATCAGATCACTGTGGTAAATATTTCCTCTCTTTGTTCCCTTGCCCGTATGTTTTTTCACAGATCACTGGAGGCAAACATCGAATTAATTGGATCTTGGTGGCTGAGGCTGTTAACAGTGTATTGAACGGAGTTATCTGCCACAATGCCCAGGTGTCTGCCAGAATGTCAGGACATTCTAGACCAGGTAAATCCAGAGAACACCTACCAGAAAATTAAAACGAGTGCAACGTTACATGCACCAGTTCCAAGTTATCTTACTGCTATGTGGGGAGCTATACTGACTGGTGCTAACCTATGTAGAATCTATACATTCCAGAGACAAACTGGAGTTTGCCTTCAGAAGAAGTGCCAGATCTGTGCCCTAACAACGACAAGGCCTGGCAATATTTTGCAACTGGAAATCTTACTCCTTTAAGTGAAGTGATTAATTCTATGGAATTAGTTGGTCATTTAGTGACTTGCATTATTTACATTAATTGTTGCTGAAAACCTTCAAACCAACTACATATTTGTTTCTCTTTTGGAAAACTCATTTTTGGATGTGTTCTCTGACAATACCATGTTAAGTGAAATGGGGCAAGACCACCCCAGTTGAAAACCTGAACCTTTTTGAAGTTTTTCCAAAATTTCTCCATAACGTGGTTCCATCTAATATTCGAATTTTCAAATATAACGTGACATCAGATGACAAGCCAAAACACACCAATGCCTGGACTATAGGCAAAACCAGGACCCAATGCAATGTCCAGTGATACAGATGGGAAATCTATCTTTGGTAACAGTGGAAGTGCCATCTAGCCCTTTATGACCCGTAGGATAGGACTATGCAGGCAGCTTTGATTTCACGCCAATCTCCAGTGTTTGTAACATTTTGATTTTAAATGTAGAATTAAACTGAATTAGTTCACTAACGCAGTTGGGCATTAGGAACGAATACCGTTCATTTTGTGTCCCAAAGTACAGCAAAATCACCTCTGCTATACTCCTCTGAGAGCAATGTTAGAAAGAAAAGAGGGAGAAGGAAAGACAGAAAGAGAGGGAAAAAAAGATCTCTCAGTCGCAGGATTGGGTAGCGGATCTATAACTAATGAGCCATGAGGTCATATATCAATATTTAACACGCATCTGACGTCCTGCGCATTCCCAGCGCGGCTTTATTCGGGCAGTATGACTCGAAGCACGGGCCGGTGCGGACGGGGCCGACTGTCGGGAGGAGATGCGCTGCTCCTGGGGCACGAGGGTCTCCCCTTGCTCTGCGGACGAAAAGGGCCGCGGAAGCAGTGGGGAGGGGAGAGGGGAACGGACGACAAAGACGAGAGGTGCGCTGCCAGCCCGTGGGGCAGGACTCGTCAGAGAGCTGGGAAACAGTCCTGTCCCGCAGCAGGAATAGTGCCGTCCTACCGCAGCCTACCGTAGTGCCATTTACTCCGCAACTAAAACGCGCAAAATGGGCACGGGGGAAAGCAAAGACCTATCAGTTTCCTGCTGTAGTTGTGCTAATAAATAAACCTTCTCGATGTTTAAAACACTCTATCTGTCACATTCACAAGATAGGTACTGTAAATTCCTGTTGCAAATATACAAACAGAGATCCAAGAGGTTGCCTCTGTTTTTGTATCTCCTCTCACAAGAAATGCACTATCAAAACATTAATTATATTTGAAAGGGAGCAGATTATTTGTTTGAGAAAGAATTACATTCTTGAATTTATATTCCACGCAGATCTCTCCTCCTGTCTACCGGGAGGGCTGAACTGTAAATCTGTCTCGAGTGATGCACCCTACACCGTGGGTAGGTGCGTCACTTTGGAGCCGGGGAGAGATGGGAGCTTATTCGAAGAGCTTTCAGACACCTCCGTGGGATGGGTCGTTAGGGAGTGTCGGAATCCACACGAAATTGCAGATTTAACATGTGAGGAACATAAAGCCCCGCTCTCTGACAGTGGGAGCACAAACACACAGACACGCGGGACTGAGCCTGGTGCTTGCTGAGCACTGTGACTCACGGCTTTGGGCCTCGTTGCTGGTTTGTAAAATGCCTCACGCACGTCCTGCGGCAGTCGATAGCCGGAAAGCTACCGACTGTGTGAGTCATGAGCCGTCAGCAAAAGTCTTCACCCTCTCTTCCAACGCCTAATAAAAGAGTTAAACAGATGCCCTTATCTTCTTCTGAAGAAAAACGAACGAAAGAAAGAAAATGTGGCGATGCACTGAGAATTTCTCAGGAGCGCTGAAATCCTGCCCCTGGGACCTGGTTCTTCCCCTCTCCACCGCCGTGCGGCATTCCCTATAGCGTACGCCTACCGCCAGGCGCCCTTAAGCATCTCAACAGAATTGCTCTTTGGCATCGAAACTGCTGGCGGCGGCTGATGCCACAAGTCCGCGCAGAGAAGTGGCCAGGGCTTTTCTCACGGCTGGAGAAACGTGTCCATAAATCGATAGGTTCTCAGTGTGGAACCCGGAGGAGCGGGTCCCAAAGAGGCGACCCTTTTTCTCTGTTACTGTGTTGCCCGAGTCTCCGAGCGGCTTTCCCGAGCACTGGGATGGCCGAGATATGGGGCCGGGGACCGGGGCCGTGCCTGGACTATGCTCTGCCAATGATCGGCGATTTGTGGGAGTAGAGGGAACCCTGACAGCCAGACTGGGACCTGGCCGGGAGCAGGCTCCGTGATGGAGGATGGCAAAACAGGACAGAGCGCTGGCACCGAGGGCTTTTTTTTTTTTTTTTTTTTTTTTTGTTAGAACCAAAAGGAAAAATGGAGGGGGGAGGAGGGAAAGCAGTGGGCACTGGGAAGGAGAGACAGGAGTAGGTAGTGTCTGGAGAGCAACAGGGGTCCGTCACCTCCCCTGGAGCGGGGAGCTCCGGACCGCGGGCAGAGGCCGAGGCACCGCCGGGGAGCTGGAACCCCGCACCGGGGTCAGTGGGCCCGGCATCGCATCACGTCTCCCCTTGCCGAGCTTCAGTACTCCACGCCGCGGCCTTCCCCCGCTCAGTACATCGCCACGGTGGCAATAAAAGCTTGAAATGCAGCTCAACTCGAGGCCAAACGGGCTCTGTCACTGCCCGGGGCTGCAGGTCCTTGTCGGGGAAAATGTGGGATGCTGCCGTGCCTTGGCTTGACGGAGCGGCAGGGTAGGGTCGGTTTCAGGGGAACACGGCTTTGAAGCATTGGATTCAGCACACGGAGCCCTCGCTGCTCCCTTCGGGAAATGGGGGGGACAGCGGAGCCACGGCCCCGCCGCTCCCCTTCAGCACATGACTGCGACTGAATCAAGTCTCCCTGTGCACTCGGAGACCGACACCCGGAGCCCATGGCCGAGAACAGGGAGGAGAAAGGAAACATGGGTGGTAGGAGCAGGGCAGGAGACCAAAAGTTCAGCAGAGAAAAGGCCAGGAGGAGAGCGATAGGAGGGAAACTTCATGAGTGTGTCGGGAGCATTCGGGTCTCGTTGTGATATTATTATTAATCATAAAATCCCAGCAAAACAACGGCTCCCTTATAAAGGAAATCTGAGGAGTACAGCGAGCTAAGTGGAAGCTCTGTTTCCAAGGCGAGGCAGGATTAGTTCCCTGCACACAATAGCCGTCGGAATTGCAAATGAACATCACCAGCAGTGCTGGAGTTACCCTCCTTAAATTAATATCGAGCTGGCTTTTCTGCTCAGCGTCAAGGACATTTCTGCTCTTTCAAAGGGAAGGAAGATTTAAATTTGTATATATATGTCCATGTATATGTATGTTACTCTGATTTAGTCCAAGGAACTCCTTCCCCACTGCAGTTACCAGTGCAGGAATTTGGGATAATGTCCACTCTAATTGATCATTAAAAAAAAAGAAAAATCACAAAAAAACCCACAAAAACCAAACAAACCAAACTAAAAAAAAAAAAAAAACAAACCACAAACAAACAAACAAACAAACACAAACGAAACACTTCCCAAGCAACAAACCAACCAATAAATTCCAAAACAAAACAAAAACCCACCCAAAAAACCACCAACAACAAATCCAACTCCCAAACCATAAAAACAATTCAAAAATAGGAAAGAAAGAAAAAGGACTACGAATTAGTGTGGGGTGACCCCAGGCCGTGGGAGACGTGCAGCGCGGCTGCTGCTCCGTGCACAGCACAGGGTTTGCCGCTGCCGCACTCAGCTTAGCCCCTGCGGCTCCCGCAGCGGGGCTTCTGGCACACGCCCCCGGTGTGTTACTGTAGACGCAAGCCCGTAAATCTCGGCCGAAGCAATATTTCTATCCCATCATCAGACATGCAAAGGGGGAAAGTAATACATTTGATCTTGTGCTGCAAAGAGGGGAGAGAGAGACTGTAGGCTCCAGGGCTCTTTTAAACATTTCAGGAATTAATGGGGGATGGGAAGGGTCTAGGAAGGATGGATGCATTAAGATGGTAAATTAAAAACATGATATGAAGATATATTTACTGTCATCTCAGAGCCAAAACATTTATGCTCCCACGCTTTTTTTTTTTTCCCCTGAACAAATAGAAACTTAAATGATGCATTTTAATTATTTTAAGAAAATAAGCAAGAAGGCTCTTTTTCAGAGTCTAAATAAATAACAGAGTGTTCTGTGCTGCTGATGTCTCTAGCTTGTGATGGCTTCATCTGTGCAGCCACTACTGTGAGCTCTGAAAATCTGGGAAGAATGGGGTGTTACTGGCAATTTCTGAAAGGATCTATCCATTATTTGTGAGGTTTTCTGAAACAGAACATCCAAAGAATTTTCTGACAGTCTGAGAGGTGAAAAGGGGACAAATATTTTCCTAAAAGTTCAGCTCAGAATGATGAGTGCCTAATCTCACTATTGTTTTAAGCTGGAGGTGAGAAGCAATTTTCCTTATTCTTTCAAATAGTTATTTCAATTCCCTTCCCCACTAGTGGGAAATGGATACATATTTCCATGATATAAAAGAACTGCATACATGTCTTGTAGTTACTCAGATCATTTTTTTGTTGTTGTTTTGTTTGTTTTTGTTTTTCACTGCCTGATCTAATTCCTGACAACTTTCTTCCTGAGTACATTGTGTTCTTAAACTCCAATAGATTGCAGGGAGCTTCCTGAAGGAGAGGGATACTCACAAGACCTTTTTTATCTTTTGGGGAGAGGGAAGGAGGGGAAAAAAAAAAAGAAAAGAAAATAGAAAAAAAGTGAGAACTCACCAAAAGAGAGATCTTCTGAGTTCACATTAAAAAAGGAAAGAAAGAGGGGCATGTAACACTATATGGCAATTGCAGGGAACACTAAACCACGTACACTGGCAATTCTATAGCAGAAAATATTAGTCACAATCTTCCAGTGTAAAGAAATTAAATCATTTCATCTCTTCTTTGCAGAAATACGTAAAGCATTTAAGGCTAACAGATTTTTGTTCACAAATTTTTCTCCCCAGGCAGGACTCATCTTCTTCTTTAGTCAAATTTTTAGTACATTCCTGATGCTCATCTCTTCTATACTGCCTTTCATTTCAGGTAGTGTAAATTCTGTCATTCAAGTACTGCAACCATTTCTATTAGCTTAAATGTGTCCAGAGAAATGTAGAGCACCTATAAACAAACTCCTTTCTTTCCCTTTGTGATATTTTTGTACTGTGCCTTCAAGGCTTGCTTCTTTGGAGGCTGCGTCATCAGTGTGAGGACTGCAGAAACTGCAAGAAAGTGGATAGCTAGGAAAAGTCACAAGAAGAAGCAGAAGAACAACATCAGCATAGGCAACAGAACCATTATCGTCACAGCAAGAAAAATAAGGAGAACAAAGAGAAAAGATATCTTAACAGCAGTAAAGGCAGGTAGAACTGTTTTAAAGAGCAGGGCAGTACTACTGATTTCCAGCCTATGTAGTTCCTACCCAAAAGATGGTACAGACCACAGTTTGTAGCACCCAAACAGGAGACAACCAAAACTAGGAAATAGTGTCATTGGACAATGAAAATAATGTCATTCTGTGAATAGAGACTGGATGGCCTAACATCATCTTTCATTTGTGCTTTCTCAGAATTTACATCTTCATAAAAATAGGCCCATTATCTTGGGGTACTCATTTCAAATTTTATAATTATCTGATTTGAAGCTGAAAAAGTATTGAAAAATGTTGGTCAAAGTGATTTACAAAGTCCTATCATTACACTTCAGAAGCAACACCTTACTGACTAGAAACCAAGTTTTTCAATCTGCTTTTGGACTATTAATTAAGAACGACTTTGAAGCACATAGAGCGGGACCCTGATTTCAATTCAAATAAAAAGCTTTCTTGATGTTTGGAGAAGTAACAAATCATGTATTTCCTTATGTATTTAGTAATGGACTGGTAGGATCTATACAAACTACTCAAGTCATCTGCAAAATGACTTGATCTATTTCATTTAAATTTCTCAATCCATTACTAGATAGCACAAAAGTGTTGCACCCATTAGTCACTTCATGTAGCTTCATGAAAATAATCCTCTTGTGAGGATAGTTTTTTGGCTCTTTATGGACAGGAATTCTTTGCCTATTGTTTTTTGTTTTCTTGTTTGTTTAAAAGCCATTTGAGTCAGCTTCTACAAGTCACTTAAATTCAGTACCTTGTAGGGATTTCAGATATTCTCTACATGGATTAGACACCTAAATGGAACTGGTTTATGTACTGGATACAACTACATTTGAATATCTCAGCTGTTGGTTTAGAGTCAGCTTCATTTTTGTATGAGCAGTGGGACTGCCGTCCTTTCCATGTAAGGACACCAGTATCATGTGCTGTACTCAACAGCAAATATGTAATATAAAACTGGATGCTCCTGTACCCAGACAGCGGAAGAGACTGCTTCTCATGTGATCTTTAAGCTGGAGAACTTCTGAGGATGGAAAACACTCATTTATACTTTTGTAACACCTGTAATAGATCTAGTGTAATTAACATGCAATTTTGAAGCAAAAGCCGATCTCAGGCTTCATATTTTGAATTTCAATAGTGCTACTGTTAAATGAATTCCTTTACTGTGAGAAGTAGCTTGGGGTAGGTTCGGGCTTGGGGTAGCCCGAATCGGCTATCAGAGGAGACAGTTGGGAAGACGTGCGGCAGATCTGAGCTTGCAATGTTGGCTTTTTTTAAACCTTCTCCTCATGACAACATGAGCACTACTGTAGTGCTTCAAATCCTGAATGTTGTTCTGTTGCAATAAGCAGTCATGGAAATTATAGCATATGATAAGGGGAGGGAAGCAAGAGGGAAACCTATAATTGCTATTCTTGGAAATAGAGACTGGAGATCATGATGTGCTAGCTTGTCTGTGAGAAATCCTCATATGCTTGAGGGCAGCACTTCATGGTTTTCATGATTCTTACAAGTTCCTTATAAAGATTCATGATTGTAAGTACACTCAGAAAGATCCTTAATGGTGAACCTTTCTCCTGCATCACTAAGTACCTACTGCATTCATTAGCCATTCATCCAAGTCTAACTGGAATAACATTTTGTATATTTCAGATATAGTATATTTTTGTATATTTCAGAATTCAGTTGTAGACCAAAGGTTCACACTTAAATGTAGAATACCAAAGTCCTGGTATTTCAGTCTACCAGTGTACGAAGTATTGGCCACATAGACAAAACCAGCATCTCTATCCAGGATTTACATGAAAGTATCTGGGGTAGACTTCTTTAGTCCGCTGTTTATTTTAAAGCCTAAATTAAAGAAGCAGCTTCTAATTTAATAAAAAGTCTCTGAAAGTTGCTAAGCAACTTCAAATAAGCTTGCATTATAAAAAGTTCATTTGTTTGTTTAGTTTCAGAAAAATGTTATTATCTGTTCCATAAATCAAGAGGGAAAAGTATAATTGAAATGCAATAGGACCTTTCAACACTTTCTTTGACTTCTATTTTATTGCAATTAAAACACCTTTAATTGTCACGTGAAGTTTCATCAACTATTCAACAAATGTTTATGCATAAAACTTCAACGGATTATTGATTATGCAATGAACCAGAGGAAAAAAGAAATTAAACAGGTTTGTCATATGGTATGTGTTTATCTTAACCTTTCTTCTTAAAAAAATCTCATCTACCAAGTACTTTTATCAGAGACTAATTATACTCTGTGAAAAGAATTTCTCCAACACCCTTCAGTGCCTACACCCTTTAATCATATCTCATTACATCTACCTAATCCATCTCTTTTTCACATTGCCAGGGCTCATTAATAGTTTTAAAAGCCAGTTCTGGACATTATCTTTCCTTCATATAGAAATATAAAAAATACCACTAAGGTTTTATTCCTAGATTTCATAGTTGTTTGTAATTAGATTAAAAATATTTGCCAATATTGAAATTTTGACTAAATATAACTAAAGTATGTAACAGAGTAGGAATAGAAAGATGCAAGTCTTTTCCAAAATGGTTGTTTTTATGAGCTGTTTTAGTAGTGGATCAATAATCACTTTGAGAGGAAGCGATCCTTGACTAATATTTAGCACATATTGTGCTTCACAGATGTTTTATAGGTGATACATATACCATCATGAAAACAGTGTGGGTAATCCAAAGAATATACATGATTGAAAGGGGGAAAAAGACATGGCCTTCCTTCCTTTGCTGCATGCATACCAGACGTCACTGCACTATGAAAAGCTATTAGAAAATGTCTCTGTTGTACTATCAACTAAAGTGAACCAATTAAAGTAGAAAGAATAAGTGATGCATTAAATTTTGCATTTCTTTTCTGTTCTCAACTCTTGTGCAAACAGACAGTAATATTCTCAACTACTTGAAATTGATTTAGAAATTGCTTCAGGGAAAAATGTGTAGTGTACAGACCATTCCAAAATTCACAAATTTTGGCAATTTACAATTTGCAATGTGTTATTAGTTATGCAAGTTATGTGATTGTATTTGTGCTCCTGTTTTCAGGATGATTTATTATGTCATTTTACCCCTGATGCTGTATTGATTCATTTTCAAGTGTTGTAACATACCGCTTGTGACTTTGAAGGTAAAACCAGTAGCCAGATATCAGTTTTGAAGTTTGTTTTTCCCATGTTTGGATAGTGTGCCACAGAAGTTTTTTGTTTCCTTTTGTAACAAGAAATATTTTGTATTCCATGAATTACGTGGGTTTTTTATTTAACATATTAGAATTACTAAAGAAACTTGTGACATTTGTTTTCAACCTCCGACATGTATTAATTCTAGTTTTTGACACACTACTATAAATTCTAAGCTGAGTTAATCCTAAAATCCTGGGAAATGCTTTTGACATACTTTGGCAGAGATGTGCCTTAGATGTTTTGTTTCCGATAATTGTGAAGAAATATGGACACAGTTTGCAGAAAACAGCTGTTGTTAGAAGCAGAAAGATCAGCCACGATATGCTGAATTTCTTGGAAGTTTGGATGATCAAGGCAAATTGATATCACCTCTGCACCTACTGAATGATTAACTGAGAACATAGGGGATTTCACGTAGTGAGTTATGAATCTTCTGTGTTCCATCTTCCCATCCAGGAACAGAAAATTCAGAACTCCAAATTAAAAATTGAATTTTTTGGTCTCTAAATAAAAAGTGTTTGCAGAAACCAGTGTAAAGATAAAGCTAAATTGTTTTAATATTTTTTATATTTTAATTTTAATTTTAATATGATTTTAATATTTTAAATATTATATCTGATACCTGATATACATATATACATATGTGCATTGAATACATATATATATTCAATATATCTAACACTTTCTTTCAAATGTAATTGATTATGCACCTCAGAATCTTTTGTATATGTAGAGCTGATATTTGTAAGAGCTGCTTCTTTCTCTAAAGAGTTGATTTATATAAACCAACAGAATATGTAAAAAATTGTAGATATAGAAACCATAGTCAAATGGAAGTTTCTTTTGTGACTACTAGTGAATACAAGCTAAAAATGTTTTCCTAAGAATTCCTTACTACAGATTTATTGTATTTATGTGTGCAAGCGCACATAAAATGTCATACCTAGAGCTAAACTAAGAGCAACATGTGACTTCTCAGCCTGTGAAAATGTGTATAGTTTGAGATATCTTCTTGTTCCTCACTGGAGATAAAATAAAATTCACTGAAACATTCTTTTTATGTCATAAAATTACGTATAGATGTTTTGAGGCCAAAAAAACACAGATTTTCTTTGGACGTCCAAAGAATTTCTCTTATTCCTTCCTTTGTTTTTCACTCACTCATTAGGAAATGACTAAATAGACAAGCCAGGATGCTTAGAACATTCCCATTGAAAACTTCGTTAAAACTGACACATTTTCATGAAGAATTTTGGCTTGAATGGAAAGACATATTTAGAGGAGGAAAAAAAAGTCAAATAAAATCTGACTGGTAACAAATGCAGTCAAACTGATGTTCATGTTTAAATTTGAACTAATACATACTACATACATGATTTTTTTTTCTAGAAATTCTTCAGACCAAATGATTTGAGTAGTCCTGAGTAATGCCAATAGCTCTCTAACAAGAAATGTGGAAGACAGATGTCTTCCATTGCACTAAGAAAAAATTGGGCTGTTTAGGAAATTGGAAGCTGAGGAATTTCATAGGCAGTCTCTGCTACAGGATATATGCTGTCTGCAGTTATGTTCACTTCTGGCAATAAATGTTCTTTAAGATTATTAAGAAGCGCAGAATTCCTTTAAGACTCTATCAGTGCAGTTATCGTTGTTTGTACATCTACATCAACATCCACATCCACATCTACATCTACATCTACAAACCTAATGGCTAGTACTCCATTCAAAAACATGGGGAAATATGTTTTTTTTCTTGTTCTTTTATGATGAGTTCAGCATTTGTCATTGACTAGATAATCATATATCCAGTAGGCTTTTTTAGTGGCCACAGAATTGTTACAGACATTATCTTCAGAAATCAATGCAGAATGTCTTCAAATAGTACTACATTTGTTTAGCTGAAAACATAGTACACAGGAAATGGTGAACACAGTTGTAATAAACTGCTGGTAAATCCCTTTTTTTTCTAAAATAAGTCATTTGTGGGACTAGAAGTCTGAGGAAAAAAGGAAAAACTGATCTGTGACAAGAAAATTTATAGTAGAGGACATTTTACACTCAGTGCAATTGAAGACTAAAAAAAACATGTTCTACTAACATGAATAGAATTGTAAAATAAAGAAACTTGCTTTATATTCAACTTGTATAATTTCAGAATGATCCGATGTTCTTTCAGAAACAAGATTTCTAAGGGATAGCATAAAACATGAGAACTCAAGCAGAAAGCTGAGAACTGAGTTAAAGATCCAAGCTAAAGTTTTGTTAGTTCGTAGATCTGAATATATCCACCCTGAGTTTAAAAGAGCTAAGAAATTATTCTGTCTTTATGAGCTTATTTTCTTGCTTGCTCTTCACACACATAATGACTCAGCACAAGCCCTTGAGGGATGGATTCTTTTTGTTTGTGTGTGCTGCACATCTTCAGAAGTGATGCGTATGAACTATAAATTAGAGGTATTCTAACAGAATGAAGTTCTTGTAGTTTAAAGTGCAGGTTACAACAAATGTACTTTACGTTTCTTGGAAATCACAGCATCTCAGTCTTTATTAAACATTTGACTTTCGAAACTACATATTTTGGTGTATTGTCCCAGTCTGTGTAAATAAGCAAGATTAAATACATACTAAGAATAATGCCTGACAATGGAGTATCTGAAGTGTGACTAGGGAGAGGCATAGCATGAGATTATAGTTACAGGTTTGATGTCGCTAAGAAAAATCTCAAGAAAGAGGGTATGTGGCTTTAATTTTATATGGGAATTCAGAGTGAAGGAATGCAAAGAAGGGAAACATTCTCAACAGATGGTGGAAAAGATGGCTTAAACTGCTCGAATGTGAAGGGGTTTGAGCGTATGAAATAGAAGCCCAGAATACGTGGGTTATAATTGATGAAATGAAAGACAATTGAGATATTAAAATATTTCTAACAGCACATTTGGAGAATAAAGAGCAAAGAAAGAGAACTATTTGGATTAAGCAACTGTATTGATTTGCAGGGAGAGAGAGGGAAGAGAATGCAGAGTGGAGCTATTAATTGAGTGCAGGATGGAGATAATCCTCTCAGGTGCTTCTTGCTCTTTTAAATATGAGATGCTTAGAATACTACCGAGGATCATGGATGATGGTTTGGACACTACAATATGACAAACAGATATAGTGACTTCTCTGGAACTTTTTTGATACAAACTGAAAAAGCAAGTCAGAAAAAAAGACCAAAATTTGCTGCTAATGTCCTGAAGGTTTGAAAAAACTCTGCTGTGAGTAAATTTTTCATTTGGAAGATCTTCTTGATATCAGTCATTCTGATTTATCTTTCCAGATAGTGGAGTTTAGGGACAGAGGATGGACAGTTATCCAAGATGAATGCGTGTACAGCTCAGCTGAGTACCAGGACTATTCAGGGTTAGTGACTTTGACTGTCAGGAAGACACAGTGACACAATCTATAGCAAACAACAGTTTAAACTACAGTTTCTTAATAGTAGAAAGAGCAGCCACAACTTGCTGAACTGCAGGAATGACTGAAGAAAATTCATGTTGGCATACAATCAGTGATTTTCAGTATCACACTTCAAACAGAAGTACAGAGGAGGCCAGTGGTTGACTTTTCTTGTCAATACCACATGTAGCCTGGGAATCGCAGGTGTTAATAGAAGCTATTTCCTTTCTCAAAGAAGAAAGAGGTAGAGCTTGATTGAGGAACAACTGCAAAATTCAGCTGAGGATACATAAAGAAAGAGGGAGGGAAGTGCTGAAACAAAGATGGAGGAAGGAGTAAAGTACTGAGATGATAATGGTAGAGGTAGGAAAGAGTGATTATTTGAATGTGCAGATTGGATCAGCTAAATATTTTACCAGTTTCATAGAAGGGCTTCAGAACTATGAAGATACCCTGCAAAGAAACATTAGAAAGTTACAAGTTGAACTATCTTGTTTTCTCCTTCATTTCCTGCAGTATAGTTGTTTTCATTTATCTGTTCAGTGAGGACAGTATGCTCAGCCTTGTAGAGCAACACAAAATAAAGACTACTCTCATTTCTCTTCAACAGGCTTCACAAGATAGATAAGAAAATGTGAATTCTTACTTCTGATTTCTTTATATCCTCTGCAGAGTGATGAATCTTGCCATTGCTTCTGTACAGGCAAATAAGAGGGAAGTAGTCTTCTATCCACATTTGGCAGAAACACTGCTATAAAAAACGTCGTTACACAATTTTTTTTTTTTTTACATTTATTAATGTTTTTAGGTTACTTAAGCAATGCTTATGTTCAATATAGTTGTGCCTGGAAATATTCTTAATGAGCATCCTACAAACTATTAGATTTGTTAGATAATGGTAGAACGAAGTAGTATAACATACTGAGCTTAAATCCCTAAGGATTCTCATTAGTTACATCAGGACTAAAATACGAACCTTTCTTAATAAGAAGAGAATCACCCTAGTCCCAGACAATAACATGTTGTATGCTTGTTAGTACAATCTTAATTTTAAGCCTAGTAAGATAAAAATCACTTCTTCAATGATCACAATTTGCCTAGGGGTATTAGCCTTTGTTGTTGGTTCTAGCTAGCACTGGAATAACTATGCCAAACACCAATAAAACTTTACCTGTAATTATTTGT
The DNA here is from genome assembly GCF_951394365.1 of Tetrao urogallus. Classification (NCBI taxonomy): domain Eukaryota; kingdom Metazoa; phylum Chordata; class Aves; order Galliformes; family Phasianidae; genus Tetrao; species Tetrao urogallus. The sequence continues at coordinate 33,728,015 of NC_136819.1, forward strand.
AAAAACCATGTCTGTCAATTTTTGTTGTTTGGTTATACACCAGATAAATCAGCAAGTGCTTTATTTAGCACTTGAAGTCACGTAATGATGTAACTTTAAAGCTAATAAACATTAATCATCAAGTCATTTAAGATTTAAATGACTTAAAGACATTTCTTCCAAAACAGTTGTTACATTTTTTTCCATGTTGTTGCATTGTGGATTTTGTGCTTAGCATCTGACTGCTTTTTCAACTACTGCTTTTTAACGAAAACATGAAAGTACTCGAGGGAATGTGATAAAAGCAAAAATTCTGTGATCTCTGCAAGGTAAATGACTGCACGGAAATTGGCACATCTGGATCAAAAATATTTCACATGTTTACTTAAACAAACAAATCTAAACATGGGTAATTAGGACTATAACTCAATGTCTGTTTCTTGTAAAAGTTTCTTCTCTTTCATTGATAATTCTGTTTTTTGTCACAAGCATTTATAGTGTACGTCTTACTTTTTGTTATTTCAAACAACCTAAATAAGTTGAAAAAAATTTGCAATGATGTATTTTAAGAATTACAGCATTTTAATTCAAAAGTACTGGTAAATATGTTAAAAATGCAGTTTAGTTAAAACACTCTTCATCATCAAAATTAATTGCTGTAGTATTTTTATTTTACTACTTTTAATCTCTTAGCCTGCTAGCCACTGAAAGCAAGAGTTTCGATCAGAAGGCACACTTAATAAATTGCATGTATTCAGGATTTACAATGAAAATATTTTTTAATAATTGTAAAGACAGAGAAAAATATTTTGTTTCCATTCCAGTCACATGCCTTGCTTTGAATTAAGATAATCATACCTCCTTATTCAGCTGAAAATGTTTTCTTCAAATTTGGTCACAGGTCCTACTATTCAATTAATATAATCATACCTCCTTGTTCTGCTGAAAACAAACCAGTTGTTTAATTAGACATGCCAGTTGTTTATAATATAATGTTTCAGAAATACTTGTTTGAAAGAAAGGCTAAAGATTTATATCAAACATTTCAATCTGACAGGTAAATTACATTTTCTCTACCATAAAGAAGGCAAGGCAGGAAAATGGTTGCAGTGTAAGAGTAACTAAGGTGGCTGCACTGAGGAAAAGCACACTTGTTCTCATTGCTCAGAGATATGATATGCGTCAGCCTACAAAGGTGACCTTTTACACCCTGGAGATTAAAGCATTTTATCTTGTTAAAACAGGAGAATATACATTATTTTGAAGTTGTGACTGTATTTTCATTGCTAACACATTCAGAAATGAGGAAAAGAAGAATGAGTGAGATTTTCAATTTAAAAATGATTAGAATGTAATTAACATGTTTAATAAAAGCAAGAATGATGTTTTATCTAAAGTTCTCAACAGACCTTCTTTTCTTGACCTACATCCCTTTTCTCAGGTCTTAATACAGTGTATCTAAGACCTAAAAGACATAGGGTGGCTGAATTCTCTTTCATGAACTGAAGCTGGTTTGATTTGCAGCTTATCTCAGACAGGTTTTCTTATATGAAGTGCTGTTGCTGGAGTTCAGATACTTCCTAGAAAACTCTATTTTTCCTTCTAGTTAGCTGTGGTCTGAGTAATCTGGCTGGTGATCTTCAAGTGAGGAAGTCAAGTGGTCAAGTGAAGGAGTCAAGTGGTTCTTTGAACTCACTGTACTTTAATTTAACCTGCTTGAAATTAAAAAATATTTTTGAAAGGGATAGAGCCTTTATTTGCCCTATTGTCAGGAAGTGCATTCAGAGCATCTTGATGTCTCTCTGTCAGAAATCACAAAACATCTCTGATAATAAAGCAGATCACATGAAGAGCAAGGAGGGAACAATAACAGCTTGCCATATTAATCTTTTTTAAACTCTGAAAGACTATTGCGGTGTGCTTAGATAAGCCAGCCTAGGTAAAATGAATGCACTTGTGGTTGGTAATTGAAGAAATAGAAAATTCAGTGGCTTTCATCATATAACATACATGCACAAAAATTTCTTAGCTGCAGTGTTGCTCCATGCCTGCACTTCAGTGTGACTTCACGTGGGCACAGAGGCTTTTCTTTCTTCCTCATAAACCACAAGAATGAAGATGGGTATGATTTTTTGCAAGGGTGAAATAGGTTGTCTGTCAGTTGGGTTTAGGCGACAGTCTGTCTGCAGCCCGTAAGATGATCTGCATAGTGCCAGAGGAAAGCAGGCAGAATTCCTGGCTTGTAAGCATAGATATTGATCTACCTTAGCCACCTAAACAATGCCTCACCTGTTTGCCTTGTCCATACCTTATTTTACGCAGTCTAATGCTTGTTTTGTTTGACTTTTCTTTTATTTCTGTGGATCTGAGCTTTGATACACTTTGGGGAGTACATAAACACAGTGTTGTACTTGAACATCACCATCCTGCAGAGTGCTCTAGTGGCTCTGGACCACCCCTCCCCGATGAGAACAGCGTTGTTATTGAAAATTATGAGTGAGCAGTGAAGTAAGTAGGCCACATACAAGGGTGTTTGATCTATCAGACCAGTGTCCAGTGACATTGAGTGTGAGATGCTACTAATTACTGCACTATGTACTCCCAGTTAAAATTTCTTAAACTGGAGCTAATAAAAGGCTCTATTTTTATATGGTTTTTTTTTCTTTTTTTTTTTTTCTTTTTTTTTCCAGCTGATGGCTACAAGATAAGACACTACAGCATTTAGAAACCTATCTGCTTATTTTGGAAAACAGCTATGTTATTGTGTACTGTCTCAAGATGGAATGAAATAGAAAATGGCATTCCTTTTCCCAGTAAACTATAACATAAATATTTTACCATCATTTATCATTAGTTTGCCATTTCCTGCTGACAGCAATTCCAGCTTTGCCAGCAGGCACTGTGTCTCACAATTGTATTGTGTTTGGAGCAAATTAAGACAAACACAATTTCTTATAAAATAAATGAACATAATTTGCAGCAAAAAACTCCTTTTCTGAAGCTAAATGAGCATTTCTTTTAAGTCCTGACACTTGGTATTACTTAATTTGCATACAGCACATTTCACTTTTACTGGAAAACAATTAAGTTAACGAAGAACTAAGTCATCTGTACTCAGGGATAATTGAACATTGCTCGATTTAGAACCATTTTACGTTAATGCTGTGAAGGAGCAGCCTACATCATGGTAAGTTTTTTAGCGATTTCAAACACAGGCATGCTTTTGGCCCAGTGACATATGAAGGGGGTGGAACAAAATGGAATGCAAAATAGATTGTAATGACAGTTAAGCTGAACTGATAATCAACACAAGGGCTGACTCTGAAACTTTTTCCTCTTAGCAGACATTCTCTTCAGTTCGTAAGCTTATTTGTCTGTGTAAGGACTAATAAAGAGAGAAAATCTTCATTTTCTGTCATCTCAGTATTTTCTCTTGGCTGCTAAAAAGTTTTCCTAAATCAAGTGAGACGAACAAGAAAAGATGTATGCTGAGGCTGCATTCCAATCTTTGTTGCAGGCGTACTACAGTGAATGGTTTTGGGCTTGCAACAAAAACCCTTTGAAGGGATCTACTTACAGTACTCTACTTACAGTACCAGTCTTGAGAGTGATCATTTTTTTCCTTCCTTCCTTCCTTCCTTCCTTCCTTCCTTCCTTCCTTCCTTCCTTCCTTCCTTCCTTCCTTCCTTCCTTCCTTCCTTCCTTCCTTCCTTCCTTCCTTCCTTCCTTCCTTCCTTCCTTCCTTCCTTCCTTCCTTCCTTCCTTCCTTCCTTCCTTCCTTCCTTCCTTCCTTCCTTCCTTCCTTCCTTCCTTCCTTCCTTCCTTCCTTCCTTCCTTCCTTCCTTCCTTCCTTCCTTCCGACTTACAGAAAAGAAATAAGAAATCCCTTTGAATTTGAATTTCAGATGCAGATAATTATTAATAAAACTCACTGAACAACAGCAGTATAAAACTTTTATTTAGAACCACTGGAGTGCTTTTGAGGTAGCTGCAGGTCCAAAGTCATTGATGAACCTCTTGAACTGAGCTTGGCTTAGAAGTGAAAACTCTGAGCTGTTCATTCCTTTTCTGATTCTTCCTACTCTTTGCTGAGCTTACTTTTATTGAGGGTGACCAGGTAACAGCGCAGATAACAAGAGTCTCCAGCTTTCTGTGGAGTACACTCATCATGCCTAAAAATCTGTAGAATCCTGCAGATAGGTCCCAACCTTTGAATGAAAGCAGCTCACCCTTATGGGTGAAGGATTGGTTTAACCTCTTCCTGCTGATTCAGTCTTTGGCCTCTCAGCTGGGAATATCAATTGTGATAGTAATTCTTCTATTCCAATTAAATTGGAAGGGTGACAAATTATAGCTGCCTCTGTGAAATTTTGTAGTCAGAAAAAAAATGCAATTTTAAAATACATTCCTTTTAAAAATTAAATAAGCAACACAATTAGCTAAGCACTTAGATTTTATTAGTAATAGCAAGTAAAATTAATAAGTAAATTCAATGAAAAATGATTATGTGTCACAGTATATAGTTTTTACATTGACATTTCACATAATCTGACTTTGCTGAGAGGAGAAATCACTCGTCTGTTAAAATTACTTTTTAAAAGCTGTCAAAATTGGAAAACCTGCTGTCAAAAATGTGATGAGAAAAGTTAAAAAATGGTAAAGTATGTTGACTTAGACAAAAAATATTACCTTTAGAGTGGAAAACTTGAATATTGTATCATTATCTTCTGCATAGATGAAAACGTTATCTTTTTTGAGACTGGCCATTTTTTTTACCTTTTGGATTTATGTTTTACATTTACATTTCAATATCAATGGGAATACATTCAATTTATGCTGCATCAGAATCTGAAAATAGCAGGTATTTGGACATTTATATTTTAATTATATATTTGAATTTTTCTACTTTTAAAGATGGCAAGATCATCAGCTGAGGGTGAAGTCTGCTGTACATCCACCCTCTGGTCCTGCAGGCAGCTGTGTATGAGGAACATTGAAGAGGAGTTGGGCTGATGGGGTGCTGGCATCTCTAGCTGGCCTCCAGTAAGCAGGTTCAGCATGAACAGTGATCACAAATGCTGTGTCTCCACCATGTCTGTGTTCTGCTTAAGGTCTGTTTCTAAGAAGGTGACAATTCATTCTCCTTGTGCTTTCAGACTTTGGCCTCTTTGTTGAGACTGCCAACAAGAATGCCAATTAGTGCCATTCAAAAAAGCCCAGATATGCTGTGGTAATAATGAATTACAGATTTAGAGGGATAAAATCCAAATCATAATTAAATGGAAATGAGACAAAACAGAATCTGAAATAAGATTTGACTAAGGACTACAGAAGTACATCTCTCAAAGCAATTATCATTTTTTGTAGTTGCTTTTTCAACTATTTCTGCCTTTAATACTGCACAGCCCTTAATGCTACACTGCCTTTCGTACTATACCAGAGTCCTGGCATGTAGGTGAGAGTGACTGTAAGTGAGATGGTGAGATTGACTGTGAGAGAGGAGCAGTGGAAGTTGTGCAGTTGGATGTGGCACCTTGACTTCAGTGCTAAAGGGTATGACTCAGAATTCATTGAGTCACATTGGAAACGGGAGGTAAGCAGAGGATGATTTAATTTTTGCCTTGCTAGTACCTAAAATATTCTGGTATTATGCTTTTGATATTGCTTTACTTTCTCAGCAGTCTGAGTTGAAGGGAATGATGTACTTTTCTCTCAAACTTCATGCCTTGAAGTGCAACCTGATTTAATCTTGCAGTTCTGTCTGAATTTAGTACTGTTTTAAATATATTCATTTTTTCCCAGGATAAAGAATGGCTACTGAGAAGTTCTAATGGCAACCTGACAAATCATATAGGGAATCTTATCTTTGCATACAAATCAGATTGTATTTCCACGCAGTTCATGACCCAGAGAGCCCCAGCTTCTTCATGAATTTTTCCTCCAGCTCTGATATGCAATTTACCTGTTCACATTCCATTGCCCCCAAAATGTTCTCCCTTTCAGATTTTCTGTGAAAGCAATCCTTTACATCTTTCCTCATAGAGCCATTCTATCACTCTAATCTGTTACTGCTGCTTAGACACATTAACTCATGTCTTTTTTTTTTAAATTAATTCCCACTCTGGTAGTTCAAAAGTACCTTTTACAATCTAAGTCAATAATCTGTAAGTTCTAAAGGCTTTAGCATGCTTTGCTATTGCTCACACTGACCACAGAAGGTCTTAGCAATCTTCAAATCAGATTGAGCAAATGAAGATTTTTTTTTTTTTAGTAGAATGAATGGGAATTTAGAGTCAAATGTAGAAGGCTGCATCCCATGCATGTTATACTCAGCCTGACTCACTTCAGTCTGTGTGGGGGTTGCTTTTTTATAGTCCATGAATGCCACCACATCAACAAAATTTCTCTGAGGTGCGTCTATCTGTCTATCTATCCGGACTCCCACATTGTTGCGCAAACATCTGAATATCTTTGGTGCATGTTGTTCAAAACTCTTGGAATATTACTGGCACTTATTTGAGGCAGGAGGAATAATTTCACAGTAGCCTACCATATCTAATAAAGGAACACAATTTTAGTCTGTATTATCTGAATCTGTTTTCAAAATAACTCCAGTTAACATGATTAGTTTTGTCATTGAATTTAGCAATGGTTAAAACAGAGGTAGCAGGCCATCAATAGTTACCTATCAGATGTTATTTGACATGTTAGTTGTTCTAGTATTTGCAAATAAATAAAGTTACTGTAATTGCAATCCACATTGGAACAAAAGAGATTATAGTTTCATATGAACCAAAGGCCTGAAGTTCTGGCAATAAGAGCACAGATAACTGAGAACATCCCTAGAAAATGTGAAGACAACAAAATATCATATAAGGATGTTGGATTAGTATTCAGAGAAAAAGTACAATACCATAAATGAAGGCTAGTTCCCCCAGCAACAGCATTAGTTTTCTACACAGAGAACACCTTGTAACATTTTCTGGCTATTTTTGTAGTGTTCTATTGCAGGAAGAAACTAAGCCTGACTTACTGTTGTTTAATACAGAACATGTATATCATCTATGCAGAGAAGGCAAGGGCATACAGTTTCTGATAAAAATGCTAAGTCTGTTCAAAGAGAAAGCTCTAGGGAAGGGTTTATCCAGACCTGGGGCATTCTAAGCTGCTGATACAACTATCAGGAAGTCTGGCAACATATGATGTGGTCAAGCATCAGAACCTGAAGTTGAGACATGACAGTAAAGAAGTGAATCAAATCCAAGAGAGAAGTGGGAAAGTACTGCTTACAAACTGAGGATAACTGGAGTTCTTGACTGCGAGGAGGTTGGCTAGTATTTAAAAGTATATGTTGCAAATACACATATCAAAAGCCTTGTGGTTTCTTTCCTTACATTGGAGTGCTATTGTTATTAGTCTCACTTTCCCAGACCTTGTATTTGAGTAAATTTTGTTTGGATGAGTGCTGTATGTGGTATGATGTGTATACATCAGCTGACTGCAGGTTCCAGCTTTATGATCATCCAGATCATTTCAGCATATATACAGGAAGAAAGAGGAATCCGTGCTTATTTTATAACACTGAACCATCAGTAGACTGTCAGATTAGCCAGAATGCACTTTTAACACCAGAAAAGCTAATTAAGACACAAGCAAGATCTATAGTACCTCCATGGAAACTCAGACTCATTCACGAACTACTGCTGTTTTTATCCTAGTTATATGTTTTAGGTTAAACAGTCTTTTTAATGGCAGGTTTGTTCATCACTGAGAAAGTTGCACAGGCTCATCATTATTATTAACTCACCCAAGAAGGAAATACAAACAGAAATGCAGTACGGATGTATTGCTAAAATATGAAAGATGCAGTCTCACAGAGAATGTAACACGCCTGTGTAGCTGAAAAAGTATCTTTAACATTTTCATATTTCTTAGAGAGAGATTGGTCTATGGTCCACACATTTTGTGTAGGACTAGGGCATTTACAGCCTATGAAATCCCTGTCATCTCTGGGTTATGGGGAACCAAGAATGATGTTGTAGGGAAGTCAACAGATCAATTTCCTTTTTAATCCATTTGGTGTTGAATACTACTTGCAGTGGATATGTAAATTTCTCCACTCTGTGTATCTTAAAAAGCTTGAGCAGAAACAACTTTGCAATAAAAGTAACATGTTTATTGGGAGGCAATGCATCAACTTTTCTGGCTTAAATGTTTGAGCCTATATTCTTGCTGTAATTCTAATTCAGTATATCTCATTGTCCTTATCACGTGAGCTATGGGACTTCTCAGAGGCGTATTTACCACAGATCAGATCACACTCGATAACTGATTACTTTGTAATAATTTCATTGTGTTTCAAAGGTCTTTGGATTCCAGAACACTATGCACATACTTGAAATGTTCAAAAACCTTGTCGTGGGTGCAGAAATCATGAGATTGCCTAAAAATATGACACATTTTTAGAGATAGAGAACTGGAGAGACAATGAGAGGGAGAGAGAGAGGGGGAGGGAAGAATAGAGCTAGAGATGTTTACTTTTCCTTTGGATTACATTGATCCAGATCGTATTTTCAAGATCTACTATTTCTAAAATAAAGTTTACTTAAAAAAATTACAATCGAAGGTTCAAAACTTACATGATTTTCACATTTGTTTTTAAGAAGCCACTGTAATGTCATAATAGTTTGCATCCAAATTACAAGATTTTGCTATTTCGTCTGGGTAACAAGTCTTTAGATGAGTTTAGTTGACACTAAAGTGACTTAGTATTTTACTGTATTTTTAAAATAAAATTGTTTTGCACAGATACTTAGAGAATGGGATCTTCCTTTAAGCAGCATTGCAACAATTATACCTGTGACGGAAAGAATTATTTTCATATATCCCATATGGTGTTCAAAAAGAAATCTATCCCTAAAGGACAGTTCTCTATATTCAGAAACTGAAAAAATAGAATGGTTAAGAAAAGAGAATTGGACTTACAGTGCCAATAGTTTGAACGCATGTAATTCTTGAGTGTGTATATGTGTAAGAGACGCTAAAAAAGAAGGCTGCATTGATCTTAAAGATTTTAAGGTAGAAGAGTTTGATTAACAAACCCACAGAAGCAAACTGATCCTAATCCCTATTGCTCTTCAGTCATTAAGGATACTCTCTTCTGGGCAAGTGTATGACTGCAATTTCAGTGAATTCAATATATTAACAAAATATATTTTTCTGGATGTTTTCCATTTGCTCCATCTGTAATTGTAATCAGTAATGACAGTGAACTGTGGAGTTAAAACAAGTGAGGAAGAGATTTGGGAGTCTGCTGCTCTATGAAACTAAGAGAAAAACAGTAAGCTAACAAAAATGGAGTTATACTCCTTTGCCTGTTTCTCTTGATGTCAGTTTCTGCTGATAACACTTCTATGCTTCCACACACTAACTTGAAATGCTGAGTTTAAAGTCTCCAAGTTCTGTAAAACCCTGGATTCCGTGAAACTCCAAAGAATGTATTTGCACTTAAATGTAGATAGTACTTAAAATTATTACTGTCTAATTTCCTGCAATATTATAGTGACAATAGCAGTGATATATCAAAGTTATAATCTGTTCATAGCATGATGTATAACCCAGTCTTTCAACTTTGCTACCATGAACTTTTCTGTAGGAGGATCAAATGTTGGTTATTAATGGTTTCTGGAAGAGGCAAATGAAAAGAAGAAATAGGACAGTCCTACTTGGTATTTCTCTTAAGAGGAAATCAGCAAAGGGAAAGCATTTTGGTCAAAATGAATACTCTGGCATTTTAAAAAGTCATGTGCAATAAAGCATTTCTGAAATGTCCTTATAGCAAAAGGATTTTAACAAATGAAACAAGAAATTATAATTCCCTATCAAAAATCTGAAGAGGGAGGGAATATTTTTTGCTGTGTGCAAGCTGAATCAAGTTAATGAGGCATCTAACACTGCGAAAAGAGTGTTCTCTATAAATAAATCCTGTCTGATTGGGATATATTAGTCTTCTGATAACATTCTATAGCCTACAGATGCTTTGAATAGAATCTGTATGTGTGCAAATACTCAGATCTATTGGAGTTGCTGTTCTACAAGTCCTTGTCCATCACACATATTACAGTCATTTTCATATTTAAGCACTGAATAAAACCTTAGCCTCGCTCCACTGCCCAGCTTGAATAGGTAAACTCAGCAGCTAGGCTCTATGAAAGATCTGGAGATTGTATTTCACACACAAAGATGTGGCTAAAGAGCAGCTGTGTAGCCTGTCTGTGGAGAAATCTTCATCTGTTTGCCAGAAGTAACACTTGCATTCCCAAGAGCTTTAAAGGATCACAAAGTAGGGCTCTGTGTCACCAAGTACTTTCCCCATGGCTAGCCTGACTGTACATTTCGTGTGTCCCACTGGATGAGATTCTGTGAGGACTGAACAATGTTGGCAAAGAGTCAGGGAGGAAAAATATATGACATGAAGATAAGGGATCAGTCAGAAGTGTGTTAAACTGCAAAATCACTTAATAGTTGTGCCAATTTCTTATTTGAAGAGGGAAAGTTCTTCTGCTTTATTTTTAATAATTATTGTTTTGTTGATTGAAAAGCCTTTATGAAGAATCATTTACTTGTCTTTCCTTGAAATTATGTTGCGGTTACCCATGCATTCCATACCCATTCCTAGAGGATTTTAGTTCTTTGGAATTCTTCTTTATCTTTCCCCCAGTTTGGACAATAAAGTACCCTTTTGAAAAAGGTGTTCTTGTTGCTTTGCTGTGACTACCCAGTTCTTTCTAGTAAAAGAGAAAAAGAAGATAACCTAGAATCTTAGGAGCATTTACATTGTGCAGCATATCAGAAGCTTCAGGAGTATCCACTCTATAACAACTCAGAAGAAAAGACATAAGTACTCAACATATCAATGCCAGAAAAGACTCCAAATCCATAAAGCATGATTAGAAATGCAGTCTAGGAACAAATTTACAGAAATCCTGTTTTGATTTACATTTTCTTCAAATATGATAACATGGCTGTGAATAGCGTCAGTTTTTTGTCACTGAGGCTAGTCAGCAGAGGATTTCATTGTTTCTTTCAACTACGTGAGACTACTTGGCAGTTCAATTAACTTTTGAATCAAAAGTACTCATGAGCTTCTAGATAGATTTAAAAACACTGCTAATTTGAGACTACAAGAGTTCAGGGCAGCCTTTTTTGGAACTGAATGCCACCATGTCTTTTGGAGATTTAGAACATTGGATTTAAAGTGATAAGAATAAGAATGAATTTTGGCATAAGTAAAACTGTACCAACATATCTAGCTAGCAAAAGACATTTATCCTGTAGTGCAGGATAATTTGGAGTTATTTTGTATGTTGCATAGAATTGATGCTTTGAAATGCACTTTGTCTTTTCTAGATTCGTTTGTATGTATACATTTTTATAGTACACAAACTCACATCAGTGTGTTGTTTAATAAATGAAATCTTAAAATGTTCTGATCACTGTCACTGTGCTATTTGAAGAAGACCTCTCTAAAAAGCTGATATCAATCATTCTTGTCTAAGGTCTGAAGAGAATGTAACCTGCAAAGGCTGGTAGCTGGGCTATCTGCCATCATTGCTGGCAGCGTAAAGGCTTAGAATACAGCCTTCTAATAGGAGGAATATGGAGAAAAGTCTGTCTGGTTTTTATACGTGTCATGTTTCTGAGATTACTTCATGTAGTTGTGTATGAAAATAGTGATTCGAGACTTCATGATCTTCCCAGAAAGTGTGGCTTTGTGAACTATTGCTCTCCAGGTATGAAACTATCCCTAGTTTTGAAAAATGGCATGGTACAGGGGCTTTAGTCTGTTACCAAGATGAGTAGCAGCCTGGGATAGAGATGCTGATTTTGTTACATGAATATAAAGTGCCAGTACAATAATGCCCCAGTGAGAACAGGGGCAAATTCTATGAGGATGAGGTTAAAATAGATTCATTATTGTGTTAATCAATGCTTACAATCATACCGAAAAGGGAACACTGAATACTTAATACCCAGTTCATAACTGTGTAGCCTATTATTTCCAGAATCTTCCAGAAAACATTCATATTTATTTTCTGTGGATGATGAGATTGTACAGATTGTTAATGATTAGATAACAAATATTTAAAGGGTATACCAGTTTAGTATCTGCTATGAAGCAAATGCGAAACCTCATTTTCAGTGATCGTAGGAAGAATGGAATAAGAGCATGTGAGCAAGAATAATTATTTTAATTCAGCATAGTTCATTCCACATAAAAATGATGACATTATGGAACTGTTCAAAACATCTTATAATAGAAAAATATAATTGTGCTTCTTTTCTTTTTATGCTAACAGGTACTGTTGTCCAAAAAGATCTGTCAGGGAAGGTATACAAAACCGATTTCCTTTGAATGCATATTTAAAATGAAGGCATGATGACAGCTTTCATTTGAGCACTGGACAATTTTTTTTTTTTTTCAGAGTTTGCTGCTGTTCATGCAAAATAAGTTGCTGTGATTGCAACATATGTATTATATGGCACATATGCTACCTCTTAGATAAAAGTGTAGCTCTTGTGGTTCCTAGCATTTTTCTAAGGACATACAGTGTTTAACAGTAACAGATCTTTTTATAATATTTTTGCCATGTTTTTGGCAACTAAATATTTTTTCTTTAACCTTTCTCATTCATAAGTTAAATTTGTTGTTAGAGAAAAATGGAGTGTGGAGGTAGAAAGCAACAGTGTGAATAAGAGTGCAAGAGTGTTTTGACTGGCAGTTTTCTCTTTGGCTACCATTTTGGGTTTCTTTGTTGTAATGCAGGAGGGCAATAAATTGCCAGCTGCAAACAAGGTTCTGTATAGCTATGTATTGTACATGATCAGTTACAGGTTAAAATGCAGGTGTGGCACTTAAGGAATTAGGAATAAGAACTACTGTTAAGAATAAAGTGATTTTATTGTCTAATTTCTAACATATGCAGTAAAATGAATATATTTTATGTCTCTTTCTTTGATTAAGTACAGCCCTCAAATACTTCCCTATACAATGGTGTGGGCTTTGAATTATGGTATATTGAAACATGGTATGAGAACCACACATACACATCACAAAAAGAAAAATCGAAAGCTCCACCCCTGGTACCACCGACTGAACATTTGTTCATGTGAGTTTTCCCATGAAACCATGGGACAAGTCACATAAATGTATTTTAATACACGTGAGCAAGTAGAGAAGTAAGCCTCGGGTTCAGCTTGAACACCAATCAAGCTTCAATTATTTTTTCGTCACATAAATCCTAAGGAAATGGAAGTGGACTTTCAGCCTTCTCCCGCCTACTCCTAGGAATGATCCCATTATACTGGTAGTTCATAAATATGCAGTGAAGCCCATCTGTTCTAGCTTGCAGTTTGAAACAGTGTCTTGTAATTCTTACTGGTGTCTCTAGGTCTGGTCAGAACAGTACTAGGGATAACAACAGAGGTTCATTACCCCCACATGGTCTGCCTTGGGGTGCCTGGGGGGCTCTGATGTGAGTGTGAACCTCTCTATGTCAGTAGGTGCCAGGTGCTTACTCTGCAGCCCACACTTCAAGAGAGGACATGGCTGGGAGCACTGCCTGTGAGCAGGGTTACTTGCTAGGAGGGGCTGTGCAGGGCTGTGCAGGGCTGTGAGCACTCACATCATGATGTTTTCCCAGCTCAGGCCAGAGCACGCAATTATGCCGTCAGGCTCTATCTTCAGATGGAGATGACTTTTTAGACAATCTGTAGATCTGAGTTTACTGTCAGAATTATGAAAAGCCTTGGAAGGAACTCCATAAGTGTTCAAAAATAGCTATTCTTAAGCAGCAACAGAGTAGAAGTAACAGTTTGAGAGATTTTTATACTCCATTACTAGTACATATTTATACAATATAGTGCCTGTCACGGATAATGTACAGCATATTTATCACACGCTATTTTTTAAAAAAGAATCAGTTCTCTGAGTGATGTATGAAATAAATTGCAAATAAACAAGCTGCTGCTTAATAAAACAATTAGTTTTGCGAAGGCTCTCACTGTGCTGTCTGAATTCTTATCAGGCCTGCCTTACAGCTGTAACTTCAGGATATAATAGGAGATTGAATCTTTACAGGCAGTGAAACAGATGATCAAATTCACAAGGGATCGTATCAGGCTTTTTCCAGTACCAAAGAAACATATTAATCCTTGTCACTGTTTTCTGAAACGCTGTGACAGAAATAAACCTGTACTGTAACTCGGCCCTTTTAATGAGCTTCTGGAGTGTAGGCTTTCCACTCAGCACCTGGAAAACACAACAAAACACCTTTTACATTAAGGATGTGAGGTTTGCTGCTGGCTAAATTTGTACACAGAAGTCTATAAACCAGTGCTCAGCCAGCTGGGAAGCAAGAAAGAAAATTCAGATTCTGCCACGAACTTCACAGCCCAATTATCTACTTGGAATCATGGGAGTTGAGCAAACAAATACCAGCCCCTGCTGAGCCTTTTCAGGCCAGCAGCTTATGGGTGATTCAGTTGCATCAGAGGCTTTTAGACTGATCAATTCTTAATCACAAAGCGCAAAAATTATTCTTAGACTCGTGTCAGTTTCTTTGGACACCTTTGTTAACAATCTGCTTCAAATCATTTTTTTAAAAAACCTCAGACACTGTTTTTATTGACTCCCCACTTGTAAAATGTTTATAGCTTGTTAATTTATATTTACCCCCTTACTTTTGCCTGCAAATCAACATCACTTAGCACAGTTTGGTTACACTTTGTCCAAAGGAAATTACAGAAGCCTGCTATGGGGCTAAAATGAAGGAAAGCTGAGGAAAATCAATACACTGATGATTAAACAGATCGTAGCAAATTCACGGCTGTAAGCTGCAGCATGGAGACATCAGTGTGACGCCTATCTAGCAGTTAATGTGCTTTCAGCCAGTTGAAGAAAATTTTGCAATAAGACAAAATGTAACAGAAAAAGAATATAAGCTACTACAGGGCAATGCTTTTTTTTTCGCTCTATGTGAATAGCTCTGATGTTTGTGTTTTATTTTGATATTTGAACTTCAGAGAAAATATAAAAAAGGTTTAGATTTTAGAATAACATCTATTTTTTTTTTTTGTGGAAATCTGCAGTGGTAATTTTAAAGAACTATTTGACTTGCAGTATCATTCACAGCTATTGTAAAAGCTCTATATTTACTGCTATTTTAAAACACTTTTTTCTGTCAGCATATTTTAACTGTGATAATTTCTATTTTAATCTTTCTTTTGCTTTATTTGGAAGACAAAAAGTTACAAGCATGTTTCTGAATGAGTATTCCAATAACAAGGATAATATTTAGTCTAAATTGTATATTGTCTAGGAAATTGATAATGATTTGTCACTAGTCACTTTAAGTAACAGAGAAAATGTAGAACAAAAATAGCTGGAGAATCTGCACTTTCAAAATTTTTTATTTTTGGGGGGAATATATTTAATAGCAATGAATACATATTCATTTAATAGATAAAAAGAGGAGAACAGTCTTGGTAATAATAGGGAAAGATGATCACCATGATGTGGCAAAGATCCCGAGTGAGTGCAGAGATTTTACACTGGTGGAGACTTTTCATTTAAGGACAGGACATGTTTCCTCAATACCACCCACTGGGTGCCTTCAAAGTGCAATGGGAATCTATGCAATGCATGTTTACTGACCAGCAGCCTCATAAAAATAGAATGTGTAAAACGAACTTGCAGTGTTAGTGCCAATTTGTCGCTACTGATAGAAATAGGGATGCCAAGGAAGAATTAATTGCAATCAGAGGGAACTTAACAACTCTGACTTGAGCTGTTGCAAATCAGCATATGCCCATCTTGGTGAATTTCAAGACTTGTATGAGGAGATGGCCCACAGAGCCATCTTATTCCTTCCTCAGAAAGGATATTCAAACAGCAAAGGAGATTATTTCTCACTCTCACACAGCCTGACTCTCTGCAGAAAATGTTCACTCTGGTGAAGAAACATTGCTGAGTTGTTCCTCAATTTTCCTTGCTGACAGCCAGAAGCTCTTCAGTCACATTCCTTGCCACATGCCAGTGTGCTGCTTTCCTCCAATAGTATGGGCAGAAAATACAAAAGTTTTTTTTCTTTATTTTTTTTTTTCTGTGTATGTGTGTGTAAATCTGCAGTACACAGGTGTAAGGGAGTTACCAACTGTATCCACCTTCCTAGCACTTCTTGTAGAGTCCACATGGAGAGCTACCATCACAGCAAAACTAAAACTCTGCTGCCAACTTTCCATAATTGCGTATCACTCAATTTATCCAGAATTATACACGCATAGTCTCATATAAAAAAAATGATAGAAAACTTGGACCTTACTACAAAAAGTTAATGTAAAATACATCTCCATGTACATGCACACTCTTTCATGCAGTTATTCAAAATGACCAAGTTCCTATACTTGTGGCATAATCCTGAAATTTCTGTTTACTTAGTAGTAACACAATAAAAACAGAAAGCGAAATCCCAACCAGTTAACTTGCGTGATAAACTATATGTTGTTGTTGATTTATTTATGTATTTATGAAATTCTTTATTTAACTGATATTTTTAGCATGCAGCCAATCTTTAAAAAATTTGCTACTTTTATGAGAGGTTCTGTACCTGAAATGAAGATTTTTTGTTTTGATTTGCAGCAGGTAAATGCATAGTTCATTATTGAATAGTACCAAATTACTTAAAAAAAAGAACAAGCCACGACTGGTTTTTCTGAGTGGTAATGTCTTGCAGACTGTGGTCAGCTGGGGAGCTGCACATTCAGCACACCGTTAAGATGCTTAAAAATTCACAATAAAATTTACACAGAAGTATTTTCAAAAAATATATAAATACATGCAAATACGGATTTAAAAAAGTTTTTGGAACTTTGTGTAAAAATTCAAGAAAATCATAGCTTCGTTGTGTATTTATGACTATGGTTAAGTTTCAAACAGTACAAGGATGATGAAAATTCAAGGAAAATACAAATATGATAGACATTAAATAATATCAGAAAGTTTAATATCAAAAGTATTATTAGCTTAAGATATTTTTGCTTCAGCATTTCACATGGCAACATAGAGTAAAAATTACAAATAAAATGTTTTTTAACATTTTAACATTAACCTAGTGACATATTCTGTCATTAGATGCATAAAGATGCAGAAAATTAGAAAATTACCTGTGAAAGGAGTTACTTCTTGTGAAGCGGTTTAATAGACTGCTAATTTTGCTGAAAGACAAAACTTCACCTGTGTTTTCTCAGATTATGTATTTAGACCTTTAATGATTGTGAGAGGTGTAGTAAAACATGTCTACACAATATTGATAGATTAAAAAATGAAATAATACCGTCTATCAGAATATGTGGGAAAAGATCCATGCCAAAATCCTCTTGGGTTTGCCAGGTTAATTATACTCCCGGGTATGAAGTTTTCAAGATTTTCTTCAGTTGTGGCATTGAAGGAAAAGTAAAATGAAGTGACAGAACAGATTAGAAGGCAATAACGGAAGGGAAAGTGAATAAACCAAGTGTAAACTTTTGATAGGAAACACTTGTGTAAAGCACTAGTTATGCACTTTCATTTCTTTTTAAAATCCAGCACTTTGATGTAGACAATTAATGTACATTTTTATTTCGTAATGATCCTTATTTGGGAACAAATATGAATATGTTACCTAAGTGTGGTTTTTAAGGAGCAAGTTCCTTCACGTTAGCAATTGTATTAACTTTTATAATTACATTTGCACAAGTGGTTTACATTGAAAAAAAAAAAAGCTGCATATTTAGTTACTTACACTGATTCC
Source organism: Tetrao urogallus (assembly GCF_951394365.1). Lineage (NCBI taxonomy): Eukaryota > Metazoa > Chordata > Aves > Galliformes > Phasianidae > Tetrao > Tetrao urogallus. The sequence continues at coordinate 33,745,843 of NC_136819.1, forward strand.
TATTTGAGTAAATGTTAATTATGAATAGAATTCTATTTAGTTGGTCAAATGCATTTAATTGTAGAAAGCACAATGCTAAATAGTATTGTCAACATAAATATTAATATTTTTCTGATAATACAAAATCCAAATGCAAAGAGGTGTATTGTGGTGTTTCATGATAGTAGGTACCAGCTACAAAAATATTTGAAATCCTTCCAACAATAACTTTTTTTTTTTTTTTTTTACTTTCTAGGACTTGCTAACATCTGATCATCAAAATTTTGGATTGTTTCTCTCTTAAATCAGATTTGCCTCCTACAATTTTCCTTATAAATTAATTGTTACGTGGTTATTTGTTAAAGAATCTCCCCCATGTGAAAAGCAAAATCTCAGTAGATGTGGATTTTACACTGCACTAGATCAATCCCAATACCAGTAAATGGATATTATTAAACAGCATGGGGTAGTGCAAACTGGGAAAGAAAACTTGTAGTGTGCTGCCTTTGAGCAGACCTGGCTTGCATGCTGTGACAGGGCAATTGTCGACATGCTTTTTCATGCCAATCTGCAGCTTTTTCAACTTTAGATGCTATGGCAACCAGGGTTTAACAGACTAAGCAGCTAACAAGCTTCCCTGATGGAATTGTCTGGTTGTATGATTGCCTTGTCTTAGTGAAAATACAAAATAGACCAAAGACGCTTTTGGACATTTGTCAAACTGATTATAATTTGGACACTCAGATCATAATTATCCGTTATATATTGCATAGTATTGACCAGCAGTGTTTTCCACAGTGTCTGTAGAGAGTACAAGTGCCTTTCTGTACAGCCTATTTCCCATAGAAAGAATGGGTTTTGGTTAATCTGAGTTGGTCAACATGGCAGGTGAGATTATGTGGACTGAGAAAATAAATGCTCCTAGCCCAAATATTTTTCCTCCTTTATTTTTTTTTTTTTAATTTTCTCTGTGATTTAAGATTTAAAAAAAAAAATAAAGAAGATGGAAAGAAATTATAAAGTAACATGGCTATTTTCAGACAAAGATAACACAGAGAAACTACGTTTTCAAGACACTTTTTAGAAAGTCTCTGTGTTTTATGATGTGCATTATTAGGAAACCAAGTTCTTTCTGTTGGCCCCAGTGAATGATATGTGCATCTTACATTCCTGTTCAATTTTTTTTTTTTTTTTCTCACAAGGAAAAGGCATTCACCATGAAACACAGGCCTGAAATTATGTAGGTCACTCCAAAATTAATACCTTCTATATACTTCCATGGAAACTACAGGAGGTACAAAGAACGCAATAATACTGTTTAACAGAGCAAATTCTTAGCTACAAAACATTATTTTTCAACATAGTCATCACCCTTAGCTATGTATTTTCACCAGTGATGAATGAGAGCCTGTGTGGCCCGCTCATAAAAATCTGCGTCTGTGGAGATGATCCACTCTTACACAACTGCTACAATATCATGATTGCTATGAAAATGTTGATCACACTGTCCATTTTTCACTGGCCAGATGGAAACCAGAAGACACCAAATCTGGACTATATGGTAAGAGTGGTAGAACAGTTCAGCCAAGATTGACAGTGTGCTCCACGATCAGCCAACTGGTATAGGGCCTGGCATTACTGATTGCAAGAAAAAGATTGTCTTCTTTAGCGGAAGTTCGAGCCTTCAGCTAAGTCAGAGTCATGATGTAGTGGTCAGAGGTGGTGGCTTGTCTAGGTTCCCGGAAACCCAGAAGGACCAAACCTTTCTTATCCCAAAAGACAATGTACATCACTTTTAACCAAGGGCTGCACCTTGAATTTTTTATTTGATGCATAAGTTGTACATTGCCATCCCACGGACTGCCATTTTGATTTCAGCTTGTGATACCATGTCCCATCACTGGTAATGCTGCAATCTAGAAAACTGTCACCTTCAGCCTCATATTGATTCAATGAGTCCTGACATATATGTGTATTGTACATGGTGTTCTTCCTGTTCCCCTGTGAGCATTCATGGAACCCACTTTGTGATATTCCAATGTTGCCATCATTCATTCCCATGCACTGAAGTTGATATTCAGTTCCATACACAGTTTACTGGTCATAATCTGCTGATTTACAAGGATGAGCTGATCAAGAATATCTTCACTGTGTGGTGTGTTAACAATTCTTTTGTCCAAAAGAGAGAACTCAGACACATATTTTTTCTTGAGAAATACCAGAAATATCTCATACATTCTTTTAGGGCAAACCACTTTGATTCTTTTGCAGTAGGCAGCAAAAAGGCTTTGGGTTTCAAAGAATATCTGAGTTAACAACTGGACATGTGAACAAGCACGATTCTTGGAAATATATTGCCAAAGATGTTCCTGATTTAAGGCATTAAGTATCCTACATTTTGGGTATCATCTGTGAGGCTAGCAAATATCCAGCTAGTTCATTCTTCCCTTTAGGCAACAGAGTTGTTTATGATGTTATGTGGAGTACCTGTGGAATACCATAGAACCATAGAATGTTTTGGGTTGGAAGGGACTTTTAAATCATCTAGTTCCAAACCCCCTTGCTATAGACATGGACACCTCCCATCAGACCACACTCTTCCAGTTTAAACGTATTTCCCCTCATCCTTTCACTACATACCCTTACGAAAAGTCCCTCACCAGTTCTCCTGTAGGCCTCCTTCAGACACTGGAAGGCTACTGTAAGGTCTTCCTGGAGACTTTTCTTTGTGCTGAAGAGCCCCAGCTCTCTCAGCCTGCCCCTTTTGGGTGAGGTTCTCAAGCCCTCCAATCAACTTCACGGCCCTCCTCTGGACCAGCTCCAACAGCCTGATTTCTTTCTTGTGTTGAGGGTTAGAGAACTGGATGCAGTACTCCAGGTGGGCTCTCATGAGGGTAGAGTAGAGGGGCAGAATTACCTCCCTCATCCTGCTGGCCATGCTTCTTGTGATATAACCCAGGACACAGCTGGCCTTCTGGGCTGCAAGCACACATTACCAGACCAAAACCTCATCCTCAAAACTTCATGAGTTAATGTTTAAAAAATTATTCTTACAGGAGAAGGTGAATATAATGAATGGGATATTGCAATCAGAGCATTCTTGTAAATGTTGGAAAGGAGTTCATTCTGTTCCTCAGTGACAATATATATCCAAAAAACCTATTTCCTTAAAGTGCATTGAAAAAAAGGAAAACTTTTGTTTACTGAATGTGTAAATTTTTTAGAAATTCCAGTATATGAGATACTGAATTCACACATGGCTCAGTTTGAAAAATCTTCAAGAACAGCCACGCAGAAAACTTTGAGAAATCCAAAAAAGGTCAAAACCATCTTTTTTAAGCCAGTCATCTGTATTTCCATTCTGTTGGCAAGCAAGATAAGGTTGTAGTCTTTATTTCGATGTATAAAACCCAGGTGAGACTTCTTAATTTCTTCCTCACAAGAATGATTATGTTTGTCTTTAGGAGATGTTTATTTAATGTAAAAATTTTCACTTGAAAAAAACCCTTTTGCTTTGGAATACAGATATATTCATAACTTTAATCTCTTTTTGCACTTTCTGTGAATGAGTGAAGAAACTAATACAGCTTTTGGAAGACTGATTTTTGAAGTCTTTTGAAAAAGTTTTTTGTTGTTGTTTACTGAATGAGAAACAGTCCTACAGTGGGAATAACTAGCTTTGTCTGTGGAAAACCATATCTATGGTTTGTGTCACCATTTTTGAGGATGATCTCTTATGATAAGGTCTTTATGTCCCTGGTTTCCAGTTTCTCTCTGTCAGGCTTGGAAGTCCTATTTCTTTGTTGCCAGAACTTCTTTTCCTTACCACCCCCCCCCCCTCCCCCCCCCCCCCGTGGTGGCTTTTGATAAATGTCTAACATGTGGAGAGGCTTGCTATTCTCAGGCATTGTCTAACTATAATACAAGCCATTAGCCTCTTCTTGACCATCTGACACAGAACATGCACCACCAATGCTATGTTTAATGTCCACTGTGCCTTCAAGCAGAAGAGACAAATTTAGGGTGTCACAGTTGAATAAGAATAAAGCAAATTAACGTATTGTTAAACTTCCTTAGAATAATGGCATTCTGTGACTGCAGTAAGCTTCCTTTGGAAAAATATAATGATGGAAAAAGCTGACCAAAACTTAAACTACAGAAGTGACATCAAGACATATTTAGCAATGATAATCATAGATCTGTCAAATACACAAACTCTCTTCAAATCTGGAATTAATATAGAGTTGCTGTTTAAGGTTCACCTACTTGAATCCAACTCTCCTACAAGAGTTATTTAATATATGTTACATTAAACAAAATTGAGAAGAATTGTCAGTAAATGTAGTAAATTTAGTAAAAAGCAAAGAAACCCCACATTTTATTCAGATTCTTATTTATAGTAAAAGAGGTAGTATCTCTTATGACAAAAATTCAGTCAAGAAGAAGCTCTAGTTTTTCACATATTACATCCTCATAATACTTCCAATCATTAATGTTAAGTTTGTAAAAAATTTTGAATCTTCAGTTAAAATATTTTGGATTTTTTCCTATCTTAATTACTTTGAATCTCAATTCATGTGTCTTATTCAAAGCAATTGTTAGAATATATACAGATGAAAAAATATTTTTTAAGAGCAAATGCAAATTTATACATAGATACGCATAAAATATCAAACATTAAGAAAAATCCAAATAGTTAATGTACATTAGAAGTTAGAAAATACATTTATTTCAAGCATTTCAGTATATATGTGGAGATATGTTAAGGAGTGTTAATTCTGCTTTTATATAGTGTATACATAGATTTTTGCTTGAAGATTTGTTAAAGACGTAGGCATGTCACTATGTAAGCTGTGTAACAATAGAATCAAAGGAATTAGCACAGAACTTTCAGCTGCTTTTCTCATTTGTGATACAAACAGAGGATTTTGAGCTGAATGTAGTGCTTCACCCAGATTACTCTATTTCCACTGCGATAACCACATCATTATAATTTCCATTTTTCACATTTACCTACTTGCCATGTCTGGCATTTAAACAGTTGTTAATTTTTGGAGGGGAGAGAGAATGTAAACTCCTCTTTCCCTTGAAATGCTTGTCAGTGAGTCAGAAGCAATGTAATATATTATTTGCACTTTGCAAGGATTCTTTCTTTCTTATTAGGAAAGAATATTAAAATACATTTCTCAGTTTCTACAAAGGCTCAGTTTCTATAAAACAGTTATTTCCAGGAGCCTGGAATGTTTAGCTGGAGTGTGCATGACTTTGTTTGCTATTTCTAGAATATATTTTATCAACATCTTTTTCCTACATTTTACATTTTTCAAAATGTCACTGTTTCTGTGTGATATACTAAGTAAGGACCAATTAACTGTTGATACTTTCTGCCAAGAATAAATGTTGCAATATAGCATCTATACGGGACAAAGTAAATATGTCATGATGGAAATGCAGAAGCTGCCAGGCTGCTGGTGAGTAATACATCTTGAATGTTACCTGAAGACATGAGTCAGATACTAATTATTAATGTAGAATCTGCTATATGAATAGTAGAAATTAGGAAGAAAAAATGTAAGAAATAATGCCAAAATCTTAGTTGTACTTTTTTTCTAGGGAAAAACGCATCTTACATGTTTTCAAAATATACTCAATTTGGGAAATTTTTTAACTTGAATTTTACAGTCAAAATTGATTCATTACCATCAGGCCGAAACACTCTTAGTACCTACTGTGCAGACTGAAGCAACACCAAGGCTACTCCATTCAGATGAGGCAGTGATAGGGAATAGAAGGGGATTTTTTACCTCATCCTCATCATCTGAAAGAGATCTAGAAAGGGTGTGTGGATGTTTTTGTCTTTTTTTTGATGGAGGGTGAGGGGGGGTGGGGGAGGAAGAGAGGGAGATGGGAGGGGGTGAGGGGGTTAGCAGGGTGTTGACTTGAAGGTAGGGATTGTGGCAGAAGACAATTGACATGTACTGACTAGTTGTCCCTGTTCTTTGCTTATGAGTCCAGAAATGACGAGATCAGGTGAAAACTGAAAATATCAGTACATCTCCTTTATATAAATGTTATATTGTAATTATGTTATATAAAGTATATAAATGTTATATTATTATGTATATATAAATGTTAGGCAGAAAGCGTAATTCTTCCTTAAAGATTGTATTAGTAACTTTTATCCATCATTACTGCTATGTACAAATAGAATTTATTTAGGTTAGCCAGTAGAAATTTTCTCCTCCTCTAGTATAGACCAGAACCCTTTTCTTATGTACTGTAGTGGGATCTGGATGATGAGACTGACAGTCCATAGTAATTTGGATAAAAGTAAATTTCTATTACAGCTGCTTCTGCACATTATTTTCTTCCAAAATTATGTTATCTCCCTATATATACAAACATCTAAAAAAACCGTAACCACTGGATGTTTAACATTACTTTAAGGTAGTATCTGGATTTCAGGAATTTCTGCAGGAAGTAGAAAAAGGAGGTGATATACTGAAGTTGATTGTTTACTACTACTACTATTACTACTACTACTACTACTACTACTACTATTATTATTGTAATTATTATTATTTTAAGTTACTCAGGTGTTTGTCCCCTGATAATTAGAAAGATAAGGTTTAACCAGAAGTGTAATCTTGTTTTGCCAGGATTCATGACACGAGCTGATCACTTGAAAGTAAAAGGTTATTTTAATGTAGTGAGCTAATAAGCAATTCAAGTGGTGGCATGGTATATGTAATTTTCTTCCACAAAGCTGCTTACTGAAAGGCACAAGCTCTTCTGGAGATTGTTTTCAGAATGGGCATTGTCTCTAGAAAACTTCAGTACAATTCAGTAATTCTGCCAGTGTCCAATTAATTATTTGGTGATACAGATCTATTTGTGGGAGTACACCATCAAGCTCAGCCAGCCAAGGAAGCTTGACTTTGTCTAATGTGGCTATGTCATCTGTAATTGAACTCTGCTCTCATCACTTTAAGACACTACCCTAATAGACTACTTCATGCAAGAAGTTTTAAATAATATCCTATGAGGTAAAACATATAGGAATAAATAACAACGAGCATGTCAGGAATTTTCTGTTCTGATGGCATTACCACTCCAAACAGTTGCTTTGATGGGCCCCAGGATCTGTGATATATTTCACTTCTCAAACTTCTTAGACTTCTAATATTCATCATATTTTGGTAAAGAAGAATTGCAATATTAATTGATTCTTTCACTCTGGATAACTAGCTGCTTAAAGTGTTTTACAAGGAACTACACGTTTTGAAAGTTAAATTGACCGAATGTTGAAAATAGCTGTACTGCAATCAGAACTCTTTTCTCTAGTACAAGGACCTTCTAATACTATTGGGAAATGATGTATATAACACAATACATGAATGTTGCTTTAATGTGTTCAATAGTACAGAAGAATGTAGTAATTAGGCACTAAGGGATTCTTTTTGCAGTGGTTTGATGAGGCGGTCAATTACCTGTGCTGTATGACAGCAAGTGGTACAATCGGTTTAACTTAATAAGTACACTAATGAAAAAGGCCACTGTGATATACATTAGTTGCACTGAAAAGGTTCTTTATGGTTAGTACTAAAGTAAAAACTAAAATATCAATTAATTTAATTTGTTTAGAACACTTTACAATTTACACATCATCAAATCTTTTGGTATCACAGATTGTACTGTACATTAAGTAAATTATAAATGTCTCACTAAAAATGAATATTTGGCCACAATGGCTACTTAAACAAGTTTAAAGGTAACAATTTAACTAGAATTTGCTTTTAACTGGGGCTCTTAAACTAAGATTGATAGTTTTTTTAGAAGAAATAATGCATACTGATTTATATAAAATGCTGTTCAGTGTGTTTTTCTTTTTGTATTAGATTTAATGAATAGATACTCTTTTTTTTATTCTGTGGTACCCTACCATTAAATGATACCATCATTTTTTTCTTCTGCTTAAATAAATTCTCATTCTTGTCACCTACTATCTGTACAGGGAGATTTGAGACATTATTCCTAATTGAGATTTTTACTGAATATGTTTTAAAGGTAAATTTGTTTTATTCTTTCACCCACTATTTAAAAAGATTTTTCACATTTTTATCTTCTAAAGGAATTGTCAATGAGAAACTAAAACTGCGTAGACTATACATTAAAATCACTTTAGTTTTTAAGCTGTCATGAACTGTTTCAAAAAATGCTAAGTTGCTATTGTTTAATGTCTGTCATTTTATAATGCTTTAGGAGTTATCTATCCTGTAAAATTATTAACTGATGCTAAAATTGCCTTGTAAGTATTAGGACAATAGCAATTTTGTAACAGCTGGGACACTGCCAATGTAAGATAAGTACATTTTGCTCTGTAGATTCATAAAGTGCTTTGAAATGGTTTGTAACTGATGGATGGATGCATTTTCTAAGTGTAGAAAGCAATATTTTGTAGAGGGAAATGGCTTGAAAGCTGACACACATGCATGCAAATGCCATTCTCCTCAGTAAGTAATTTGCTTTTTCTTTCAAAAGCATAAATGGCATAGTTAGACACATTATTTTGTATATTGCACATAACAATACAAGATGCACAAAAACAGCAAGTACAAAACATTTCATATTGATAGAGGAACCCATGGCTGTAGTATATGATTAGCATAAATGTATACACACTGAAGAAATGCCTTCAGGATTAAAAAGTAGGGCTGAAAACAGGAAAAGTTCTTGCAACTTCAAGAAACGAAAATATTTAGAATACACTTTTTTATTCAGTCTTTTACATTTTAAAGTTAATTAAGCCACATAGGGCCTAGATTGCATCTTACATACGTCCAATAATCCATCCGACTACCCCTATATCAACCTTTTACCTTGAAGACAAATCAATTAAAAAGTTTTTATACTTCAAAGATTAAGAAAAAAAAAACTGGGAGATTTTTACAACCATACGTATTTTGTTTTGTATTAAGTTTGTTTTCTTAGAACCACTAATTGTTAAAGCTGATTTCTGAGTTATCTGATCATATCAGTATTTTGTGTCACTATATCATCTTGTCTTCTGCACTGTAAAATCAGTGCTGGTGATGAAAACTTTTGGCCAAATTCTGCAATGATCTTTCATGTAAAGTCATATTCATTAAACCTTGGCCCTTGGAGATTCCCATACATACACAGATCTCCAACCTTGAGGAGTCCCAGACTCATTGAACAGCTGAGAATAATACAGACATGAAGGAATCTCATTCTCAGCCTGGAAATTGATTCCCAGTGAAATCACTGGAATACCAGCTTCAATAGTTCTACTCAACATGAATAGAGGCAACATGTGGCCTTATTATTTAAAGAAAGGAACATTCCTTTCCTAGACACCTGTTAAATTTCTCATTCGACAATTATTGTAATTGTGACCTCTATCGTTCACTGTTTCCACTAAGATTTCTGCTTCTACATCATCTGCTTTCTTAATGTATATATTCCCATTAGATACAAAACAGCCATTAATTTTAATGGGATCTATGCTTGGAAATGGAGTGAGAAAGATACCCTGGAGATTTTGTCATATCTTTAAATTCAGTAACAAAAAAATTGATTTGAGCTAAAATTTGATAATGAATGCACACTGTTGAAGAATTAAAATTTAAAACATATTTACATACTTCCTGAATTTATATTAAGAAGGATTGAAACAACACTTCTACTGGATTGTGTGGCAGATTTCATGCTGCATCTGAAGAAATACAGTTAGATTGGTGATACTGGAGGACACAGAGTAGGGTGAATAGCTCATAAAAACAGCTTATCTAAAAATTTGTTTCTTTTTTTTTTTATTCCTTGTGTGTGAACTGATGTTTTCTTCTGAAATATATAGTTTTTTATAACATAAAACATTTTTTCCCCATTCCTCCATAGTTAAAATTCAAAAGTTGAACTGCAAAGTTTACTAATCACCACGTAGTTTTAATCTATTCTTGGATTTGATACCTGTAAAAGGCATGAAACAAAAACATGAAAATGAGCTATTTCTTGGGCATAAGATATTTAAAACATTTCATTTCACTCCTTCCTTCCTTCCTTCCTTCCTTCCTTCCTTCCTTCCTTCCTTCCTTCCTTCCTTCCTTCCTTCCTTCCTTCCTTCCTTCCTTCCTTCCTTCCTTCCTTCCTTCCTTCCTTCCTTCCTTCCTTCCTTCCTTCCTTCCTTCCTTCCTTCCTTCCCTTCCTTCCTTCCTTCTAAAAAATATTTATTTTTTGAAGCTTTTGAATATCTCCTATTAGAATTATTGTCAGATTTTTTGACTGTGAAATTTTGGCAAGATTACAATACAGCTGTATTTGTCTGGTAAGAATAAACCCACAAAAGAAAAAATCCATCATAGGAAGTGTCTATCCTTCAGAAGACATGGCTATCTCTTCATATATTAAAAATTAATAAAACCTATTTATAATAGAAATTATTACCATTATTATTATTATTGCTACTGTAAGTCCTGTTTGTAACTCTTTAACATTTAATCTGAAAATACTATGTTATTGTGAAGGAGCAGTTTATAGAAAGAAATGTGAGAAAAACATTAATCAGAAGCTGGCAAACAGTCAGCATAGTGGTGAGAATTTGATGGTAAACAATCCGAAAAATTGCCAAATTGAAAAGTTCTTACGACTCCCACTTTCAGGGGCTACTTGGACACTTTGCAACATTTTAAAAATGTTTGTGTTTTTAGTAACAAGTTGTGATACTGAATCACCAAAAAGAGTAGTTCAGATATTTATCTATATTGAATCTGCCCTAAAGAGAAAACTCAGAGCTGTTTGTCACCAGAGATTATGGCTGCAATACATTAAAACCTTCTGTGACTTTCATTAGCAGGCGTGACTGCAGTCAATACGCAGAAACTGTGCCTTGGAAACTAAAATTTTTTTATGTATTATGCATTCAAGTTTTGAAATGTCCACGGAAATGATTTGAAAAAGGTACAGTAAGCTTTAATCATAACAGGAACTGAAATGAGAAGAAAATCTTAGTGATACTTTTTAGAATACTCTTGCTTGCCACAGTCATAAATCCATTATTTTCATTTGCCATTTTTGGACCGTGACTAAACAGCTACCTGTATGAGACTGATATGAGCCAGTAAGATAGTGTTAACTAAATCATTACTCCCAGTGAATCATTGACAGGTACATTCATAGATTGAAATTATAAAGGGTGTGATGCTCTGGCAGGCTTCTCTTACTTTCGCAAATTATAACTTTTGCACATCTGCCATACTTCCATCAACAATAATTTTCTAATTTTGCACATACTAAAGGAATTAAGTCTAAACAATCTCAAAATAGGTCAATGTTTCATGTCATCTCCTTTCTGCAAAACAGAGAAGCAGAAAGACAGAGGTTAGGTGCTGATAACTTATGTATCCTCCGAATGAGCCTCTTGACCTTCTATTAATTTACACGCAAGCCTTGTCTTCAGAAGACTGGGTTCCCTTCAGGCTGAAATAAGGTATCAGTGGAATAGTCTTGATACAGTGTATTGTGATGTGGTCTACAGTGTAAACTGTATGATGTATCAGGAACTGTTACATCCCTTTCAGTACCTAAGAACAATTTCAGGGGCTGCTTTGAGGCTTCTTAAACTTAAAATTAGGTGCAGCTTGTGCTCTCTCATTGCCTTAGTCATAGGCAGAGATGGTGGGTCATCTGGGATGGATCTTGAGATAATTATTTAGTTTAGTGAATATAAATAAATAGAGCCAGAATGATTTCAGGGGCCTTTTGACTCCCTCCTTCCCTCCTTCCCTCCTTCCCTCCCTCCTTTCTTCCTTCCTTCTGATAACATGATGTCACTGTTTTTTCCCTGCACATGTACTGCTTGACTCCTTGTTATTTCCCTTCCAGCCTGTTATAATATGTGTGTTTCACTTTTCTCCAAAATATGTCCTTTAGATGCACGCAATACATGGTTTATCAGTGAATAAAGGAAAGGAGCCCCATGTACTACATCTCAGCACTGAGCTGTACAGGCTGTATCAGTAGAGCATGTGGGTCTTCCTGTTTTGAGAGCTGTTAACTGTTAGGTAGAACAGTAATCTGGGGATGCAATGGTAAAGAAGCGTAACTATTGCATTAGGAAGCATCATCCACAAAATGAGAAAAGTTGTCAAATAGAGCTGTCACTGATTGGCTGCCAAGCAGATAAAACTTGTCTTCAACACAGTTAAGAGGGAAAAGAAGAATATAAATATTCTGGGAAGTTAAGAAAATCATTCTTAGAAGACAGAATTCAGGATGCATGGCTGTGTATTGTAATTACAGTTTTCAAAACTATAATTATCAAATGCATTCCTTTCACTTCCTGCAAATTAGAGGTCTGAGTTGCTGAACCTGACAGCATGAAAAAGCAAAAATTTTCACCATGAATATTTTTTGTTTATCTGATAACTGAATTTCTTCTGTGCCAACAGTTTATGGGTTGGTTCAGCCCAGTTCCATGAACAGTGAGGAGGGATTTCACTAATCTACAGCTTTGGAAAAGGGAAACAGGGGATCCCAAAATAATAAAAAACAGTGGTAATGATCTGAGGAGAAACAAACTAATTTACTAAAATACTGGAATAAAGATAACACACTATAATACAATATAATTAGAAATGAAGCTAATAAGTCAAATATGTGTCTAATAAGTCAAAGAGTGTCTGGAAGATGTATAGGCCTCACCATAACACTGAGGTGAGATGTGCAGTCCAGTTGAGCAGCAGGGAGGAGAGCCTGACAAAGAAGAGCACATCAGGTGACCTTGCCAGGGGTTATACTCTCTGACTGCAAATCCCCCTGGGGTATGTAGTTCTTCTCTTCTAGACAGGTACTCAGAACTGGAGTATTAACACTTTAACTCCCAGTGCACTGCATGATGTTACGATGTAGAATACTGATAACCAAAAACATAAAACCATGGCATCCAGATTTTTTTTCTTCTTCTGGTTAGATACAATTATTTCTCCTAAAATTCAGTGAGATTGTAGCTATAATCTTAATCTTAATCTTAGTCTTTGGAATGCTATCATAGAAGACAAAATAAAGGCTACTGTATGAGTCTGAATACTCCCTCTCTAAGTTATCATTATGGTTATCTGTGCATAAGGGGAATCAAACCACAGATATGAGCACAAAGTTTTCAGTTTTACTGAATAGTACAGTAGCGACAGCATAAGATTTTAAGGTTGTTATATTTCCATACTACTACTACAAGAAACCTTGAAGAACATATTACTTAAAGCATTTCCAGATAACATTCTCCAAGTTTCCATATCATTAAGCTGCTAACACTGTAAAAGAAATCAATACATAAAATTTTTCTGCTTTTCCATATATCTGAGGCAGCATCTCACTGAAGAGTTTCATGGTCACGGACTTCCACAGTTACGTAATATATTAACTAAATAGTTAATATTTGCTGAATCGTTTCCTAATTATGATACTGGATTATGATACTGGAACAAGTTGCTCCCCTACCAATCTTGTATCTCCCTTCCACACATTACTTCCATTCTTAATTATATTTTCCTGATAAAATCTATCAGATTACATGTAGTCCTGTGCCTGATTTTTTTTTTTTTTTTTTTTTTTTTTTTTTTTTTTTTTTTTTTTGTGTGTGTGTGTGTGTGTGTGTGTATTCTGTTTTTCAAGGATAGAGAAAAGTGGAACCAACTGTCTGGGAGTGATAGAAACTTCTGAATAGCACTTCCTATAGGGAACAGAAAGTGATGCCTAGAAATGTACTGATGGGAGAAGAGCCTTACTTTCCTCTACTTGTAAATATGTTAACATATTTAATTACATATATTATATAATATAATCATTATATATAATATTATGTACAAATTTAGTACAATTTATCAATGTCTACAGTATTAACACATATATACATGTAATATGTATAACCTATGTAATGTATTATACTAATAAATGTAATATTCATAAGATTAATTAAATGCTAATAAACTTAAATCCTTTGTGGATCTTTCAGACTGCAGACATCTGTGCACCCAAATAGAGCTTGTGAGAATTACACAGACCAGTTCAAAATCAAAGGCAATTGCTATCTCTTAATACTGCCTAGTTTGCACAACTTTTGTAAGCTTGGTAGCATTATAGACACTCAATCCATGGCACATCATGGTTTTATTTGATTTTGGTAAGTTCATGTCTGCCTTGAGAACAAAATTATTTTTTAATATCACTTTCAATTTTGCTTCTACAAATGTGTAGTGAGAAAGATCCACTCATCAGAATGGTAACTGATTAACTAAAAGGTTTTGGGTGTGATCAGAACCATAGCAGGATAATTACTTTGAGCAGAAAAATATTGCTAGAATTGGTCTATCTTGTGAAGCTGTGATAAGGGAGAGTAAGCTGGGAGTAGATTGTTTTATTCGTATGTTCTCAAGTTTTGAATAGGAAACCTCATGAGGATACTAAGCTGTAAGGCAATCTAGTTCAGTATGTGAATTTTAGAGCAGTTAAAAAGTCAACTTTGTGAGAACTAAGTTCTCCACACTACCTGCAAATGAGATAAAGTTCTGCTATCACAATACAGGCCAGACTGGGCCACCTAAGCTGGTGTAGGAATCCAAGGAAGAAATAAAGCACCAAACATAGCACAGCAGCATGTGAGAGACACTTAGAAAACAATTTTCATGGTATTTATTATAGATCTCTAAACTGGAAAATGAGCAAAGGATAGAAGAAGGAACATTACAACAGGTTCTATATTGTAGGTTATTGTGTTTTCAGCTGTGATGAACATGATAATGAAGTCAGCTGAGCAAGAGCATAAAGGTCCCATGCTGACAAGAAAAAGACATCCCCAAGGATAAACTAACAGAGATGTTTTAACAACCACAAGTACAGTAACACAGACTAGATTGTCACTAGTGACACTGAAGAAAATAACCAAGTAACCAAAAATAAAGTTTAAGCTCCAAATGTATGTCCCTGGTATCTCTAAAAGGGAAAATAAATAGAGAATTTACGTTTAGGATTCTGAGAGAATTGTTAGAAAGCACATGCATTTACCAAATTACAGTATGCTGACACAAATAACAACAGAAAAGAACACCATTTTATCTGGTGCTAAACTGGAAAACTGGATTAGTAATGAGGGGGAACAGTCATGCGGTTTCTCCTAGATGGCAAACTAGAATAGTTTGAGATTAAATTTGTGTTGTATTGACACTGCAGGCATAATGTGCACACAGATAAAGTCAACACTTCATAAAACTATGCAAGCCTGGAATATGTGCCTACAAATTCTTTCTTACAAGCCTTAAATGAGTAATCCTTTTGAATCAGTGCCTTGAAGGAGGCTAGAGGACTAGGGCTCCTTTGTCCAGCTGGGAATTTGAACCATCCAGAATTCAAGGCAGTGATTTTGAAGAAAAAATTTACTAAGGTCTTGTGAAGCCATGAACATTTTTAGAATCTGATAGTAAAAGTCACAACTTCATTTTCTGTTTCTAAATGATCTATATTGTTGTTTGAAAAGATACAGTAAACTCCAAACATTACTATGGACTTGTGGAAACCATAAAATTTATTTATCCTACTCATGTGTGTGACATGGGTCACAATATTGTACCTCTTACACTCCTCTTTCCTACTTATAAAAAAACCTACATTCCTAAGGAATGATGGGTAATTAACAAATTCTACTTGTATTAACATATTTTACCAAGAAATACAATCCTCTAATTTTAAAAAACGTTTCATATTTTAAATTCCCTCCATATGTAAGGGGAAAAAAATTTATTTATTTAATACCGAAGTTTCATGGATAATCTCAAGAGATTTGCCTTCAGTGCTGGAAAAATTCAGCAAGCGACTTAATAAGTGGATATATTTGAGTAGGAGTTTAAAGCATTTACTTTTTTTATTTTCATTTTGAAAAATTTTTGCTTCTCAGACTAAACAAAAATCAGATAAATGGATCCCACACACTACTTTTACCAACCAAAGGGATAAACCAAAAGGATGTGGCCATGGTGCCACATCCAAAAACATGGAAGTAACTGGAGCAAATGTAAGCCTGCAGAGAAAATGTATAACAATATTTTAGCACTCATTAAAAATGAGCAAGACAGTCAATTTTTCTTAGTCGTTATTATTCATTACACAAAGATCTTGTCCTGAGACAAAATCCCATCTCGATTAAGGTCAGAAGCAAATTTCCTGCCTCCTTCAATGAGAAGGAGGTAACATTTATTTTCAAGCATAATAATTTTTTTCTTGAAATCCAACCCTGTAGACAGTTAATTGCTTTACAGAGTAGTGGAATTTTAAGTTTAAGGATGCATATCATACAAAAACTTGAAACCTTGATGTGAAATAAGTGATTACATAGTTTGGCATAATTGCAATATGTCACAAAAAGACAAGCTGTTAAAAACTGCATTAGAGCTGGCAAAGTGAACACCTCTGAAGTACAACCAAAATGGTGTCATGCTTGCAACAGCAACACATATGTTCCAGAACATAGATTGCATCAGAAAAAAATAAATGGAGTTTCTTTGTCAAAGAAAGAAATCATCTGCTATTCTACCTAAACACAGCAAAAACTTTATTTATTACTGGATATGGTATTTGTACTGACTACATTCAAAGCAAGAGTGTTTATAGAGACATACAGTTCAAAAGGGGAAAAAAGGAAACAGAAGGAAGGATCCATTGGACCTGGACCTGATTTTCAACTACAACAGCTGATACTACTGCCCGGTGGTTAGCATGACTGATGGCTGCTCTGTACCCTCCCCACTTGAAAAAAAATTCTAGAGGGCAACTTCTGCTCCCATGAGTGTTCCTGGAACTTCTGATTTTATTATTACCCTTAATTATACAAAATTCCTCACCTCAACAAATTAACATTAGTTAGCCTTTTCTGGAGCTATAGCTGAACCAGTGATTGTATATTCTATTTTCTCAAATTCTTTCTTGATCTGTTCTTAATTAACAACTACATTTGAGCTTGTATAGAGAGTCTGTACTCTCCACGCATCTTTGCTTACTTAGCTGAGTATCTCAGTGAAGACTAGTCTGCATTTTCAGGTAGCACACGTCTAGGAATTTCAGGTCCTCTTCCATGAGTTTTGTTCATAGGCTTTCAAAAGTATCATGGGTAGCTTACATAAAGTCACATACAGACCTCTCATTTCCTCACTATTTCCTTGTGTTAGCAATTTCTATATACTGTCCTGAGCACTGAGAAGCAACCAGTAAAGCACACTGAAGAAATCAGATTATTAGCCAGCTCATTTAGACTTGCATGTGCCAATTCTGGTTACTGTAAATAACACATTATTATAATAGCATTTCAGATAGCACACCATATTGGCTCACTTCTAAAACTGACTGGGAAACAGCATGACATGAAACAATTGCAAATATATCATACACCACAGCTAGCCTAAAATGGACTTTGACAATTTGCAGGGCAATTACAGGACAATTTACAAACTTAAGGTTTTGCATTCATCTGACCAGAATACGAAGACAAGAGAGCATTGTCTCACACAGAAAAGATTGGTCAGATTCTTTGTTCCCAAATTCCTTTTGCTTGAAGTTTTACTTACAGATCCCCAAAGCTGTAATTTCCAACAACTGGGCCTAGAACCCTTCCTCAAACAAGAGGTTTCCTTCAAATTGAGCCTGCAGAATTTATACATTCAGTATAAAATCATGTGTTCTTTCAAGCCTATTCCCTTGCTTTTTTTGTGTGTGTGTACTCCTCTTCTTGAGGAGAAACAAAAGTCTACTATAAAGATTCTATCTAAGAAGTGAAACTTTGCCTACAGATTCTGTCTTGTTTTCTGCTATATTTCCTAGTTTAGTTTGTTCTGTTTGTCTGTGAAGTTTTCCTAGCCATATTCTGGTGATTTTTTTTCTGCAGATTTTTGTCTCCTGGCCTTATCAACAGCTTTCTTCTTCTCCCCAGAGATATTTGATAGTACATCTTGGAACTGTAGGCTACTCTACTGCTCAGGTCTTTATAGAAACTTCCAACACAAAGAGCATCACAGGCTATCTTATAGAATACGTATATATGCAAATCCATCTATCACAGTCAAAGAGTGCATGTTCCCATTATTATCAAGAATGTAGTCAGGTTAGTAAACTTTCAACAGAAATTATATTTATATACATAAGAATCTCCAGAGTTCAAAGTCTGGTCTTAGATGACCCACCATCTATGAAGCTTCACCACTGAAGAAATTTCACGTGTTTAGAATAACATCAGTCATAAAGCTTACAATATGGTTTGTACTTTGATACAAGATACACAGAGTTTCTGCTGGAGAATTTCTCCAAAGTGTTCATTAATTTTGCTGTGTAGAACACCTACAGGTCTTAAAGAAACATCTGCAAATTTTTACATTGTTTATTCTATTTTGTCCCTAATGAAGTCACACTGAAGTCTCAAATTAGGGTTAATTTAGTAATTATCTGGAATTAATCATTTAAATTGAATAGTGTTTTATTTAAAAATCATTCACACCTAGACAAACCTGAAATTAAGACAGGAATCTTTTAAAAGCAGGACACAGGTCTTCAGAAGAGTGTTACTTTGCATCACAAAAGAAAGTTCACATAAGAGTTACAGCTTCCAGCTTTATGAAGTCGCCTGTCCTTTCCACTGCACTTTTGAGAATTCATCCCAGCTTGAGAAGAATATATACTTCCCTGCGTGGTATTTTGTCTGTGCTCAACCGTGGTACAGACTGTTAGGAGAAATATTCCATGTCAATGAAAAGATATTTGCTAGTCAGGAAAAAAGCTTGCACCATCCAAGAACTTTTAAATAATGCTAAACTCTCCCTACTCATGTTTGTCTTCTGCATACTCTTAAGCCATCAGCCACAGATTGCTTATAGTGGAAATAATTAGTATATTAAGTGCTTTTTTATTTTACAGTAGATAATGAGTAGCAATACATAATAAATCTGTGATTTTGGGTTTTCATTTTTGATTTGTTGCACTAATTTTATCAATTTCACATTCATTTGTTTCAGAAACAGATTTATAAATGATCTACATTCAGCAGACAAAGAGGAAGAATTCAAGCCTTTGTGATGTGTAGTTCAGGGAACAAGTACTTTAAGATTTTTCACAGGTACTTAAAACATTGCCGGTAGTACTGTAAACCTGTATAGGTGTTTCCTGTGAGATTACACAAGATTCTTATGAGCAGAAGTTGGTGGAAGTGTCAATGGCTCTTAGCAGCAGGCCTCAGTAGTTCAAAAGGTATATTTATTACAGGGTGCCTGCACTGATCTGTGCAGAAAACATGGAATTGACAACTTTCTCTTTTTAAATAGAAATAAATATTTTCAATGACAACGTTTGTTTAATACCTTTATAATTCCCCCAAATGAAATATACTGACTTCCATCATAAAATTTAAATGGTATGTGCAAGCACAGGAGAAACTGAATGAAACCTACACATCACGAAACTGTATGGGACTAAATATATAACACAGATCAAACTGTGGAATACTCAGGCAATCATACTTCATGCCAGTTCACCTAGATATTTTCTCAGCATTTAACTTCCAGCTTGATGTATATAACAGCTTTGAGGTACTTAACCATTTAGATTCATAAACGTTCTTTTGTTTTATAGAAACTGTAAGTAGAAATACTATGTGTGTTCAGTCCAGGCATTTCCAACTTCAAATGTTCTTCAGACATACATTGCTAAATAGTAATGTGCTATCACATTTAATATCCTAAAAATCTGCAAAGCATGAAGCCTATTCATTTCAATATCAATTAAGAACACAGAATCTCGGCCCTATATTTAAATAGTTGAAATTATAAATTGCTAATACAGGTAACAGAGTATAATTGGAACATTTCTTGGTGTGAAATGGCGGTATCTTCTTTTTTAGTCCCTTGTACCTGTAAATCATTCCAGATAACACATCTTAAGACTGAAGTGACAGGACTGACGAACAAATTCACACAGACTTAGTGTAACTCTTCACACTATATTCCATTGAGTGTTGCAATATATGTCAATTAATATTTTTCCTTTACCTTACAATAGTTTGAACACACTTTGTTCCTTCCAAACTATTTTAAAAATTCTGTCACTTAAAAATAATAAAAATCTGAGAAGATCTGAGAAGATCAAATTTTTACATCTTTAGCATCAGTAAACAACTTAACCGCGTGTCAATTCTAAGACTTTCCAAATTGATATTCCTATAATAAGCATGATATAAAGGACAAGTTCATGCTAATTATTAAGAAATCTATTGTAGCATTTAAAAGGACTCATTTTTCTTTTTTTCTCAGTATTTAATTTAGGTATTTTAAATAATACTTTTTTTTTTTTTTTTTTTTTTTTTTTTTTTAAACTTCAAAGTCATACTCACTAACTGCTGTAAAAGCATGTGTAATTCATGCTTTGCTAATCTGAACACTTCATGACTGGCACATAAGAATTTTAGAAAAGCTTAATAGATCAGAGTTACTATGAGGTCTCTTGTTACCCAAATTCCCTTTCCTTAAAACATAAATCACAAGAACAGCTATTCTAAAAATTCATATTCTAAAATGTGTAACTCATGATAAAAACAATAGTTACTGAAATTAAATGACATTTTATAATGCATTATTTAATTACTTGATAATTTGCAAGATTCATTCATCAAATTTTCTCCTCAAAATAAACACATTCTAAAACAATGGGCCAGCAAAAGACAGGCAGAATATTTAAATTCTATGTAAGACCTTTAAATTTATCTTATTCTTTATTCTATGCAAATTCATCAGAACTGATAACAATCTACTTCACTAGAAATACATTTAATGACATGTAGTTCTTTATTTCTAAGATTATCTCAGAGGTTTTTTCCAGTTGCCCTCTGTGAAAACTGATTTTAGAATCCCATGTATATGTGTCAGCCAAGATCACATAATGCAATGCTTAACTATTAGAAGTGATTTGTAAGGGCAGGTGGCTGAATGATGAATAATTTGAGAAGTGGATTGAGTCAAAATAATTACAGGAACATATGGGAGGATATTTAGACATTCTCAGACTGCAAGTGCAAAAAGAAAACATCAGGAACAAAGGTTTGTACTGAGCACCATCTTCAAAAGAAACCAGCAGAACTATGAATCAGGCTGTTGGCAGAATCTGTGGACTTTAACAAGCAATATCACTTCTTGGAGCATATAGTCTGCATGCTAGTTTTAACATCTTCTCTGTCCATACCATTACTAGAAATTTGAGATGGCTTATGGATTGAGCCACAGTGATCTAATATATATACAGGAATATAGAGGAAAATTAGCACATCAATTACATAATACAATTTAATAAATAACTATATCATAAAAGATTTCTACATTAGCTCATTTGAAACTATTTTTAATATGTAATGTTAAATATCAAACATGATTTCACAATTTCTACATTTTCAGTAGTTAAGGTATTGAATATTTTAAAAATGAACAAAATTTTTGTGATGGCCTATTGACTGAATAAATAATAGATTATAAGACATTCCTATTTTTTCTACTTACAAGCTTTGTTATCATTGCTTATATGTTTATACAAAAATAACATTACTTTGCAAAAAAAAAAAAAAATTACTTCTATTAATACTACTGACTTACCATTTTTGCAGCTGTCAATGACACTAACTTGCACTGCAGCTTTAATTTTTCAAGCTCTCACATTTCTAATGATGACCAGAGGGATTAATTTGAGTAACACTCTTAAATCAGAAGAAACATACATTGCTAAATAAGTAATTAATAGAAACAACTCTCCCTATAATGTAAAGGAATAACACAGTAGTAGCTGCTTCAAAATTCCTGAACATGAATAAATAACAAGTGTTATATTATTTAAATAGTTTTAGCAAATATTTTAAAATGTATTCTTTCTGCACCTGTGGCACAAATAGTAATGGTTTCAATAACTGTTTAAGCAAAGAGGTTTTAGGAGGAAAATATTTCATACAATAATAATGAACATGATACAATGTTAAACATTTACAGTATTTTGAAACAACACATGCTACATAAAATAAAATTTCTTATTTATCGTATCTTATTCCCTTGTGTACCACAACATGATTGTGGTTTTGTGGGTTTTTTTTGCTTTTTGTTTTTTTTTTTGACACAAACTCTGAAACTTAGTATTGGTTTTCCAGTTCACCTGCAACTGTACATTTTCTGTATGCAACATTATTTCCTTCCTACTCAGGAGCAGACAAACGTTATAGCAACAGACAGTGTGTTTTACTAAGTATCTGCACAGAAGCGTTGCTATTACTAAGGTCAGTGGTAAACCTGAAAAACTTGAAAAACAGAATTAAAAGTGCAGAAAATTCCATAATACCTTTGATTTTGTTGACAGATGAGTCCTCGTCCTATCAAGTTCATACAACACTGGCAATTTGGGCTAATATCTATTTCCAGTATCCAATTAACCACAGAACTCTTGGTAAGACAGAACATTATATTTACAATGATAGCTCTTTAATTCTGTCTTAGAACTGCTCAATATTTGGTCTTGAGAATGCTGCCAATCAAAAATAAAAAAAGGCTGCCTTCAAGACAGCTGGATGCCATTTCAAAAGAGACTAAAAGAAAACACCGTAAATACTGCTATCAAAATAGATTAGAATGCTCTACACTCTGTGAGAAGAAAAATGGGAAGGAATAAGCTTTGCCACAGCTCTAGGATGAGGCTGAAGGAAGAATCAGAATCATAGAACCCTCAGTTGGAAGGAATCATTGATTCCAATTCCTGGCTTTACCCAAAATCCAAATCATATTTCTGAGAGTGCTGTCTAAGTGATTCTTGAACTCTGGAGTTGCTATATTTTGGTTCATTAAATTTAGTGCTTTATGGGAAGCAGAGATTCTATGATTCTCTTTTCTTAAAATTACCGAAATTTGTCTAAGCAGAAATTTGCATCAGCAGCACCTCGCTGAAGCTCCTGTGTGTTTGCACTCATTTGTACCCTGGATTTTCCCAAACAGCCTTGTTTGGGATTAGAGGGCACTTAAACCATCTTCCAGTGCTTCCAGAAAAGTAGGTACAATTAATTGTATTCAGTGTGTTGAATATATAGTACAAAAACCTCAAGTTTCTCATAAAAAAACATAGAATACATCCTGTGTTCTGAATATAAATAAACATTTCTGAAATGATTGTTAGAGACATATATGCTGTAAGGGAGAATGTGCATATGCAGCTGGACCCAGAAAAATTTGTGTGTGAAAATTAAAAAATTCTATCTATCATGTTTGTCTAAAGTGAAAAGATGTCTATCTAATTGTCATTACCGTATTTTAAAGTAATTGAAATAAGATCATACCACTCCTTAATTACTAGAAATCAAGTTTCTGTTCATAAAGCACAATATTAATATTTTCCCTTTTTCCCCCAACTCATTACCTCCTCCCAAATATTTTCCACCTTGAAATTTTGTTCAAGTTATACACTTCAAAATTACAAGCAATTTTTAATGTACTTAATCTTCCATATTAAACAAGTGGAATTTAAATTCTCGTTTCCTTGATGCTCTGTTTTATGTTAAACAAATTGAGGATTATGCATTGATGGTATAAATATACATATAATCAGTTCTTTAATTATGCATATGATTGCTGCCTAACTTCATAATACATTCCTACAGTTACTACAGAACTAAAAGATTTTAATTTTCAAACTGTTTTTAACATTACTAATTTTCTTTCATTTAAGCACATTATATTAAGCATGTTTAAGAAAAGAACTTTAATGGCATTGGCATTTACTTACCTACATATTTATTATTTTTTTTCTGTCTTCTTTTATGTTTTCTAATGACAATTTTGAGCTGTTTGAAAGACAGAAATGTAATCTAGAAATAATATTATCTATGCAGTATTTCTTCTGAAAATACTGGAGGAAGGGACTTGCAGGGATTTCATATGACAATAAAAGATATAATACTTCAGAAAAGTGAACCTGAACAGACTAAGATTTATAAACAGCTCTTGCTGGCATTGTATCCCAACAGTATAACTTGAAGATGCTGTTTGACGAAAAAAATGTAATAGCGAATAGAACTATGTTAAACCCAAAGGTACTTATATGTATATGTATAGACATTTAAACAGATATTATAGTCATTAAATTTAACAACTTCCATTCTATCTTGGAAACAGAGGAAAACTGCCTCAGATTTTCACACATGACAAAGGCCATCACCACCTGTGGGCACACTGCTCTCCTGCTTTGTTCAGTTCTGAACTGTTTTCTATCTGGAAAGCTCACATCATCCAGTAACTGGAGCAGTGCATCTTTCTTGTTTCTGAGTGCTATTTAGGAAGGCTGTGCTTCCACAGGTGCATGGAGGGCAGGAGCAGAGTCTGGCTGCTGCCCTCAGATAGGGAGGGCCTTTGAGCCTCCAGCTGCAACAGGAAGTGGGACCTGAAGCAGAGGGTTTGGTTATAGAGCTGAGGTGAGACACTTCAGCAGATATTAAGGTAGCTTGATGTCTGGGCTATTTGGCTGACTTTACAGACAGAAGACATTTTTAATGGAAGGGGGGAAAACATTGAGGCGACAGATAGTAAATCTGAACTAACTCTCAGTTAAAATTTGCTGGACAATACGTTTGGGTCTGATGTGATTAGCAGGTACTAAGCTGTGCTGCAGGACACTGTTGGTGCCAAAAAGAAGAGCTGGGCAGGCAGGATTGTGTGCTGCTTGGCATGGCAGAACTCTGAATGGTGGAGCTGATCAGCTGTAAGCCTACAGGCTGGAGCTCTGCATACATGAGGCAGCTGAGTCAAACCACATGCTTTCTGCTTCTAGTGCAGCTCCACGTCCTCCTCTTCTCTTGGCTGTGTGCTTCCCTGCTTACCCCTTGTTGACTGGTGCTTCTCTGACCTCTCTTTGGGCTAATTCAGTTAATTAAACCACTAACAAACTAACCCAACCCAAAAAGCAAATAGCTTTCTGCTGGATTAATGAGTTAGTTTACTGACAGGTCAGGTATGTGCCAGAGCTGGAATGTGAGGGAGAGGAGAATGGGACTGTTCCTTTCAGCATCAGAAAGCCCTTAAGTCTACTCAGTTGCTCCTGAAGTATACTCTTTAGACAGTGATGTGACAATGCTGATAAGGAAATCAAAAGGCTAACCCCTGCTGAAAGAGATGTTCCTCCTACTTCCTTCCTCCTCAGCCTTGTTTTGTGTTTCTTCTAGTGCTAATCCTACCACCAGCTAGTCTGGGGGAGATTAATGCATTCCTTTGTTTGTTGGGGTGGCTTTCTAACCAGCTGGCTGTGGGATTTGATGATGGTAGGGAAGCAATGCAAATGTGTGCCTGGACTTCCTTCTAGTCTGTCAGTTAGTCTTTGAATTATTTTAACTGTTTTGTTAGGCTGCACTCTGTGATTCTGTTGGCTAATTACTGGGAGTAGCTGAATTCTGGATAAAGATGAAAGCCCTGAAAATTGTTAGTGGGAAGGCTCTGACAACTGAAAGAGGCTCCTATGGCTTTCTAGCCAGACCGTGGAGTTTCAGGTATGAAAATCTCACCCAAGTGACTGAAAACTAGAAGAAGAAGGTCATGCAGTATTAGTGACAGCTGCTGTAATGGATAAGACCAGCTTAATTACCTACTAGGAGTTGTATGGTAGCAATGGCTCACTTACGAATTAACAGCAGTTCTGAAAGCATGACTGGTAAAACTGACTAAAAGTGTGTTACATGTGCATGTGTGTTACAAGAAACACAGGGACCACAGTCCCAAATACAGTGCATTTCAATAGTAACAAAACTTGCAAATATGAGTTATCGGTGAAATTATAATTCGGCTTACCTATGTCGAAGTGGTTGTGGAAATGTAGCACCATAGCTGAGAGCGTCTTTTGAACTCACAGTTGACTCCAGACTGTTCTTCAGTGAAGATATCTATGTTTGAGGTATTTGGCATATAAATGAAGAAAAGTCTTAAGCATTTTGAATTTCAAAGATTCAAGGCAGGCATGAGTAGTACTGAGTTTCTGCTTGGTGTTATGCTACAGGCAGCATGAGTTTGTTTTAACTTGGGAAAAGCACATTGTTACAACTAGCACATGCCTGGTCTTACAAAGACAGAGATAAATTCCTAACAATCTTATGTACTAGTCTTTCCCAGATACATATTCTGCTTCTAGAAACATAACATTTTCCCTGAGGACTTTTTTCTCTCTTGATCTTCCGTTGCATAACCCTGGAAGTTTCTGTCATAGAACAACTGTATCTTTGATGGACAGAGAGGACCTATATTCAGTCAGTCAACCTGACCAAGCAATAGTAAGAATGCTTACAGAATCAGATGCCTATAACACACAGAATAAACATAGTATTGAGTTTCTTTTATCAGAGCATCAGAGGCACCTCTGCCAATTGCTTATGAAACACTTTTATGAGTGATTCTTTGAGTGTTGGATAAGATTTCAGAAAATTTCATGTAAGGTTATAGATTACAATATGCAGATTCTTCACTGGATAATTTACTGTAGAGTAAGCTGAGTAGCTATCCGTGCATAAACTGTGTTGATGAATCTTTAGCAATACAACTAACAATAGAACTACAAGTACTGCACAAACACAAAATGTAGAATTTTTAAGTCTTTCCAAAACTGCTGCCAAGTGCAGGCTTTGAAATAAATCGCTGGAAAGCATGGCACTTGCCTGTGTTTCAGCAAAATTTAACAATTAAACTATATCAAATGACTTAAAATATGCACCTAGGACTTGCATCTGATGACTGTTAGCACTTTCTTTCATTCAGACCCAAATATATTAGCATTTCTTGAGCATACATGATGCTTGGTCACTTTTTTAAAAAAAACTTTGGTTCACCATTTTTACTGCTCTCATGAGTAAAGCTCAGTATGTTCAAACAACAACAACAAACAACTCAAGAAGAAAAGAGAAGAAAAAGTGGCATTGTTTTTTTTTCATGGTAATAAAGTGTTTACATACATTATCTCACCTAGGGAATTACTAGGTGAAGTAATTCATACATTGGAATTTAGAAAACAGGCTGCTTTGGAGAGGAAAGCAAGAAAGAGAGGCATAAAGATATGGCAAATAATAGTATTGGATGAAAAATAAACACAATTTGTTAAACGAATACAGATTTTTTTTGAATTTGTATTCAAGCTTTGCGAATCATTGTTTACCAAATTAGTGTTCAAAAAATCAAATTCAAGAACATTACATAATAGTATATTTATATGATCATATGAAAATACAGATAATATACCTGTATCTATATCTATACATAGATACATGATAATATTATCAGAATTTTCTTTCACACACACAGAAAAATATAAGAAGTTCTTTGGAAAAGAGTTGACTATTTGTTAAGAGTTCTGGAATGTTTTGTTTCTGAGCACTAGCAGTGTAACCAGAATGAAGGACTTGATTCTATTACAGGAAGAGATACTTTCTCTTTTACTAGGTAGCCCAATAATGATATCACTTCCGAAGTGAAAAATGCCTGATAAAATTCCTTTAAGTGGATACTAGCTGTAGCTCTTGAAAGTGATAGAGACTTGGATTCTTATTTCAGGGCCAACAAACGTCTGTCTACACGACTTCCCAAAGAAAAGATTGACAGGTATTCAGGACACCTCTGTGGTTTGATAACTTGGGTAGTCTGTCCCCTGAGGCCTGTTGTGTTTCAGACTTGCTCCTTTGAGCAGAGTGGACTGTTTAACTGTGTGTTTCCCACTTTTAAAGAGAGAACTTCAGAAGTGAAGAGGAAAGGTTTGGAGGGAGAGATATGAATGTGAGGAAGTTCTTTTGTCATTTCTGATGATGCTGTATCCTTTTTGAATGCATATGTCAAATCTGGACATAGAATTTAGATTACTGCTGTAGCAATTTCTTTTTTAACAATTTATGGCAGCAGGGGAAGAGCCTTTTTCCATGTGTTTGGTTTTTTTTGTTGGTTTTTTTGTTTTTGTTTTTGGTTTTTTTTTTTTAATCTAGGCCTTAATTTCCTTAGTTTAAGTGCCTGCAGCAAAGTAGTGAATCAAAGTTACTCAATGCCTTTTCTCGTCATTACTGTGGATGAAGATATTAAATAGCCAATTGGAGTGTTGCCTACGGAGAAACAGTCTCATGATGTAACTGATGCTCAATATCTCAACAAAATCACAGTGGTATATGGCATTAAAGAGAAAGAAAATGTTCCTTGTACAATCTGTCTAGCTGAGCTACTATTTTTAGTAGGTACTAGGTCAAGCCTGTTAATGCATGGGGTGTCCTATACAGGCAGATAAGCAGTAAGTTCAGCTTCATATTAGTTTAATTACAAGTTCTTGGGTAGTATCTTTGGGTTCTCTTTTTGAATAAGTAAGTGGTCAGTAAGTGGTACACTAAAAATTGTGCTATTTTTCTGTACTTCTCTAAAATGCAAATCTGCCAGTGAGTGGATACTTTTTTTCAGCCTGACAACTTGAATATTTAAACTATACTTCTAGTTCAAAATGAAATAATGTTTACGTGTTATTCTATCAATATCAGAATACTTTGCCTGAAATTGATCTTAAAAACTATAATTTCTAAAAATTATCTAAAAGAAACACAACGTTCAAAAGCATTTTGGTGCTTTAGGGAGGAAAGTGATGCTATCAACCAAATAATTTTCAGTATCTGTGCTGGTTGATTGACACAAAAGTTCATGAAAAACATCTTAATAAATTAATTTTTATCAGAAAATGCAGTTTTTTGGAGGAAAAAACGAATTGGATTATTTTCTGGTTTCATTATATATAAGAAGTCAGATTCCCCTGTACTCATTGTGCTCATATGTAAATTCTGTTTTCATAGTTCTGTTTTTATTCTGATGTGTCATTATTGGAAAAACATATTTAGCTAATTAAGAATATCCTGTAGGGT
Organism: Tetrao urogallus; assembly: GCF_951394365.1. Classification (NCBI taxonomy): domain Eukaryota; kingdom Metazoa; phylum Chordata; class Aves; order Galliformes; family Phasianidae; genus Tetrao; species Tetrao urogallus. The sequence continues at coordinate 33,774,797 of NC_136819.1, forward strand.
AATTTTATTTCAGTTAGATACTTTATGTATTATAGCTTTAATTTATTGTGTTTAATGCATTTGTTGTACTTAAGCAAGCTAGCTGTCACTGTATATATTACTTACACACAAGTATATTTTCTAAGATAGGACATGATTATAATATGTCAGGCATCATAAATGTTCTGCATGCAATAGCACTTATAAATGCTTCTACTCTCTTACAATGTTTTCTCTTGTTGTAGAAACTACAGCAGCTTGTCAATTACTTGCAAAAATTGTGCTGAAGTTTACTTGTAATTAAATTTTTCTACTATAATTCTGCAAAATAAGTATTAACATATTTGCATTCTCAACTTAGTTTTTATTTGCTTGTTTGAAGGAGAAATTATTCCTGCTTATGAACAAATTTACTTCAAGTAGCGCTTATATGTATAAACTTAATTGTTTTGTACACAGAAAACAGTGAGAAGTGCCAGCCTTCACACTCGAATGGCACTGCTAAAATTGTTTGACACTGAAGTGGTCATTTAAGTTGAGCATAAAAAGCTGGTATGGAGGTGTCCATCCAGTCAAACAATCAACCAATTGCTTCACTTCCAGCAAGTGTTAGCAATTTTCTGTGTTCAGCAAATATGAGCTTACTAGATGATTTTAATAGGATTGAAGATTAGTTATGCTCTAAATGTTCTACAAGGAGAAAAAGATCAGAAATCTACTTGTGTAATGAGTTTATCCGTGTAAAGATTCCCATGTCAGTGGATGATAATTTTGTAAATTTTATAAAAATTCACATAATGTATTATAAACGAATATCATGGTGAAGTGAGTTCAATAATTGAATGATGAAATGAAGAGTGAATGTAGGATGCACCGAGAAATATTAATACAATCCATTCTTCATGCAATCTTGTAATTCATGTTAATTGACAGTTCTTTAAGAAATCATAATGAATATCCTTAAAGCACCTATAACTATTTCCCACAGGTCAGAAATCCTTGCCACACCATATACATCACTAAAACTTCCAAATCACAGCTCAGTTTTTTTGCCTACAAATTAAGACAGCCTTCTGCAGAAGTTTCTCAATAGCTTCTCAGGCCAATGGGCAATTACATACCCCTATCCTGCCCTTCTGACCCACCCCTCTTTGCTGTATAAGCTTGCTGCTTTCCAGATCATATCCAGCAATGCTGGGAGAGGAGGGGAGATGCAGTATCATTATTCTTGCATATGTCTGATTGTTATGTTGCAACATAGTTTGTCAACAATGACATGTGAACTACTGTGTGACAGCTGTTATCCTAGAACAGTTACTGTGCATGTAGTCCACTGCACGTTTTAAATCCTGACATCCTAAAATAAACTGTATTTTTCAAAATTGGTCATTACTCTCTTGGATATACAAAAACAAATTCTAAAAGTTAGCAGTATTCTACATTCTCAACTTTCTATTTGGGGGAGAAGTTACTTGCTAAATTCTTCTTTATTTTTCATAATTAGCGTTCAGCTTTCAGAAACTTTTGAGAATATTTCAAGTTTTTTCTTTCAAGTGTGTTTTTCATGAGAATTTAGAAAATTTCTATATGTGAAGTATCTTGGAATCTTGTTGCCTCTGGGTGGAAACAGGGTGCAAAATTTAAAGAAAGGTAAAATAATGGACCTTGGTTTTAATGTTTTTCAGAATACTGTAAACCATTTTTTAACTCAGGACTACAACAATAAAGTATAAATAATTCAGATAAGTGCTAGTGACAGAGGTCAAATATATTTTCTCATAATCTCTGTCTAAATGATGAAGTGTAGATATGGCAGGGTACGTGACTAAATATTCATGTTTGTTAACAAGGCAGACATTTTGGATCATGTATTCTGTGAAAATAACTAAATTTTTGACTGCAGTGAAATGTCTTAGTGGCATCAGCTAAAGATCTAGCTCTCTAAGCTTATATTACATGACTTACACATTAAAATTCTGCAGAGAATTTTAGGAAAAGTGGTGTTTCTTTGTCTAAATTAATATTGTTGTCTTAGATATTTATTTACAAAAAATAACACAACTAGGAGCTCTTCTGCTGCAGAAGTTAGTCTGTGAAACATTATTATTGTCTTGAGAGAACACTTAAAATTCTACTTTTCTGAATGTTCAACACTGTAATTTTAGTGGGTTTTTTTTTTTTTTTTTTTTTTTTTTTTGCTTTTGTCAATGGTTGTTTTCTTTAAGAGGCATCAAGGTTACTTTCTTTTGCTTGATATAATAACAGTTTACACCCTTTTTCTACAGTAGACAGAGAATGAGGGATCTGTCCTTCAGTCTGTTCATGGCATAGTTTAAAAAAAAATATATATATAAACACTGAATTCCTGAGCTTGCTGTGAGATGGAAGGTCATTAACAGGGCACTTGAGCAGATTGGTATTACAGTCAATTGAGACGCTGAAACATCCTAAATGCCCTAATGCAGCAACTAAGTGCTTCTTAAATTCCAGAACTTTTACTTGAGCAGAGCGTTCATGACCAAAGTGAATTTCCATTTCCTTTAGTAAATGCTGTTTTTATATAGTCGTAGTAGAAGAAGCAACACAATGTAAACACGGCAGTTTGATTCTATCTGCACAGCAGCACTAAACTAATTTGTCAAATTATAAACATGAAATCTGAGTCTCAGCAAAATATATGTAGTTACATGTTGAATTAATAGAAATGGCAGGAGTTTATGTGTTTGTATATCTATACACAGATGCACACAGTCAATGTAGTGCTGTTAGACAAAGCAGCATAGAAATTAGAATGATTTCATCCTTTGAGAAGCTGAAGTTTCACCCATGCTCAACAAATACAACATTGTAGATAGGATAAATTAGACATCATTTCTTTGTTCTAAAGTAATTTCTGTCAGGCAAGAAGTAAAGGAAGGGAAATTATTGAACTTGATTTTGTTTAAAGTTTTTCTATTAATAAAGTATATTTATATCTAGCACTACTTTGTGGGAGATTAACAGTTGTTTTAAGTCTGTCTCATTCAAAGATTGTGACACTTGATTTGAAGAAGAGAATAAAGAAAACATCTCTGTGTAAATTCTTGGATGAAAGGTGATACAAATCTTCACACTACACATAAGAGGCTTCTGTATTTACAGTTCTGGAGAAGAGGTAAGAAAAGGGCAGCTAATCTAGGAATGTAGCTGAAATCTATAGATTTTAGGTTTTTTTAATTGTTGTTTGGGCAGATTTGTGACGAGTGGTAACAGCAATGAATGTGAAAGGATTCAGAACACTAACACTCCAAGAATACTATATGCTATTACACTCTTGAAGTCATATTTCCATCAATTAAAAATATGGCCTTCTAAAAGTTCAAAGAATTTCAGAACTACTTTGAAAAAACATTCTAAAGTAGGTCTTGGGTGTCTAGCAAATGATATTACTATATCTTCCTGTGTTTTTGTTGCTGCTGTTGTTTACGCACTTCACTGTCGGCAGCTTTGATGCTTGGCAGGAAGTGGAATGCTGGGAATACTAATGTTATCTGCTTTGTAACAGAAGGCATAAGAGAGTATGTAGCGATGCCCCAGGTGCTACAGTTTACCATCCAGTACCTTTTGAGATTAGGCTTGTGTTAAGATGCCTAGCTGTGATTTGGAGTTGCTGAGTGAACAATATCTGTTCCCTTTTGCTGATTATGTGATTGACTATGGGCTAGCTATGAAACATCTGACAAAAAGGAGGAGGTCAGGTGTATCTCAGTGTTAGTTGTTGCCTATCTGCATGAATTAGAGATTCAATGCACAGTGAACTGCCTTTTACGCGTCTAACAGATTCCCATGTATGAGGACCACTTTTACCTGTTCTTCCCTTCCAAGTGAATCTTCAACATATTTTTCTTAGTTTCAACAAGCAGTTTCTAAATTAACTTGCCTTCCATTTTGTGCACCTGCCCCATTGGAGTCCGCTGCTGCTATAGTCTTGACATGCTTGGCTTAAAGAATTTGATAGATGAAAGGCTCTAGTTCTTTAAAGACAAAAGCACAAGTGATGCACTCAGGTGTGTCAAGGCTGCTATATCAGAGATAGTGCTTTAGCATGCACTTCTCAATAAGACCCTACTCAAATGCATTGCTCTTATCTGAAGGCATATGTTGTACCAGTCTATGTAAAGGCCAAGATCAGGACAAAGCAAATTGCTGCTAATAGCTTTCTCTTTTTGGCTTTATTTCTAGTAACAGTTCCTCACTTGGAGAAGGCAGAGAAAGGAAGAGTATCTGTATATATAGTTAATTAGAGCAATGGAAAGAAAAGAAACAATAACAGTGAGATTTGAGGAAAGGGCTCAGAAGGAAGCACAAACAGAAATCTATATACACATAATTCCATCTTAAACTCTTTGAATGATTACTTAAAGCCTCTTTATATTCTGAAATGGGAAAATAACTTCACCACTGCACACAATAAGAAGTCAATTTTTGAATGAAATTTTACTTATAAATTGTTCCACGTGGGTAGGAAGTTTTGGCTTGAATTGACTTAGTGAAAACAAAGCTTTAATAGCTTGATATTCTTAGGTATTGATTTCTAAATATTCTTTTCTAGGTTTTAGTTTTTCATCCTTATCTACATGTATATGTATATACTGTGTGTATACATGTGTATATACATGTCATACTACAAATTATGTTCTTAGTTTCTTAGATTGATATTCTGACCATCATTTTCTTTCAAAAGCACTGTTTCTTTTTTTCTAGGAAGTCACACAATGTGTTTGTGTGCATGATGAATCCAGTGTGCACTGGATATATTCAATTAATGGCACAAATTCTGGTCAGCCACATGTGCCATGAATTTTCAAAGGTGCATCATAGCTACTATGTCTTTAAACAGAATTAATTGATGCATGTCGAGCAATCACTCCCTGTTTTTCGACACCTAACTATCTGACCAAAACAGCTTTGATGCTTGGCAGGAAGTGGAATGATGGGAATACTAAACAAGTAGTTTGAATTTTGGGTGACCCTGTGCAGAGCCAGGAATTGGGGCTCAAACTGAGGTTATTTTGTTACTCCAAATGCACAAAAATAGAATGACATCTGAAAAACCTAAGTTCAGACATCGTTTTTGTCATTCAATTCCTTGTAAGAGATTGGTTTAATAGATAAAATTAGAGTCCTGCATACAATATCTGTAATTGTACCTATGCAAAACTGGTGGACACTAATAAAAAAAAAAATTCAAAATAAATATATTTTGGGTGTTCACTGAAAATTAAGAGAGTTAAAATAGATATCCAGAATCAGCAGTTACCTGCGTCACAGCAGGAATTGCTTCTTATTATATTTATTTTGCCCTCTTTACAGTGGGAGGAGGTCTGTGGGAGAAGAGTCTTACAAGATATTGCTAAAATCAAAATCCAAATAATCTGAGGATGGTACCTTTTATTTATTGCTTATCAGCATTTTGCAGTTAGCATATCTGAAGGTTGGTCTCAAATCACATAGGATTACTTGTTTATTATGGCATAAGATTCATTTCTCAGGGGATCTCCTTTCAACTATCATGTAACATGCTGCTTATCTGTTGATCTTTTGAACTTTCAGGTCTCTGCATTTGTTCCTCTACCATGGCTTTGTAGCCAGCTATTAAGTGGTAATAGCATAGTTGACTGCTGATAATATTTTGGTATCTTCAGTAACAGAGGGTATGCCATAAAAAAATATTATGTTCACCTTGTCATTTTCCTCAGTTATTTTGCTTCTGAGATGCTATTCTTTAAGAAATCCTAGGCACTGGATTGAAGAAAGTTTAGCCAATAGCCACTGCATATTACTTTGGTTAAAATTTGAATTAAAATTGAATTATCATCTTGGTTGTAAAAATACTTAATCAAATGTGTATGAATATTGAGTATCAATTGTTTCAAATTAACTGTTCCCAATAGCATTAAAGCCTTGTTACTGAACCAGCAATAAGTAACCATATGACAATAAAATAGACACAAAGACAAAAAGATCATGAAATAAGCTAAACTTCCACGATAGGGTATATAGAAACATTTTGAAAGAATATTAAATGCTTTGCCTATGACCTACTAATGAAGAAATAACTGAAATTAACTATTCATGCTTAATTTTTTTATTTGAAAATTTGACAGTAATCTGTATTAAATAATACTAACGTTCTTATTTCATTAAATCTAGGATGAAAATGTTTGCTCTCATGGTTGTCAAGTAGATCTCGGTCTTTTATTGTTTGATATTGTTACTAAACCCCTGAGGCAGTCTTAAGCATCTGAAAAAACACTGGAAGAAGAATCTTAGTAGTTATTATTTGGGGGGTGGCATTTTAGTATCTGTTCAGAATATCCAAAAGAACTTAGAAAATCTTTTATTTTTGTATGGATGACAACAATAGTAATCAAAAGTAGAACAACAAATTTCTATAGAAATAGAGTGACATGGAGACAGAATTGAGCAATTTGGATCAGGTGAAACAAATAGGATCGAGGAGGTAAATGTTTGTCTTTTTAATCATTAGATATTTTTTTCCCATCAGTTACTCATTTCTTCCTGCACTGAAGTTAACTTTTGGAATGCAATAGATTAATTCTGAAGTCTTTCTAGAATGTAGTCTTAAGCTTGAGCTTTTGTACACACTGGTGAATATACAGCCCTGAAATCAGGTGCATTACTTTTGTCTTCATCTAGCTCTCTTGTTGAAGACTAAAGAACTAAAACTGGATAAAAAGCCCCAAAACTGTACATGTGAAAATATTTAAGTATACTGAGCAAACTGTTCCTGAGCAAATTATTAATGTAATAAATTTTCTTTACACTGAAGTCCACAGAGGCCCTAACAGGAATATCTATGAATAGACTTATATACTCGACTATTTTTAATTTAATCTCAATACTTGTAAGGATGTTAAATACATAGACTAGACTAACGCAAGTTTGCAGTCTGCTTGGATTATGGAGCCTGCCATTATCCTAGAGGCTAAAACATTATTGTGTTCTTCCAAACCTAGACTGCCTTAAGGATGGAGAGTCATAGTTTTAGTACTCCAAGTGGAAGGCTTGTCTTGGAGATAAAAGCCTTCCTTACTTGGTTTATCTTGATTGTATTAAGTCTCTCTAAAGAATAAAACATATAGAGCTCTTTGGATGACTAAAGAATGCAAAACTGTACATGAGATCATTAAAGAGTTGGCTCACCTTTGATTTTTAAAGCTAAACTCCAAAATCTTTTCTGAATATTTGTTGTACAATTACTCTGTAATAGCAACAAGACCAGTGCAATGAGATGTTATGAAAAGAAGAATGCTCACCTGTCTCCAAAAATCCAGGCTTACAGAAAAACTCCACAAGGGAGGAGTAGCAGTCAATCCCTTAAATGAGATCTAAGAGGGGTGGACTCAGGTTTCTAGTTGCCTTCACCTGTGCTTCTAGGGCTGACTGGGTCTCTTCGAGATACTCAATCAGTGGTTCATGCTGTGACTCAGCACTTTCCATATTAACTCCATATGTGGAGTAAAAATGCCATCAGTGTAACACTGGCTACAAAGTACAGAGCTCATCTAAGTCTGCTGATAACCAAGTAAGTTTGGTAGTAAGATTGAAATAAGGTCTACAGTTTTACAGGAGCTCCCAAGAAAAAAAAAATTTCTGTGTTGTTATTCCTCAAAATGCTTGTGTATTCTCACCAAGTAATAGCTTCTTGAAAAGGCAGCATTCTCCCCTTTAACACCTTTCTTTAAAAACAAAAGAAAGAAATTATGGGGGAGGTTGAAGAAATACCAGTAAGAAGTTATGAAATCTTTTTTTGTGATGAAGTACATTGTTGGATAAACCCCTGTGACTGTAGTAGTTATAATGCTTATTATTTGTTCCGTAGAAGCTAGCAGCTCTATATTTACTGAATATATAGTTATGGACTTCAGAACATTTATTTACTTGGGTGTCCATAATGGATCTGAATAAACTGCTGTGTAAGCACACATGTGAGCTTTTTTTTTTTTAAAAAGCATATTGTTTACTTGATTGACCGTATACAAAACCATGACAGAAGCACTATTGTTTAGCCAATACTGTTTGGAGTCCATGCCAAACTAATAAGTGAATAGGTATTCCTAAGTGTTTCTAAAACATATATCATTTACCTGGTATTATGAGTGTAGCTTTTCAGAAGTGCTTTAAAGTGTGCATTACTAATGTATTTTCCCAATAGTGATTATGGTTAAACACTTGGGGTTTTTTATCTTTAAGAAAAAGTACCCCTGAAAGTGCCTTGAAAATTTTTAAAGCTTTACTGTGAATGTAAAAATATGAACTGCTATATCCGCTAAGATGAATGTTGTTGTTATTACTATTAAGAGCAGTAGCACAGTAGTGTTTAGAGGCTGCAGGTGATATTAGGGCCTACTCTGATATACACTGTGCAAATATACAGTTGCAGTACTTGCAGCTTCTGAGTGGATCTTTACAAATCCTGTTTGGTTAACTGGCTATCCTAGCATAAAAATGTTCATCCTATTTGCTTAAATCCACAACTGAAAGTAAAATTTTACATTAAACAATTCTCACATATTTTTAAGGATATTTCACACATTCTGGCTTAATTTCTGATGTAGGTCTTCATTATTAATTTTACAGAAATATATGTGAAGATGAGCATAATTTCTCCTGAAGAAATTAATCTTCACTGAAGAAGAAAAATGATTACAGTATGTTCATACTTTGACATTCTGAAATAGATACATATTTACTGAAATTAATTGTTGATCAGCGGGTAGCATTTTCTCATGCTTTCTTTATCATCAGATAAGATATTGAAGATTTTATGTTGAATAAAAGATAGATTGAAGATAATATCTAAACATTTCTGCTCTGGCCCAATGCGAGCATATTGATGTCTGGATTTACAAGTGTCTTCCAATCTCAAGTTGTACTACCAATCCCACTGCAGACATTTTCTTCCTTTTCCTAATCATAGGTTTTTTTCTGTTGAACCACAGATTTTCATCGATTATTCCAGTGAATAATTTTTTCTTTGGCACTGCAGTTCAGAATATAAGAAAACTGATCTGTACTCTTGCAACAACAGATATAAACAGTACCATTTTCACTTTGTTTCAAAATCTCTACCTGACCATATCATTTAGAGAACAATTCCTAAGTCACCCAACATATCCAAGTGGAAGAATGACCGTTACTGTTGGATTATTTCTTATATATATAATTATATTATAATTTCATTTCATTTTTTTTTTCTTCTGAAAACAGTGGGAAATATGACAAACTTGACTTCATCTCACATTGCAAGGGTCTGCCTGTATCCCTTCTGTTAGAGATGTACAGTAGATGGTTATCTACTTTAAGATGATTATATTTTTGGGGGGCTCTATTTGTATTTCTATTTTCAACCCTGATGTTATACATCACAACTACAATGCAGGCAAAAAATGTCAATGTTTTCATAGCTTGTTATACTTATATAGCTTGCATATATATTCATTTTTGCTAAGTTTCATTCAGTTAAATGTAGTCAGATGCAGATAGAACACCTCTATAAATGGGTGTTGCAATTTAGTATTTTCTGGTTCTGCAGGCCTTTGAATTTTCATAGTGACAGTCTTGCACTAACATGCTGTATTTCAACAAAACTGATTATGGATAAAAGATGTCATTAGTTGCAGCGACTTTAATGTGTATGAAACATAACCAGCAGCAGCAGGGAGGTGATTACTCCCCTGTCCTTAACTCTGGAGAGGCTGCATTTTGAGTAGTGTGTTGAGTTTTGGGCCTCGTACTATAAGAAAGACATCAAGGACCTAGAGTATGTCCCAAGAAGTGCAACGAAGCTGGTGAGGGGACTAGAGCTACCCACTAAAATGCCATCTTATGTTCTTATCTAGTAACCTCAAGATTGAGAAAATCCATAAAAGTAATTATCTCCTGACTACTGTCTATATTTCATGATGTGTGATTTTTTTTTTCCTGGTACTTCGGTGGAAGAAAATGAAATATACACAGAAATGTAGCAAATATGTTACTGTTATCAGCATGATGAACCTTTATGGTTGAATTTTTTATTTAATATTCATAATCACAGATTATGCATGAATCAAGACAGTGTACAGGAGAGAACAGGTACAATTATTCATTTCTATTCTCACTGGTAAATAACTTCTTATTCATACCAAATTAATTGCTTATATTTTGGAGTCCAGAATTAAAGGCCACTGAATAATTTGTATCAGTTCTATCGGATGCACTTAATCTATGCATCAGATTAGAAAAGAATTTAGTCTACAAATACAGAAATGCAAGTAGCATTGTTTCAAACTGACAGACAGCTTTTGTATATAAGACAGTTGCTGATTTATATCTTTGTTTAAGAGTAAAAACTTCTAAAGGTGCAAAATTGAAAACATAAACTTACTTTATGACTTGATTAGGCAAATGTTTTTTCTTAAAGGTTGTTGATCTAGAAGTAAATTCATTAATTATTCTTGGGGATGGTGAACTTGCCTTGTGGGAGGCTTGAGTGATGGCAGAGAGCTTATTGGGGGTGTCTTGAGAGCCACTTCCTTGACTTCTCCTGTCTTTCTCTGAAGACATCTTGGCAGTGATGAAATACTGGCAGTTTGTGATGATAGTCTTATGAAATGAAGTTATAGTACACACAGTATGGTTCCCCAGTGTTTTGTTGCTAAGTAGTGCTTGTGCATGTTTAATCCCTTCCTTGAAATTTCCAAAATAGAAAATAGACACCTGGAAAGAAGGAAAACTATTCATCTCCGACCTGAAATATGTTTTCTTACATTGCTAAATAAAGGACTACACAAATTCCCTTATTTACACACCCACATTATGCCAACGTACATGTTAACCTTTACAGTTGGCAGAAATTGAGAGACTGGCTGCCAGTTTCTGTTTTGTATAGATTGATGTAATCAAGCATGGCACTAAAGTATGAAATATGTAACAAGTGATGTTAGAGTATATATCAGAAGACTACAGTGTAGAATGAGCAGAATATTTCAAAAAGAGAAAGCAGAGGGCTTATCCTGTTTCTTACTTTGTCTTGCACGCTGGGGATGAATTTTGGCCAGCAATTTCATTTCTGTAGTAGCACATGTGAGTGCAAGTAATTTGCAAATAATGATTAAAAAAGAGCAAAAAAATATAGAGGACAAGCCCTTAAAGCAGAAGGGGAGGGAGGGCCAACCGTTCAAGTCATATATGCAAATGTGTGTTATACTGTTAGAACTAAAGTAGAAGTGAAGTCTGCTTCTGCTGGAACTGGGAGGACTAAATACAACTGAAAACAATGTTTTTAATGTGTCATGAACCTAAAGACAGTTTTCCTGAAGACAATTTATATCTATTCCAGTATTCTCATTGTTAGCAAAACATCTTTAATGAATAGTGCAGACCTATCTTCAACACAAGATATTTGAGGCAGTCTGTTACTAACCTGCTGCAGTGGGGCTAAATTCCAGAGCGAAAGACTGCTAAGAAGGTGCTGGAGTTAGCACAGTTTCCAGAGCAAAGTAGAAAAAAAAGAAAGTATATATACTCTTTGAAAGAGGAAAGCTATAGAAAATGGCTTTAAAAGATTGATTCATGATACTGGATTTTAATTTATTTTTATTTTTATTTTTTTGCCTTTGAGGATTGTTTTAAAATATATGAGAGAAGTGAGGAGAGGTGAATATTTCTACCTAACTGAGAGGTCAGAAGAAGCAAAATTTAATACCTAAATATACACATTTATTTTATTTACACTAGCATAATGGCTGAAGGAGGATTCTTTTGAGTCTTTAGGAGTGTGCTTTGGAACTGTTTAACTCTGATAGCCTAGTTCAAGGTTGCATATCTAAAATGCTTTATCCAGCATCAGATGATCAAATTTTCAAATGAAATATGAAGTTGAGATTTAACAGTGTTTGGATCTAAAGTTGATCTTATTTGAAAAATTTGTCTAACACTTATCATTTTTTCTGTTTTCTGAAGTGTAAGAGTAACTGTGTTTCACAGTGTGGTTTTGTTTCTTCCTTGTTTGAAGCTTTGACTCAATTATAGGGATGTAAATGTGAGCTTTAGACCCTAGAGGTCAATTTTACTCTGACTATGGTGTAAATGGTTGTAAACAGCTAAAATTAAATAATCTTACTTTCACTGCCAATTCAGTTTGTGTCCTCATTGCCCTCAGAGGTTTAGCTTTCCATATTTTTTGGTGATTCTGAAATAGTCATGTTTCAGCTGTTTCTAGAAAAACAGATTCCTTTCTCTCCTTAAGCTGTCTAGTGCAGTGTGAGCCTGAAGGAACAAGCAGAAGACTTGCAATCCATTTTAGAGAGTAGCTGAATATCTTCCCTGAAATTGGCAGCTATGTGCCGGCCCCTTCCATCTGCAGGCACTGGTACAGTTGGCAGTTTCCACCCTGCAAAATCAATCATGCCCCTTCCAGATTAAAGACCTAAATAATGTTCATGCATTTTAAGAGCATTTTTTAATTTCCTGATATTTATAACAACACTTGGGGAAACTTGACACCAAAATCTGTTTCCCAACTGCATTTGTTTTTCCCTCGTGTATGCACACTAATTCGTTATTGCATGATTGCTCATCAGTGCTGGGCTTTTTTGTTGTTGATGTTGTTTTGGGGTTTTGTTTAGCTTTGAGAAGGAGGATTAAAGCATTCATTATCAAAACAAATATATATGTATAAAGCCCTTAGATTTTAGAGGCTCAGAATCGGTGCTAATGACTTCTTCAAGCTTTCCAATACCATGTTTTCAAAAGTTCTTATAATGCTAACTCTAGCTCATCTTCTGTTACACATTGTGAGTGAAAAGTGAAACTGAGGAAGGAGGTGTTGTGCTGACCTTAGACCAGACATCTGCCAGAACAGTCACCTCCTATAAGCAACAACACTATATTTGTAGTTGAAAATGTTTAAAAAAAATAAAAGTGCTAAATTCTTTCTGGGCCACAGGATGCATTTTTCTCTTTGTTATGTTTTATTATAAATACTCTGTGTCAGCTGCATAGCATACTTGGTTGGGATCTGATCCACCTTTCTAAAAGAGAAAAATGTTTCTGTAAAAGTGCTTGATCTTTGTCCCACTCCTGTTCCTCAAAATTTAATCTTTAGGTTGCTTTAGGAACTTAGTAACTAACAGAGTCTTATCACCTATCTACTGCACCTCTCATCCCTTTCCATGTGCATGTTTCCTCCAATGACACTTTCTGTCAAGTGATGGTGCACTTAGATGCTCAAAATAAGCAGCTCTTCTCCATAGCTTCAAGTGAAGTACAGACATTGGAACAGTAGAGAAGTGAGGCCAGATAAATTTATAGCTGTGTAGCCAATTCTGTAAATTGTAAACAAAATATTTTCCTTTGTAACAATGGTTTTTTTTTTTTTAATTTGCTGAAACAACGTTTCAGAAAACTAAATTACTGAGGAATGAGAAAGGTTATAGTTTGACTTATCTAAAATACGTGTATACAAATATAGGAAGACTGAGATGTGTCTCAGATGCACTAATACCTGCTGTGCATGTGCTGTGCTAGCTACTTGCCAAACAGCAGTTTAGCTGCAGTGAAGAACACTTTTTTGCAAGTTCATTTTGGAGGCATAACAGTCTGCAACTCATGTTTGGAGCTATTTGCTGAGCAGTAATTTTGAACAACAATGTTCAGCATAGTTCTTAGGGGTTTGAACCATGTGTTCAGTAGACACGTATATATGATGTCTCTTGAAACTAGTATATGATTTCTTAGCAAGCAGTAGGAAAGGCTCTCCAAGATTGGTTAGGCTGTGTTTGTGTTATCCAAATCTTGTATAAGACTAAATTCCCCCCTAAGCTGGCAAAAAACTGAATGACATTTCTACTGAATAGTATGCTGTAATCCATGAGATGGGGATTTACTGAGCTGCCACATGTAATTTAATTTTTTGTCATCCTCAGTTAAATAGTGATGGGGCAAATAGAAGAAAACCTCACAAAATGTGCATTGCCAGGAAATTTTACTTGCCTTCTGTCTTCAGTGTTCCAGTTGTCTTCTCATTATTACCTCCAGTACTTTCTGTATTCTTTTTCTGAACAGATTTTTGTTTCATTTTATTTGAACTTGAAGGTTTCTGCTCTATCAATCTATATCTCAAAGACTGCATTGCAGTGTTGCTTATAAAGATCTCATCAGGTTTTTAAATACATCCGTGTAATTTATTCTACATGTTGGTTTTTTTTTTATGTTCTTGATCCTTTAAGTTCTTAATACAAGTATCTTCTTGAATGTTGTTACTTTTAGATGATAAAGGCAATAAAATAACAAGATTTTTAAAATTTTATTTTTGAAGATTTTATTTCAAACTTTGTTTAAAGATCTCTAATGGACTAGAAGGTTCTACCCAGTACTTATTCCCTGGGCTTTCACATAAGGCAATGAAATATGGGAAGCAAATGGGGCAGAGGTGAGAGAGAATTGAGGTACCAATTTGTAAATGGTCTTATTTCTGACAGAAATGTTGATAGGTCTTTTGCCAGCCTTGAGAGCCAGTTGTTGTGGTGGCTGCAGTTGTCTTGCCTGTGCACTTACGAGTGTCTGTCAGTCACTCAGATGATACATTTCTTTATCATCTGTGTGATTATAAACCATTATTTTGTGAGAGAGGCCCTATGCTTTTCCTAGTATCTCAGCTGCTCTTTGTACAAGTTCTTCTGTGACGGAATTTTTCAGACTTGTACAATAATGTATCAAGCTGGCAAATTCTGACAGCTTCAAAAGCTAGGTTTCATTTCATAGGAGCTTTTAAGCTGTCTTGGATATATACCTGGCAGACATTTCAGTCACTGTCTCTGCACTGTTTTCCTCTTGTTTCTTTCTTGCATGCCATGAAAATATTTTCCTTAAAGTATTTACGTAGTAAGACTTTCCCATGTGATTTTTTTTTTTTCCTTTTCTTTAGGAGCAGCATTTTAATGGGTAATTGAGAAGGAACAATTCCTTTCTCATTAGACACAGAAAAATTTGGTCTCTGGCTAATGTATTTGAAAAATAGTATTTCAGTGTGTTATGGTAATAATAAAACAGATTTTTTTTTCCCTTCTACAAGGTTACATCTGCTTACTCTATTTTACTATTTCTTGAGTGGTATTGGTATGAAGAATTTTTTTCAGTATTATTTAAGAAGAGCCAACCATGCAACAGAACTGTCAATCAGCCTTTAGTCATACAGTATCTATTTCTGTCCCTGTTCCTTGTAACACAGAGGGCTATTATAGTCTACCTTATGGGACAGGTACCAGGGATATAGATATCCTTGTGGGGTAGGATTTATTATGAAAGGAAATTCAACATAACATGAGACATGGTTTAAATAGCTGAATTTACTTACAAATTCTAAAAGTTAAACAAAACACTGGTTGCTTTTATACACTGATTTTTTTTTCTGTCTGAAACAAAAGAAAAAATTTAGTGTAATTGAATTTCCAATGAAGACACTTGAAACAAGGCTATCAATTTTTTTATAACTGAAGTTATTTGACATAATTTTGTTGTTGTGTTCTTTGTCTCAATCTGATACTTGCAGCTTTGTTTACATACTTCAGTCAGCACAAAGTGCTTCAAAGCCAGTGGTCACTTAAGTGCACTCAGTGATACTTAGAGTGATGGGGATTGTACTCCTGAGAGAACTCCCCTTTTCATCCTTGTAATTACAAGTCTTATATAAAGTAAGCCTTGCTTACTGCATCCTTAAAAAGACTGAAGTGAATAGCAGTTATGCCTGGCTAAGACAATTAAGACAACTAGAACAAGAGTTATAAAGCAAGTTATATTTCCAAAAATGGGAAAAATATGATGACTACATTCTTCTATGCATATAAATTCCCATGTATGGAGGCTTATTTCAGCAAGAGAAATTGGAAAGGTTCTTGGGGCATAGTGATCATGAGATGCTAGATTTCTCAATACCTGTTGAACCACAGAGGGGAGTCAGCAGAACTGCCACCTTGGACGTCCGGAAGGCAGACTTTAACCTCTTTAGATCCATGGCTGAGAGAGTCCCTTGGAAGGTAGTTTTGGAGAGCATAGGAGCCCAGGTAGGCTGGGAATACTTTAAGGAAGTTATTCTAAAGGTACAGGAGCTGACCATCCCCAAGTCACAGAAGATGAGCCCATGGGCAAGGAGGCTGGACTGGCTGAACAGAGACCTTTGGCTGAATCTCAAGAACAAAAGGAAAGTTCATGGTCTCTGCAAGAGTGGGCAAGCTGCTTATGATGATTACAGGTACGTAGTGAAGCTGTGCAGGGAGAAAATTAGAAAAGCTGAAGCCCAGCTAGAACTGAACTTAGCCACTAAGGTAAAAGAAAACAATAAATATTTTTATAAACACATCAACAGCAAGAGGAGGGCTAGAGAGAATCTCCATCCCTTGTTGGATGCTGAGAGCAGCTTGGTGACCAAGGATCAGGATAAGGCTGAGGTACACTGCTTTCTTTGCCTCAGTCCTTAATAGTAAGACTTGCTACTCCCTGGGAACATAGCCCCCTGTGCTGGTAGATAGGGATAGGGAACAGAATAAGCCCTGCATGATCCATGATGAAATAGTTTTGGACCTGCTCCCAAAGCTGGATGCTCATAAGTCCATGGGGCCAGATAGATTGCACCCTAGTGCTGAGGGAGTTGGCGGATGTCGTTGCTGAGGCACTCCATCATTCTTCAGCAGTCCTGGCTAACTGGGGATGTCCCAGCGGACTGGAGACTGGCAAATGTGACACTCACTTTCAAAAAGAGCTGGAAAGATGATTCTGGTAGCTGCAGACCTATCAGTCTCACCTCAGTGCACAGGAAGGTTATGGAATGGATAATCTCAGGAACCAACATGGACCAATTAAAGGTCAATCAGGAGATCAGGGCCAGTCAACATGGGCTTAGAAATGGTAGATCCTGTCTGACAAACCTGATTTCATTCTATGATAAGGTGACTTGCTTAGTGGATGAGGGTAAGGCTGTTGATGTGGTCTACCTGGACTTCAGTAAGGCCTTTGACACTGTCCCCCACAACATTCTCATGGAGAAGCTGACTGCCCACAGTTTGGATGGGTATACGCTCCACTGGGTGAAACACTGGCTGGATGGCTGGTCCCAAAGAGTTGTGGTCAATGGAGTTAAATCTAATTGGCTGCCAGTCACAAGCACTGTCCCCCAAGGCTTGGTACTGGGGCTGCTTCTATTCAACATCTTTATTAATGATCTTGATGAGGGGATTGAGTGCACCCTCAGTAAGTTTGCAGACAACACCAAATTGGGAGGGAGTGTTGATCTGCCTGAGGGGAGAAGGGCACTACAGAGGGACCTGGATAGACTGAATGGATGGACCAAGACAAACTGTATGAGTTTCAATAGGGCCAAGTGTTGGGTCCTGCATTTTGGTCATAATGACCCCAGACCACGCTACAGGCCTGGGGAGGAGTGGCTGGAAAGCTGCCTGGTGGAAAGGGACCTTGGTGTACTGATGAACAGTCAGCTGAATATGAGCCAGCAGTGTGCCCAGGTGGCCAAGAAGGCCTATGGCATCCTGGCTTATCTCAAGAATGGCATGGTGAGCAGGACTAGGGGAGTAATCCTGTTCCTGTACTTGGCACTGGTGAGGCCTCACCTCGAGTACTGTGTTCAGTTTTGGGCATGTTAATTCAAGGAGGACATAATGGTGCTGGAGCAGGTCCAGAGAAGGGCAACAAGGCTTGGAGAATATGCCCTGTGAGAAGCGAAAAAAAGGGACTGGGGCTGTTTAGTCTGGGGAAGAGGAGGCTGAGGGGAGACCTTATTGCTCTCATCCAATACCTGAAAGGTGCTTACAGCAAGAGCAGGGTTGGTCTCTTCTCACTGGTAACAGGTGGCAGAACAAGGGGAAATGGCCTCAAGTTGCTCCAGGGGAGGTTTAGGTTGGATATCAGGAAAAACTTCTTTACTGAAAGGGTTGTTAAGCACTGGAATAGGCTTCCCAGGGAAGTGGTTGAGTCACCATCCCTGAATGTGCTTAAAAACCATTTGGATGTGGTGCTCAGGGACGCGATTTAGCAGAGGGTTGCTAGAGTTAGGGTAGTATGATTAGGTCATGGTTGGACTCGATGATCTTGAAGGTCTTTTCCAACCTGAGTGATTCTGTGATTCAATATTAAATGTAGGAGAGGCATATTAGCCTAAAAGAAATAGCCCTCATAAATTCTGATATTGTGATCATTCTCTAAAACGGGATGATGTTTTTTTCTGTTATACATCATACCACTGTATAATTTTGCTTACCAAACACTATCTGGGGCTGCAAGGACAACTAATACAAAATATGTAATTGTAGAAGGATATATATACAAACTTTTAAAATATAATTCTGTCTGGCTGTGTCAGCAATTCTGTAAATGCAGAGTATTGTAGAATAAGGTTTATAAAAATATGTTACAAAATTAGGCCATGTCCCTTATTTACCTCCCACAGCACCACAGAACAGAATGTCATGTAAGGCCCCCATCTGGCACATGGATTTACTATTCCAAAAACAGTTTGTGTCTACTAGAACACCTCCCTAAATATTATAATTCCCTTGCTTCTCAGAAGATACTGTATGTTTGGGCAGATTTTATTAGCACAGAAATTTTCATGTACTCCTCTGCCAAGCTACTGGTGGCAAGGATCCCTTCTCCAAAAATCTGAAGCAAAGGCACTTTGTATATAGGGTTGTTGAGTTATGCAAACTATAGTTGTTCTCTAGCTACACTGCTTTGGAGAAAGCGAGCCTGAAAAGTATTTCTTTGTATAAAGATCTGTATTTTGCTGCCAGTAATGTAGAGAAATTAATAGGTGCAGACCTACACTTACCACCGAATGCTTGTCTGTTCAGGTTATAAATGCTCTGACGACTTAAGTGCCTTGTGGCTTGCTAACATGGATCTTGATCGTGATGCTTCATAAGTAGCTCTTATTGCCAACTATTCTTAAGCTGCATCTTCCCCAACAGTCCTTCTTCCAGCAGAATATAAACTGAATAGCAATGTGTTGAAGAATGAAGAGGCATAAAGCATTTCTTTCATCTTGCACTGTGTTCAGTCTTATGTGCTTGTGAAACAGCCATACAATTACCCCTGGCTTTTGATGGATGGGACTGATAGATGCTCTCCCTTCTCTTAAACATCTGAGGCAATGCCTGACTACTTTGTATATTATGTGTAACATAGCAGTGTGTTAACACTTCATAACTAATGATCAAATGCTGGGAAATATTCTAGTTGCTGCTAACATTTTACAGAACAATTCTACTTGACACTGATAGTTCTGTTTAAGCATGTTTACAAGACCTTGCTTTCTGCATATAGTATTATATATTTATATATAAAAAAAATAAAACACATGGTGTACTATGCAAACAGTCTATAGAGCTAAGAGTCAAACTGAAAATACTAAGGGTATAAATTTCATTTAAAATATTCCTTAGTTCTGTAGATTTCACAAAAAGAAAAAAGAAAAAAAGGAACTACAGTATATTCATATCTGTTAATTCTCTGTTACCATAGCAGCTTGTGGAAGAAGAATGTTGGAGAATAATACTATGTTTCCGCAGTGAACATTGAAAATAGCAAGAAAATTTCTTGAGAACTCATCATATATGGCTCCTAGATTTACATGAGATCAATAATTTAATCAGAGGGGAGTTTCTTCTGTGACTGTTAATGCAAAAAATCTTATCCGTCATATTTCTGTACCCATTTTGCATGTTATAAGATATTTCTAGCATTAAAAAAGTTATCAGAGTATGGTTTAAAGAGTAACATTTGTGCTCAGGAATAAGAAAACTCTTAAAGGACATTTCAGTACATCAGTCTGGGGAAAAATAAAGTTATGTACTTTTAGTTTCTTTAACTGGATGCAAATACACATAAATATCATCTAATACATCAGGTGCAGTGGTTTTTAAGAGAATGGCTTTGAGTTGGAAATTTAATAACAATTTGGTGGAAGCCACATCATTTCTTTTCTGCACTGTACTCTTTTCCTCTCCCAGAAGATGAACACACAACAAGACTAATGAAATTTCAATATTTCTTCAAATTGAGGAATGTTTTTCCCTCAGACCAATGTAGTCCCTCCAGTCATCTCAAAGATTACCTCAGTGTGTAAATGATTGGGATGAGTTTGGAGAAATGGTATGGCTCTTCAGAAGCTGCAGAGTGGTGTGCAAGTAATTCTAGAAGTCTCTAATTATTTTTTTAAAGTTGACCAGGTAGGTAGCCATTGTTGCATAAAAATTGTGATATCTAACCACTGGCATTTATTTCATATTTATTATCTTGAGTGATACTAGTTGTCTAGAAGATGATCAAAGTCAGTGTTATCCTGGCTTTGTATCAGTGCAGAAAAGCTTGGATTGGGTCATCTCACTTTGATTTCACATATTTTCCATTGAAAATACATCCAACTGTTGTTTATGTATTTACTGACAAATTGCCTTTGTTTTCCAGATCTGAATCTACACTCAAAATAAAAATTCCCTTATTTTCTGAATTAAATTTCTTTAATGAACAAAGGTAAGTTCTCGCTAAATATGAGCATTTTTATTTTTCTCTTCTCTTGTCCTACAGCTGGGACTAAGCTAGGAAGAGAGCCACGAGGGATTTACATGCTGTTTACACATGCACTGCATTTAAGTAGAATAACCTTTCAAACACTCAAATTGAAAATGCAGTTATAAACTGGTTCTTCATGCCTCCTCTTGTGAGAGGGAAGGAGTGGAATTGCAAAATAAATTAACAAAATGGTTTCCCTGTGGACTCTGATTGGGATACCTCTTAGTAAATTATATAAAAATGGTGTCAAATTTACTGCTACTGAAGACTTCACCTTCAAGGGTATTTTCTTCCCTGTTGGAAAAGAGATTGGATTTGAAAATGTAACTTTACCTTGAATGACTAGAAATGTCTCTCTGTTTGTCCAAACAGCTAAAATGCATAAGACAATTGAATATCAGGTTCTTATTGATTTGCTGCTTATTTGCTTGACTCCCTGGAAGAACTTTTTCATAGAAAAGCAATGTTATATCATCGTTCTTACAAGTAGTTCTGAAATTTTACAAGAGTGACAGGTGCTTGCAAAATGTCTTTGCTAATTAGACCTATGCAACAAGAGAAACTAATATGCATCACTATTTAGAACAGGCTTTTTTTTTTTTTTTTCCTGAGCAAATATTTCTATGAATTAATTCATGCATAGAGACTCGAGAAAGATAGGGAAATCTTGGTGGAAACTCTGAAGGAGAAGCAAGCTAAAAAAAAAACAAAAACAAAAAAAACCCACAAGATTTAAACGTTTCCCAGAAGAAATTGTATGAGCCAGTAATTATCAGTGGAAATGTTCATAGAAATGTGGACTTAAGTGAGCTATCATCAAGAATACCATGACACTATGAACCAGACTACAAGATGACAAAACTGTGAGTAAATTGAGATCCATAGGGCTACACATGCGCTTCCTTAGTTTTCATGTTTTTCTCATTCTTGCCTATTTGACATTTTACATACCCCACAAATGAAAATACAAAATACTCTTTTAAAAATGTCTTTCATCTTCTTAAAAGAAAAAATAACACAATAAATAATATGGTTTTTTTTTCTTTTCTTCTTTTTTTTTTTTAATCTGGAAAAATAAGTAAGAATTAGGTACAATTATTTGAAAATAATCTTGCAATTGTTCTACCTGTCCATCTTCCCTCCTAATTCTAATATCATAAGGAGAAAAAGGGAACGGGGTTCTCCAGAGGTCACCTGCTACTGCCACGGGATATTTTTCTTCTTCAAAGAAGTTTTAATTTTTCATAATTACTGAGGAAGGAGAAAAATATTTAGGTAAAATACTAATATGTTAATTTTTATAGATTATGCTTCTCATAATTTCCTTAAGAAGCTCTTTTTCTGTAACTAGAATTGCATATGATTTCTAGATAAGCTGTAGATTTGTTGGGAACAGTACAGTGTGAATAATGGTAACATATCCCTTGTTTAAGTCTAGACACGCCATAGTGAAAGCGTATATTACTAACTTCTAGAATTTTAAGATGTAAGTACTGTTTTATGCTCCATCCTCTCTGCTTTTTGCTCAAGGTCCTCCTCTTTGCTCAAGGTCTATTCATTGACTTGAGATTTCTCATGCCTTTTAGGAACAACATCCTCCCCTCCATTTCTTTCTGGCCTAAAAACAAAACACATATTAGATAACTTTTTTTTTGGGTACAGAACAGAGTAGCTGCAAGTCTTGTCTGGTTACTGTGACACATATTTGCAGTCCTTCACTTTTTAAGCCTACCATGTCTCAGGAGAAATGACAGTGACATGAGGGGAGATACTATATTGTAAAAAAGCCAAACTATTAAACTGTTGTGAACTATTTTAAGAAAGTTATCCTTCTTTAAGGTACTGTTGACTAAAGGAATAAAATATTCTGACTGCATTGTGTTTTCAGCTGATTCAGGAAGGACCAGACTTTTCCCTTCACTGACCTTGCGCCAGTGACATCAACACTGCTTTTGACATTAATGGGAACTGGATTAAGAAGCAGTTTGCACCACTCATGTGATAATGTCATTTTCCTTATCACAGTAACTTCTGGAATAAAGTACATGTTCAAACTTCCATTTACTTCTTGCAGTGGATACAACCACTATTAAAATATGTTGATCAATAATTTTGTTCCTTTGTGAAAGCCTAGTCAGTGTATTTTTTTTGTTTGTTTGTTTGTTCTTTTACTTAATTGAATTAGTAGAAGAAAACCTAGCAGAGGTGGTAGAAATCAATACATTTTAAAATGGAACTGTGCGTAAAAGTGACTGAACAAATTTATGTAAATAACTGTTTTTTTTCCCCAGTAGCTATCTTCAGACGGCATGAAGTTGGACTTAAGAGAATAGTTAAGTGTTTCCATGAATGAATCCAAGCAACATGCTAAGAAATGCCTTTTGGGGGAATATTAGAGCTTTAATTAAAGTAGGAATTTCTGAATTAAACCAGCAACTGTACTGAATTTCAGGTCTGGATTACAAAACAAATTATAGTTCAACATAAACTGCCCAGTGTTTGT
Organism: Tetrao urogallus; assembly: GCF_951394365.1. Classification (NCBI taxonomy): domain Eukaryota; kingdom Metazoa; phylum Chordata; class Aves; order Galliformes; family Phasianidae; genus Tetrao; species Tetrao urogallus. Next base: position 33,797,907 of record NC_136819.1, read on the forward strand.
AGGCATTGAGCAAATCCTAGGCCATTCTTTTAGTACTGGAGCCCAAGAGCTCTTACTTAAATTTGAAAAATACTCGAGTCAGAGGTAATTGTGTTAATTAATTATTTAACATTTACTGCAAAATGTGTACTTTTCTTTTATTTTTGAGTACCAATACACACTCTTGCCTGTGTATCTGTATATTGCAATTCTCACTTTTCCGTAAGAACATACTGGAAGATAAATGCAAGCTAACCTGTGTTACCAGTTAATACAACTGTCTAAATGAAAATTATTTTCTGTCCTATATTTATCCTTGTTGCATTTAAATTGGTATGTCTAATTCAATAAGTAGTTAAACTGCTCATGCTAATTGGACACATTTGAATTGCTCCAGCAGACATTTCTATATTTGGAGTTTTTCAGGGATGTGAAACCATAGTTTGGTGCTTACTGGGGAAGCGGAGTTAAAAACAAAACACTTTTTTTTTTTTTTTAATTAACTGACACAGCTTATCTTTTTTTCATGTTTTAATCTTACTTTAACGTTTTGAAACGTTCATTTACCCTCTCATCTTAAAATCCCCTATCTTTATTCTAGGCATGTTCCTCCCATGTTCTGTAGTTTGAGTAACAATGACAATACATTGCAGACATTTTTTTAAAAAAAGACTGTTTCAAAATTTTTTCTACCAAACATTTCTATTTGAACACAGAAAATATTTTCTCCAATATGTGTGCCTGCTTTCTGCCACTTTATTTTACACCCTTTTCCAACTGGAAGTGATGAATTTCCAGAGAAGGCTAAAAGTCAGAAAACTTTAACAGAGTCCCATTCTCTTTCTACTATTACGAAAAGTTTGATAAGAAAAAAACCAAAACCCAAAAAACTCTCACTGTCCACAAAGGATTTACTGGTATTTTTCAGCCTGTCTTCTGTACTTAACGTGTTCATTTTAGCAATGATTTCACACTGGGAGAGAGGAACTACTAGCAGCATTTCAGTTCAGAAGATTATAAATAATGTAGGGAACATATGGAACAAATTCTAATCTTAAAATTGAATGAACAAGTTACCCCACTGGTGGGTGATAAAATAAGCGAGTTTTGATATTTTTTTTTACGTGCAATATGTATTTCTTATTATTTTGGTAAATTCTTAATTCATTGCTTACTCATCTATATACTTTTATACTTCAGAAGTATTTCTACATTTCAGATGAAGATGCTGCAATTGTATTTTAATGAAATTTTGCATTACTTAATATACATTACTTTTGTCGAATGCACTGTTAAACATTTATATGTATGCTATGAAGTACTATCATAACAAAATTATACTTGTCAAACAAATGAATAAAATGCATTTTAAAGCACGTTACTCTATTTTTAATTGTATTTGTTCACTTGCTACATCAAATCGTAAAACACAGTAATTTGTGACAGAAGTTACAGCCAGCATGAATTGCTACATTTTTTATGGCACGCGTTTTAGGATAATTATTTTTGTTTTATTTGAAACATATTACCAAAGCCTTCAGTGGCTAAGCTAATATCAGGAGAAATACATCAACACTGAAGTTTGACAAAGACTACAATTAAAGATATTTCTAATTGTGAACTATAAGGTTCCGGGTTTCATCATATCTGATAATCCTTCTTGAGCAATCTGTACTACGGATCTGTAACATCTTTCAGAGAGTGCAATAATGAATTTACGTAACAGAGGAAGATTTTAGAATATTAGTAGTATTACCTAGAAGTAATCAGCTGATTTGCAAAATTGTTCCTTCATGATCTTAATTTTATCATTATCGACTCTTGTGATTATAAAATAAAAGCTAGAAACATTTCAATACAAAGGCCAGGTCAAGACCTCTTTGATTCCCTCAGTCAACTTGAGATTATTTTATGTATGGTTCCTGTGAACGTGTGAGAATGAAATATATTTTGTAGAGAACTGGAATAAAATATACAAGGAAAAATCTAATGAACATCTAAGTATTTGTTCAAAAATGTAAGCCTATTAACAAAATACTCCAGTAATTTTTTTAATATGAGAACATAATATTGATTTTTATATTAAAATTTATCGTTTCTAGAAACAAGCAAAAATTCTGAGGTTTTAAGATTATTTTCTTAATTTTAAAATGGGGAAGATAAATAGCTGGTTTTGTGCATATTTTTAAAGAATATTACCCAGAAAGTGAAAATGTCAGATTCTTCTACTCAACAGCAATTACTCCATCAGAAAACTTTGTAGAAGGAACATAATTAAATGAAAGCATGGATTGTGATTTTAAGTAAAGAATTGAAAATCATGGAATTAGATTATGAGCAGAGCAAAACGATTCCTTTGGAACTCCACAGTCCCATTATGAAAATCTACAACGATCCTAAACAGAACACAAATAACACAAGGAAAATAATGCCTTGGCTGAAATCTCTGCATCACAACTCTTTATCAACTTTTGACCTGCGGGCCTTCCACTGCCTAAATAAATTTTTTGTTTAGAAACTTTGAATTTGCATGTTAGAAACTGAGTGCAGCCCATTTGTCATGAGTACATGAAAGTTCCATTGTATAGGGCAAAACATAAAATAGGTGATTTTGTATCTATGAAATGGTACATTGTTCTGTGCAGTGCAAACAACAGAGGATTGTGAGAAGCTAATTGTTATCCTTAGTGAAGTTGTTCATACTAGTCAAAGACAAGCAGATTCATTAACCTTGACAAAGCAATGCTAAATGACATCTTGAATTTGTCTGCCAATATGAACTACAATTATCAAATCAATTGGCTTTGCAGAAAATCAGTTCCTATTCTTCTACATGGCTTTTTTCCGTTGGCACTACCTGTGCAGTTTTGGCCTTGCCAAACCCTTCTCTGATGAGGGAGCTCCCTAGATTTTATTAAGAAGCTAATATCTGTAGAAATATGGCTTGAAAAGAAGGATCTCAAAGGAAATATTACAACAAAATAGAACTAAGATCAATATTCTGAATGGCAACTCCTAGTATCAGTTATTTTGTATAGATAACTTTTTCATATTAAGAGAAAACTTCATTCCTTACCAGGAAAGTAAGGAGACTGAACTGATACAAATTCCCTGTCCTATCCAGAACAATTACAGGATTTCAACGGAATGAAAGCTTCATATTTTGTGACAGGATGCGTTTAACATATTTAATTAAACTTGCTAGTAAAGGCATGTAATAGCTTTATTATAAAGGACATTCTGCACATATCCTACATGTAAACTAATTACTAGACAAGGAAGTTGGATACTATGCACTGTCTCATCGCACTGGATAGCACTATTTCTCCATGGAAATTGGCTGTAACCTCTAAAATTGTTACTAAAGTTGCACATCTCTATAAACACTCATCTCTTTTTAAAAGCACTACAATAGTTGTAATAGAGTTTACTTAATATCTGTTCAGTTCACTGTAGAATACTTCAAATGTTATTTGTCATACAATATTGAGAAGGCACAAAATTTTTTTTTTTTTTTTAATTGAATGTTCAGCTTCTAGTAAGTGGTAATGAAATTTTTAATTTTGTTTTGTAAGTTCTATTTTCTAGTTAATCATACTATTGCTCTTTTGAGGAGCATATATTCTACTTCCTGGTTAATCTTTCGAAAACTTTTAGAAAGGCATTTAACACTCGTATAGAATTTTTTTATTTTTAAAACTTCACTTGACTGCTATCCGCAGTCTGCCTGCCCTACATGGCACTCAGTCAGCATCTTCAGATTCAGCACTTTCTGTCATTGATTGATAGAAGACACTTCTTTCCCAACTACTGAGTCAGACACATCAGGTAGAGACAGCCAGACTGCAGGAGAAAATTTAATCAAGCAAAAGTAATTTGGAACCAGAATTATTCAATACTAAGATCTGCTAGAAATTATATAAAAAGAAATAATTTAAATTGTTGATAATGGGTATTCAATGCAAAAAATGCAGTATTGTAGAACAGAACTTAAGATATCAGTGTAAAAATACAAAACATTGGATTATAGGAGCTAGAGTTATTATATTTAAAAGTGCAGATAAAAGTGAGATATATTTTAACTAAGTATACTCACAGTTGATATTGTGCACAGTACTTTTATTTATTTATTACTACTAATGATGATTCAAGTAACCAGTATTGGCTTTTAATAAATGTGTTAATGAACTCCATTTAGATTCTAACAGAAGCCTGTTTTTTTGAAATACTTATTACAACAGTACACAAACATTAAGCTAGTGCCTATGCTAGAACATCTTTCTCATTCTAAAGGAACCATTTCATCAATAGGTAAGTTTATAGTTAGTAACTAACTTCAGGAAAGTAAGAGACAAAATAGGATGATGAATACTTAAAATTCTTAATGATTAACTACTATAGTTCTTTTATTTTAACTGAACTTTTGGTTCAGTTTTTCCAGAGCAAATTGAAAATGGTTGATACAGCATCCCCATGGTTGATTTGGTTCAAATATCCAGTTGTTCCCGTTTCACCTCTAGCAGCATTATGTTCTGCTCTTTAAATAGCTTCCCTTAACTGATCATTAGGACATACTTTTTCTGAAAGCAACCCAAAAATCAATTTAAGTTCTAAAAACTAAGGAAATGTGAAAGAAAGCCTCAAAACTGTTAATGTAATCCTCTCTCATAATTATACTTGGGAAAGGATACTGCCTAGTGTATGTAAAGTGTATAGAGTATATAAAGTGAATTGTTTCTCAATTCAGAATATTTTTTGATGTGCAGGAACAGGACATTACATCCTTTACAGCCATTTATCAACTTCTATGTAACTTTTAACATCAAGGGATATGCTGAGATAGTAAGAGTCAAAAGCAATTTACATTTCCTATGCAAAACCAGAAAAAGAGTAGGTCTTTGTGATTTAGGAAGCAAGCAATAAGTTTTTGAGAGCTAATTCTGTTGTTCCATTTTCTCTCTATCCAAAACAGAATTCACTATTGCCCTAGTTTCATTAATATTCCTGCCATAAGGTCTTGAGATGGCAAGGTAAATACTATTACTGCTGGGGAAAAAAGCTCACAGCTAATAGTCCAGATATGCCTAGATGTCTGTAGGTATTGTTTTGGCTGTTTGTGGATTTAGGAGAATGTTTTCTGTTTTCAAAAAGACCTCAGTAGATATGTTTATGAAGTCTTCCAAGGATGTGCACTTGTCTGTTTTATCATAGCAGTGATTTCTAATTACTTTAAGTATGTCCTCTATGAGTTATTTCCAAAGGTCTAGGAAATGTATCATACATCTTCAGGTTAGCATCTTCACATACATTCAGCAATGTTTATGCAATCATTTGTTGCTTTTCTGTGAAGAAATATTCTTTTTTTCCTACCTTTAATAATCCATGTTATAAAGATTGCTACTAAAAGCCAAGTGGATGCTTGATGAAAACAAGTGAAGAGTTGAGTATCATTTTAAGCAGTAAAAAGAAGTTTAAGCTAAGTTTTTGGTCTTCCCAAACACACACACAAAAATCTACAGGATTCTGCATGAATGCAAAATTCTGTCATCACTGCATAGCTTCCAGAAGCAGGATTTAAGATTGTGCAGAAGGTTAGGTTCCATATACTACTCTCTCACTTGTTGGTACTTCCCTGAATTTATGTGGTATGCTTAGTATCTATGTACATTAATGTGAATGTTTTTAGATTGTATAAATTTAAATCAGAACAGGTCTTACCTGTATTGGTACATTATTTAGATGCACTCAAGTGCATTCATCAATTACAATCTTGTTACTTAGCCAAGTGTGATACAGAGGTCTGTTTGAATAAATTTGAGATGCAAAGTTGTTAAGAAAAATATGTAATTAAATAAAATCCCATGGTAATACAGAATCATTTCTTAGAAACACATTTGCATTAAAATGCACAATAAAAAAAAACCACAATAGGCACAAAATGCAAAGAAATTCTCAAAAAAAAAAATCAATAACAACAAGCAAGTTTCGCAGTAATATGAGTAAACAACAATTAGAACATTTAACAAGCAGAGAGAGTGAGTCTGTGTTCTTAAGTTTTATATTAGGCAATGATAATTTGAGCTTTAGAATGTTTTCTTCTTATTGCTGCTTCCAGTCTTACTGTTGAATTGTACATGACATGAAAATTTATCTAATGAGATAGCAATCCAAATGCTTAGTTTTTAAAGTAAAATCATGTAGAATCTTAATTTAGCTAAATTATTTATCTTACCAGTAAGTGGATGCAAATCATGTCCGTCTAATCAATCTAGATCATCACTGCTTACACTTCTATACAATTTCTGTTCAAATCAGCTCCACACACTCATTGTCAAGTGTAACATACTTTTTCTTATGCACAGGAGCATTATTTTCCAAATGTATAGAATCAGTAAAAGTTCATGCCACTCAGGAAGACTTGGTTTACTCTAATGAAGAAAAACAGCTCTTGCAGTAACAGTTGCTCATCTTGCATCAGGGCATCTTCTCCACCCACTTTGAGACACATGCTCCAGCTAGTTTCCAGATTCTTGACATTTTATAACAGCAGATTTTAGAGCATTATGATCTCCCCTGCCTCTCAAAATGAGATTTTGAGAGAAGGTTTGACAGTCAATGCTATTGAGTCTTTTTCTGCTTCTTGCACATTCTAGGCTCTGTGTTTGTTAATACTTTTTCTTAAAATAGGCTGAATTGATAACCTAAATGTTAAGGAAATCCAGATTTCTGTTTTCAGGGAGTTTTTCCAAGCCTTCTCTTCAAGGCTGTACTCAATTCATTCTCTGCCCAGCCTGTGTCTATGTTTGGGTTCATCACAACCCCAGTGCAGCGCCTCGCGGAACTTCACAAGGCTTTCATTGGCTCACCTCTCAATGTCCCAAGGCATCACTTCCTTCCAGTGCGTCAGCCATGTGTGCTTGACAGTAAACTGCTCCTGGAGAACTATTTCTATCAGAGGCACACAAAACTTATGAGAACGCAGGGTAATATCAGAGGACTGTGTTCTTCATACTCATTATTTTAGACTTGAGTTTCCTACCCAAAAAGACTTTCTATTCAGGAAAATGTTGTGAGCACCAAGGATATTAGTGTATTTACTGTTTTGTACTAGAACAAAAGAATTGTACATATGTACAGTTCAAATAACTGAGAAATTCAAGTGAGCAGTTTGCTTAGAAATATGGGTATGTGTATTAAGTATAGAGTATATCATGATAATATCTAGTATTATGTATAAAGGATATTTCTGATTTCCCACTGCTTTATATGCATGTATCTAAGCTATGATATTCATGCCAGTAATGGTAAAAAAAAGCCACTTGAAGGTGCTATGTACAGCTGTCTGAGTCAGTGATAACTTTCTCATGCCACCGTTGTAGTAACACCAAGCCAAATTAAAACTGATCCTTTACTGTACACCATGAGTTAGATAGTATACATAAATATTCTAAGCAGAATAAAACTTTAGATCCACAGGTAGGGAATCAAATAATGTTTTGCTGAATCAAGCTTTCATAAAATTCTTACTGCAACACTTGATCTGTAATGGAATTACATGCCTTTATTTAGATTATTCAGTGTCTTATATAGCTGTTCCCTAGCTTCTTGACTATCAGACTTTTTGTAACAAGGTAAAATGTCTTGGAAGTGCTACATTTCAGTAACTCTGGTTTTACTTATTATACTTCATCTCCAGTTAAGGTATTCATAACTTTTTTTTAGTCCATTTGGATATAACTACAAGGATTGTTCTAGAGCAGGAGTTTTAGAATATTTGTAACATTGATATTTACATTCCTAAATTACTTAAAGTAGTTAATTATTGTTCTGAAAAACCTACAAATTATTTTACTGAAGTGCCCTGCGTGCATTAAATTGCACTGAGGGAGAACAAAACACCAAAATACTAGTGCTGAGGATTGTTCATGAAAGTCTAAAAAAAATACCCACATTTTCCAAATATTATAGCAATGAGATGACATAACATCCCACCTATCTCAGAGCACAGTAACTAGTAATTTTGTTCTTTAGCACATCTGAAGCAAACTATTCAATCTGTTCCTCTTCTAGATGGAAGTTCTTGAATGACAGATACAATCATCTAGTCTAGCAAACTCATGTGAAAGGATATAAGTATCACCCACATATTCTCTTGCCTGTGTTTCTGCACCCACCTATAGAAGATGCCCTAGACACATGCAGTTGAAAATAGGTAAAAGGATAGTTTAACAAATAGGAAAATTGTAAAACTTTGTGTGTTTATTCACTGTCAAAATGGAAATATATATTTTTTTCCAGTGCAGAGAAATTAATGTGTGTTTGACTGTAAATACTGTGGCAGAGAAGCAATACAAAATATTTCCAGAAGTACAGTGGGGAAGTCATAAATTAACTAGGTATCATTTTCATCTTTGATTTATGCTGTTTCTTTTAAAGTTCAAATAACAAAATAATGATACAGTTTGCCTAAAATTCATTTAATATGCCTTTTATTGATATTTATATGCTTCATTAAGTAGCAAGCTGCCAAAATGAGAAGAGCAGTTAGTGTCTTGTCACAAATGTGACATGGTTTAGGTAAAAATTGTCATTTTAAAAATTAAGAATGCTTTTATTCTGTGTTTCCAGAAAATTTCTTTAGTACTTCAGACTTGGATTTAAAATATTTTTATGAAATTGACAGTGTAGCTTAGGGAATTTTTGTACACAATTTTCTTATCATATAGAGGATATTCGTGTTCAGTAGTAATTAGCATCAGAAGCATATAAAGAAAGACCTAAAATAATTCTCCTAGAGTATACTCAGAGTATGAAGTGCCATTGTTGAGGTCTGTGCTTTTCCAAGCAAAGCTATTACAAAGTAGAATTTTAAAATAACAACTCCATCTGGAAAATAAGAGGATTTTGTAAGGGCCATCATAATTCCCCAACATCATAAGGAATTATCAGAAAACAAGTATTTTTAAAAGGTCATCTTTTGCATGAAAATAGACCTTTTCAGGATTAAAATAAGTAAAAAAAGACATTTTACCTATTTTTAATCAAGATACATGTGAAAGTTTCAGTAAAAAGTAGCTCTTACCTTACGTATAATACAATTCAACCTGTGAATACAATTCAACTACTTGAAACTTGTTTTTTCTTAGATAAACTATATTTTTATGTCAGAAAAGAGTAGATAACTGACAAGGAGATAAGAGGAGATGCTCTCCTAATCAATAACTACTTTGTTCACCATTGTTCAGTAAATCCTGCATGAATCCATGTTGAAGTAAGAACCAAACAGAACGTAAAGGTATAACATGACTGAAAGTTTACAAAAACCAAACTTCTATGTTACTGGAATATGGTCAGAATCAATAAAGAAATAGCTCCATTATTTTTTCTACTACTTCAAAGCAGTTTAATCCAACAGCTGTAAATGCTTGCATTGCTAAGACCTCAGAAATTTTAGCAGAAATAAAAAATTATTTGGCTAGAGAAAGCCTATGAGAACTTGAGGTAAGTGATATGTTTTAAACATTCCATACAGAATATGGGCATGAAAGTTTAAAATATAGACCTCTACTTTGCTGTCATAAATTTGGTATCACATGCTAGACTAATCTTTCTAGTCAGTAAGCACTTCATTCTTCTTTCTATATTCAAAGACTTAAAAAGTTCTGTGAATTTTTCTGTACCTCTAAATAGTGAAAATAAGTCATTTACTTGTGGCATAAGTAAATGCTAATTATTTCTGCCATTACAAATTTTCATCTTTTCCTTGCAGTTTTCAAGCAAAGAAAATCCTACAATGTGAATGAAATGCATTGCACCTAATGAAAACAGTACTTCAGACTGTCATAGAAGGCACATTCAATGCAATATATATAAACTTGCATTGAATTATTCAAATAGTTTTTATGTTTTACCAGCACATTACACTGAAGAGCGTTGAAACCTATGCAAATATGATTATTCAGTTGCTTTGCTATTGTTAGCTATCAATGTGAAGATCTGATAGACTAGTTTAGCGTATCTGCAATTTTATAAGTGTTTAAAGTTCTTGGTCTCTTCAGCATGATTTAACCTTTGGAACAATCATTATGTGCAATTGTTTTATTTCATCAAATAGCAGCTATTATTGTTCAGATATACAGCAGGCAGTATCCTCATGCATGTATTCTAGAAAATTAATCTAACAAATCCATTATTTTCACTTGCTTTAAATATAGCATTTCCTAAAAATTAAAAAACCTAATTGTTATTATTTTTCCCAGTGTATGTAAAATACCCCCATTGGTACTATTAAGTACCATGCTTGCCATATGAAAAATGCTTCTTCAATTATAAAAACTCTAGAAAAGGTCAAAGAAAAAAAGGTAAAACATAGGTACCTATGTAACAAACTATGATTCTGAGATGACCTTCTTAATGTTACCTAACTTAGGTAGTAATTTGTTTGCTCTCCACCTGCTTATAAATGCTTCTCTGAAGGTCTTGTGTAACTTTCTTTCCCCTTGATTCTTACATAAATACTGATGGGAAAATATTTTCTCTTGTATTTGAATAAAATAATTTAAATTAAAACAACATATTAGAATGTTACATATACTTCTTTCTTTTACACTTTCTTTATATCTCATTGTAAAGCAATCAGCAAATCATGATATCTTTGTTGATGACAAGTAACTCCACTCAACCACTCTTGTGATCAACAAAGAGTAAATAAAATTAAGCAATGAGTGTCACTCAGTTTCATGTTCTACAGTTTTTATGTTGTTCTGAATAATTTAACATAGAATGTGGCATTAAACGTGAAAGATAGAATGTCAACTGGAAAAATTGACTCCTCTTTTTGGACAACTATGGCTATCTTGTCAGTAAGCATACGATGATCCTAAGACTCACCTCTGTGCTGGAGTAAATCGTGGAACAAATTCCCCTGGAAGTTACGCTAAGGCATATGAAGTGAGGGATGTGATACAAGATGACCAACAAGGCTTCAGCAAGGGCAAGTCCTGCCTGACCAACTTACTGGCCTTCTATGACAGCACAACTGCATCTGTGGAACAGGAAAGAGCCACTAATGTCATCTGTCTGGACTTCAACATGTTTTTGGTGCAGTCCCCCACAATATCCTCTCCAAATTTAAAAGGTATTGATTTGACATAATGAAAAACTGGCTGCAAGATGATACTGAAAAGAGTAATAATCTATGTCTCAGCGTCTGGATGAAAATCTAGATGCCACCAAGAGAGACCTAGATAGGATAGAGCAGTGGGTAGAGGAGAACCTCATGAGGTTCAACAAATGCAAGTGCAAGGTCATATCAGTATGTACTATCAGTACAAGCTGGAAGACAAAAGGATTGAGCACAGCCTTGCTAGAGAAGACTTGGGAGCATTGGTGGATGTCAAAATTGACATGAGCCAGCAACGTGCCTCTGTTGCCCAAAAATTTGAGTACGTCCTAGTCTGCATCAAAAAGAAGAGCGGCCTGATAATAGCCCCCTCTTTACGCACTGAATGGCCGTTAGAAAAAACATGATCAGACAATCAGGATCTGTTGTGATAGCACAAGGGAAAATGGTTCAAAATAAGAGAGGGGAGATTTAGATTGAATATAAGGAAAAAGTTTTTATGATAAGGGCAGTAAACACTCAAACATATTGCTGATAAAAGTGGTAGATGCCCCATCCTGAAGACATTCAGAGTCAGGCTAGATCAGACTGAGCAAACTGATTTAGCTGTAGGTGCCCCTGTTCATTGCAGAAGAAATGGACCTTTAAAGAAGACCTTTGAAAGTCCCTTCCAAATCAAACAATTCTGTAATTCTCCGATTCTATGAGCCAGCCTAACCCTACTTAGATTTTGACAGATACAATAAGATCAGATGGAACTATAAAAATTGGTTATCTTTGCCTTTACACAATGCAGTTTTTCACATATTGAAAATTAAAGTATGTAACAATGAATTTCTATCCTGAAAAATGGCAGATTCTGATGACATCATTTAAGTTTTTATTAAAGAAAAAAATTGAGAAATTGTGTGGCTGTGGAAGAATTCTTAATAGAAAAATATTTCTGAGACTCTACATTATGTGTTATTTTTTTAAGATAGATCTGTATTATTGAAAAAAGTCTTTCCTAAACATTCTCTCTCAATTGCCTTTAAAATCTTACCTAAAATTATTTGCGTTTGCTTTAGTTCTTGAGTAAAATTGGTAATACTTGCAGAAGAACATTCACTGTGAAGCATATGTGCTTCAAGTGTGTGAAAATACGCAATATAATGGAAAAGGTGTACATGTATCATGTATACTAAATAGACTGATATGCACTGAAACATTGAGGATAAGTACGTGAATGTCTAAGTACTCCTCAAGTACTTGCAGATTTTGGATTAAATTTGGTGAATTGGTGTAACTAAGTTTATAATGGTGACTGTATTTACAAAGGAACAGGTAAATTTAAGAATTTTTTCAGCAGATTGCAAGCTTTTTACTATTTGTATACACTCCGTCTTTTTGAATTCCTTCAGTTTTGTCTGTCTTTTCTTTTGCTGACATTACTGCTTCTTTGGTTTTAGGTGTATTTATCTTTCAATGAAATTAATTGAGCATTCAAACAAAAATAAAATTTAAGCTTGCTTCATTTTTTTTTTTTTTGCCCTGCACTTCCAGAAAACAGTTGATTTGTACTGAGAATTATACACAACCCAGGAGCATTTTTGTGCTACTTTCAAATTACCTTAATGATGGAAAAAATAGAATGCACTAACTTCTGAATCCTGAAAGAGACATGATTTTTTTTTTTTCCCAGACTTAATATTGTTCTAAGAGTTTGAATAAAGTATAGCACTACTTGTTTCTATGCTTAGTTTCATTTTTCAAATAGCATCAATGCGATGAATGCTGAAGGGATACAATACAAATTCACTAACACGTGTACAAAAGAGCACAAAAGAAGCCCTTATGGCGCTTGGCCTGTGCAGACTGTAGAAATGGCACTGTTCAAACAAAAGCAAGAAAGTTTACTAAGGCAAATTAAGCCCCCAGAATTGAGCAAGATAGCTCAAGATAATAGCAAGAATAATTATTGTTAATTTTTTGGTGCATGAGACCATGCATTTTCTGCAGCTTGCACAGTGCATGATGAAAAAGGATCCTTATTTATGTTGATGTCTTCTAGGTGATCTTGCCATATGAACTATTTAATAGCAATAAAATTCTGTACCGAATAATTGTTAAGCAGAAATCTTATTCATAGTGTATTTAAGAAAAACATCCTCTTACCCTCTTATTCACACTCAAAATTTCATGTTTATGGCGGGATTGTAAGTAGAAAAAAAGGCAATTGGCTTTACCTTTGTGAAATGTAATGAAACAAATGTGAAGTAATAAATTTAGAATCAGCATTGAGAATAGAAACTACACGTTCAGCATGGCTCCATTCCACATGATGTGCAGTATTTATTTATTTATTTTTTTAAGTTCCGTGTGAAGTAATTCTGAAGGGCCTTTTCAAATTTATTTTTCATGTCTTCTAACACTGTGTAATTGTACACCTCATCTTTATCATATCTATTGCTCTTGTAAAGGTTTTAAATGTTACATCTTACTTGCCTACATATATATCTACATCTACTTACTATACATTTATATCTAAGCAGTGATTAATGATTTTATCTAATTAGATATTGTCAAATATTGGATCAGGTATTAATTTACAAATTTGGAAGCTGTTGGAGTAATTTGCTTAGGCTCCATGGGAGGAAATCTGTTAAACAGAACTGAATAGAGAATAATACTTTTTCCTGAATATTTGTGTTATTAAGGAAGAAAGGAAAAAGATTTTCTGTACACATTACTTAGCAGAAGACTTGCAGTATTGAACAAAGATTTTACTTGCAGGGAACAGATATCCCATAATGTGAAGATGGAATGAGAGCTTTCTTAAATCTCTGAGTATTCATGGAATCATATTATAGACTCATAGAATGGCCTGGGTTGAAAAAGGCCAGTGATCATCTAGTTTCAACCCTCCTACTATATACAGAGTAACCAAACACTAGACCAGGCTGCCCAGAGCCACATCCACCCTGGCCTTGAACGCCTCCAGGGATGGGGCATCCATAACCTCCTTGGGCAACCTGTTCCACTGTCATTACCCTCTGAGTAAAAAACTTGCTACTAATATCTAAATTAAACCTCCTGTCTCAGTTCAAAACTATTCCCCTTGTCCTATCACTACCCACCCTTGTGACACAGTGTATGTGTTATACACACTCTGTTAAATGCATAAGAATAGACGCTCAGTTAGACCAACTTATCAAAACTCATTGTCATAGGATATCAGCCTTCAGAAGCAGTGTAGAAAGCAATAACTGAAACCAAAATTCCTAAGTTTTTATGCTAGCCTCTAATATCTTTTATCTCACTTCTCAAATTCTAAGTGAAATCCATGTTTTCAAGTTAGGTATTTTTTCTTAGCTGTTCAGTTCCTATGAACATGAATACGGTAAAATTCTGAATCATGTCATCAGCTAAATAACACATAAGAATATCATAATGTATGTACTGCTGCTGCAGAATAAACTCAACTTGCTATCTGTGAGCCTGTGTCAGGAAACAGAGACAGACTCAGTTCAAGTTTATTAGATAAATTAGTGCCTTGAAGAAAACTCATTAAGCACATACGTTTAAATACCTCAGTATCCTGGGAGAAAAAGCACAAATATTTATACCTGGGAAATAAAGGAAATAAAGGAAATAACTGTCCTGAGCTTACTAAACACTTCAGAAGCTATCATCCCTGTGTCATATCTCAGTGATCCTGTTATCTTCCCTTGAGAGTCTGATTAGTAAGTGCACCTCAATAATGCTCAACTTACTCCTTCAGGAACAGGCTCTATATCAAATGCACTAGCTAGTACAAAAGTAGATACTGTAACAGGAAGATCACGTTCTTTAACGGAAATCCTAAGGGTTAAAGAAAAAAAGATTGGTGATCTTTCCTGGTGGCTTTCTTTTAAAACAGTATTTTTATTATTGATAATATTTATCAAGTTTTTGTATAATTACATCTTTCTGAATATTTTGCTGAGATAACTAATTAATATGGTAAGATCAAGCAATAGAGAACAGTGTCCACAATTCAGGACTCTCTGTTCTCAGAAATTCAACAGTAACTTGCTGCACAAAACTCCTTTATCAGCATGGTTAACCAGCTTTTCAGTTTGAACTTCAATTATGACAATCTAGTGTCATAAACCCTTCAGCTACCTTCAGTTCTAGATTCTGTGGTCCTCTGCAAGCCCTAGCCAGTGTAAAACTATAACACGACAGAAAGCACAGCAATAAAAGCAGGGTAGCAAAGTCTTTGACTACAGCAAATGATAACAAGCTCAAATACAGAAGCAAAGGAAAAAAAGCTAATTACCTTTAGAAAACCTCCCATAGGCAGAGAACTCCAACAAAATAGCCTCACCTCTACTACCAACCCTGTCAACCCTTAAATGAGGTCTGGGAAGGGGTGGATCCTGGCTCCACTCCTTCCAGTCACTTGAGTGCATTGTATGCACCTGAGCTCCCTTGGGTGGGCCCTGACTTTCCACCAGATGCTCAATCACTGTTTCAAGCAGTTACTTTGCATTTCCCCTACAGCCTGTGCTAGCCATGGTAATATACAGTGCTGCAGAGCCTGTCTATCTACAGTGAATACTTCCTTTTGCTTACAATAACTTATTCCACTTAATTAACACATTTAAATAATCTAAAACAGAGTTACTGCATTGAGAGGTTATGACTCAGGAAAGTTCCTAGTTTATAGAAATCATTAGAATACAAATAATATATATGTTTACCATTGGCTATGCTGAAAATGAAAATTCACAAACTAGATTACTTTTTTCTTCAATTATTTATTTTTTTTGTAGGCAAATGGATTGATCAGCTTATACTAAAGACTCATGTAACCTGTTTATTGGAAAAAGAAATGCAGTATTTCATTTAATTCAAAAGTCTGATAAACCAAACATATGAAAAAGTTATGAGTAACTGGAGGTGAATATACCTGTTGACCTGTCAGGAGAAAACACTGATGTTTTAGACAATCCAAAAATAGACAAATGTTTCCATAAAAATAAACATGCAAATAGACTACTAAAAACCAAGGCATTATGAATTTACGTAGTAGTACTCTTAAAATGTACAGAAAATAAACTATAGCATTTAAGTATATGCGGATCTCAAAAGTTTAAGTTATAGCTATAATAAAGAATATAACTTGACTCCTCTGTAGTTTCCCTGCACAGTTTGCATAAACTTATAATTATCAAGCGCTTAAGCGCTTTGCTGGATCTTGGCCTAAGAGCTTAATGATTATTTTACAGTATAATGACATGTCCAGTATGAAGGGAAACAAAACCTCTGTCTATAGAACTTATTTGCTACAAAAAAGCCCATCGGTATGTTGCATGATAATCAGTTCAATTCAGTGTACAGTAAATTGGATCATTGTTATTAATTTTCTCATCTTTCAAGCAATTCATGTACTGTTTTTAGAATTTCAAAAAAACAGCTCATGAATCAGACAAAAAAATTAAATAAGAACCCAGCCCACAATGAGATGATGAGTCAGAGTTCTTTTCTGTAGCAGTGTCGACCGAAGTACATCTGAAATCTAATGAGGATTGGCACTGATGCAGAAAAGGCCATGATGAGCATGAAACAATATGTTGAATTTACATGTTAAGACTTTTTGTTGGTTTTGGTAATTTTACTGGAGATTATCTGAAAAATCCATAAACATCTGGATGAGAAGAGAGAGTGGATGGGGGGGTTGTCACTTTATACTAAAATGGTGGAGTTTATATTGGGATAGAATACTATAAATGGAAGAGGAAAGTAGTTTCTTGCACAGCTGTTTCCAATTTTGTTAATCTATATTTCAGGCCGAATTCACCATGGAATTAAACCACACATTTACATTAATGTGTATGTCTGAATTAAAGATATAAGGAGAAAGCTTTTGAAGATCACTAAATCTCAATAATACTTTGGAGGTATTTAGTCAGCTTTATTTTCAGAAGACAAAATTAGCAAGTACAGCTGCTATTTGCAGTCTTGTAGTTTTTGAAAGTGAAGGACTAAGTTTTCAAGAGGACATTTGTACATTTTTAGGCCCTGAAAAATGAATGCAAAAAAAAGGGTGCTCAAAGTTAAAGCTTACATTTCCTGCATATTTATAAATGAAGTCCTGATGTTGCAGCATTTTAGAGCATGTCTACAGCATGACATACTGGACGGTACACTGTTATGACAGTTATTAGAACTATTCATCAAACATTAAGTAAGTGGTGGTACAGATTACTGTGTACTGCTATCATAGAATCATAGAAGCGCTTGGGTTGGAAGGAACCCAAAGGATCACCAAGTTCCGACCTTCCTGCCACAGGCTAATGATAGCAACATGCACTTCTTTACAATTGAAAGTTGAGGGGCTTCATAGTTTGTCATAGCTTCTATCACTGCAGACTCAAAATGCTTGATTATTCCAAAAATTGGACGTTGGTTGATGCAGTCTTCTCTCTTTCTGTTGAAAAGGAGATCTGTATGGAAGATACCAGAATGTTAGTGCAGCTAATAAGTTTTGAATATATTGTACAGTAATTTACTCTGCTGTTCAGTAAGAAAAAAAAGGACTTGTTACTATAGAAACTACATATCACATGATTTATGTGCTACTTGGAAGACATAGACTTTTTTTTAGAGAGACATTTACTGATGTGTCACTTAAGCTGTAGATTTTATGTATTTAAATAACTAAATCCAGAATACTAACAACAAATTACCATGAATTATAAGAAATGGACATTGTTCATGTGAAGATTATAATGGCAAGCAATTTTTCAACGTGGGCTGTCTTGTTTTTCTTTAAACCTCTTAGACCGTTTACATTCATAGATAAAACTTCATGTTCTAATATACTGTATGTTAGTTCTTAAGCTTTTTAAAAAAATGGAAATAAAGATAAATAATTACTTTTTTGTTTCTAATGAGTTCTTTATAGCTGTATGATTCAGAACTTTAAGAGAATGACTGAAAAAAAGGAAGCTAGAAGACAAAAGTAATGAAATAAAAATAATGCAAAAAACTTCTGAAAGAATTGAATTGTCAAAAAGTAAATATCAAAGATTAAGGAGAGATGTTTAATAAGATTAACAGTTTGTAGAAAAGTTCAAAAGCTTATTGAAGATAAAATAAAATTTCTCAAATTGGGAATTCCATCCAAGAGAAGCTAATTCCAGGTATGTAAATTGTAGTGGATTTGCAGTTATTGCACTCTGATTGATGGAACAGCTTGTGCTGGATGTCATCTCCAGACAACTGGAAGAAAAGGAGGTTATCAGGAGTAGTCAGCATGGGTTCACCAGCGGGAGGTTGTGTTTGACCAATCTGGTAGCCTTAGATGATGTTGTCTCTGGCTGGGTGGATGGGGGGAGAGCAGTGAATGTAGTCTACCTTGATTTCAGCAAGGCTTTTGATACTGTCCCCCACGACATCCTTATAACAAAGCTGAGGAAGTGTGGGATAGATGAGTGGACAGTGAGGTGGGTTGAAAACTGGCTGACTGGCAGAGTGCAGAGGGTTGTTGTTGGTGGTGCAGAGTCCGATTGGAGACCTGTAACCAGCGGTGTTCCTCAGGGGTCGGTGCTGGATCCGGTCTTGTTCAACATCTTCATCACCTTGATGAGGGGATAGTGGCCACCCTCAGCAAGTTTGCTGATGATACGAAGTTGGGAGGATTGGCTGACACGCCTGAAGGCTGTGCTGCCATTCAGCGAGACCTGGACAGGCTGGAGAGCTGGGCAGTAAAACGTCAGATGAGGTTTAACAGAAGCAAGTATAGAGTCTTGCATCTGGGAAGGAATAATTGCATGCACCGGTACAGGCTGGGGGATGACCTGCTGGAGAGGAGCTCTGCAGAGAGGGACCTCGGTGTCCTGGTGGATGACAGGTTGGCCATGAGCCAGCAGTGTGCCCTTGTGGCCAAAAAGGCCAATGGCATCCTGGGGTGCATTAAAAAGAGCATGGCCAGCAGGTCGAGGGAGGTGATCCTCCCCCTCTACTCTGTCCTGGTAAGGCCTCATCTGGAGAACTGCGTCCAGTTCTGGGCTCCCCAGTACAAAAAAGACAGGGATCTCTTGGAAAGAGTCCAGCGGAGGGCCACGAAGATGGTGAAGGGCCTGGAGCATCTCCCCTATGAGGAAAGGCTGAGTGAACTGGGTCTGTTCAGCCTTGAGAAAAGAAGACTGAGAGGGGACCTGATCCAGGTCTATAAATATCTAAGGTGTAGGGGGCAGAATGGCAAGGCTGGACTCTTTTCAGTGGTGAGTGGAGACAGGACAAGGGGAAACGGCCAGAAACTGCAGCATAGGAAGTTCCGCACAAATGTGCGCAAGAACTTCTTTACAGTGAGGGTGACGGAGCACTGGAACAGGCTGCCCAGGGAGGTGGTGGAGTCTCCTTCTCTGGAGATGTTCAAGACCTGCCTGGATGCCTACCTGTGCGACCTGGTGTAGGGAACCTGCTTTGGCAGGGGGGTTGGACTCGATGATCTCTGGAGGTCCCTTCCAACCCCTACAATTTTGTGATTCTGTGGTTAGTATTCTACTAATTTAGTTTTGGATCAGGTGTTTGAGAAGATTCATAACTAACAGCTGCCATTTCTGCTACATTACAGTGCCTAAAACAAATAAACAAACAAAAAAAAAGTGGACGAACTATTATTTGGGATTATTATAATACTATAAATTAGGGCAAAAAATATACACACAGATTTCAATACCATCCTCCTGTGTAATCTCTCCTTCTGATGCTGATGTTTATGGAAATATTTTTAAAAATCTGCTGGTATTATGCAAGTTAAAAAATCTTTGTTACTATTACGTTCTGGAATGTTTTAAGTATTTCTTATCCTATTACAGCAAAATATGTTTTTTTCCTTGAAATCCAGGGAAGTTTAGTAGGTCTCTAAGTATACATATGCTTTTTATGTATAAAAATCTATAGGTTTGTATACATCAGCATTAGGTGTTGTTATAAAACATGCAGTTTTTTAAAAGTGCCTTTCATGTTCAACACTTTAACATCTCAAGTCATGTAGATGGTCCCAATTTCTATGTATTGCTGATGGATAACTGACACCCTCTGCAGAAGTGTGAACCATAGTTACAGTATTCAAAAGCTAAATATGTCTTAGTCTGGGTATGAATCTTAACTCAGCTTTGGGTGGTTGTATCTTCTTTCTTTCTTTTTTATTTTTCATGTGAATTCAAGTTTCAGATGAATGGAGAGTGACATGATGTCTCATTCCAAAAATTTAAGTGTAGCCAAAGTGAACTCTTATTTACTATACAGACAAGAGAACTGAGGAACTGCCTCTTACATAAGTAGGTGTGGTTTCAAGCTGTAAGTCCAAGAGAAGACTGGGAAAGATGTTTTGGATTGCTCAGCAACAAGATGCTTAGGTGTAGTTTATCATCAGGAGTCAATGCACTATGATCATGTGAAAATACTGGATTGGTCACATTCTAGAACTGCAACAACTTGTTCATTTTCTTGTTTGTGCGTTCACCTCTGAAATTCTGTGGAATGGCTGTGCTGTTGCTAGTGGAGAGGTAATCTTCTTTGCCTGGAATAAATGAGGTTT
This sequence comes from Tetrao urogallus, assembly GCF_951394365.1. Classification (NCBI taxonomy): domain Eukaryota; kingdom Metazoa; phylum Chordata; class Aves; order Galliformes; family Phasianidae; genus Tetrao; species Tetrao urogallus. The sequence goes on from NC_136819.1 coordinate 33,818,582, forward strand.
GTGATCAGAGCAGTGGGCTCAATGTGACCCAAACTTTTTACTTACTAAGGAAAAAATTCCAACATTCATTTTGCCTTTCTCTGTGCAAAGGGATTACAGCCTTGAAAAATCTTTGAGATTGGGTCTCTACTGATATTGATTAATATATCTATTGATATGTTTGTTCAGTAATATTCTTCACTTATTCATGGACTATCAGTTCTTAAATAATTTTCTAGGGGTATTGAACTTGAAGATCGTAGTAAGTTGCTTTTTTTTTTTTTAAATAAATCTCTTGATTAAGCCATCTTCTGAAAGAAATTGATTGAATAGACAGTATTTTTATTTCATATTATCTCATATTAGTCTTTTGCAATAACTAAATTTTTAACATAAAGGCACAAAATCACTATATATTCATCAATAATATTTTTTTTAGGATGACGTTTAACTCAGCTTTCATTAAAAGTACTTCTTAATGATTTCATTTCTTTTAATAAAAACAGAAAAAAATCTTTTCCATCTGTTCTTATCTATTTGCTTTCTTCTTTCAAACAATTTTGCCCTTCTGTCTTTCCAAAAATAGTAGTACTTAACTGCTAAAGAATGAAACTGCTGTGCAACTTGCCCCATCTCTCATGAATTTTTTACTGTTCTCTATTGCTGTATTATTAAGATAGAAAGGAAATATTTGAATATAGTGCTTCCTGCACTAGTAGGTGGTGTTTTGTACATTTCAGATATGATAATTTGTTAATAAAAAGCTACATAATTTAACATCATAGCAAGGCATATTGTGCAAAATATTATTATCATTAATAAAAGATGTATTCAAGATTTTAAATAGTTTCAATACGAGTTAATTTTTCTCTGAAAGTGAGCAGTCTTGTATGGCTGGAGTCAATCTCAAGCTAATGGAATATTTGCTATTATGAATAAAGGATAAAACTTACTAGTCTTATCCTAAAAGTTTTCTTCTTAATTTTTTTTTAATTAAGTTTAATTGAAAATGTGATCATACAGAAAAGCAATTGCAAACTCAACATAGCTTTTATGTAGGAAAAGAATATTACTCTTAGTTTCATTTGTTATTGAACCTCTATTTTCAAAACCATGTGGAATTTCTTTTATTGAAACAGGGAATATAAGGACAGTGATATATATGATGAATCTTAACAAAGTGAAGTTTTGTGTATGTGCTAATGACAACCATTAAGAGGCTAATGTATCATGGCCTGACAGAAACCTTGAAAAGGTGATTAAACAAGTAGTTGAAAGACGTATGCAAACAATATTTACTAAAGCTTAGGCTGCCAAACTAAAGAGACACATCAGATGGCTTTCCTCATAGATAGATACAAAGTCCAGTCCAATGTGATATTTTCATGGATGATTTGAATGATGGGATGCAGAGGATGAAAATTCTCAAGTAACATTATATTGAAGAGACTGTAAGCCTGTCAGAAGTCAAGATACAAATTTGAAATGAACATCAACATAACAATTTAAACTAAATAATTGTAATTAGTTTAGGACAAGTGCATATATTTCATTTAGAAAACATACATAAGTGCAAAATAAATATTACTGGTGAACCGATAAGTTTGTGGAGGAAGATCTAGAATTGTTCAAAACAACACTTTGCTGTGATGGAAAAAAAACAACTCTGTAATGGCTACACAAATACACAGGCCATAATTAGGTAACTTCTCATTTTCATTGGATATCTTATGAGTAATGGTAACAATTCATGTTATATTTCCTACTATGGTTTCTTTTTTATTTTAATGGCCTTCTGGCACAGAAGAAAACTATCAGTGAAGTATTTTTCTGATGGTAATTTTATTTGTTAGATATGATGAAGGGGACAAAAGAGATTATGGAATATGACAGCAATATTCAGCACCTCTGTTTTTGTTTTCAGTTTCTTTGCTGCTTCAAATATATATTTTTAATTTATTATCTCAGTGTAATATATATAGTGAGGAAGTATTTTTTTTCCCATCTTCATCACTGTATTACAATGGTTGCTTTAGACTGTTGGTTGCAACAGAAGAAAACATGATGGAACACATCATCTGCAGCTTTGATGAAAATATTCTTGGGGTGTCAATTGTATGGAGATAATATGATCTCCACTGTTTCAACTATGACCAAGTGTATACCCCCAGTGTACAAATAAAGAGAAAAACAAATATCAAGATTTGTATAAATATAAAAATATGGGTACATATCTGTGCAAGAATATAGTCTACAGCCACCTTTTGAGGCTGTATAGATACTAAGTGGAAAACGAGTTGACTTGGTTGTGACTGAAATTGCATTGAAGTTTTATAGAATCAAGATTATATGTCAGATACAAATATCTGATATTGACAGGCACAAGTTATATATATTTATTTGATTTTAACTCAGTGTTGAGAATCATATATCACCTCAACATCACATCAACAACCTTCCAAAATATCAAGGAATCCAAAATGACTAGACAGTACTATATGGTGGAAAAAGATTGTTAGAATTGCATGTACTAAACTGGTCAGAAGACCTGGAACTGATCCCTGGACATTTAACTTTTTATTACAAACGGGAATCACTAACTTGCACTGAAATTTGTATTCAGTATATAACATAGCAGATTTACAGTAATGCTAAGTACAATTGTTTAATTATCAAAATTACATGAAATTAATAATTTGCAAAATGCTCATTTTTATGATAACTGAATTTCTGTAACTCTAGGTTTTACAAAAATGTACAGGTAGACGCAAGCTCTTTCACGTGATAAATGTGATAAATTTCTGTTGCTGTTGTCTGGAAGATTTACATCTACAATTTTCTTTAGTGAAAATTGACTATAGTGGCATCATCATTGTGGAACTGAATTTAGTAAAAACAGTTGTTTATGCTAATGGAAAAAAAAACCAACAATATCTAAATGATTTTTTTTTCTCATATGTGTTGTGTTAGGACTTTGTTATATGCTGCATCCTGTGCTTGGACTTTGCCTGATTTAATGATGAATACAAAAATTCTGCTTTTATACAGCTATAGAAATGTGAGATAGCTGCACAGACTTCACATACCCTGCAAACAGAATTTGACTCACAGAATTCTTAAAGTGCTCTATCCAGAAAAAGTGCATGCAAAAATTGTATTTACTGATCATCTCTGATCAATGAATTTCTAGTTCATCATTTCTTGGCAACAGAAAGACTTTTACTCCAGCTGTTGTTTACAGTAGAACAAGCCAGATTTTATATTCTGGTTCAGTTGCTTCTGTAAAAGATTTTGATTTAAAAAAAAAAGTTATGACTATAAAGTCCCTAGAAATGGTGAAAAGGTGAAAAATTGAATTTTATCTTCAGCTTCCAGATGAAGTATAAAGTGTTAGAAAGTGCATTCAATTTAATTACAGATAAATTGTGAATGAAATTGAAAAGAAAATAAAGATGGAGTTCAACAAATATCACGTTAGCGTTATTTCTGCACTATAATTACAGTTTAGTACAAGCATTTGTGCAAGGTATCTAAAACTGGAAAAGATGAAGGCAACAGTATTTATATAGTACTTCTGCAATTGCGCCATAAACACAAAGATTACAATGTTTTACCAGTAAGTTTAGCTTAGTGGCTTTCAATCCAGCTCCTCTCTCTTTAAAATTTTTCTAAGATACCTTGGTTTTAGAAGAGTCAGAATCAATAAGTCCATTGTCCATTAATGTAACAATAGCAAAAAATCTATCAATCATACACCTAATTTGAGTGAAAGACCACAACTTGCTGAGCAAATTTTCAGTTTACTAGCAGGGACACCAGAATGATTGCAGAGAGATTTCAAGTTCATAATTCAGACTTTTTAGACAATTTCCAAATGTACCTTCATTTTCATAGGTTTTATATTATCTTTTTTTTTTTTTTTTTTTTTTTTTTTTTTTTTTTTTTTTTTGTAAAGAACATTTCACAGTCTGCTCTAAGAACTTATCTATTTCATCAAAGAAGGCGGGGACAGTATGATGTATGTTTATTAGCTTGAGAAGCACATTTGTGAGCTCAGATTGGATGAAAGGTCATAAACACAATGAATGTTGCTAGGTAACAGTGCCTTTTAGTCAATTTAGTTGTGAAAATGAAAGGTTTTTTTGTACAAAGATAGGCTATTTGGATACTACAATGAACAGTCACTTTATTTTGATCTTCACTGCTGTAATTTAAAAATAACAAACCTTCTTCCTCTGAGAACAAAAAAAAAAATCACATTTTCTTTATTTACAGTGTACTTTACTAAAAATAATGACTCATAATAAAAAAGAAAGATGAGGGGGATGAAATTATGATTGTACCCAATCTCTGAAAGATTCATTTTATCACTTGTGGCTTTTAAATTTAAAGTGAGAGACAGCAATTATTAAGGAGATAAGAATATCCATTGAGACACTAAAACCTAAAGCAATGCAGAAGACTCATACAACAATTGTTTTTCTCTTTTAAAACATCTGTTCTTTAAACCAAACAATCAAAATGAAAGCAATCATTGCACTTTTGGGGGATATTGTCTTTTGTACTCTTCTAAAAGAATTAGCCTGAAAGAAAACAAACTTTTAGTAAGATAGTAAGACTTGCAGTTTGCATTTGCTAGTTAGATGAGCAATGCAATACTGTATTTTCAAATGGTTGTAACTACGTACAAAGACTTTTTGTTTGTTTGTTTCGTCAAAAATTGCATTATTTTTATGGATTTTTATATCCACATGATTTCATATTGTACACAGTAATTTTATGCAATGGCTACTTTAAGTCTATAGAGACATTGGTCCAAGCAGAGGAGCTTAAGCTCATTAGTTTCAATCAAGAGTAATTTAAGGTGAGAATTTAATATATGCTTTAAGTTTTTGTGCAGTGGTTCAAGTCAACTTCAGTAAAAATGATCAGCATAATCAAATTCAAAATAATTTCTGTTTGCTCAGGTTGTTTCTTGGGATACATTAGCACCCATGGACTAAAAGATTTAAAATTATACATCTAAGTTAATACGTTTGAATAGTGTCATAATGATTTAAAAACAAATATTCTCTAGTCTAGTTACAGAGAATTATAGATCAGATTCTTTGTTAATATAATCAGATGTGTTGGAAGAGCTATCAAAATTTAAAATTGCAAATGGTAGGATGATGTCTGTTGTATCTGTATTGTTGTTTATCTTATTGATACAACAGTCATGATCTAATCTTGATTTGAAGGACTTTTAAAGAGTTCAGATACCTTGCAGGTACCATTTACAGCTCACTTTGCTTGTTTTAATAGCTGTTTCTTCAACTACTTGTTATTATTTATCTCAGTATCACATGTTTTTAATGAAAATACTCCTTTAGGTTTCAAAGGTTAGCTTATTATGTTTTTGAATCCTTGTGATATCATTACTTATTGACATAATCATGTAAATGTCTGCAGAACGCATTATCTGAGAGTTCTCAAAACGTGAATTTAATTCCTAGAACTCATAAATATGTTACACTTATCAAATTACTGTTACTTTTTCAGCTTGCCATAGAGGTAACGTGAAATCAAGTGCAGTTGATTCCATTTATAATGATTGAACATTTTGGAAAAGAAAGTTTGGAAGAAGTAGGTATCATCTACATCACTGGTGATACTCAGTGTTACAGTGCTCTGATTCCAAGCTACTCATTTTCCCCCTCAACCTGTTTGCTCTTCTGAGGTTGATTCTGTCCAACAACATCATGCTGTCTATTCATTAGCAGTTCAAGTGAAGAAAGATATTTCAGATATTTCTAAAAGTAAGATGGTGGTGATGCAAGGCTGCATTCCTGATAGTTGTGCAGTGAATCTGCATTTATTTCATTCTTGTTATCAACCCACCTGCTATGGTAGGAAAACACTTTAAAGTAAATATTGATTTGAATAGGGGTGAGTAACTCCAGCAAGTTAGACTATCATAGAAATCTTAGTTCTTCTAAGAGTCCAAGAGAATTTTTCCAAATAGTTTTGGTGTTACTGATGAATTCTACAATTTATAGCTACTTACTAAATTCCATTAACAATACATTTCAGTATGTTGAAACATTTATCTGCTTGCCTGAAATTTTAGATACACTTAATATCATAACAGACATTGTAAAAATATGGAAGAAAAGGTAATCTGAATTTCAGTAACTCAAGACTGATTCAAGTATAATATAAAAAGCATGAATTGTTTCTAAGGAATCCCGAGGAATATTTTAATGTTAAAAGCCTGTTTGTTTTTTTTGTTTTTTGTTTGTTTTGTGTGTGTGTTACAGCTAGTTACCAGTTTAAATAGATTATTTTCCTGAGGACTAAAATATGAAAGATGTCTCCAAGTTTACAAAAATTTTCTAGTAAATTTGAGACATTATAGTCAGCCAAATTAATGTTTTTGTTCCTTAAGTTGAAGTATCAGTATTTTTATGTTGTAGTCAGGTTTGCTCATCTAGATGAATTTGGCTTCACAGAACAATCACAGTATTTTCTTGAGTGAATTCAAGCTGTAAGTGTAATGAATGTGGTTAGACTTGTGACTTTCAGAAATCAGTTTTCTCCTTATCTTAAAAGGTTCTGTGCATTCAAATTAGCTTTTCTAAAGATTATCTTCACTATTACTCTTCCAGTTGCAGCTGTTTTAAATATAGAGCTAACATGACCTTTTATATTGTTTTCTGCATACACCCATGTATTTTTTAGCCACTTCAGATTCCTCTTAGGTTTTTGGCAGTGTTACTGTTCACATTGTATTTACCTATTCTCATAGCACTCTTTCTGTCATGCCAGGAAAACTGTTTATGAAGATTTATAGTAATCCGGACTGGGAGATGATCTGGCAGAAAACTATACAATGTGAAAAAAAAAAAGCACAGAAACAAAAACAGCCTCAAAACAATGATGTAAGAGGAAGGAGGATGGCAAAATGGCAAGATAGGGTATGCTTTCCCATTTTTGCACATATCTGAATTAATAGTGAACTGTAGGTTTAACCTCGTCATTACACTACAATAGAGAGGAAGCTTATACTAAGTTCATCATTTATTGTGATTCATACACATTCAGTGTATGAAATTCAGTGCTTCTGAAAAGAAAGATGATTCTTCATAGAAGCGTATTGTGTCATGCTGTAGCTGTACATCAGATATTGGGAAATATTTATGTGCAAAACACTGGAGTATCAAACAAGTCAACAGCCTCCTGGATTTAGCAAAATAATTTTGCCCTAATTTTCAAACGATTTTTTTTCATAGTGAGGCATAGGTAAGGTTAAATGCAAGAAAGCAGTTTTCTGCTGTTCATTGGCCAAAAGCAGTGTTTCACTATTTACCAGATGGTCTTAATCATGTAATTAAAAAAGCGTCCGTTATCACGTGATGCACCTGACTGTAGCTATTACAGCAGAAAATTACAGTGAATTTCATGTGCAATTGATAAGTCTAGAATTCTTTAGGTGAATGTTTGTCATTTTTACTTTGGGTTCAGGAGACATTTACACTGCCTATTCCTGATTTTTTGTAGTTATGACTGTACTTCTGTTTTTACAGTACATTCTGAGACTTTAGCACAAAAATAGGATCCTTCAATTTCAGTAAGATATTTTCAGATAACATAAGTCCTATGGCTTTACTTACTGACAGTTTCAACATTGCTTTCTAATCCCATCTTTCAGCAAAAAAATGTAACATATTAGCACTGACTTTCAACTTGTTACCCTCAGAGGAATATTACAAAATGTGGAGATACTGCTAAGGATTGACATTTATCACTTCAACAGTTAATAGATAAAAATGCGGCTTCCACTTCTTGCACCAAGACAGATAATAATTGAAAGCAGAATTCTTATATATATACAAAAGATAAATCAAGAATTTTTAGGCTGAAAACTAAGTTCTCATGAATGTCTTACAGTGTTAACAGTAATTAGAACAAAAACTACCAGCTCTAGAACAGGAAAAGAAACACAAAACTGGATTTTATTTCCTCATGCTTCTCCCTTTGTTCCTTTCAGTGATTATAAGCAGAAGTGAGCCTTTTAATGATCTTCATCTCTTATCATTTTCAGGAGGAGGAAAGTACGGCCAGCACTAAGTAATCCATAAAATTTATGTTTGTAATTTTCTATTTATTTCTGTAATTTTCTTGAACAAAAACTATCTCAAATATTCATATTTAGAGAAAAAGGAAAGACCATTCACTTTCAACTACTTTTGAAGAAATAACTAACTCAAAGATGCAGTTAAAGCTGCTTAGGTTGTTGTTGTTTTCTTTCCCTATGTTTTCTTCTTAAACAAACTATTTTAGAGATGAGGGACAAAATGGTAGCTTTAGAGAAATCAAGGAAAGTTTGTTCTCCTCAGAAAACCAAAGTTTTGCACCATGTGTCAGAAATAACCCAACAAATATATGAAGCTATGTAAGCCTCTTAAAATAACCCAAAACATTAAAGTAAGATGTCTGTTCCAAAAACATAAATATACATTATAGTTAAGTAACTCATTGATCTCAGATTGAAGCACGGCAAACTCCTTAATGCCTTATTTACAGTGCCAGTGAATAGTTTTTTCCAGTATTGGTTCTTAAGCATTTCTTCAATTGCTAATGTATTATTTTCAGTATGAAGAATTGAATTGTTTGCACAGAACATTTATGACAAATGGACACTGTTTGGGATTAAAATTGGCTACTTCAGCATTGGTGCAGATGGGAAGAGGAAGAAATTGAGTAATCATCACTAAGCCTGAGCTTTGATCAAGCCTAGATGCTGTTGTTGGTATCATTCTGTCTGCCAAATATTTCAGCAATGTATAGGTAGCAGGTAACAACTGAAAAGGACAGAAAAAGCTGAGTAATACAGTATTAACATTCAAATATTTAAGTCCTTATTTATTTTCTTTGAATATGCTAAATATACTCCAAAGTTCACTTTTGAAATCAGATTGTTGTACTGTGAGTTGTGCAAAACAGTATCATGAAATAAGGCAATAATGTAACCTGATCGAGAGTATCTGCATCTGATCCATAATAATTAATGTTTGATAAATCTTCAAATCTTTCTATACAGCCATCTCAGTATCCAGATGTTGATTGTGTACACATTGTTTTGTGTAGCTTGCATAAACATTATAATCACATATAGACAACAGCAGAGCTACAATATTTAGAAAACATTTTTCACACCTCCTTATTAAGCAAGACTATGAAAATTATGACTCATCACTGCACCATTGTTTTTGCCTGTTTTCTTGTGCTGGTTGAATAGTCATAGACAGCTGGTATTAATACAATAGGTAGTGCTTAGGGAATTAATGGGTGATGTATAATACACCACAAAGGTATCTGTCATTTGGAACAATAAGCACAGTGATGTAAGATACATATTTGAAAATTGTGCTTAAATGAGATTTTCTCAAGCACAAAGACATACCTTGACTGTGATGCAAAATTAGTTTTTAACAATTGCAAGAAGTCTGCCAAAAACTGCTTTTATTTTATTTGTGATCCTGAAAGCATTTAAGCTACTAGAAGCAGCATATACGTGCTCCTTTTCTCTTTGCTCCTATCAAAACAACACTAGAACGCTTATGCTCTGGGGAGATTTGTATAGAATCTGACGCTTGTATCAGCTCTGAAAAAAACAACAAAATTACAGTCTGAGGTGATGCAAATGATATCCTTGGTGCATCTTCCCCATGCTCCTGTGAGGCTCTTGACAGCTGATGGTTGGATTAAACAAAAAGACCAGTAACTTATGACTATTAGCTCAAAGCAATCATCTCTCATTATTTCAATTACATGGGTAAATGCATGCAATCATGTATCAAATCACTTTTCCCTTTTGAAGAGCTTCTTTTCAGAGTAGGATTTCTGCCAGAAAAAATGTGCAAATATTTACACTGGTTTTTCATCCAACTGCACCTTTGTTTGGCAAAACCACCCTATGGCTACAATTCTGAGTGATATTTTGAAAAAGGAAGGGGGAAAAAAAAAACAAAAAGGGGAGAATTGGAAATGGTATACAGGTTTGGTGACTCATTAGCAGTCTGTAAAGGAGGCACCTTCCTTACTTATTGCTACCTGACCTGTCAGTATGAATGTGGCTCCTATTCCCTAAATCACACTACCTGTGAATAGCGCTCTGCTGGCCAATTCAAGGCTCTTTAGGCAACTATGATTGATGACTCAGTGACTAGGAGAAAATTGCCTTCAATGAATTATTCATCGAGCTATCTCTTTGCTGTTAAAGTAGCTGACAGGAAAGTTCTGACACTGCCTAAGCACAATTCACTTACAAATCAGTTACAAGGAAATATTAAAAATAGCTCAGTTACAGCATACCAGCACAGTATCAAGTGGGGGCTTTTTGCTGTCTACATTTAACATCAGAGTGAATATGATCACTTCTTCCCATATAACTATTGTACTAATGGAAAAAAGGCAGTGATTAAATTGAAAGCAATGCCGTTTGTATTGGCTCTGAAACAATGCATTGTGTTTGGTGAGACAAACCACTAAATTTAAGGCAGACAGTAAATCAGGCATGCAGAAATATTTAATCATTTTCCTATTAATTTAAATAAGTAATTATTATTTGTTTAGAATTTTTGCAGTATAGTGTGAAAAGCCATGAGTAATGGAAGAAACAGGTTGCTAGGCATATCTAGACTTAATTTTTTCTTTTCTCTAACGTTGCTTGCTGGAAAACAACATTTGAGAAACTTCACGAAGGTTAATCTGTGTTTTAATTCTGAAGGTTTAGAACACAAATGGAATTATATTAGGACTTTGCCTAGATCACTAAACGGATGTGAATTTTCTTATTATTGGGCAATTTTTACTTTTTGTTGCAATCATGTTCCAGAAATATGCCCCACTGAAAAAGACAAGATCTAATTTTAATATAAACTTTATGACTGCTGACAACGGATGGAGTCTTCTAGCATACATGACAATGGAACATGCTTTGATGGAATTTATTCTACTGGTAAATATTGTGAAACATAAAGATGAATTTCTTCTCCATAGAAATTTGTTCAGGATGGCTATTTCTGTATCAGGTTTTCTATGTGGCTTCACAATGACTAAACTGTGTGCACATATGCATGCATATAAATATTTATTTTTACTATTTTACCAATTAACTTGCAATTGAGGAATGTAGCCCACCAATGATAGTCATTCTTAAAAGTCACCATCAGTAAATCTAGCATTTACTTAAGGCATTATAAAAAAAAATATGGATTTCCTTATTATTAAAAAAATTATATGAGACAAAGCATTTTTCTTGCCATCACAGTGACAGCACATCCTTTTAAAAATAAAAGCCATTCTGATACATCTTACCAATCCAACTTTATTCCAATGAGCTGAAACTACTGTTCTAATGGTTTTCTTGAAACATTATGACCTCTTTAGAAAGAGATAAAACCACAGGCCGAGACCTAAGAGAAGATTTGTGGATATCTTCACAGACAGCAGAAGTTCTGAATCTATTTAATTCATTGGGAATGTCCTCGTTGAGAAAATATAAGCAAAAATACAGTGTTGGTATTATTTAAAACCAACAGAACTCAACCATGAGTACTGTTTTCTTCAGAAGAGTTTCTCTTTGACCTTGCCCAAGTTCAAAAACCTAAACCCAGTCTTAATATCTTTATTCTATGTGAGCCTCTTAAGCTTTTACCTTATATACGTAAATATATAAGATTGACATTGAAACAGTTTTTTCAATTACCAAGTCCAGTGCTTCATGAAACATGGTGTTTGATCTGCCTATTTTATGTCAATGAATGCCAAATATATTTGCTGAAAGTACCAGGAGTTCAAAAATAATATTTTATTTTCAGAGATCTCGAGCTAAACAATCTAAAATAGAACTGTGTTTGTGCCAAGAAACTACATTTCCAGAGAAAATAGTTATCATAGTAATAGTCTGATGTAGATTAGTAAAAAATAGGTGCCAGACTAATAATAAGTAAAAGCATATTTAATTAGTATTCCATAGGTACTTATCAATTTGTAGCTTGGAAATACTAGAGGCTACTTTTGACATTCACGTTTTCCTTCCAAGTAGCAATTTGTTGGGTGACGAGCTTAAAAATATTTGAAAATAAAATGAATACGATGTTTATTAAAGTGCCCTTGGATTATAACTTTTGGCATTTTCCTCTTGCTGTAAAAGTTTGTGTGACCTTCACTGAATGAGATAAAATAATCTATCTTCAATAGTTGAAACCTTTGGAGCCTGTAAGGCTTTTCACTGTATCCTGGATCACCTTCTGTGGTCTTATATTTACACAGTTTTTGTATCAAGTGTCAGACTACTCTGAGCTCTGTTGTTCAAGAAGTATAAATTTATTTTGGTGCAAGTGTTGTAAAATAGCAATCTAATTAGCGCTATATTCGTTTTAACACATATGCAACATGTAACAAAAATCTAGAAGTTGTTTGAAACTGTGAAAAACCTTCCTGGTACTCAGTATTTCCTAGTGTAAGCTTTTTGCAGGACAATTAACCTTAGCATATAGAGCAGCAGTTCTGAAAATAAATACACTGGAAAACACAGAAGAAAGACATCATGGTTAATGCAAATTAATGTAATCATAGATTCAGAAAAAATAAACTTCTCTAGTGCCACAGTTTATTTAGCTTTGTTACGTGATGGTCTTAACCTTTCTTTCTTTTCCTGTGATTCATATTTTATCTTCTTTGTTGTGCAATTATTTTGCCAAAATATATTTATATTTATCCATCCTTTTTCCATTTTGGATTGATTCCTGAAACAAAGAAGCTCCAGACAAAATCAAGAATGGATCTATATCACAATAATACTTGCTTGATGCACTAGCATATTTTTATTGTGACTGAAGCCTTTTTCCTAGAATCAGTGTGCTACAGACAGATTTTTTAACCAGAGCAAATTCAAGTGTAGCTTTCAGACCAGACAAACCCAAGAGAGAAGCAGGAGGGCAGCCCTTCCTCAGCTTCTCTCTGCATTAGCCTTTCACACGCAGCCTCCATCGACCTGTCACAGACATCACAGTGATTGACTGCCCTGACAGATGTGCCGCTATAACAGGTAACTTGATCATCCAGACCCATCTGTCTCTCAGTCCTCTTCAATTCACACTTTCAAAAATATTAGAGATTAGGGAGGGGTTGGACTCTTTGTTGTGAATGTTTTTAATGTAGGATATCTTTATTTCACAAAAGGTTATCTTTGGTAAATGAATGATGATGTAGTACTTGAACCATATCCTACTGAGAGAATCTTCCTAGCATTGTTCGGTGTCAGTGTTTGAGATCTGGGTTAACAATATCCAGAGAATTTAAAAACTTGTTTGTAAGATGTCTAAAATTAAGGACATTTTTTTAAAACCACTGTGGTAATAATAGAATGATGTTTCAAAGATAACAGTTCCAATGTGAGACAGATGGGCTGTTTAACTGTGCTCAGTGAGAGGAGGGGATCTGATTCAGTGGGAGTATTTTCACGTCTTCTCTTCAGTGCCCACAGCCTGGCAAATGTTGTGACATCATTAAGCTGAACTGCTGATTTTAGATGGGTCTGGAACAAGAATGGGCAGGGGTAACTCAAGCTTCCTGCTGAAATGTAGTTAACTAATTTACTCGTGTCACTATTTCTGATAATTACTTTTCACCAAAATATTTTGCTGTGCTTGTGTGTAGAGGATTTCATTCTACAAGTCAACACCCTAAGTGTTGTAGCCTCACAGGATCTATCAACAGCTTCTATTAAGACAGAATATAATCTTGGTGAGAGCAGTGGCTAACACTTCTCTTTTCTATTTCTCAGTAAAGTCTACTGCATACTCACTATCAAGGGATGTACATTGGCACAGATGACATAGTTCACAATATAAGGGGAAGTAACATACTGAAGCAAGCAAAACAAGGTAAAATGAATGACAACTGACAAAAAAGCAAGTGAACTCAGAATATTTTTTTTCAAATGAGAGGAATAAAAATATGTTAAGTGTGTACATAAGCAATAACACATGCAGAATAAAGAGAGACAAATACTGGGGGGATGGGTAGAGGACTGAAGAGCATGTAAAAAGCAGAAAAGACCCCTCAGGTGCGCATCTGTAAGGCTTTAAGGGATCATGCTAAAACCAGAAACTGTCATGATTTGGAAGATACAGAAAAAGAAAAGTTTTATGCCTTCCTGAAAATTATATTTAGCATCCTAGATTTAAAGCTTCAGTGAGATTTAAATCTCTCAAGCTGTGCCTACCATTTCATTAGAAAATGACATTGGTAAGTTTTGAGATCAGTAAGTTTTCATGGAGGAATCTGTAATTATGACTCTATTACTTTGACTTTGAGAATGGGGAAAAAACCAGAATTTTATTCATTTTTAGTATGTTACATAGTATTTATAGATTATTTACAATGCACAGTCCTTTGTGCCAAAGCCAGAAAACCAGGTAGTATGACAATCATCGCATTGTCATTACTCATTGGAGGAATCTAACATGCAGCTGAATGCAGACAGCTGAGTGTTGGCCCAGTCAAGGGGAGGTGTAAGGGAGTCATAAGTGATGACTACAGATGAACCAGCCTTATTTTCAAATGTGCATCCGTGAAAGATGGACACAATCTCCTCTGAAATGTAATAATTACTGTTGTGTAGGTAAGTAGGCCCCCAGTTTTTGTGACTGCTTGGTATTCTCAGGCTGGAGATAGGATGAAGAGTTGCAGTAATGTGTCTTGCCTAAATGAACTTGCTACGGACACTTTGTAACAGAGCTGCATGACAGTGTCTGGGTATTACTGTAAGGCAAGATAGGCTTCTTCCAAGAAAGATACTGCTTCATTTAATGCATCTTAGAAACATCTGGGTAAGTAATACCAAAACTGCATTGATCTGGTACAGCCATGTTCTATTTCAGACTTGCATAACACTTTCTGTAGATTTCAGATAAATTAACAAATGGGTTCCTTATGCCACAATGCTTAAATAGCAGCTAAGAAAATTTTAAAAAGTAAATGGACCCTAACTGAATTACTTATGTAAGGGGAAATGTGAAAGAATTTTTTTTTCTCAACTAAAAAGAAAGTTACCTAAAAACTAAACATTGGGACATGGTAGAAATTTCAAGAAGCTCTCTTGAAATTTTATATTAGAAGTCACATCCAAGAGAAATAGATTTATAACGAGATATTGCCTTAGAAAGCTTACAGCTTGATATGAGTCTATTTGCTCACCTAACTTAACAGCTAATGTGTTAAAATAAGTATGTATAGTATGGAAAATATAAAATGCTACATAGATTTGTACCGTGCTTAGAAAATAATGGTATATGCATAGAAGTAAAATTACATATAATAGTAATCAGTATATGACAGTTTAAAGACAATTATAGATATAAAAATGTGAAGTTTGATTATGAAAAAATATAATCAAATAATAATGAACTGTAAGTTCAGTAATGTAATTGTACTTCACATTGTTGTGGAAAATGACTGTCTTAATGTGTCTTTCATAGGTAGATAGCAGTCTTGCAAAGTAAATAATTTGAGCAAATAGCTACTCTCCAAGATTAAGACAGAAAGAGCAAGAAATACTGGAAATGTTGTGTTCTGCATATGATAAAACATAAGTAATAGCACCATAAAACTAGCAGCACAGGCTCAACTGGAACAGGAGTGGAAATACATTCATGCAAATAGCAGGACTCAGAGTATGTTTGTGGTATACAAATTTCCACACTCAGCCCTTTTACATATCTGGTACAATGGAGAAAACATTATTTCAAACTACTTCGCAGTCTTATTTCTTACTCTAGAACATTCAATAACGTTCACTCTATATTATTTTAATGAAGACACCAAAAGATATCTGAAAGGTATGGGAGAGTTGACTACACAAAACTAACAATGAGTTTTGGACTAACAGGTTTTGTTATTACAGAGCTCTCAGATATAAACTGAAATAAAGTTGCCTAGGCATATTGAAAGCCTCAGTCAGCTTCTTCATTTGTAACATAACATTTGCTGAATAACTGAAATGTTTTGTTTGTTCTCTTTTTGCACACACAACAATACTCATAATCTATGCAAACCATGAAGGCATTTAGATATTTTACCACATTGCAATTACCTGAACAATATTTATTTATTTTTAAAAATGTATTTTCTGTTGATGTTTTTCCTTTGAGAATTTAACAATCCACAGAATTAATCCAAACACACACAAGCTGAAGCTGTTTCTACGGTTGTTAAGTTTTAACATGAAATACATAAACAGGATGTGAATTAAGGGAGTAGCTACTTCTCCTAGGTCAACACTAACAGCTTGCCTAGATGTCTTGTTTTCTTATGGTTTTCTCCTCTCAGAACTTCAGTGAAAAGCACAGGAAGTGACTCTCCTACACTCAAGTTGTCATGCAGGTCATCTCCTTGAAATAAGAAAATGCAGGATTAGTCAATACAAGTAATGGAAGAGAAGGAATAAATTGCTTGCATTTTATATGAAAGGCAATTATATGAAAATGAGACCATTTTAAATTGTCTTTTAGAGGAACTAACAGTTGCACTGATGGGTTATATTGCAAGAATTTGTGGATTAGCTCTTGTGTAACTTTCAGGAATCCTGGGAAAGAAATATCTGATTTGTGGCACTGCCCTTGATTTTGGCAGAAGCTCACACCATATTCACCAAAATATGAAGGAGCTCTGGGCGTGATATGATTAAGCACCTCAAGAACTCTGAAGGCAAAAACATGAGGCATTCTCCACAGAGAAGAACTTCACATAAGAACTTGCTTATTTTGGATCTGGCCCTAGATTCATAAAAGAGTATTACATTGTTCACATTACTAGATTTCTGTATTTAACAATAGGATGCATAGTATCTCTGGAGATTAGAAGAAAAATGACTTAAGTAGTCACTGGACAACTGACAAGGTGAAGTGCACTTTAAATACTACCTTTCTCTGGCACTATAAATATTAGACTGGTCTACCATTCAGGTAACTTCCTCCCCCCAAGTTCCTGGTTAGATACAGAAGTCCCTCATTTAGCAAGAAAATGAGGAAAGGGGGGTAGAGTATTCTTTAAAAGATGGTTGGAAGTTTTAAATCAAGGTGACTTCCATTTGTGTAGTCTAACTAGTTAGAACACTCGCTCACGTTGTACACAAGTTCAATTCTGTGTTTGACTAAAATAACTTGACAGATTATATAGAAGGCTTTTTGGGGGGATGTTTTGGGCATGTTGTATCTTTACATATGTGTATTTGGAGTACCTTTTCATTTTGTTTAGAACTTTTCTATTAAGATATAATAGTTGTTGAACTAAAAAGGAAAATCTGAATAAACATATGTATCTGTCTTTTACCTGCAGGCTAGGCAACTCATCTATGAGAAAAGAAACTTCAGTTGTGTTTGCCATTTGGCATTTTCAACAAGTGCTCCAAATTACAGGCTTCTGGGGAGCTTGGCAATCATTCCTGGTGCCCAGAAGTTAATCCAAAATGAGAACTTTTATAAAACTGAAGTTCATAACATTGTATTTAGACACCTCTTACCTTCATTTCCATGCATTATAGAATTACTTCTAGTTCATAAGAGTAGTCCTGTGTCTTTTGGTGAGTAAATAGTTGGACTGTAGTGAAACTATTGAAAAGAAAGTATTTTATCTTTGGAATTTTAGAAGTGCCAGAAAAGGTATCTTCATAAGACAACAGCAAGTAAAACAAGCTAAAACAATAACAAAAACCAGTTTTGTAGTTACCAACTTAATATTTTTCCAAAGGACCTCTTCTGAATGATGTCTGGCTTTTCCAATTTTTATTTACTTCTGTTTTCTGAAAGATTTCTACAGGTCTATGCATATTTTAACTCTTTAAGCCCTTTTTAATGCTATTCACAGCTCATTATTCCAATACAAGAAGCCTAATGTAAATATGATTTTAGTGGTTTGCAATATGAAAAGTATCTATCTTGCCCTTAGTGTACACTAACAAGATCTGCACATACAATTATTATTAGCAAGCACTCCACCTACTGGTTTAAATTATGCCAAGCATGTAATCAAAAAAATAAATCATGTTCTAATAAGCTTTACTGTTTGAGGCTACATTCTGGGCACCAGTACATTAAGTATTTACACAACTCCTGCACAATAAATCAAAAATATGTGTGCCTTTAAGCTGCTATTGAAATTCATTGACAGAATACACCTAATTTATTTTCACAGATGTCTGTCCTTACTAATATTTCCCAACCTTAACTGTGAATGTCAAATGAAGATGTGTCAATAAAAAGGAAAAGTTATGAAAAACAAAATGATATGCTTTTAACTTTTCCTACGTATATGATATCTTCAAACAACTAGTTTAGAGAATGATTTTTTTAAAAATATATGAATAAAAATACAGCCTGGCATAGTAAAAGTAAGCACAAAAAGATATGTAAGAGCTGATTAAGCTCCCAATACTTAATCTTCATAACTTAATAAAGGCAATAAAGAAGAAAACATTGTGATGCAGTGGTGAGCTTTCTAACAGAATTAGGATAAAACAAACCAGTTTTAGCTGATGATTTATTAAAGTGGGCTTCTTGTTTGAAGGTACACATGTGCACACAAAGCAGCAAGCCGTCTCTATTTTTCAGTATAACTTGTTATGCTGCTATTTGCATATAGTCTACATAATGGCTTGATCTTGTTTCTTTCATATACAGATTTCCCACTGAAACCTATAGGACATTTGTGTATTCAAGGGAGGTACAATTGCTTCTATTCATGTATAGTTTAAAACAGCAAATGATAAGGACTTTATAGATGAAAAACAGACTACACATGAATGCAGAAGTAGGAGCACCACTAAAATAGCATTACTTTAAGAAACTGTGATGCAAAAAGGTATGTTATTTCAGGTATAAACGTGTAGCAGAACATATATGTCTCTTAAATGGTCATTTAAATGTTATTATCAAAATTCCATCAAGTACACTATCAATAACAATATATCTTAAGTGTGTTCACTATCACAGATATGAGGTCTTCTACTTTCAGCAATTTCATATGGTGTTAACTGAAACAAAAACTGATACAATATGGTGCCATGTGACAGGAAAGTGATTCACCAAGGACTAAAGATTGTCTCTCTTGCCCATTCCAGCTACTGCTTTTTAGTAGTGTTTAGAAGCACAATAGTATGTGTCAATACAGATGTGGACACAGTGATAGGAAAGATTTTTAAGAGGAAAAAATGTAGCTCACTAAAATAAACTGGAAACAAATAAACAAAAACAAAAACAAAAACAAAACAAAAAAGAATGAAGAAACACAGCACAAATCTACCCAACAAAATTTACCTGACCCTTTAAAGCTCACCAAAACATGACAGAAGGTCCTCTTGATAGTCTGTATCGTATATACATTCTGAGACTGTACTGCCCATATGTTCAATAAAACTGTTGAATCTCAAAGTTATAATAATTTTCAACAAGGTGCCAGAACCAATTATTAAATATCATATGATCCAACAGAGATGAAATAAAAATATACAGGGTCGATTTTACTGGCTCTGACTGTTATGAAGATTATAAAATACTTAGAATTGCAGTTTAACTTAAGGAGAGTATTAAGCACTTCCTTATGCTTAAATTTTGTTCACATCAGAATAGATGCCAAATGCAGATGGTATGTTTTTCTAGATACAAAGAGAAGATTGCCCTTATCATTAGTGATTTAAATATCATCTTATTAAAAAAAAACCAAAAAACCAAAAACAGAACAAAACAAAAAAACCCTAAAACAAAAGCAATAATAAAGATATGTCATTATGCTATTTTTTAATAGCATAAACTTTTGTTCAAAAGAGCAAGTGACAGCCAAAAGTGCAATTCCAGTGAGAAAAAAGGTACAGTGTGATTAGGTCAGTGAATGATAGCATCTCAGCCAAATAGCTGCCTATAGTGTGGAAAAAAGAAGACACTTAGGACTAAGTGTAAACAGTCATTATTTATTTACCATGACATCTCTTAAACATGAATGAGTGAATGTTTTAAATACTAGTTCCCATCTTTTAGCCAAGGTCAACTGTTTCACACTGGTCTGTGCTTTTCCTCAAGCTGTAAAATCTAGAAGATGATCTAAGATTTTCATATATTTTTAAAAATTGTTATTAAATATCGGGAAGGAGTGTCACTGAATTGTATATATGCGGAGTTCTCCATAAAACTACACAAATGTGCTTTCAAATTAACAACAGAACACCCTCCTACTTTATGTCCTTAAGAATTAAATATTGTATGATTCAGTAAGGAAAAAAGTATTTTTTTTCTATCAGTGAATGCAAACTTGATCTTAAAGTATTATGCTTGCAAGCATCAAAATATTGTTGCTTCGGGAGGAAAAGTATTTCTGCCCTCAATTATTGGAGCACTGCAAGAATAGAACCATGTTTGTCTATGTATGTTTACAGCACCTGTCAGCCGATACAGGAGAAACAAGAAGAGTAATGTAAACTGATCCCCGCCTTTTGCTGAATATTTAATGCAGTCTGCTGGAAAGAAAAGCACATACATTCTAGTTTTCCAAAGCCTGTCTTCCTTGCCCTCTTCTAATATTCTCTTGGGAGGGATGGGTTTCGAACTTGGTCACTGGTAGTAACCATTTGCTTCTGGATCTTTACTTTTCAGTCTTGGCTTTCTTCCTGTCTCCTGAAACTAAATTTACTTCATTTTAGCCACATAAAAGACTTGTGTGTATATATTTTCAAGGAAATTTAATTGTCTGCATAGATTTTTAAATCAGCTTTCAGATCAAATTCAGAAATTTGTAAACTGTTGTGTTTTTGCATCAGGCAATAGTGGAATATAGACCTCGAATGTTGATCACTCAATACTATAAAGTGGTCCTTAAATGAGACAACTAAGGCATAAGTAGATTAAAGTGGCCAATAATGGGAAAACAAGTGCCCATTCCAAGAGCAATTGTAAGAAACTTAAGCCTCAGGAAGTTGCATTATACATTTTATTAAATTGAGGGTATATTCACACTTACTGTGGCTTGAAATTTGAACCAGTATTTTCTGTCTTTGGTTTCCTTACTTTAGGATTCCTTAATGGGCCGAAGATGTAATGCATAATATCATATGACTGCTTTAAGTTTGCAAGTTAGTTTCTCAAAAGTTGTAATTTAATTTAAATTGACAACTCTACAATAAACCACTTGTTCTCTCACAGCAAACAGTATCTGACCTAAAACGCATGTAACAAGACACTAAGAATCTAAAAAAATCCTACTTCATTGCCAGTTTAACCTTGTTTGCAAAAGCAAGCATCTAATTTTGAGAAGTGCTACCAGTTGGCAGTATATAAAACATTAGCTTTTAAAAAGATTTAAATCATATTTGCATTCTAAATTTGCTGCTTTTTCCAATAATCAAAAAAAAAAAAAAAAAAAAAAAAGATTGAGAATCCCACTTATGTACAAAGAATGAATTTATACATACTCCAAAGGAGTCCTTTTCAAAAGAGTATCTTAAATGTTATCTGTTTACACAGGAGAATAGAGAAACTGATCAGTGCCAGACAAGATAAACTGTGACAGGGAAAATTACTTTAAAAATTACACACAGTGTACTATGCAAATTGTGAAACATAATTTCTACAAGACTAAAGATTTGATTAATCAAAGGAAATGAAAGAGGTGTGGCCTTTGCATTTTCCTGATGTCAGTGGTTTATGGGCTGGTTCAGCCAGCTTTGAACACTAATGGGCTGGGGGACCCACGGAACCAAGCCCTGGGGAAAGGGGAAAAGTGAAAAAGGGGAACAGGTAGGGAGATGGGCCTAAAAATAAAACAGTGGCAATGATATGAGGAGGAAAACTGATTTACTGAATATGATAGCGGAATGCAAAATAACACAAATATACTACAGTATAAATGCAACTGAAGTTAATAAATCAGTAAATCAAGTAAATAAACAAAAATAATAAAACCAAGACACTTGAATATTCAAAGACTCATAGGCTGCTTTGTCAGTCTCAAGACCAACCTCTCCATGACTGGTAGACATTCTGTAATGTAAAATTAATTCAAAAGTCATACTGAATCTGGTAGATTATCTATAGATGTCACTGCTGCTAGTTCCACATGGAAAATATAAAAAAAATTGTTTCCTATGGGTGCTGGATTGTTTATCATCTCTGTGGTTCTACCTTCCTGTAGCTTGGAAGTCTCCATAATGTATTTTTCTGAAAAGATGTTTTTGCCAGTTCCAATAGAACAGGCAAAAATGATTTAATCTCAGTCTTCCTCCTCTGGTATGTTAGTGAATTCCCGTGGAAAGTAACCTATTATCTTATTTATGCAACAATGTTCTGTTTTTCACTGCTTTTCATCAATATCCATATTGATGATAAATACACTAATTAGGCTTTAGGGGAAAGGTGCCACCAATTTCTGGGTGCTAGAGAGGAATATAGGCTTTTACAAAAGCCTACCTTGTATAGGAAAGATTTTCTTCTTTGAATGTCAGTACACTGTAAGAAAGAAAGTACTATTTCTCATGGGATTAACAGGAGCTTGTTTTTACAAACAATGTGTTTGTGGTCTAATTTCATCATGCAATTTGGCAGGAGTTTGAAGAGCTATTGGAATAAGAGTCGTAAAGGATGAAGAAACTGTTGAAACAAAGAAAAATATAGCACTAATTATATTCCAATTTTGTCTTCGGCAGTATCACATATTAATGATCTTTTCCCACAGTTAGTTTTCTATTATTGAGAAGTTAATCTATTAATGAAAAAAGATTACAAATTCATAGTTACATATATATTATTATTGCATGTTATTAGTTTTATATAAGGGTATGTATAATTTAGTGTCCAAATGCTTTTGGAGTTATTCTAAATGTTCATAGAAATTGACTATTGTGAGTTTTAATATGTTAATATCAAACAATTTATGGCATCATATACAAAATAATTTAAGATAAAGCTAAAGGTGAAAAAAGTCTGCAAATCTTTTACATAGATTTATAGGGATTTCTTTCTAGTATTTACTCAATTTCTGTATCAGTGTTCACTTTTGGTAATGAGATTATGAGACTTTTTTCATATTCCTGGTGAATATGCATAACTTGTGATTTCCGTGCTGTTAAATCCCAGTGTAAATCCCACTATAGGTGAGACTTTCGCTTGTAATAACATTCAAAACATTGTTCAAAGATGCCAGTCGCAGGAATGAGTAATTCACTGTATTGTAGCAAGGGAATCTGAATAGTGACACCCACCTATATATGTTTAGTTCATTTATATTTAGTGGCTGATTTAGGATCCTACCTCCCCATACAGTTAACAGTCTCAGAAGGCAGTTTAAAGTATCTAAGCAACCTCTGTCTTTTAGCTCTGCAGGAGATCTTTGATGAAGACAGCTTAATGTGACTTCCTCCAACTAAAATGAAATTGAGTTTTTACACTGTTTCAGAAAATACACTTTTGATGCTTGGTTCAGGTAGAGGCAAAGAATCAAAAAACTTGAATTTAGGACTTTAAGGAAACTGTTGCAACATTTTAAAATTTTGCTTTTTTTGAAATTAAATAAAATGAAAGCACAAAAACAAAACAAAAACCACACAACAAGACAAACAACTAAAAAACCACCACACCAAAACAATGTTCTTGCTTTTCTTATTTAAGAGAATGTTTTTTTTTGTTTCTGAATACCCCAAATTTATATTACCTACCCTTCATCCACAGATTAAACTGAGAAATAGAATATCCTCATGTGTCTCTAATAAAAGGCATTGACACTGAGATGTAATTGGAACAGGGCAGATTCCATACTCATCTGAGTCAATGGAAAGATTCACTGATTCCAATGAATATTGGTTCAGCTTTATGCTTTGTTTTCACTCCTTTCCTAAGACTAGTTCTCTTCCTTTTATTACTACTGGTAACCAGTAACAGTCAAAGAAAAACAGAGAGCGAGTTGAGAGCAATAAAAGAAAACACTGTATGTTAGAACTGAATAACTACTATCAGCATTATTTTTTTAAGGCTAAATGTTAACTTGTGAAAAATATAAGGAAATCACGCAGGTAAACCATATTTAAGCAAATGTGTTAGCGCTAAGATTTTAAGCAATGGAGAACAAGAATTCTTGTACACTGCAAATTATGGTTGTATTTGCTACTGCTTTTTTGAAACATGCACATCAGTCAAACTCAATTTAAACTTTGTACATGACTGTTTTGCTGAAGCTTGATCTGTGGTGGTAGGGCTTTGATCTGTGAAGTTCGGCCTTAATTGTTTTGGATCTAGTATGTAGGAAAAATGCACACTATTTTCCCCTTTCTGCTTGAAATCTTCCTTTTTGGAGTTCCTTGTTCCAAATACTAAGGTTAAGTCAAAATTTTATAGGGAGGTACGTATCATATCCCTGCCGACCTGCTGCTTGTTTTCTTGTTTCAGACATTTAATTCTAGGTGTGAATAGGAAGAAAACAGTAAGTGTGGAAGCATTTTCACTGGTGAAGGAAGATACTATGGAATCACTAAAATGTCCTTTTTTGGGATGTCATCTTCCTTATTATATTATTATTATATAACATTCCAGTAGGTTATGATTTAGATGACAATTAGGAAGAATATTCACAAAGCTGAATCTTCCAAGCTCTTTTATAGTTAACAGAAAAAAGGGACAGTTGGATATCTAAACTTTACCTTTTGTGTGAGTCACCTCCTGACGATTCTAAAGAAACAGGCCTACAGAGAGTGTTAACTTTTGTAAATACTCTTATAAATTCTTTATATATTAGTATTTGGAGTTCTCTTCTTTAGTGGGTTAAAAGAAAAAAGTATTGAACTTGTAAATGAGAATCTGAATAACAGTGCTAATTGAATCACTACTGCCAGCTTTCCAAAGCATCAGTTTTCTATGGATACACTTCTATGTCATGAAAAGCTTTTAAATTTACACCCTGGTTCAAGGATATTTGTTTAGAATCAAAAGTTTGTCTTCTGCTGAGTTATCTTTCTTAATAGCTTCCATTCTGTTCTGTACGTACTGATCACAGAAAAATTCTTGAACTTATAAAATGAAAAATATCTCATTGTGATATGTACTTTCCTCTCTAGCAATACGCATCTTAAAATAATGTAAGCAGAAATAGGTCTAAATCCATCCTGATGTCCACAAATAATTAGAAGCCAAGACAGCATTCTGCACTACTACTCATGGTCTCAAAGATGTGAAAGTGATCTTTTGAAATAGCCCTATGAATACTTAAAAATTTTACTGGGAACAGTGGATCTGAAAGGACTCACAAGAGATGTTGACTCCTCTTGACCTTATGCTACAAAGTCTTATCAGTCCACTCTCTAGAGAGGACAAAAGAAACAAACAACCCCTCCTTCCACCCCCAAAAAACCCATCAAAACAAAATCAAGTGCTTTAACTCCTAGACCTTGGAAACATCATGGATTTCAAAATAATAATGTTTTTTTGTACTCTTCTGAGAAGAAAAGTTACAGTCACAGATTATGGAAAAATTATATGCAGGTGGGCTGCCATAATTCAAGAATTTGACTTCATTTAGCACAGGAAGCTGAGGGTGTGAAAACATTAATGCTGACACACTATCCAGATGGCTAGTTTACCATGTGCAAGAAGACAGTACGGCAGAGATTATGCTGGAGCCAAAAATTACACGTGGAGATGGAACAAACTTCAAAAAGTCAGTCTCTTAAATGTGCCACTGTACAAATTAATCTAAACTGATATGTTCATCTATTGCCCTACTAAAATATTACCGATAGAATATTACAGACAAGCTGTTCTGAAAACCAAGATACTCTTCTATTTCTATTTTTATGACGCCTAAGATGATCCATCACAACCCCTTTTGTACATCTGTTCTTCACAATGTTGTATGAGAGGCAGCCTATGCACTTGAAATATATGAATACATGTTACAATGAGTATAGCAGGTGAAGTGAATACCAACACATTTTAATAGGCTTTCTAAAGAACACGGATTGTGTTACACTGACAACAAGAAAAAGAATATTAAAGGTACTTACAGATTCCTATAATCACTTGTACAAACCTGATAAGACTTAACTGGAAGTTCTGCTATGAAGCAAAATATCTTCTTCTTGGGCAGGAATGCTTTTCTTACTTATGTAAATAGTTTCACAAACTTAGAAATTTTAAGTTGATTTAGGGTACGTTAGTCACTGAACTGAAGCATTAACTTTGAAAATATTTCCCAGGATTATTCATAGAAAACTTTGAATTGGGAGAAATTCTTAATTTCTAAAGGTCACACTCCAAGAATAATGGTGGGATTGTGAATTGTTTCATTTCTGTTTATGCAAATAACATTTTTGAATATGACTTTATATTTTTTGAAAGGATATTGTGTGTCCACAGCAGAAGAAATAAAGGATACCCAAGACTAACATAATCGAAAGCAGTAGACAGAGGAATTCAGAACACTTGTTTTAGCTATATATTTGTTAAAAGGTTTTTTTTTCTCCTTTCTTTTTCCATTGTTTTGATGTTCACACAAACTTTTATCAGTGCTTTGACTCAAAGGCATCTTTTATTTGTATGTGCTCAACCTAATGGGATCCAATCCCAATGGAGGGATTATCAGAGAAATAAACAGAGTAGATGACAAAATAATTTTCTTTCTTAAATATATGTTTGCAAAACAAATAAAATTCTCATCAATGTAAATAAAATAGATATTGCATCAAGATATTTCACAGCTTTGTCTGATGCAGCCCAAAATGTCTCAATTTAGAGATAAAATTCAGTTACGTGTGAAGCACAGTTACATCAGCTTCAATGAACAAAATTGAGCACAAATATTGCAGAACACATTTCCACAGAAAACTGAAATGCATAGTGCTGAACCTACACTGGATAGTTGGTTGTTTTGGAAATAAATATATACATATTAGAAAGGTATATGATGGACCTGCAAATTTTGAAGATTTTACAAAATATTTGTCCGTAAAAAGCAAGAAGATTCACTTAAATAATCTCAAACGAGAAACTAACACAGCATCCACTGCAATGAAAAGCCTATGGACAGGTCAATTTCCTTAGATTTCTACGTTGCAGGTAAGTATATGGAGACTTCCTCTTGTCCTTTGAATGATGAAATTGTGTGTATACAAAGGAGAGTGCTAACTGGTATTCTGTTTTCCATTCAGAGCATACTATTCAATCTCTGTTTCAAAGAAAAAAAATCCTTTCTCAAAGGTCTTCTAGTAACATTTCTATTTATTTATTTATTATAGAAGACATAATGGTAATACTATTTTTTTTCCAGATTAAAATGAAGCAAATTTAGATTTAATTTACCTTCTAGCATTCTGTTACCTCTGCCTATAATGATGTCCAACAGTCATGTCTCATTGTTGAAAGGTATTTCTTCATTGGTTTCTTTATCTGTGTTTACTGACTTGTTAGAATATAAGCCTCTTGGGGTGGCTTGGGTTTTCTGTTTGTGAAGGACTAAATATAATGTGATTCCAGAGCATGACATTTAGTACAGCATTCAGTAAAGGAACTAAAATTGCCAGAAATTGATGTCTGTTTATCTCCTTGGTTTTGGAAATGTCTAAAACTATTTTAGATGAAATGTTTCAGTTTGAAACAGCTATTCACCATGAAAAATGCATACTAAAATAGTTTGGCAAACTTACACCTAATTCAAAGCAGCCACATAAGGAAAAATGTCAAGTAACTGAAAATAGGTCTAAAAAGCCTAATCAATAATAAGAATGCCAAAGGTTAGACCAGTTGTTTAGTAGTAAAAAATTTCTAGATACAGATTCTGAAGAAAGAATTAAAACTGAGGAAAACTGCTGCTGTGTCTGCCTGAGATCATTCTATCAATTCTAGTATGGCCATTTGCATGTATCTAGTTTAATTGAATCGTTCTCAGTTATTTCTGAAGGAAGTTTCATCATGAAATGTTTGCTATTCATGATTACCTACACAGTAGATATTAGCACAGAACCTTTTGCCATTAAATAGCAGTAGAACCACTGCTGGAAGATTAATCTATGAAAATTATATCACCTTGACCTCCTGTTTCAGGCCAGTGTCTGGGTTGCTTTAAGAGATTCCAAAGGTTTTCTACTGACCATAAACAGGAGAGGGAGCTCTAGAGATGCAAGAGTTGTTTATGATGTTTTATAGGCAATCCAGAGATGTTTAATTTACATAAAGAAAATGCTGCTAGAGGCTTTGGGTTAAATATCATACATATCACAGAAGTCTCATCTTGAAGAGTCAGTTGATTTTGTTTTGTTTTCATGTGCTTCGCCATTCTTACAATTCAAAGCTTGACTATTAACAGAATCTGAAAACTATGCACTGCTGCGTAGTTGCTGCTGATATTGGATAACTGTGGTTATCATTAGAATCATAATATTAATTGAGATGTGTAACAAACTGAAGTTTGTAATGCTTTTCTGTAATGGAAAAATAAATTACACTATTCCAAATACCATAAATTGTTTGATACTTACTTTTCCGGCCAAGCAGTGGTTTGCAGATCCTAAAATCTAAATGGATTTTATAGCTATAATAATTGCTCTTCTCTGTTATTCTTTTCATACACAGAATTAAAGTGTATTTGTTAGATCATGAAGCTGAAATATAGCACAAGAAGGAGATCTAGAACTACTGGTTGTTTGCCACAATGGTGGATCATAGAGAAGTTGTATAATGAAGAATGTTGAACTTTCCTCATTCTCTGATTTGACCCTTTGAGACGTGTCCTTCCTTTGGTTTGTGAAAGTTCTTGTTCTAAGCTAGTTTGTACTACTTTTTTTTCCTTTGTTTGTTTGATTTTTTATTCTAGCCTTTGGGCATAGTGCATTTTATAAATCATAATTGTGATTAGTTATCAGTTTTGCAGGAATAAGCAGGAACAAGTTGCCTTCAGAGATAGAGATCTACTACATAATGAAAAAAATGATAACAAAGGAGTATCTGGGGGGAGGGTAGGGGGAGTATAATTTCAGTGCCTTTTATCAATGTATACTTAGTATATTTGATTTTTCAGTAAAATTGTCACCACGGTCACCACAATTTTTTTGTACAATTCTAGCTTCACAGATCTATATCAAAGGTAGAGGAAAAATTCTAGAATAAAAAAATATGAATGGGAGGAATCCAGGTGAAAGGCTCAGAAAAGGCTTGTATTAAGTAGTTTTTTGGAATAGGGTTATAATTGGACCAATATTTACTTCTCCACCCCTAATTTCTAGGACTTCTTATGCAGTATGGATGAATTCATTCTTTTGAGAAAAGGATTGAATTAATCCTATCTCTCCATATTGGCTTTATGTATAAAACTTACTGAGTAATGGGAGAATATGTTTAGATGTGATGTTACAGACAATATTATCTTCCTACTGCTTTCCGTATTATGTGACATGAAGTTAAGTTTGAAGGCAGCAAATATGACTGTTCATGTTTCTTTACTAAAAATCTAGTGCTACATTAAATCTATTAAGTAAATAAGAAATGATGAGTATGCATCAAAAAACACTGTATATATGAAAATCTGTCATTATTATTCACTTCACTTTCTAAATAGTCAATTTTGCATGACTATTCAGGAAACTAAACCAAATTAGTCCTTTTGACCTCAGAGTCTTACACAGTTAAATATTTATGAAACATCAGAACATGATAGCAGCTATTATAGCGCCTCAATTTTAGCAATTAATTTTATTGACAGAACAATAAGGATTGCTTTTTTATCAGTGTAGGAACATCATACTTCACTTTCTATTTGTTTAAAAAGCTAACAAGCTACTGCATCTTGTTTGTGTGAAATGGGCAATCTCAGTCCTGATATAGTTCTATTAAAAAGCTGCGTGAGGCCAAGTCTGCGTTTGACCATATGTGAGACTGCCATGTTGTTGTAATACACGTTATGCTTTCCTTCTCAACACATTAAAGGTAATCAATATATTTTTTAAAGCACACAACTGTTCTTTAAATCAATTGAAAACTTTTTCATGCCATTTAATTTGCTTAATTTAATCCCACGAAGCATTCCACTGTTATGTTTTGATTTTACTTAGTACATTGAATGCTGTGTTTTGTTTTCAACAGATGTGACTTTGAGTGCACTGGAGAACAATTTATGCATTAGACTCAGACTTTTAAATGAACATACCCTCTAATGATTTCCTCAGTCTATGCAGACACTTAAAAAGTGACACTGAAACCAAGAAAAATTACTTAAAGGATCAGTTACATCTAAAATGATGAAATCAATAACAATATTTTCTCTGGGATTCTTTTCCTTCGATAAGCAAAATCTTTACTTAAGTTAAAAGCCACATTAAAATTTAATTACAATCTGTGTGCTTTAGCAATTGATAATTTCTGGACATCTGTCTTCTGTTTTGTTAAAGTCTTGTAATCCTTCTGTTTTTGTCTTGGTTTTTCATACCAAAATTATATACTTTGGAATTTTCAAAAAGTTAAAAAGGGTGTATTATTAAGTCTTGAAAATGTGACGATCTACAAGCCTTCATCTTCTTTTATAGCACATATAAATGTTACCAATTATTATAAATAAGTATAACCTGAAATAATCGTGTTACAAGATAACAAAAATATTAGCTCTAATATGATCTCCAACAAACAAGATTTTTTTTCCAAATTCTGTTTATTGATTCTATTTATTCTGAAAAGAAAATCCTTCTACTGCCAGTTCATACAAGCTGTTTTCTCTTTCTAAATGTTTTTCTGCTTTACTTTAGACAGTCTTAACAATAACTTAACAGTAACTACTTAGAGTAGTTTTATAAGCATAACAATGATATTAATTGCATTTATACATTTCTGAAAACTTTTGCCTTTGGATGCATAAAATCTAAAGACTTAAGATATTTCATAATTTAAGAGCAGATTTTATAGGAACAAGTACAACAATTACAGCAATCCCTAGCTTCCTCTCCACCTTCTGTTTCGGAGAAGGAGAATAAAGAAAGATTATCTTTCACAGAACTTCCTCTGATTACAGCTCCATTCTCTGATCACCTAACATGTCTGCAGAGACTTGCAATGATAATGTAGTATTTATTATTAGGAAGACTGTTTAGGAAAATCAATATGTTCAATGTAGGCTGTGCATTTAAGTCTTGAAGGCTGAAATAGCTGACATAGTGGTCATACTATAGTGTCTTGTGGTAAAACATTTTTCACTCTATTTCAGTGTGCTTGAGTTAATCAATAAGGTTAACTACATTTGTTAGGATTAGGGTCAGTAAAATTTGTACTTGTTCAATATCAGAAGTAATGTAAGTGCTTGTATTTACTTTTGTCATACTTTGCATCAGCTGTTAATTAATTAATCTTCTGCTGAAATTAATAAATAAGTAATAATTAGATACACACATTAAAAAACATAATTCAAAATGAAGCAGATTGCTGTTTCTTGAAAATATAAGATCCATATAGTATGTCAATTAAGAGAAAAACTGAAATATTCCAAATATGTCCACAATATGTCCAAATATGTCTGCAATATGTCCAAATGTATGCACAATATTACAAACTTCAGACGATTGCATATTTTAGCATATATAGTGTTTAAAATCTGTACATTAAAGATGATTATTCTGAAGTTGTTGAAATTGTCTACATCAATTTCTGAAAATATAATTAGTTGATTTTTTTTTAATTTTATGCATTAAACATCTGGACACTATAGCGTGAGATCTGAAACTGTAGTTTATAATAACACTGTCAACAATCTAGAGGAACGAAAATTATAAAAAAAAAATTGTTGTTCCTCTGCTGTTTTTAGATAATTTACAGTCATTTCTAAAATTAATAGTATTCTATTATCATTTCACTTTCAGCATGTTTTAAAATATACTCTCTTGTCTTAATTTTAGGAATCGTGAATATTTTATTTTTTCCTTTATGTGTTGCTTTTGATAATATTTTTCTTCTGTTTTTTGGAGACATCATACTTTTTCTACTTCTGAATAGGAGTGAAAATCTTTTTTAGAATATAAAATAAATATTGTATACTTATTATGCATTAGAAGAATAGGAAATGTAAATTCTTGAAGAATAATATCCCTGACAGTATTATTTCAAGCAAGCAATCACTGTAGAATCAGAACCTACATAGTCACATTCTAGCTACTTCTACTTAGGCTTACAGTTATTTTTTTTTCTAATACTAACACTTAAAGTAAGTCTTCTGTGTATTATGGTGTTACTTTCCTCTTAATATCTACCAATTTTGCTAATATTTACAGGAACCTTCCTTTTTTACTCAATAAATCTATATCATATTATCAGTTTACACTTTCAGATATAAACACAAACATATATGTTAAATGATTCATGAATACAAATACTTTACCGTCTTGTCTTGTCTTTTTTAAACAGTAAAGGAGACTAAATCTTTTCAAATGAATGCACTGTCTGCTTTTCTGAAAGTAAAAGCCAAATGAGTGGTTAAAAATACTGCAAGTTTGAAAATGCAAATTGTGTTATCCAAATACACAGCCATATGTCCACAAGACACTCACTTTTTGGAAAATTTGTAAAGCTTTGAAGAAAAAAATATATTTAGAGATTCATGGCCCTGCTCTCCCTTCCCCAAATGTAATTAGAAAACAACCATGTTAAAATGAAATGTCAATAGTACTAGTAGTGCTGACTTCATTGAATGTTATGCATTTTTTCATATAGTAGCACTGGAACCAACTGCTACATTATGCTATAAAATTCTATATAAAGATCAGATACTTCTATGGAAAGCATTTTTATTTTCTAACACCTATGTTTATAAACATCTGAGGAACTAATAGAATCTCTCCAGGCTTAAATGCTCACCAAACTTTAACATAAATTAGTTTGTGTAATTTATGCTGCAAAGTTTGTCTAACCTTTAAACAACTTTGCTCTGCTGATCACAGCATCAGTAACAATAGGGGATGTGAGGCCACAACCAAGTGGTTAAACCCCTAACAGGAAAATATCAATTAATCTTTTTCAATGGAGTTGAAGTATGGGTAATCCTCTCATTAAATAGGTTGAACTTTTCTCCCAGTAAACAAAAGAGGGATAATGAGTGATGTGGTCTGACTTGTTTACACGGAGAATCTTCAAGAGGCTTAAGCTCAGCTTCTCAACACAGGGTTCTTGTAGTCACTTGCCACTAATTGCCCTGTTTAAAGACATTTGTGTCAGCTCAGAAATTTAAAAAAAAAAAAGCACATTTTGTTCTGAGAGTGTTAATGAAAAATGCTGATATTTTTTATCAGGTGCACATTAATTTCATTGTTTGCAAATGTACAAATTCATTACTTAATTATATAATTTGTTGATAACTTTCAAAACTACTGTACAACATTTCAGTGACAGCTCAAATATTTTATGTAAATAGCGGTCTTGAAGAGATCCTTCAGGGTAGTTCATTTTCATTCTAAGTATTAATGGGAAAATATATTTTCTGACTTAATTTTTTTTACACAAAAGGACTTTATTTTCAGAAGCACAAATTTAATTTACGCTATTTTGCTTACCTCTCAGACTTAGGGTCCAAGGTCTGGATTTTGCTTTAGCTTCGGCTTAGACAGTTTTTGCTAAGAATTCTGAAAAAAATTGCCAATTGCTTTTAGTTCCCTAAAGGTCCTTTCATTCCTCTTTTGAAGACATATTCTCTCCATCACCAAGCTCAATTACCTTGGAACAAGATACAGTATATTAATATTCAGATATAAGAACAAATTCAGAAACAGTAAAGTTGACTAATGTCACTAGGGGCTTTGCTGTACCAATTCAGAACATCAGAGCCAAGGATCAGTCATCAGTTGCAAATGCAACTTTATAAGAATTTCTTCTGCAACTGCAATTGGTACTTATGGTGCAGGATGCTGTAGACACTAAACCATTCACAAAGTAAGGAGCTTCTCTTTCTTCTAACAATCCTATTTTCTGCTTTTAAAGAAATTAAGCAAAGCAGGAGTCCTTAGCCAATATTTTTTTCATTAGATAGAGAAAAAAAGTTTAGCATACCCTACAAAAAAATTAATATACATAGTTTTGTCTGCAATGAAGAGTACAATGTTAAAGGGGGAACTTGAGTCCCAGGAAGTTTCTCATTTCATGCCACTTTCATATGTGGAGAAATGGAGGCCAGCATATTTTGCAAGTTTCATTTAACAATATTGCATGAATGAAAATTAAATCACATGGGGACATTACATGTTATGCTTTCACAGAAGAATGCAGTGAGTTCATCAAAACTCCTGTACAGAAAACCAAGCCCTGCTTAGATCAACAAAAATATGTGCTCTACCTGTTAACTGTATGTGTTGAACATTTTTGATGTGGCAATGTTCCTTTAGATACATCTGAGCATCTCTAGCAAGTCATTAACATGCTGCACAGAAAGCAAATTATATATAAGTATAAAGTATAAACATAGAAGAAAATGAGTGAAAAAATATAGACACTATATTCCATAAAATTATTATTAACTTTCAGTGAGTTGCAGGAAGAGATTTTTGAGGAACAGTCCTGAGGACCAAGCTGTTCCAACAGCTCTGAAGGCAGCTTTCCTTAACTCTATTTTCAAAGAGGTAAAGGGGAAACTGCCATTGCAGCTTAGGGACTAATTCTTTTGCACTTGTTTAGTGGTGCTTAATATATTGTATCAGTAAGCTCAGAGATTTGAATCTTAATATGAATTGTATTTTAAAAGAATTCTTCTTTAGTAGTGAGCACAAGCTTAACAATGCTTCCTCCATTGTCCAGAAAAACTGGACAGTCCATGTAGAGAAACCAGTTTCCTTGATATGTTCTTGCAGATTGAGAAGAAAAAGCTAACCAGTCATTTAAGTTAAGGAAAAAACGTCACAGCTGTCGTTTTCACAGGGACAAGAGCTGCAGGGTATAACTCCTGCAGTAAAAGTGAAGGTGATTATTCTCACTAGGCAAATGTTAATGCTGTATTTTCTGAGGAAAGGTCATGATCCTCTGTTCCATGTACTTTGAACAATGAGCTCTAGCCTAAAGTAGACTTTAAACTTTCTTGTGTGCTCTGTCTGACCAGAAAATTTGTGTTGAATCATCTTTGAGTTTTGCAAGACAATATACAGATTTCCCTGTAACTGTAGCAGCATTACCTCTGATGGAAAAATGTTTTCTCTTATTCTTGTTCTCCTCCTCTTCTTCCCCTTCCCTATACTTCTTCCCCTTCCATACAAGTCAGTTACAACATGCCTATATTTGAATGCAATTTAATTAATTTGAATAACTAATAGAATAGTGTGGATTTTCAGAGAACAGTCATTGCATTAACCACAAAGCTCCTTAGACAACAGGAGTTAGAACTGCTTTTTGTGAAGACATTTTGCATGTGATATATGTATATTTAAATGTAAGTAGGAATATCTGATTTTTTTTTAAAAAAAAACAACATTAAGATGCCTTCATTATTTAAGTAAATTAGACATCTCCCCCAGTACCTTGTTTTTCAACTATCATATCTTACCCTCCTTGAGCTGCTAGGGTATCTAGAAGATCTCTTACAAGCAGAAAATACATACACTGTCCTCCTTATATTGTTTTACTGATGTTTTGTTACCTGTATTCAGTAGTACCTATACTCAATTTAGAGGGGAAAAAAAGTGAATGAAACTGTATAAGATTTAAGAATTAGATTAATGACAATTAGTCCAATTGTTTTGGGAATCGCAGTTTCTGAAGTCATATTCCTAGGCTAGTTGAGCATTTAACCTGGAATTTATCTACACATGTTCTTGTGTATGAAGAACTAAATATTTATACCACAGTCCAGAACCTTAGTTTTAATAAAAGTAATGAATTAAGGTTGCACAGATTCTTGCTTATGTCAACTGATGTGCATTAACTCATTGACATACAGACTGAGACCCAAGACTCTGGAAAAGGGAAATATTAGCAAATAGTTTTGTAATGGTTATGTAAATGCTGAGTACTCAGACTTCAAAAATCCTTGACTAATCTAGGTTTAGTAGGATTTTTAAATTATTCATTATCTTTGCCTGCTTGCTATTTAATTTAGTAAAAGAATAACCTCTACCCTGCACTTTACAACATCTGTCTAGTCATCTAGCTACACAGTTAGACACTTAGAAAACTGATCTTAACAGTGGTTATTTTATTAAACAGAGGTATAACATTTTATTGTCAGTGTAATTTCTGTTCTAAGTATCTTCTTTTTCAAATTTACTTTTTCAAATATACAATCTCACTTGCAGCATATGCTCTTAATGAAACTGCTTACTATAACAGCTCTTCTAAGGCTTTACTCTAAAACATAAAATAAATATTACAATAATTTCACCTTTTTCCTAAAAAAAAGATAGTTGCCTAAATAAAAGCGAATGGCCTACTCTCTTACCAACTGCAATATATTTTACTTAATCTACATAAAAGCAAACATTGAAGCTAGTCTTTCTGCTGAAAAATACTTGTCATTACCTCGATTTAAGGTAACAGACATGGTTACCAAAAATTTGAACATGAAAACTATGATGATGACCAGATGCAAAAAGATGAAGTCCCTCAGCTGCCCACTGGTAATATCCCATAAGCTTTTCCAATCAACTGTGACACTTAAAATTTTTGCATTGAAAAAATTGTTTACTTAGTCTGGCAGAAAATTTTACATTTATTTTGTTGGGTTGGTTTTCAGCTAGGCTGGTGAATTGAATAAGCCCAAACCGGAGCATGAAAAACTCAGGATTCAGCAGAGGGGAGAAGCAGATGTGAAGTTCATTTCCCATCTTTCAACCTCTATAATCTGTCATTTCACCCTGAGTAATAAAAATATTTTACATATTGAAAGCAATGATATATTATCATAACTTCAAATAAAGTTAAAGAAAAGAACTAACCTGATCATCATCTTTCTTTCCAACACTAGTTTGTTAGAAAAATACATAATTCCTGTTTTGTGAAATTTTGGAAAGAGATCATGAGATCAAGAGATCATTAAGGAAAAGGATTATTTCCAAATATTCTTTGTGCTATATCCTGAAGTATAGCATATGTCTGAAGACAGTGTTCAAAGAATGCATGCCAGTGATGTTGTATTATAGCAGTGTAACATAGCCTGTTCTATATCCTATGGAATGATCAAAATGGTAATGTAGAGACTTGAGCTCTTTTCTGAGTTCTGTCTTCCTGTGGTTCACACCACAAGATTAAAATTTTCCTATCACAGACTAAAAGAGTTTGTTTTTTTTTTTCTGTAAAACTGCATACCTATTCACTCTCCAGATCCACAGGAGTCTCTCAAGATCAGTTCACTGATTACATGATCAATTTTCTTTATTCATCATTGAAGAGTAGCTACATCTATTAGATCGTTAGCTAGCCAGATATTCCACATCTTCCTTGGCTCTTGAAGTATTGGCATAAGAGATGTTAGTCAAATAAAATAAGAAGTTAACTCCTTTCAAGAAGCTTATTCTGGCTCAGTGACTACCAATTTGCCCTTTTTCTTCTGATGGACAATGTTCAGTTTCATAATCTAAAATGGTCAGCAAAGGACCACATAGATAAAAAGCTGATTTCAAAGGAGAATAGGATAGCTTCCTATCATTTTCAATTCATTTCTGTGTGAATAAAGCCTTAGGTAAATCTTGTTTATAAAAACCAAATGAACTCAATCCCAGAATGCTCATTCCACCCTAGTAATTAGAGTTGCTGATTAACACATCACGTTCACAGCACTTGCATAAACATAAACCTGAGCAACAACAGAAAGTATCATTAGGACAATCTTAAGAACAAGAAACCTGTCACCTGCTGCTGACACTGGAGTTTGTTGATTGAGCTAAAATATGTTTCTAGTGTACAATACTGCAAAGGTCTGCTGCAGATGTGAAATTGTAAGTCACTGGGGGACTATGGATGAACAGTAAAAGAAATTCTGAATTTGGAGCTGATTTTGCCCTACATATTCACTATCCTTGCCTATCTTTACTTTGAAAAATAATTGAGAATATATGACATTTTGAGATCTGCCTTTTGCCGTTACTTCTGAAAGCTTTCCCTTGGAAAAAAAGACAGAAACTGATACATCCTTTCTTATGTCTAATAGACTTTTCTCATAATATGATCTCTTTTGCTAGTTGAAGTGGGAGCATTGTGAAATCAGGTCCTTATCTGTGTCCTCCTCAACACACTAACAAAGAAGAGATAGCAATGCGTGTCATTGAATGTCCAAAACTACAACATAGATGGAGGATATGCAAAACACAATTTATTAAATTTGTTTGGGCTTCTGGTAACCTAATTGCATCCTTTTGGTACCTGAAGGGAGCCTATAAACAGGAGGGGAGGCAATTATTTGAAAGCGTAGATAATAGCAGGACAAGGGAAAACAGTTTTAAGTTGAGGGAGGGAAGATTTAGGTTGCATATCAGGGGGAAGTTCTTTACTATGAGAGTGGTGAGGTGCTGGAACAGCCTGCCCAGAGAGTTTGTGGATGCCCCATCTCTCAAATGTTCAAGGCAAGATGCATTCTCATTATACTCAAACTGAGAATGTTTTCTACAAAATGAATAAAAGCTTCAGGTAAGAAAAAATGAGTACATCTGAAGATCAGAAACTAGAAGAGCACACAGCTTAAATCACTGAAACTCATCCCAGAATAGTCCACACCAGACTGCAAGGTTGTTGTATAATGATAGCAGTGGTTTTCCAATATAATCAAAAACACGTCAGGGTAAATAACTCAATTTAACGTAAGTAGGGAGGAAGAGAACAGACAGAATCATAGAATCATTTGAGTTGGAAGGGAAGTTAAAGATCATCTACTCCAATCCCCCTGCAATGAACAGGGACATCTACATCTTGATCAGGTTGCTTAAAACCCCTATCCAATCTGAACCTGAATGTCCACAAGGATGGGGACAACCTGTTTCAGTGCTGCCCTAATTGTAAAAAACCTTTTTCTAATATCCAATCTAATTCTCCCCTTTTCTTAGTTTCAAACAATTTCCCTTTGTCATATCACAACAGTCCCTGTGAAGGAGTCTTGTCCCCTTCCTTCTTGTAGCCTTCCTTTAGATACAGAAAGGCTGCTATCAGGTCTCCTCAGAGCCTTCAGGTCTCCATGTTGAACAGCCCCAGTTCTCTCTACCTATCTTCACATAGGAAGCATTCCATTCCTTGGATCATTTTTGATGTCAACTATGTATGTCAACTGTACCACACAGCTGGGTGTCATTCACAAACATGCTGACTGAATCCCACTTTTGATGGTGTTAATTAAGGTGTTAAAGAACACTGGTTCTAGTACTGACCCCTGAGGGATACCACTCATCACTAATTTCCATTTGGACACTGAGACAGTGATCTGCACAGAATTTCACAACCAGTTCCTCATCCACCAAACATTAGACCACTAATCCAATTCATATCTTCCAATTTGGAGAGAAGAATGTTTTGGGGGACTACATAAAAGGCCTTACTGAAGTCCAGATAGATGAAATCAGTGGCCCTTCCCTTGTCCATAGATGCAGAAACACCACTACACACCACTAAGTTGGTCAGGAAGCACTTGCCCTTGTTGAAGTCATGTTGGTTTTCCTGTATCACCTCTCTCTCTTCCACGTGCTTTAGCACAGATTCTAGAGGGATCTGTTCCAATATCCTCTTCAGCACAGAGGTGAGACCGACAGGTCAGTAGTTTCCTGGGTCATACTTTCTCCGTTCTTAAAAGTGCGGCATAGACTTTTTCTCAGTCACCAGGGACTTCACCTGATTGCCATAACTTTTCAGA
The DNA here is from genome assembly GCF_951394365.1 of Tetrao urogallus. Taxonomy (NCBI): domain Eukaryota; kingdom Metazoa; phylum Chordata; class Aves; order Galliformes; family Phasianidae; genus Tetrao; species Tetrao urogallus. The sequence continues at coordinate 33,858,413 of NC_136819.1, forward strand.
TATCACTGAGAGTGGCTAGGCCATAACTGAGATGAGTGAAAGAATTTGATAAATAGTCATTGGCATTTGACTTTTCTGCTTGCTTTCCAAATTCCTTTCTAAGCTCTTTAAGGATTGTTCTATTTAACTTTTCATAAATTCATAGGAAAATGACTCATATTCAAATCTGAATTTTTAATTCTAAGAATTTTGAGATGCCTTAAGAACCTTGTAATTACCTTAAAACTTCATAGGTTACCATGCTAGCTGCCCATCAGAAATCTAATTCTGACATTTACAGAAATCTAATTAGAGCAACCTGGTATCAGTGGGAATTTCACCGGTAAAAGGCAGGACCCATTTACTATTTCTAATTTACCTGTATATCTCTTGAGTTAAATTACTGTCGCTCAATGGTTCAAATGAGAGGTGAATTCCATTTCTGAAACACAAAGGGTAAAATAGCAAATAGGCTGCGTATACAGGTAACTCTGGGTTATTGGACATAATAAATCCACACTGAAGAAAAGTCAGAATAAAATGTATTTTCTAATTTTAATTTTGATTCATATTCTGATTTAAACTAAGATTCTTTGAGCCTTTCTTTTTTTTAAATTATGAGTAAAAATGAATTGAACCACTTCTGAAGTAGCGTTTATATGGGCTTTTTTGTCTGTTTGTTTTAATGGACTTCAAAGTATATAATAAAAATTGAGGACTCCCCATATCACATGACAGAGTTATTATACTCACTTTGAACGTAGTTAAGTAAAAGGAATACATATTTCAATCGAGGTCATTCAATAAATAGATGGCAAAGATACAAACAGGAGCTGGGAGTTTCAGCAATTAGTCTTTCAAGCTAAAACCTACTTAGTTGTCTTTCCAAATTTTCAAGGTGAAAATATATGAAGGATATAACATACACATTCTTAAATAACAGCTTGTAATCTTGTCTGTTTAAAGGTTAATGTAAGGATTGATGGTTTGACAGCTGGTTTTTTTGGTAGTTTCTTGTAATCTTCCTTGTTTGGAAACCTAAAATAAAGTTTCTCACCAGCTTTACTAATTCCGTTTCAATCTCATAGCTAAGAGAACTACAGTCAACAATGACAGTTATACTACAGTATGGGCAAATATTGTGGAAACAGAGGTGAAAAAATGAATTACTTTTACTCATAGAGCCTCTTCCAAACCACATCTGAAATAGTAATGAACACGTTTCTCCTATAATATTGACTCAATCAGATCATATGGTGAAACATTTCCAGACATATTGATAAATTCATTGATTCTTCCTAATCTTTTGGTCACTGGACTATAGAAAAAGAGATCACTAGCCATTTGACCTTCATTGTGTATTAAATAAACACCAGATGGTAAGGATTCATTCAGTAAATCTATTCTTTCTTCCTCATAGTCATGTTCACACTGTTGCTTCCCACTGAGTCTTTATCTTTATTTGTCATGGTGCCAAAGCTGCCTCTATAGCACCTTTCATGCATCACAGCTTTCAAATCTCATCCCATTAGTTTCATTTTGTTTCTATCATAAATAATCTACCACTTTCTCATACACTCTTTCATTACCTAATAATGTTCAGTCTTTGTACAAAAGGATAAAGCATTAAAAGGTTAGTGAGTACAGTTTGCCCATTAGTATATACTCTGTGTGACACTTTATTAAAGAGAAAAAATGTAAACCACAGGTAATAATTATGAATGCTATGAAATATCTACTCTTTCAATAACTAGGTATATTTTTTTTCAGCTTGAGTGACCCTTCAATTTTAAACATGTTACTATCTAGAATTTGATGTCAGGAAATTTTACCTAGCTACAGTAAGATAACTGGAATTAGCTATTTTTTGTATCTGTCCATTCAACATGTTTTTGAAAGATGTGCAATTAAGAAGGATTTACAAAATCATAATTAAGTGCAATTTGGATCCAGTTTAGATTTTTAATGACCCAAACTTGGAAATAAATAAATAAATAAATAAATAAATAAATATTTTGGTTCAGAATTATTATTAGTTCAAATAGATGAAAAAGCATAACAATGCAATTCAAAAAAATTCACAGAAGTGTAGTAAGTACTCATGTGAAAAAGATGCCCATGAATTTTTTCTCCTTGACTACACTCAAGAGATAGAAGGGAAGCATCATGTGTCATCACCTCTTAAATCTGTTACTGACTAAAATAATCCAAACATTAAATAGAAGATATATAGCATTAGAATTGTATTACTAGTAAAAAGTGTATACAATCTGAATCATGAGAACAGCTTTTCCATATTGTGAAAACAGCCTTTTGCATAACTTGAGCAGATATTAACTGAAGGGCTGAGGCTTGTGTGAATGTAAGCTCAAGAACAGAATGCAGAGGTGGCCACAGAGATGGTTGTCAAGTGAAGATGGGAAAGTAGAATCAGTGTCCTGTTGTTGAAGACAAGATGGCAAAACAGATGCCTCAGCTCAACATAACATGTGTGGGAACTGGTTTGGGCTACCCCCCCTTAAAAGGTTGGAAACTTACAGCGAGAATGCATTCCATGATCACCAGAGATCTTAATTATTTCTTTCTTGGAATTTCCGCCCATGTCCTTGGAATGTAATGAATATGTGGTTACTGCTTCTCTCAGCGTGCATGTTTGGTGGGAGCAATCCCGTATGCACCCAGCACTGTAATAAAGGGAATACCTGTTTGACATAACTTACTGTCGTGTCTTTCATGTCAAATTACTTTGTTGGTTTTCTCAGCCTCAGCCAAACTCTGGTGGTTATCTCAACTGTGAAAGCATTACCTCTGCCTGCAACTTGAAATTCTGTGCTCTGAGTCATAAAGTTCACTAATCTTTATGGGTTAGTTTTTCTGGTGATAGTTCAGTTGTATTTTTGTTTGTTTTTGTTTTCCACATTTAGGAATTGTAGTGCAGATATACTGAATAGGAAAAAAAAATTATTGGGAAAAACTTCTGACTCAGTAGCTTTCTGATAGTAATCAAAAAACAGACAACTGTTATCACTCCCTGAGCATGAACACCAATGCTGCCAAAAGCTCCTGATGCTCCCAGGATTTCAGAGTGTATTCTCTAAATTTGAGAGTAGCGTTTTTTTGTTTTTTTTTTTTTTTCCCCCCACATAAATAAAATCACAGCAAATATTCCTCTGTCCCATCAATACTGAATCTTTTGGCATTAGGAAACAAACACTGAGTTCCATATGGAAGCTTGCTCTCTACAGCTGAAGCAGAAAAAACAATAACTGAATTGAGTGAGAAAAGGAGATATGCTTTGTGAAGAGTTTTTTGTTTTTTTCTTCTTCTTTATTTCCTCCTTATTCCTACCTTCCCTTTGGTACTGCAGGAGTCTAAGAATAACAGAAGAGAGAGATAAATGACCAGCATGTATAGGTCATACCTATCTTACTGTCTAGGTGACACTAGTGTACAATTGTCTGTTTTCAGATGTTCAGTGAATGTAATGACTCAGCTTACCTGCAGCAAGCAGTGCTTAACACTCTGAGCAGAGTTGGTAGAGCTAGGTAAGTTAGCAAGAACAATTAAGTTTTCAATGCATTTCTTAATCATGACTTATTACTGTATTACCACTACCGAAGCTTAGAATATTTTCGGGATTAACCCGAGGAGGCTACATTTTGAGGGGGGAAAACATGTTGTAAATACATGCATCACTGTTAATGACCTGGAAAAATGTTTTGTTTAATAGGATAAATCAGTAATGCACACTATGTCTTTGTATGAACATTTTCAAGTATTACTTCCTAGGAACTGCTTATAAAATCAATCTATATTACAAGGAACATAAATATGACATTGAACTAAATGGAACAGAAGAAACTGAGACAGTGTCATTGATGTTCTCTATTGTCTAACAGCTGTGTTTTCTTCAAAAACTTGACTAGAAAGAAACACAGGTTTTATTCTTATCCTAGCACCAATACAGAGATAACAATGCAGTAGTTCTGTTTATTTTATCCATTGTGATGATTACTACTTCAAATCTGTTTAGTCTTGGGGGGGTGGGGAGGAGCTGTGGAGGTGATATTAGTCATTCTACTTACATTTTATTTTCAAGTTGCTAACAGAAAGAAATTATGCACTTAAAACATACTATTTGTCCTATGGAACATCTCCTCTGATTAATGTTTAAATTTAATACCTGACACAAATGCGAGTCAAAATTCATATTTCAGCTTACATTCTTGTAGTTACAATAAATGTAAATAGTATCACTCGGTCAAGATTATGTTGTGTCCTTAGGTAACAGAGCAAAAATACTTGGTGGAGGAGGAATGATGTCACTTAAACCTACTATTTAGATCTAAGAGCTGGAAAAGGCAGTGTAACCCCCTCATGCATAAATATATCACCTTAAGTTTATATTTCACTACTTTTAAAAAGTACCAAAGAATATGCCACAATATGTCTTGTTCTAGCAGCTGAAAAATTATGCTATGACTAAAATGACATCATTCTGCCTCCCACAGAATGTTTTGGCTCTGAAAGCTCAAGGAGCAGATGAAATTAACATAAAATGTCACTCTCATAAAGAAAAGAAGAAAAATATATTACCATCTTGTACGTATCTTTCACAGGTTTGAGTAGGAGGTCAGCATAAAGCATGTCACAAGAGCTTGAAAGATGAATGTAGCCTTTTGCTGAGGGTCAGTACAATGGACATAGTTGATGTTTTCAAAATAGGGTTTACTCTTAATCAAGATACCTGTAGGATTTGTATTTCTCCTTTTCTCTCAGATTTGCTGCACAGAAATTTTTCACTTGTCTTTTTAGCCAGTTTTAAATGGTTTGAAGTTCAGCACAGAACAGTCACTATCATTCTAAAACTATTTAGTTCACCTACATCACATATTTCTGTGTTTGATTTTTTTAAATTGTTTGTTCTGTTGCATCTCAGAATTGCTTACAAAAATTAAGTGCCTATTGTAGTAAGTTATTCTATGGCCAAGCAGTAAGTTATCTCGGACCTAAGGAGTTTAAATCCTAGATATCAAAAAGGACATGGTACACTAGAAAGAAAAACAGACAGAAGGGCGGGAGGGCAAAGTAGGAAACTAAACTTACAAAGAAAGACTAAAGCCTCAGCTTGCAATAATTAACCAGTGTGAAATGGAAATTTTTCTGTGGCTATCACAAAAGACTTGTGATTTGAGAGTCAATATTCCTTTTCTTTTTAATTTTAACAGAATTTGCCATGAATAAAGTCGATGTATTCAAATCTTGATGCTGCTTAACCCCTTATCAAGAGGTGGCCTGGATGTGAATAGAGAACTGAGTAAGCAGGAATATATATAAAATGGAAATCAGAAAATCTGTTCTAATCATGCTAATCTAAAGTGCAAGCTACACATTTGAGAAAGAGCAAGAAGGTAGGTCACAGTCTTGGATGTGGGCAGGTGTTCAGTCAACAGCTAAGATTGTGAGATCCTGACATAAAGAATGAGGTGCAGAGAGTGAAAAATTACTGATCAAGGGCAGAGTAATAGGGGAAATATACTGAAAGAGCGAGACTAGAATAGGAGGGGCCATCAAAGTTATTGAAGGAAATATGAGAAATTGGGAGAGAATCACTAGTGAAGGAAAAAGATGGTAAGATTTTTGATGCATTTTAAAATAACCACATCATGGTAAAATGAAGCAGAGTTATACCCAGAAAAAAAACTGAACGGCGCAGATGGCATCAACCAGGGACTTATTGACAGTATGTTTCTCATTATATTTTACTGGTCTAGATAGGACTGAGGAAACAATATTAGCCACCAAGTCCAAAATAGTGTTGACTTGATTGGGTTTTTACAGATGTTTTTCATCTGTTTTATGGAAAAATAGTCACTACTAAGACAGGGAAATAAAATGAGACTTGTTTTTTATAATTTCCTTTACTGATAATTTTGATAATTATTGTAGGATGACTGCAGTTACAGAAAATGTAATGCAAATAAAATGCTTCTTTAATAATTAGCTTTTAACCTAAAAGTCAAAATTATTAGAAAATGTCATATTTTATTTCCTTGGTACAAACTTCCTCCCTAATTGATTTTATTAATTAGTGATAAAGACAACTATTTCCAATGTAGCTTCTATTTTTCCTTTTTTCTTTTTTCCTTCTTTTTTCTCCTTTCTACTCTACCTATATCCCCTCTAATGGATAACTATGTTTAGGGAACTAAGTTACTGAAACTGGGGCAACCAAATTCAAAAAATATACACTAGCTTGACCACATATGCCAAATATGCATTTGAAGAGAAGTTTTGTTGTTTAAGTTCTTCCTCGACAGAGGCAGAAAATATTTATAAAGAATAGAATTACAAATCAAAGTTCAAGGGATTGGTCAGGAAGGTCACCCAAGTAAGCAACATCAGTGGCATATATGCAGTTTTTTGACCTTCCAATATGCTTGCTCAGCAGATAAATTATGCCTAATAGGAGGGAATAAATAAAAGTTAGATATAACATTTCACAGAAGAACAGCACGATTTGTTCAGGTATCAACAATGTAGAGGGAGTTTCATATACTTGCTGAGGGTTATGTACATGGTAAGAAAGCTGAAATGTTGAAAAAACATGAGAATGGAAGACAAGGATTGAGCCTCAAGAATTTGATGGAAATCACAGTTATGCTGAGAAACTATAAGATGAAGCCAGTAAAGAGAAGTGAAAGTAGAGAGAAACTGGTCTTTGGAAAATGAAGTTGACCAGGAACTTAACTGATTCCTAAAACTGTCCAGAGTGTTTCCTGATGAAAGATTCAATATGAGTCAGTGATGCACACCTGCAGCCCAGAAGGTCAACTGTATCCCTGGGTTGTATCAAGAGAGCTGTGACCAGCAGGTCAAGGGAGGTGACCTGCTCTCTTGAGGTACTCTGCTCTCATGAGTCCCCACCTAGAGTACTACTTCTGGGACTCCCAACACAAAAAGGACATAAAGCTGTTGGAATGGGTCCAGAGATGTGCCATGAAGATGACCAAAGGGCAGGAGTACCTCCACTGCAAGGACAGGCTGAGAGAGCTGGGGCTCCTCAGCCTAAAGGAGAGAATGCTCCAGGGGGACCTTAAAGTGGCCTTCCAGTACCTGAAGAGGGCCTACAGGAAAGGTGGGGATGGACTTTTTAGAAGGGCATGTAGCGACAGAACAAATGTCGCTACATGGAAGAGGGTAGATTTAGACTAGATATCAGGGAGAAATTATTTATTGAGGGTGGTGAGGCACTGGAACAGGTTGCCCAGTGAGGTTGTGGATGCTCCCTCCCTGGAAACATTCAAGGCAAGGCTGGCTGGGGCTTTGAGCAACTTGGTCTAATGTGAGGTGTCCCCACCTATAGTGGGGGGGAGGGGCGAGGAGGGGTTGGAACTACATGATATTAAAGTCCCTTCCAACCCAAACCATTCTATGATTCTATGGTTGCTTGCAATGCTTACAAAAAATAATAATAATCGTCATCCTACTGGATATTCATTTGTAAAATAAATGGTATGTGTCATGTGATTTCACATGAGAAGAAAAAAAAAGAGTCTTTCCTAACTCTAGATTTATAGCAATAATTAAAAAAATCTATTCAAACTCAGGATATTGAGGATGGGTTGAACAAGTTTTAACACTATCCTGAGCCTGGAGATCATAAGTCTAGGTTACAATAGCTAGGGAGTAAACAGAGGTATGATGCTAATCCTATATTTCTTGGTGACTATGGCAACACTCTACATCAGGTTTACCTTTTGTGATGGAATGTACAGTTTGAAAGTAATATAGCAACATCTTCCAGGATACTAATTATGACATTTGGCCTCTATTGAATACTTAAAATATTTTTAGTACTGAAGTCATTATTTGAATAGTAAAATTAAAACTCTAGTGATATCAATGCCTGAAGATAGGTAAGGAATATACCAGGCCCTCCAAAAGTTCCCTGTTTTAATTTTGTCAGTGTCATATCACCAAGAGCCATGCAGAAACAATACAGATTGTGAGCTCATCCAAGGGCACACTCATGCCACATCTGATTTTTTTAGCTATTTTAATATTCCCTAATTTGCATTATATAATAAATATTTCAAAGAGAATATGGGAAGGAAACAGAAGCACATAGACTGTCATAGATAGTCTTTTAGAAACAAGTAGTTCTAAAATTATTTAGATCTCAACAAATGGGAAGCATGGAATATTTCTCCATTGTCTTATACAACTTTGAAAATTTACCACTCTTTATAACGTTTGCTTTTTCAAGGGTTTTTCGTATCTGATATTAGTCTACTTTAGCATGATTAAGTTTCACCTATATGTATACATTACAAGACATACACAGGTTGCCAGATCCTTTATTTAAATATTTCCTTGCTTTTAATTAGCTAATAGGGAAGGATTTTTTTTTTTAACCTGTGAGAGAAATCACAATCTGATCAATTGGGTTTATATATTACTTGAAATCATATTAACTATTTTAATTTTCTAGAGAAATTTTGAATTAGATATTAAATTGAAATTGTTTAAAATTTTGCTAGCTATTATCCTTTATCATATATATGACATACACAACATAGCACATGAAATATTTAATATTGTAAGACTTGGGAAGCTTAATTTTCCAATTTTAGAATGAAACAGAATAAGGAACATTACAGGAACATTACTGTATGACACTGAAGTCAAATTATGCACTGCTACTTGGCAAACCACAAGTTTAAGGAAAGTCTTCACAGTAATCCAGATCATTTTCTAGAAGCATTGAGAACTTTATGAAGTGGTTTGTTTCAGAGCTCACAGAAAACTCTATGCCAACAAACAAAATCCCTTTTACCATCACTTCGTGTCACTAACAATTTCTAAAACTATTACAGAATGGGATGGACTGATTAGAACTGAGAGGATCTTTTTCCCAGCCAGAAATTTCCCCTGAGACTTCTCCTCCATGTGAAATTCCTAATGATTAATGGGAAGAGAACAGGATCTCCCATATTTGCTGCGTGCTTAATTTAGGAAACATTATTTATATTTGGTGATCTGTTTGTATTAGAGGTTTCAAAGTTAAATATTAACTGGATGATTTTTTAAAAAGAGGCAGCAAAATAAAAAACAAGCTATGAAGTCTAATGCTCAGTTTTTCCTTGTTCAATATTCACTTTTTAGTAACTTCAGTGTAATTCATATAAATAGTGCTAAAAGACTAAAATGTTTATCTTCTCCTCACCACACCTCCTTTCTATTGTGATGTTTTTATTTCTGTAAGTGAAAGCTACAGCTGGAATATTGTTTTACTACAAATCTCACACCAGCACTGTCAGTTGTGATGTGACACCAGAGATTCTTATCTGTAGGCTGGGTTGGAATTATTAAACATTCTCACATCGTGCAAAGTGTTGAAGATGAACAGCAGTGCAGTGAGGTGCATCCAACACTTCTGTGCTTTCCACCTGATCCTTGAAATATAACTCCTTTAAAAGGCTAATATTTTCTTTACATTGAAGTGACAATATTCATGTTTTAACATGTACTAGAAATATTTCTGAATTTCTGCTACATTCTTTTTCAAAGCGATTTTTTTTTTTTTTTTTTTCCGATTGAGGGGATTGGGGGGTGGGGGGAAAAACGAGGATCTTTCAAATTAAAAGGTATCATTTCTACCAAAAATATCTGCAGCAGTTTTATAAGAGGAGAATTTTCATTTAACCTAAGTGATAATCTTTCTTGGCAGTGACATATTTTACTGTCTTTAAAGATAAGGATCTAAAGAGGGAAGTGAAAATACATTTCTGAATGGAGTATCTTATTTTATCTGGCCAATATCCATCTATTCAATCTTGATTTTCATTATAATTATAAAAAACACTATAAGCATAGCTTCAATTTGAATCAACTTGAATAATAAATGTGTACTGTTTTTATGGAAACATCAGAGTAACGTGTAGAAATGAAGCGGCAATAAACTAATGTTTCTGCTTTAATTATGTATACTTAAAATGCATTAACTGAAGTTAGCTCATTAATTCAGTTCTACTGAGCAACTCTATACCAAATCTCATGAATCAGATCTTAAAAGGATAAAAGGGCTACAATAAAATAGTTATCATGAACATACATAGTAGAAATCTGGCAGAACACTTAGATACTGCAAATGTTTGACAGAGGTGAAATGATTTGTTTCATCATGTAATATATTCAAATTCAATAAAAGGCTATGGGAACAAGACAGAGTTCTCCATCTTTCCTTTATATAGTACTGCTTGGAACTGGCTGTTTGAAAGAGAATAATTGAGATGAGAAAGAGTGGTTAGGGAAATGATTGCTAAAAAACCCCAACAAAACGAAACAAACTTTCTCCATTGTTCTCTACAACATTTGTTTGTTTGTTTATTTGTTTTCCTAGTCTGTGCTTATAAGATTTGCAAGATATTGTAAAAAATATTACAGAACAACATCACAGTAATTTATCCTTCCTCTTATATGTACATCTTCTGGCATAGCTACATCACCCAAAATAGCTGAATAATATTGTACTACTTTGAAACCTGTATCAGCTAGAAATATAGAAAAAAAGTAAATCTAACACAATGAGCTGGACATAGATGAGATTCTCCCCCCTCCACTCTTGTTGGAGTTTAATCAGCAGCTCAGCATCACATAGCCATTTACTCACTACCTCCTCAGTGAGCAAATGGCTGTGTCTGTCATTAGGAACAGAATGGAAAAAAAAAAAGTAGAACTTTAGGAATGAGATAAAAGCTATTTACTAAAACAGAAAAGTTTAATGAAAACAATATACATCCATACTTATCTGTAATGTATTTACTTACCACCTGCTGATGCCCAACTAACAATACAATTGTCTATGAACTGGTAGACAAAGCAGCAGCACCCACAGCATTATGACCTTCAGCGTAGTGTCACACCATATGGAATAACCTTTGGTCTAATTCAGGCCACCTGTCCTGGCTCTGCTCTACACCCTGTTGCCAGGCCATAAAGGCAATGACTTCTGATTGTTGAGTGGTTTGGTTCTTGGTATGTCTATCACATGATAGCAGCCAATTTGCTATTAATACTGTTTCAACTGAAGCTAGGATAGTTATGAGATCCTACCTGGAAAGACTTTTGGTCAGAGTCTGTAGGATAAAAGGCAATTATTTTAAATTGAAAGAGGGTAGAATTAGTTGAGGATGACATTTTTTTATAATAAAGATGGTAAAATGCTGGAACAGGTTGCCTAGAGAAGCTGTAGATGCCTAATTCTTGGATGTGTTTAAAGTTGTCCTGGATGAGATTTTAAGCAGCTATATCTAATTAAAGACATTCCCCCATTGTGGGGGTAGATGACTTTGAGAAAAACTTTCCAACTGAATGCATGATCCTGGGAATGTTTTCTGAGCATGTTTGCCTTTCACATGAGATGCACTACTATATGCGTAAGTATGACATTTCCAGGGTTTTTTCATGAAAAAAAAAAAAAGAGGCCATGAAGTGAAAGGCAAAGCACTTCAAATTTACAACCAAGAGCACATAAAAATGCAAGTGAAAAGCTCTAAGTTATACTGCAGTGTCATTTCGAGAATATGAATCCAAACAGCATCGCACTTTAAAGTTTACAGTCTATATTTCTTAAATCAGTCTTGTAAATATTCAGTCACTTGGTACTTTGGGGTACATGCTATTTTTAAGAAAATTAGTGTTGTCATGGCACTGGGAAGTTCTTAATTTTAGATTGTGTTGTGTTTTAACCTGGCAGGCAGCTAAACACAAAGCAGCCTTCTGCTTGCTCCTCCTCTCCCAGCAGGGTGGGGGACTATTTACTATTTACTAAGACAGAAAAGGAATAGAGAAACAGCAGTAATTATAATTAAATACATATTAACAAAATAAGTGATGTTCAAAGCAAGTACTCACCATCTACTGACCAGTGTCCAGCCAGTCCCGAAGCCCCTTGCTGCCCCTGCCTGGTGAACACACCTCAGATTTATAGTTTTTTCAGATGAGATCACATGGTATGGAATATCACAGAATCACAGAATCACAGAATTGTAGGGGTTGGAAGGGACCTCCAGAGATCATCGAGTCCAACCCCCCTGCCAAAGCAGGGTCCCTACAGCAGGTATCTCTTTGGCCAGTTTAGTTCAGCCCTCCTAGTGTCTTCTCCTAGCTCCTTGTGCTCTCCCAGGCCTCTGGCTGGCAGGACAGTATGAGAAGCTGAGAAACTGAAATGTCATTGGCTCCACAGAGCGCTGCTCAGTAGCAACTAAAACATTGATGTATTACCAACATTGTTTTTCTCCTAAAGCCAAAACATTGCAATATGCCAGACACCCTGAAGGAAAAATCAAGTCTGTTCCAGCTAAAACCAGAACAGAGTGCAAACAATTCATAGTTCAGTTTAAATCATTAATTCAGCAAAAAGAGTACCCTTGAAAATAGTTTTGTGGCAATAGAATTTATAATCAATGTTTTTGACAATGTAAAGTTGAGCTTAGTAAATGGAGTTGTTTGTTCCTTGTATAAGCTTACTCCTCTTTTACTGACTTCATCATCTTCTGAGCTTTACCATTCTATATCACAAATCTCCTTCTGATTTATGTTCCTGGGTGGGTGGAAGATTCAATTTGTACTTTGCACTAGTAGCAATACCGTTGTTTGAATATGTTTTTGTCAGGTTAATAGTTCTGTTTTCATAAACAGTTGGTGCCATAATACTACAATTGGTCCTGGTGAACTAATTTATCCACATAAATTGGACAGACTTGAAGCAAAGTGAAGTAAAGCTGTAAAAGTGGATTGTATCAATTAGGTCTATTCTAACCTTAGGAAAAGTAATGTCTGAAAAATCCTTTTTTAAATTATTATGTAGTCAAGTTCTGTCTTCTAATTTAACTTCAGAAACATACCTTTCAAGGGGATATATATTGTATGCACTCATTAACATACATAGAAGAGCTATCAAAGACAACAAAAGGAATATATATGGTAAGTTAGTCTTTTGATATTGTCACAAATCCATGCCTGTTGTTCTGTTACAAACATGTGAGAATGTTTCAAGAAAATGGCTGAAACTTATAAATTAAAGGTTCTTCAATATTGCATCTGGCTGTAACATCTAATTAACATTTTAAAGGCTACAGTTTAATTTAAATGAATGGCAGGCCTTTGACTGCATAAGACAGCTCATGAACATGATTACAACAAAGTAATTTCCTTTTGTCAGATAGAGACTTTCAGTAATAGTGTTCTCTTAGCTTAATAAAGTTAAGCACCACTTACAATCGGCACTTCATTTTGCTTCGTTCTATTATATGGAATGGTGGTTGTTCAGTTCTTATAGCAGCCATCTGCGTAGGTGTTCATTTGTACTCTCCTGCTGTGTGGGTACTCTGTCTAATTCTCAAGCTTCTAGCTTTATAATAGTTTCACAAAATGCTGTTTGAATTTTTATAAGCTAGTTTTCATTATCATTAGTTGAATGTTCCAAAGCTTTATACTGCCCAATATGGTTCTATTTTGACTCATGTTTGTATGCATTGATAATTTCTCTGTGCTGTAATATTAGTGTTACAGTATCCACTTGAAAAACTTGTTGTATAAGTGAGCTGAATTTTTAACATTATAATTTATTCTATAATCTTCCCTATCCCCCTAAATTAAATAAAATTAGAGATATACTTCAAAATCATGATATAGTTTTCATTTTGAAGTTCAATTCCTTTTCAAAACAGCTGTGAAATTTGTGCAGGTTAAAGATATCCTAATGAGTAATGTATAAGCTAATAAATTGGAACATTCTGATATGATTTGTTGCTATCCAAGACCCCTTGTTGCTGTTCCTATAATTCTGCCTCAGACAAAAGGGAAGAATGTGATGGAATGGTATTCTGCCATTTTTACTATATTACTTTTCCCTCCTCTCTCAAGTGAATTCAGCCATTATTACCCCTTAGCTTCAACTCTGTAAGAGTATTCCACAATAGAAGGTTCCCCTTGTGTTTCTCAAAAATGTCTTGCATTCCCTTGGAGAGGCATATTTGGAAGAGCAATTAAGCATTGTTGTCTGCAGTAGAAAGTAAGGCATCTACTGGTGTTCTCTACTTACATTAGGCGCTGCTTCTTAGAGTTGATGGATGTTTCAGAAGTACTCATTAAGTTTACAACACTAGCTGAAGTATGTACTTTACAGATGCATATTATAGTTATGGCATGGACAATCAAACAGATTCCTACAAAGAAAAAATGAAAATTACTTTTCGTTAGTTTTTCTTTTAAACCGAGTGGCAAAGATGGATTGGAGTTCTCAGGGCTTTTGATATTTTCACACAGACGTGCAAGAGTGAGTCATATTTTGCATTAACAGTTTACTGTTGGGAGAACAGATATTTTAAAAATGTATTACTACTCAATATAGCGTTTTAAAACATCTATCTGAAATAGATACAAACTCAAGAAAATTCAAAATTAAATCAGTGTTTACATTTGTGAATGTTGATTAGTTGTAGGCATCTATCTAATTTATCTTTTCCACCCTATGTTAATTCCGTGACTAAAAAAATAAGTCACAACTAAATTGGAGCACAAAATACACTCTTAAAGATAAGATTTAAGATTTATCTTAAAGATAAAATAAAGATAAGAGCCTGTAACAAGCTCTTTTGCTATAGGGGAAGGCTAGAGGAGACTGTAGAATCTATTGGAATTTTGGTGTAAGTCTCAATCATTAATTCTGTAACTTAGCTGAGAATCCATTTCACCTATATGTGTGGAGTACATATGGGGAAAAATAAAAAAAAAGAAAATGGAAGAAATACAGGTTTCTGGATGAATTTGAGTGAAAACAGTATTCCTGAATCTCTCAGTTATTGTTTCATGCTATGATCATAGCATAAATTTTCTTCAGTATAAATTCCTACAGGAAATGATACCATATATCTGTTAGTGATATTGAGAATAATCCTTAATTTTTTACACATTTTCAGAACATTAATGTTTTCGTTTTCCTTAAAATCCATCATAGAAATTCCAGTCCTTTGTTTGTCACTGCAGCCCAAATTTTACTTTGTGTTCTTCACTTTAATATCTGAGAATTAAGTTTGCATCTGGTAATAAGCACTACACAGTTTATCCTGAGGTAAGAAGTTCTGTTAAGATTAGATCTTCATTGGTCTGGTTTTTTAAAGAACAACAAAAAAAAGAGCTCTGTAAATGAGCCTGAAATTGAGCAGATTTTTTTGCTCTAGTTCTGGATTCAGTTCATGCTCACTAATCTAAAGAACCCTGCATGAGCTCGAGTCTAATTAATTCAATGATCTGCAAACTTCACAAGTCTTATTGTGGCAACAGCTACAGAAGATGCTTCTTGAATGTACATGCTCTAGAGTGCACTTAATAGCATCAGAACAGTCACAGAGAAGAATACTCAGTTATGAAATTTGTTTCCACCAGTAATCGAATTGAGTATGATACCTACCATAGCGGACACCTGCCGTCAGAAAAAGAATATTTTCTTATTGAGCATTATATTTTTCCTGAAATGTGTACAAAATGATCATACAAATAAGAAGGTCTCAAGGAGGAAAAACCATGTGATGCCGGGTTTAGCACAAGACAATTTATGCAAATAGCTCCATGAAGAATGATGGGCATTTTGAAAATAAATGTGGAAATATGTACTGCAGCAATCTGACTGCCTTGACTTAAAGTGAAATGCTCAGGAGTCTTTGTGAGTTATTTTACAGCACAACTGAATTTTTGTTTCAGTCCTTCTAATTAATTCTTAAGCTTTCGTTCGTAATAAAAAAACAAGTTACACTTAAATTTATTATTTTTTTTAAGTGTTTGCTGAAAAGGACTAGGACAGCATCCAAATTTTTAAAGTACCAATGAAACAAGTACACTTTTTTTATCTTAGAGTCTACTCACAAAAAGTGCAGATGGCACCACCAATAAATGACTGTCATGGACCAAGATCTTTTCTATGCAAATGACTAATGCATCACTACAATTCTGTCAGAGCAATAGAAAGAGGCTGCCAAAAAAAAATCATATTATAATCAGTGAGTGTTCTTGATTGTTCACTGTTTGTGGCACATATGGATCTTCTGAAATACAGAACACCTACCTAAAAGAAATACTAAAATCATTATGCATCATGAACTTTTGCATGTGTTTAGAATGTTTTAAGGAAACTATTTAGTCTACAGTAAACAGACATATTTTCCCAGTGTCATTACAGCGATTGCTGTGTTAAAAAAAGAAACAAAAAAAAAACCCCAAAACCAGCAAAGCAAAACCAAAACAAAAAAAAATAAACAGTACATTCAAATTCATGTTTTAATTTACAAAGCAATAATCAGGACACAGTTTGAAACTGAGCTGTCTCAAGCATTTCTCATACGCTTCTTGAAATTCTGTACAGCATGAAAACTAGATATGTAATAAATATTTGAGGAACTGGAAGGGAGAAGGAGATAATTATTGTAGTTTCTGTTGTATTGATTAGGGAACAGAGCTAACTTCTAACAATGCAATAGTGTCCAGTGTGAAAGATCACAAGACCCCAGTGTCTACACAGAAATTAAAACCAAATCAGTTCGCATAAAAAACAAATGCTTATCGAAAACGGCTTGGAGAGCAAACACACTCAGAGGGAAATAAAATCACAGAATATTTGAAAATTATCTAAAATAAAAAAGAGAAAACCTCTGGCAAATTTGGAAAAAAAAAAAAGTCTCAAAGCAAATATTGTATAAAATGGCTCTATTATTTTTGAACAATTATTTAAAACTGAAATTTATGCTCAGGTCGACTGTGAGTCCCAATAGCACTGTGAGAAGAGCTTGACACTTCCTTTGAAGGCAGCAGAGTTTCAGAATAGATGGGTTTGATTAGAGAATGAGCCCACAGGCTTGCTCTCAACATTAATACTCTCGTGGAAATTATACCAACTTTGGAAAAGAGGTAGGTGATAGTTTGTTTTCCCCGGAATGACAGGGACATGGGATTTAAGAGAGTAGTAATTACTGCTGGCAGAATTAGTGCGCCACAATAGATCACATAACTGTATTGTTCTCTGTAATGAAAAGACCATTCCCCAATAATTGTTGATATCTTGAGTCATCTGAAGTTATTGCAGTCAGGCAGGCCTCTGAGATGGAAGAGATTTTAAAGATACTTAAAATAATTTTGCCAGAAGTAACCTATTTTTTTAGATTATAGCATATTCTTCAAAACGGTATCGCATCTTTTTTTAAAGATTTGAAGCTATGAAGAATTTCTTTGCTCCAACTGTGTTACACTTTCAGTGTAGAATTCATGTCCTGTCTGGATACGTCTAGTTCTTCAGTTTTCATTCACTGAATCATGTAGGATTTTGTTTTGTTAGAAAAAGAAATCAACTATTTTTTCATGTTATATATTCCTCTTAGCAAATACCTTTTAAATCTACTTTTAGATAAATAAACAAGATTTAGCAGTTTACATACTGATGGAGAATGCGTCTGTATCTCAACCTGTTCTTCTGCTATGTGAATTCTTTCCTTTAATATTTATTTTTTATAAAATCAGAACATCTGTAGGTAGTGATCCACTCATGTCTTCATTACTGCCATGTAATGAAATTGTCTTCCTATTCGTCTTATCTAACAATACTCAATATAAGATGAAGTATCTGTTCCAAACTGATCATGGTTCTCTCAGAAATTAAATGAGAGGGAAAAGCAATTCTACAGTGTCAATCATTCTGTTTTAAGTAAAGATGACTCACCCGCTTGAATATTTGTATCTCTCTCTAAACTATACCAGGATCCCAGACTGCTGGTTAAATTAGATTTTTACCTTTCAGGCAACTACAGTAGGTGAAAAGACTCCCAAATATATGGTGAGTTGTTTAGTTCTTTCACATGAGATGTAATTTGATTAAATGAATTAAATACTATAATGAAAACAGATGGGAAAAGCCTGCTTTGAAAATCTTTTTGAGATTTTGGCTGTAACTGCTCAACAGCTTCAGGACTTAAGCAGTTGTGCATACTGCCACCAATTTGTATTGAGGAAGCTGGGGCACTTCACGTGAGAAAACACACGTGAAGGCAGATAGTTTTGTGTGCCTGCCTCTTCAAGGAGCTATGCAAAATAATCGTACAATTGATTTATCTTTTAAATTTTTATAGCTTAGAAAAACAGAGATAATATTTCTCTTGTGCCTTTTGCATTTGTTTGGTTACTTAAGACTTAGCTTATACCTATTTTGAACAATGGCCACCTTTCTCCTCTGTTTTTATGATACCTGAAGGCATTAGAACACAAATAATTGCTATCTATATTATTTGACTATTTAGACTTTGACATATGTTTTTTTACAATATCAAGTGCAAGAGAACTCTAATCTCTTTTGCTACACACATATTGGCTGTAATGCAAATAACGATAGTATTAAGGAGGTTTCTTTAGAGGTCTGAGTACCTGCATATCAACAATGCTGGCGTGTGACAGACCTACTCACTCAAAATTTTTGTGGTGTTCCTCTCTACTACATATGTGGGTATGTTTCTTTCCATGATTATTCTTGCACTGGTTTGTGCCTATCAAGTTCTTGCAGCATATTAATAATACAGCTAACTAATTTATGTTCTAGACTTGAGTTTCATTCAACTACCTGCATTGGTCTTTTTTTTTCTTTTACCAAATTTAAGCATTAGATCTGTATCTGTTAATTTATACCTATGAATCAAAATCCTTTATTGTTGAATGGATTTTGATCTTTGAGAAATAGAAAAAAGAAAAGCATGTTTTGCGCTGTGAGTTTGAGCAACCAGGTTTAATTATACAAGTTCTCAAGCAATCAGGGAGATGATCAAAGTAGATCTGCAAGTATGCATGGCTCTGGGACACATATACAAAAAAAAAAAAAAAAAAAAAAAAGTAAAACCAAAACATTCCTAGCATAACCAGTCCTGAATGTTTTAATTTCTTAAAAATTATTCTGGAAAAATTCCCAGATCATACATCTGCCATGCTAATTTGCAGAGGCTGTACTCTAAGGAAGAAGCACTGAAAAGGATCATTCTTCCTCTCTTCTCTCTCTGTTCAGCATGATTATTCTCTACAGCACCCCTCCAACATTGCTCCCCCTCCCCCACCAGAACAAAACAACTACAAAAAAAGATCCACAACAAAAAATAACACAAAAGTTTTTTCCTGGCTAGCTGGCAAGTTTAAGCATGAACACCTGCATTCTAGTTAGAATTTGCTGTATGGTGATAGGTGCCATTGTCAGTCCATCTGCCCAACATATTTTTTAATGCAGTGCCTAAAATCTCATGGTTAATATTTGTAGATGGAATCTGTGAAAGAGAAGGAATAAGAGACAACATATTTGTTTCCCACCTCACCTGTGGTTATTGCTTTAAAACTATTTCTTATAGTTTAGCTTATTCTTGTCTTCTCTTAAAATGCAGTTATAGCATTGTAAATGAAAAGTCATCCTCAGTCATCTTGAAATCAGTGAGGGTTAGTTCTGATCTCATTTACATGGGTTCTGTGTCAAATATGTGTTATTCTTGATTGACTCTGGTTTCTGCAGCCAGAATAGAACACGTAGTTTAGATAGTTATAGATCCTCCTAGTTTACAAAAGCTGCTTGAAAGGTGTTATTTTCTTTTTATCAGTATCCAATCTGGCTGGTTGACAATCCAGTATAAAAAGATCTGTCCATGATCACTTTGTGAATTCTTTGTTTATAATTGTGTATTTTTATTTAAGAAAACTAGTTACTAGTTACTGATAAAGATGTAGTAAGTGTCACAATGCCAGGGAAAATGTTCTAACCCCTATTACAAAATGTAATAATGTTCCATCTTAACACCAAATTAATTACACTTCATTGGCTGACTCCTAAATCAGATTTTTGTGTCATTTTGTTGTCAGTCTAGTTCAACAGACACAGAAATATCTCAAATGAGGTTGCCTGATAAATATAGAAGTTCAGTTTAGTATTCCAATTTTAATCATTCGTAATGCAGTTCTTAAGTAGGCTTAAATTGCTCAAAATAATTATTCTTTTTTAATATTACTAAAATTTATTCTAATATGATAACACAAGTTGCAAAACTAATGTCAGCAGAAGAGCTTTACTTCAAAAAAAGTAAGTTGTTTTGTACTCAGAGCTTAAACTTTGATTGACACTGGAGGCTTTGTAGCATTGTCTGGTTAATGCTAGAACGGAAGGTTTTTATTATTATTATTATTATTTTTTTAATTTAATTAAGTACCTTAGAAGAGTAGATTCTCTTTTATAAAACATGTTTGAACAAATCTGGAGACATGTCCAGTTCTGATGTCTCTAGTTTAAGAGCTGCAGCCTTAAATGGGACAAAATACCCTCTGTAGAATGATTTGAGAAAATAAAACTATTTTCAAGTGTCTATGCTTCCTATGTAAGCAATATGTACATATCTATAAATACATATATAAACTCCACACACTGAATGCTGCCAACAGTCACTATGAATGAAATGCAGTGAGAACAAGTGAAAAAAGCCTGGTTGCTGTCTTATGGTTACCATTTTGTTACACTCACTTTTTTTTAAAATTCACAGATGTACTCTTTCATGATGAATTCCCTTAAGTGACACACACTGGTAGAATTTAGACATTTAATTCCAAAGCTGTGTTACTGAAATTCCTGTTCACATGCCATGTAGTAAAAGAATTTGGATTTCAGTGGTGCTTCAGTTCTGACCATGCTTTTACCTGCAGCTCTGTTTCAGAAATTGGAGCCTACTCTGTGCCTAAAAAAAAATGAAAAACACTGGCATTTCCTATATGTTTGTTCTGAGAGTTTTAATTCAGTGGATTGGGGTACATATACTGAACTGGGGTTCACACAAATCTCAAATGGTACTTACGTTTTCAGCAAACGTTTCTAGGGCTCACTACAGAAATGGAGTGCCTGAGCTTACAGTTTCACCATCTATTAGGATCCCTTTGAGAAACTGCCCTTTTTGTAAACGTAATTAAATGAAAGCTGACAACATAAAGAGAGTATCCATTTGCACTAAATAGAGAGCCATTCTATATGCTATTTCAACATTTGCAATGCCTTGCTTCTCATTTATTAAGAATTTCTACCTGTATAATAATAATGTATCAAAGTTTTAGAGATGTACTCTAAAAACAGCTCTAAAAACAATGGAAAAACCTTAGAACCAACAACTTGCTGGCATTGAAAAACAGAAACATTACTACGTGTTGCTTCGTAAATGTTATATTAGAACACTGGGTTCAAAACATACACATAAAATTAATTCAAACGCCAGTATTTTCATTATTAATAGAATGAGTGAACTGATGTTTGTAACGTTCTGCTTTGTATGTAACTTTACATGGCAACAGATACAATATTTATAGTAAAGTCTATCACCGTTTATTAATGGTATAAATTAGAGTTTTGATACTTCAAAGAATGATACGTTAAAATAAAATGCTGAAACATTTTCAAATAAAACAAAAGAAAAATCTAACAATGTATTAATTGTATTTTATTGTTTATATGATAGAGCATCATAAAGCAGTGAATGAAGCAATGTAAATGTATTGATTTTACCTAGGCTAATTGTTGTAAGCTTTTAAAAAGCCTTAATGAAGCCTCAGGGGAACAATTTTTTGCATTCTTGTCTAATAAATATCCTACTTATTTGAAACTTCTTTTTCTGTTAGCTTAAAAATTCTCAGAGAATGCATGTTACATGCATTCTAAAAATATTTTTTCCAGATATTATTTATTAGTTTTAACTATTGAATGAACAATCTAATTTTCCTTGAAATGGGTATACCAAGCAAAAAAAAAAAAAAAAAAAAAAGCAGTTCTAGGGGCTAATAATGTACTGTAATTGTAAGATTTAAAACAGCTGAGCACATTTCCTCATAATCAATTCTGGAAGTTAATCATATAATACTAACACACTAGCAGTCAATTTTCATAGGAAAATGGCTAGGGTTTTATTCTGAGGTGTCTTTTATGTAGAACTTGAAATAATTCTATTTCAAAGAGTTATTATTTCTATTTTTTAATTAGAAGATGATTGATAAACAATCAATTTTTTTTTTTTTTTTTTTTTTTTTGCATTGGCTGCACAAAATATAGCTAACAGATATTTGAGCTGGACAACACCTGTAAAGTAATGACATGCAAAATAAACAAGGTTTGTAAGTAGTGCAGATTGCAGGGAAGTCCCAAATCACTTTCAGTCAGACGTTTGATTTGTATTCTCTATGGAATTCACTCAGGCTTGACAAGGAATAACCAACCTTGTAACCCAGCAGGATTTTATTTTTCATTTATGAGCTTCCTGAAGCTCCCTTTTGCTAAAAGGCCATTCAGGGCATTTGTAAAGATGAAAGTTTAGTTGTTGATGAAGAGGATGCAAGTTCTTGCAGCTGGCATAGGGGTGGAAAAAATAACAAAAAAAACAAACACCAAACCACAGAAGAATGGTTAGTTGCTTTAGAATATGTTCTTGGAACGATATATTACAGCTGCTATATAAACATCTTCAGTTTTAAAATGCTATGATTTAGTCCTAGTTGGGAGAACAGCTATCTATAATCACCATTGGAAAGTTGCATATTATTTCTTCATGTTTGAACATCTAATCTGTCCATTTTTCCCTCCTATTTGTAAAGTCAACATTATATATTCTACTTTCAGTGTAAATGTCTGGTAGCAGCATACCAATATAAATAAAGATCCTGTCCTGAAAATACATATTTAGAGGCTGCAAAGATATCTCTTTTATGGACCTCTATGAAGATGCAAAACTTCTTTCAGAAACAGAAACTTAGTAAACAATTTGTTGATGACTTGCAAGGTAGAATATAATATTTTCTGGGGCTGCATGTTCTCTTCATTGTTGACAACAAGAAAAAAATAGTAGAAACTTGCATTATAAAATAAGTAGAGCTGGCTGAGAAAATGAGCAAGGTTAAATATTCTTTTCATTCACCTTTTTTCTCTATTTTAGTCTATGTATTCTGCTGAAATAGTCTTGTGTCAGTGGACCTGATAATCAAGCTAATGTTATTTTCATTTATGAAATAATTGATGACTTTAAAATCTAACACAAGGCATTATAAAAACTCTCACTTCTCAATAAAAATACTTCTAAGATTATGAGGGAAATACTAATAGGTTTGAATTAATCATTTGAAATCACTTCCAATTTTTTTGTTTTTGCTCTTGTAGTGATTACCACATGGAAAAAGTGGCTTGCAGTTATTGGTTAAATTTGGATCATAGCTGCAATGTGATGGTGTAGCCAGATAAGACTTTTCTTATTGCTAGACAATAGATATGCAATTTATTTCTGTAAATCATATGACAAATTTATTTACTCAAGTTCTTAGTTTTATGTTATTTTTCTTAAAAAATTGATGAACTTAATCATTATTACTCTGGATTTTGGTAAGATAATTTTACTCAGAAATTTGAAAACAAATGCAAAAATTAGGAGATTAAAACTTATTGCTTCAGCAAAACCATTAGCTCTGCGGGATAAGTAAGAAAACTATTCAGGAAAGCATAATTTGAATGTAAATGAACAACTACCTAAGTAAAAATAGCTAGTAATGCAGCTGCCATTGTGTTGACCTGGCAGCCTGCTATCAGCGGCACTTGCTTAATTCTTCTTTTCAAATCTTTTGAACAGGTCTATTAAACAAAATAAAAATTATCCAGAGTTAGTGAAATGAAATCTTTAAAGATTTTAGAATGAACAGATCTCAGCATTTCATAAATAATCTCTTTACCTTTTAAGTTTCTCATCTTGAGCAAAGAAAACCAAACACAATCATTCTCCTTTGCAGCCATTGAAGAAAGTGGCTTTTTACTTCAGAAAATTTAGATTCAGGTGCCTATTCAGTTTTTCTCAACCCTATTGTTTACTCAAAAAAAAAAAAAAAAAAAAAAAAAAAAAAAGTCAGAAGCTACTATATACGTATTGAGTAACATTCTTATTTAAATGATTTCCACATGAGAAAAGTGGATCTTGGAGAACAGATTTTGTGACTATGCAAATAAAGAATAGAACATTAATATAAGAGTTGTTTGTGACAGATCTGGTTCTACAAAGATGGCGCACTTGCTTACAAAGTCAGATTACCAATTGTTTATATATTATTTGAATGCTGTATAAAAAGTAGTTTATAGTCAAAGTTCTCAGATATGTATTAAAATACACTCTTCTCCAATCAGGTGAATGTTGTTTTCATGTATTTTAAAACATGATGATATTTAGGAAAGCTGAGATACTTCAACTCTCAAAAGGATTAAAATAAATCTTCTGTTTTGATCAAGAACTTAAGTGTAGACAGTATGTGCCAGAATGGAACGTCACCTCTTTTCTGTTTAGTTCTTTTTGTCTAGTTCTGAAAATGTGCATTTAGAGTTCAGCCACTTATGAAATTCATACTAATTGCAAATCCTATAGGCTCTGGTGATTTTCCAAACACGTTTTTGTGGGGACTGAAAGTGGAAACAAATGAGAAATATTAAGACTGTTGGATTTAAATGCAGTTTGTGACAAGGTACTCTGCTTTGCAGGTGGCTAGAGAATAATCTTCAATGTTTGATTTCAGAACATCTATGTACTCTTACTTTCATTCAAAAATTAACAGTTGAATATCACCAATCAGCTCTAAACAAGTTTTAAATGTGAAAAAAATCAGTATCAAACAAGACTAAATAATGATTCGAATCTGAACATTTTAAGGGTGAAATCTGCTTCCTGTGAAGCAGAAACTTCTGTGTATGTTTTTCAACATTTTTTCTTTGTTTGATCACAGTTCTCCATGCCCCCTTCTGAATTCTATTATCATTTACAAAGGTGTATTTATGTGTGTTTTCATTCCTAGGCTCTCTGCTCTTCTGTAGAAGCAGATTCAACTATCACATTTGTGAATGTTACTAACCTAGCATCAGGTTACATGATGTAGGAAAGTAATCTCTAAAACTATTAACAAAAAAAAAAGAGAGATAAGGACCTCCAAGTCTGGTTTAGTTTGTTGGAAATTGCATTGTCATAGTTGCAAGACCATGGTGCAACTTGAAGCCAGACAATTTCTGACTTAAGATGAAGCACCCATCTTAAACAACGAGAATATGCAACTATTCAAACAACTTGATTGGAATGGAAGTCTCTTTTGTAGTCAAATGGATTGTTTGGAGTATTTTTGTAAGCATACTTGGATAATTTTCTGAGACATGTTTTTAGTTCCAATACATCAACTTAGAGAAGTCTGTAGTTAATACCTATATTGAAGTTAAGAGAAGAGGACCACAGTGATCTCTTTCTACCTTATATTTCCCTGTAAAAAAAGTAAAATTATTCTGACTTTATTACTCTGTCAAGTTTTATGTCACCTGGAAATTTTATCAGAGTAATGTATTTTTACTTAAATATTTGTGATTGTCTTAGTTTCATCTGGGACAGAATTGTTTTCTTCAGAGTATCTAGTATGATGCTATGTTATGTATATAATGAGTGATGCACAGGCAATTGCTCATTATGCTCACTATTTCCAGACTGATGCCCAGCCAGGCCCCCAAGCAACGAAAGAGAGATGAACTCCCTCCCCCTTCAGTACTTCTTCCACTTGATGTCGTAAGATATGGAATATTCCTTTGGCCAGTTTAAGTCAGCTGTCCTAATTCTGTTCCTTTCCAGCTCTTTGGGCTCTTTGCTGCAAATGGCCTTGACTCTATTCAACATTGCCTAGCAGGCAACTATAAACATTGGTGTGTTATCATTATTGGACATCAATATTCAATAGAACTAAAACATAGCATCATACCAGACATTCTGAAAAAAGCAATTCCGTCCCAGCTGAAACTATGACAGTGATGAAAAGCAATTGGACTTGTTCCAGTCCCCATGGAACTACACTGGAAATACTCTATTTTTGGAATCTATCAGTTGGCCAGTTCATTAATACCTAACCAAGTCTAAAGTTTATACAATTCATGCTAATAAGGAAACTTGAAATCTTGTCAAAAAATGAAATTGCTTTTGTCTGAAAAGACATCTTTCTGATAGACTCATGCTGACTGTAGTTATTATATATTAATTCTTTGACAACTGAATTTCCTATCAGCTTTTTCATAAGCTTTCTATATTTTAAAATATTAGCGCTTTAACGTAGTTTGGGTTGCTTCACTTCTCCTTGTCACAGTGTTATAATATTCCTACACTTCCTGAAGATCCATCCCATGAAAAGTAAGCTTTAGGAAAATGGATATGTGCCTGGATCATGGAAACCTATATGCTGATAAACAAAAACCCTGAAGGTTTTTCCTTGTACGAGTTTCTAGCACAGCAGACTAGAAATACTCCATTACTGCTTTATGAAAAATAAGGTATCAGACAGCTTCTTTCCTACATATTAGAAATATTGATATAAATACTTTCCATGGTCTTACTCTATTGGTCAGTAATATTTCCCATATGTAGGTATCATTACTATAATTTATTTTGTAACTAATATGCTTTTAATCCTCACATTTCATGGAGTCATGCCAGATATAGAATTTTCTGTGATGTATTTTGCTCCATAGGTAACTTTTTTAATTGTCTGACTTCTAATTTGCATTAATTGCATTATTTCTTCCATTTTACATTTGCCTTTTATTGAAAATTCGTAAGTCAACATAGCCTATGAAAGTTTGTTACGCTTGTTGGACTGAAAGTGATAGCTTCCTGGTTTACATCATTATCAGGGTATCATCACTACAAGATGGAGTCAGAATGGCAGTCCATGAGGTGGTGATAAGTGAATTCCTTGATAAAAAAAATAATATTAAAGATGCAACCATCAGTGGATAAAGTGATGTACACTGTCATTTAGGATAGGAAAGGGGTAATCCTTCTGAATTTTCTTGTATGTGGACAAATCATCAAATCTGACAACTACATTGTGATGCTGACTAAGCTGAAGGTCTGAGTGTCCAGTGAAGTCACAGAGGAAAAAGACTTTTCTCTTTCAACACAATAATGCCTATATCATTTTGAAGACTGCACATCAACAATCATGGCTGTACTGGTAAATCTCTAGCAAGCATCTAATTTGCAGCCTGGGTTTTTAAACTCTGACAAAACTATTGCAACTGCTGTCCATGCAGTTGTGTAAGTACAAGGAAATGGTGAACACTGTTTGTTTTAATGTGTCATCATAGGTGTAACAGGCTGAAGACAATTGAAAGGTAAAGCAGACGGAGATATAGTAATCAGTACAATTTTACTGAGATAAACTTTGGCAAGCCTGCCCTCTTGTTATCCTAATTATCTGTATTTATTACAATCTTAGTAGGCTTTACATTATTCTCAGAGAAAAATTTTTGATCACTCCATGTTACTGACTGAAATTAACAAAATAAAAGAGACTACCACTTTACATTTTAAACTTAATTTATTCATATAAAGGAGCACCACATTGAATACTGAAAAGTCTTAATCATTATCCTTTCATATAGGAAGTACAGATATATAGGTGATTTACATTGAAAACAGAGACAATTTAATGTGTTTAAGTTTTCTACTTTCCCCCTGTAACCATAGGCAGGAGATTGCTTTAGTAAGGTATAATTCACCAGCTTTGGATTGTGACTTCTAGCATTTTAATCAGATATGGTAGGGTGTTTTGCATTTGCTGGTATAAAAGACTGGTCAGTATTTGTATGTTTCCCTATTTTGTTAAGCTCAGTATGTCTAACATGGATTAGTATGCACATAATCCTATCCTTAATATATTTATTAGGTATTAAACATTAAAATCTTTATTGATTATCTGTATTAGGGCATTGAGCACACCCTCAGTAAGTTTGCATATGACACCAAGCTGGGAAGAAATGTTGATCTGCCAGAGGGTAGGAAGGCTCTACAGAGGTATCTGGATAGGCTGCTGAATTGATGCACTGAGACCAATTGTACAAGCTTCTACTTGTATGACTGAGTGTCAGGTCCTGTATTTTTGTCCTAACAACTCCATGCATGGCTACAGTTTTGGGGCTAGAAGGCTGGAAGGATGAAAAGGATCTAGGGATGCTGTTTGACATCTGGCTGAACATGAGCCAGCAGTGTGCCCAGGTGGCCAAGAAGACCAATTACATCAGAAATACTGTAGTTAGCAGGAGCAGGGACGCAATTGTCTGACCATAGTCAGCACTGGTGAGGCTGCATGTCAAGTACTTTGTTTAGTTTTGGACCTCTCACTACAAAAAAGACATTCACGCAATGCAGCATGTCCAAAGAAGAGCAGTGAAGTTGGTGAAGGATCTGGAGCACAAGTCTTATGAGAAACAGCTGAGGCAATTGGGATTTTTTACTCTGGAAATAGAGGCTCTGGGAAGACCTTATCACTCTCTATGACCTGAAAGGAAATTGTAGTGAAGCTGTACTCAGCCTCTTCTCCCAGGTAATTAGCAATAGGACAAGAGATAATGGCTTCAGGCTGGACAAGGGGAGTTTCAAGTTGGCTATTTGGAAAAATTCATTCTCTGAAAAAGTATTGGAACTGGCTGCCCAGGGAACTGATGGGGTCACCATCTGTTCAAGAAACAGTAAAACAGAGAACTGGTTTAGTGGGCATAATGGTGATGGGTTGCCAGTTGGACTAGACAATCTTAGGGGTCTTTTCCAACCTTAGTGATTCTGTGATAATTGATTTGAAAGAAAAGAGACCATGTTACTCTATCAGCAATAACTATGTGTCTGATTTTTTGCTACCTTAATTTTAAGTACTCCACTTGATTAAGCGTACACATAATGAAAAAAAAAAAAAGCATCATTATGTATACACTTTATACTGATATAACAGTTCTGCAAGCAGAAAGGCAGGAAACAATAAAATTTGTTCACTTTTACTAGAACTTACATCCCTAAGAGAACTGAAACCAAGCTGGCTTTCCATCTAATCACATTTCTTGGCACAGTCAAGAATAAGTTGACTGTAACAGAAAACAGATGAATTTTTACAAAGAAGGTATTGCTTAAGATATGAAAGCAAATAAGGCAGCCGGTAGCACCCAGGTCATGTTCTGTTTTAAATAAAAAAGTATTTTGTTTATGTAGGGATTCTTATCCTTCGGACTAAAATGAGCATCTTTAAAGAAAAATATTATGATACAAACTGTTTAAACATCTTGTTCATTGTTATATATCACAGTAAGATTAAATTCAGAGCTCAAGTCCATATGAACTGTTTAAGACAGTGGCATTGGAACAGGTTGCCCTGAGAGGTTGTGGGTTGAATTGTGTGAATGCCTTGGAGGCATTCAAAGCCAGGCTGGATGGGGCTTTGAACAACCTGGTCTGATGGGAACTGTTCCTGCCTGTAGCAGGGGGTTGGAACTACATGATCTTAAATGTTCCTCTCAACACAAACTTTTCTATGATTCTATGACTCTTTATCAGCATGGCATTCTATCTTATGAAAATGATTTATTTAAAAGCAGACAATCAGAAAGATTTCTATATGTATATCCGTAGATTTTTATTTACTGCAAGACAGTATAGAGAAACAAGTCTTGGAGCTTTTCTTCTGCATTTAAAGCTGAATGAAAAGAGATGGAAATTTGTTTTGGGTATGTGGTAGCAAGGCACACCACTAAATGAAATCTGTAGAAACTGGATATCCTTACTTGCATGTTTAGGATTTGGTATTTCATTTGCAGTATGCTTTGCAGGAAATAGTTTCTTGTCTTCAGTACTAAGAGAGGAAAATATCTAATGCTATGGGTAATGGCAATGGCAGTAACATGCCATTTCAGAGGTTAAAATTCCATCTTGTCAGGAAGAAGTAGCTTTTGCTGTAGAACTTAATTCAAGGAATTCTTTCTGGATAAGAGGAAACAAGAAGTGTAATTATTTCTTCAGCAAAGCAAAGAGACAGATTCACTATAGTCTACTTGGTATGCCCATTGGTATTTGCCCAAATGTCTGTTGTTTGAGTATTGCTTCATGTGTGAGGGAAAGAAAATAGTCATCAGAACTACTTGCAACATTTTTATAACCAAGTATAATTTACTAACACATTTATAATTAATACAATATGTTGGGTACAGATTACATATTAATGTCTGAAGAGAAAAAGTGCACTAGATTAGAACATGTTAATTAAGTCAACATCATCAAAAAGCCGAAACTTTAGTAAATATATTTAATACATATTTTATAAACACACTAATATGTGTTTTGTATTGGTTTTTTTTTGTTTGTTTTGCTTGTTTGTTTTTTTTGTTTTGTTTTTTA
Organism: Tetrao urogallus; assembly: GCF_951394365.1. Lineage (NCBI taxonomy): Eukaryota > Metazoa > Chordata > Aves > Galliformes > Phasianidae > Tetrao > Tetrao urogallus. The sequence goes on from NC_136819.1 coordinate 33,888,700, forward strand.
AGATGGAGCACTCTAAACTGTAAAAACACTATATTGAACAATATTTTTAAAAGAATAAATTGTCCACAACACTTGGGTATGAAAATAAGATAAAGAAAAGGTCATCTGATCACAACTTCAAATGCTGGTATTGAAAAACTGATACAGAAAAGTAATACTTAATTTTACTACCAAAATATTGCTTTACAATTTTTTATTCTTCTCCATATTAGATCATTTTCTGTTTTTCTGTTGTAATTTCTCAGAAATCCCTTAAAGAAAATCCTTTATGTAGTGTTATATATGCCATAAGACAATCTTATTTTACTGTCTCAAAGATGCTTGCACCATTTGGAGCACATCTATCATCAAAACTCAATTAAATAGTGCCTATCTTCAGCTAAAACAAACTGTTTACTTATATTTGTTCAGTGTTTAGTTCAGAAAAGGTAGAAAACCCAAATACAACAGTAAAATAGGTGTCTTGGGATATAGTATGGGTCAAAAAATTTAACCCAAGGAAGAAGCTCTAATCTTTTGGTTGCAAGTGTGCACTTTTCCCCCTGCCAAGTAAATGGCAGCACTATAATGTTATTCATACCTCACGTGGTGTCCTAACAAATGCTCTATTCAAGCTGTAAGGGCTATATTCCCTTTGTTGCAAAGTATTAAATTTGTCCCTTGAGATTAGCATGTAGGCAGTTTTAAAGGATGAAACAGGATTAGATAAGGTTACTCACTGAGAACGAGTTCTGAAACTATGCTGCAAAAACCTCTTGTGTTACAAGTGCTGAAAAACATCCTTTGTTTTAACAGTGAATCAAAAGTCAAATTTATTAAATCGTTACTTGACAAAACGTTTCTTTACAATGGTTCACGAAAGGCAAACTAAGTACAAATAGGGAGAAAATGGCAGTTGCTATAATAGTATTTGAAAAATTGTAAAAGAAATTTATTTGACATTTACAATTTGAAATATATTCCAAAATATAATATAAAGAATTATTAACATATGTATGTTAAAAATTAGGACAGATAAATGAACTGTATGTCGCTTTTACTTAATAAGCTGACAAGAATAGGAAGTTCCTATTCTTTATCCCACAGATTTTCCACAGGCTTCATAGACTTTGGTCCAATCCTACTTCACATCCCTGCTCTTGATTATTACTGCTGCAAGAAGACTGTACAATCTCACTTTGGTATCCACCAATGGCCTTCCCTCTAGTCCTCAGAAGAGTGAGTGATATTACAGAGTCCCATTCAAGAGAGAAGTGCACTGAACTGCAGGTTTTAAAGCCTTCTTAGGTTATGAATGTTGACTTTTAATCATCCTTCCTTCTTTTCCTACTGTACAGTTCTTCTCTGTTCATAGAGTCTACTGAGTATATCCTGATGGTAACTCGTGAGCTATCTCCTTGTCCTTATCTCAGCTTTTTTCATCATATTTTCTCCCCTTCTTCATATGACGAGGGGAAGTGAGTGAGCAGTTGTGGTCTAGTTTAGCTTCCCTTCAGAGTGAAACCGCCACACTCTTACATCCAGCCATGAACTGGAGTTCATCATTCCTGATTCTGAGTGCTAGGCATGATCAAATGAATAATTATAGCTATAATTATAATTATAGCTATGTTTTATTGCTCAAAAATCATTGTATATTCTATGTATAGAATATCTCAGTGAGCTATTCTGACATAGTAGCATGACTATTTAATCCTTTAATTTTCCCCTTTTAAATGACAATAAAAAAAATAACTCCAGCAGATTAAAAAGAACATCACCTGCAATTAGTTTTTTTGCACCAACACAAGAAAAGATGGTGCATTGCAGCCAATGCCGTCTGCTGCTAAAATGTATTCTTCATAATATGTATCAAATAGAAGTTAAAACTATAAATATTATTGGAGATTGGAGAGGAAAAGAAAAGATGTTCAGTTGTTCAGTGTTCCATGCATTCAACAAAATCATAATACTTTAAAATTAGTTGGATGACTTGCACCTTTTTTCTTTATGGTAGACAGCAAAATGGGACTCCTTCCCACACAAGGCTACTGGATCATAAAAATGTATAGCATTAATGAAGTTAAGTGGCACTGGGTTTGTAATTTTCAAAACACAGATAGAAGTGGTATGCTGTTATAATTCATGGAATGTAATAATAGATATATTACCTTAAAGTACTGCTCTGGAATTGCTATACCTTCAGTTTCTATAGCTGGAAGAGAGCTCTTAAAAAAAAAAAAAAAAGTCACCTAAGAATATTTCCAAGTACATATATAAGGAACTTTTCTTTGCATACCATCAAGATGACATAACATCATTAATAGGGAATGTCCAATGTGCAACAAGCATTGCATGACAACATGCTAAAGTAAAGGAATAAGATCTTATTTGATTGACATCTTGTATTGTAGTGCTACAGTCTTTGTATATTTCAGTTAACCACTTCAGAGAAATCCAAGTCAGAATATTTGAGAACGTATTATTTTTCAGACAATGCATTTCCTCAGAACATTTAGGCAAAAAGCAATCAAAACAGTAATCGGGGCAGGAACTGTGGGATAAACGGCAACCCTAATGGATGCTCAGGCTCAAACTCACTTGGTTTGCATCATTTGTAATGTGATTATCAGCATTGATAAAGTTTGGACTGCACGGTGAACCAGTCCCTTAGTTTAACTAATTCCCTCTTTGTCCTCAGGAAATTCAGCTTTATGCTACAGAAGTATTTTTTTTATATCCAAAATGAGGCAGGAAATGGTGTGTTACTAGGAAAAAGTGCCCCAAATATACTCTTCCCATTGCAAATGCATATAGAACAAAACAAAGTTAGTTGATATTCACACTATAAATGTCTGTGCTACTGTCATACAGTGCAGTATGTGAACAAAATAATAAAAGATGATCTGTCAACAAGCTGCTCCCTTAAGTTGGTAATTATTTTGAATGACATCGTATCACATCTAAAATAAATTTAAACAGTATCAGCAAAGTACAGATACAACAATATCACACAGCTAAGATTAACAGCATTCTAGTCAATACTTTTTGTAATATTTAGTTATTGTTTGGAAGAAAACCATTACCACCCAACAGTTTTCACATTAAATGTAGACAAATAGTTTAAATTAAACATATGATATTTCATCATTTTACACAGGAAGTCATATATTTAGGCATTTAATTTCTTGAATTACAGGACACAATGAAAGTAAAGATATTCCTATATTTTCAAGTTCTCTTTTGATTGGTAAGGGACAGTGGAGGCCCATCTGTTTTGCAGCAAAGAAAGCCCCAAACCATCTGTGTAGAACCACATGCCAGCTAAAACACAGAGATATGCACAGTTTTTTGTTATGAAAAATTTTGCAGTATTTTTTTCCTGTATTAGTGTGAATAAATTAGCAACAACTAAATTAAAGAAATCTTCTGAGAACATATTAACTTTCTAGTGCATACTGGAAAATGTATCCATTTAGAAGTCATGAAACATTCATTGGCAAGATGTGTTCTTCTGACTTTCTTCTTTTTTGATTATTAAGACAGAGAAACCTTTATTTTTTTTTAATATAAATATTTAGCATTGTAATGAAAGTTAATGTACCTAAATTTTATCATTTATCTGCACTGTCTTTCAAGAAAAAAAAAAGAAATCCCCATGTAATTACAATCATGCTTATATATATAGGCCTAATAATAGCAATTAAAAACTTGGGTCCGTATGTTTCTCTTCTTTGTGAAAATAGAAAAACAACAACAACAAGAAATGAGATAGAAATGGTAAAATTATCCATAAGCAACTACAGCACTGGCTCACCTGCAGATTTGCATCACATTTAGATGAGTGAAAAATGAAATCTGAATGTAGAGATTAGTCTCTCAAATATATTCATAAAGACTGTTGTGCAGAGATCTGTCCCTCACTCGCCCTTACACAGGCACAGAGTTCTGTGTCATGTAGAGGTAACCCTGGGAGCTTTGTTGACAGTTCATTAATGTTCAATATTTTCTTGAGATTGGAGCAATCTTAGCCAAGTGGCCTACAGTAGTCCTAAGGATGTGATGTAAAGAGAAAAGTTTTTTTTTTTAAAGTTAACAAGGCCATTGGTTTCATTGTTTTTTTTTTGCTTTTTTTTATTTTTAATTTTTAGTGACAAGCCAAATGATATCAGAAGCTTCTAGCAAAGCTTCTAGATTTCATTAAAGCATTAAAACTTTCACCTGAATAGTGAGCACTTCCATATATGCAATAGGAGCATCCTATGAAAATGGCATGATGGTTAATATTTCTCATCTTCCTAGAAATCTTGTGTGATGATTTTTTTAAATCTGTTTTTACCCTGGGCTACTGAATACCCACTGTAGAAAAAAAAAACAACCCATAATATTTAGAAATCTGAATTTGGAAGACTTACAATAGAACTAAAATCTTGTCTCCATATATGTGGTTTGCATCAGCTCTAAGCAAGGAAGACAGCATTTCCAGTTCTAATATTTGTGATTAGAAGGCTACTGGATTACAATCCTAATTCCTTTTGGCAACCTTTTTTTCTCCATTTATGGAGTAATGGATGCTGACTGTATTTATTTTGTTTCAGAAAAACAATGTCTAAATTCTGAATCTGGAATGGCATGTTTTATTGCAGCAATTATTACATAACTGGTTAAATATTCATAATTAAAGTTACACTTAGTAATACCGCATCTCATAAAGAAGAGAAATTACTCTTAAAGTAGAAAACAAAAACAAGAATAGCAACAATTTTCTAATAAAGAACTCTGTGACATAGAACTTTTTTCTGATGTATCTGTAGGTAACACCTCATAGATACGATGTCCAGATGACTTGGATGGTATTGTAGAGAATTTCCTCATCTATGTGAATCAGAAGGCTCCATCTTCTTATACTCTGTATTATACCCTTTTTTCTACTACAATTACATCACTACAAAAACTGTGGCTTCAGTTGACTTTGTGCCATGTGCAGCTCTTAACAAATCCACAGATTTGTGTTTCGTAGCTGCTATCTACTCTTAAGCTTTCTCGAAAAGGCAAGCTTTATGTACTGGTGGCCCAATGGTCAATTGCAGATCATTAAACTTTTGCCTGATAGCAATACATAATTTCTATTACAATTACTGGTGAGAGATGAAAGTTTGTATTACATCGGTATACAGAGTTGTATTTCAATACTGCATGCCCTCCTGCATATTTAAATTATACAGAACTAGGTGTGTTACTAAATTTTTCTATTCCATTAATTTAGAAATCAAAAGCTCTATTGTAATTTTATTATACTTCAAGGTAAAGATTCATTCAGATTAGACTCAGTCATCTTTGTGGGTCCCTTCAAGCTTAACAATTCTATTCTATTTTTTCTACTAATAAAAGTAACAAACTTACTTTACTTACCAGACATTCAAAACTAGACTCAGCAATTAACAAAAAGAAGAAATATCCCGAAACCTTCAGTTCAGTAGCATAGGTTACAGACTCAAATAATAACAAAATACTGATTGTGATTTAATTACTTTGTTTGTAGCAGTTGTTTTACACTTAGCTGTGAAAACTCATCCCAGGACTTAACAGTGTGAGTACTAAACAGCTCGATCCATTCATGTGTGCACATATGTCCTAATACTGCAAACACTGTCAGATACTAAATGGACTTTCATGTTAGAAAGCAGTGTAGAACCTTTCAACATTATCTTAAGCTTCGAGTAGCCATTTTGTGTAAGTGAAAAGTAAAGGAAATATAAACAGAAATAGTGGCATCTTTGAACATACAGTTAGGGCAATGATAGGTCACCTGCCTCCTACATCCAATAGGATGAATTTGTGTAGATGGGTGAATAGACAGACACAAAGTGTGTAAATTTTGTGACTTTTGTTACTATACTCCAAGCAAATTGTCAATAGAGTAAAAGACTACCAAACGAACGTCAATTTTTGTAGTTCTTCATAAAGAGAAATGGCACCAATTCTAATATGATAAACTAAACTGAATGTATTTAAAAATATGTATTTTTCAATCAATAGGTACAGTACTGTCATCTTGTCTAACACTTTTCATTATGCTATACAAGATAACTTTGAGTTCCTATAATTATTTTTACATTCATTATTTTAGAATGCACAGAATTTTCCCCTCTTGCTAAATAATGAATGACCTATTTTGAACTGTACAAGAGTTTTGAAAGGAGAAACTATTCACACATGAAGGAGTTGAAAAGCTGTGTTTTTCTGTTTGACTTAAAATCAGTTTATGATTCAGTTACAAGAAGGTTAATCAATCTGAACTGAAATGGAAAAGAATATACTTAGAAATACAAAAATAGATTATTATTGTTTCAGAATAATAAATTTAGATGCATACAAAGTGATGAGACATTTTCAGTTTATTCAGTTTATCTCAGTCATGAAACCTCTAATTTTTTTGTAACATCTTTGGTCATATATAACTGAAAGACTGCTTTCAAATTAGACCCTATTTTGCAATATGGCAGCTCATGAGACAGTCTTACACAAAAAAACATGAATTAAATAAGGAAGCAATGTAGCACTTGATATTATTGCTTTAAAAGCAAATCTATATAAATGATTTCAAAGCAAAATTAATTAATAAGCTTGATATATAAAACAATAAGCCAAAAATATACAAAATATTTCTATTTTAGAAAGCAAACTTATTTCAAATTTCAGGTTCCATTAATATTAGCTCTCCTGTTTGAAGAAAATATAATTATTTTTCAAGTAAGAATATGCTGTCATGCTTCAAAAAATTCTTTTCAAAGTTGTTCTTTGAAAAAAAAAAGTCGAATTATATATTTACCTGTATTAGTCAAGACTGTACCCACATACCCACAGTATTTGCTTGTAAAAGTCTCCCAGTCATTCTAGTCTTAGGGAAATAGTGCCCAAATGTACCATATTTAGCATCTATCTCAAATCCTCCCGAGCTGTCAATTTAGGTGTTAAAGGGACCATTTGTAAAGCTTGGCTGGGAATTGCCATTATTGACTGGAATGTGTGTTTATCATTACATTCAATGATGAAAGTGGAACATGTAGCATATGAATAAATGTCAGCAGATGTTTCTTTTAAATGGCCTGATTTCAACCTCCTGTTGTTTGTCTTGAATACAAATATTAAAAAAGAGAAAAAGGCAGAATTTTTTATGACATAAGTACAAGGGTAGTTTTATTTATAAAAAAAAAAGGATGAAAAATACTGAAGAACAAGGAAAGTATAATTAATAAGAATTATTTTGAAGCTCTCATGCTATTATCTGGTACATTATTAAAAATTTCAATGTGGGCTGTATCATTCCCTAGTCACTCCATAGGAAATCAGGCAGACTTATGGAGTCTGATCCCAGGGAAGAATTGTTTGAAGTTCTATTTTTTTAAAGATCTTTAAATTTTGTAGCATTGTTAGAAAACTCCTCAGTAAAACTCAAATCCACATAGAAAAGTGGGTCACATGGAAAAGAAGTCTCTACAGACGTTAATTTATACTCTTAAAAGGAACATTCCTTTTAAAACAATCATAATTGGAACCCATGAAAGTAGTTACAAGTAGGACTCACCACCGAAAAATTAAAACTGGAATGTGTCTTCTTTAGAGAGCAGAAATGCAAATAAAGGATTTACATAGATCTCCCATTTTTCTTCTTTAAATATATATATATATATATATATATATATATAAAGGAACAATATAGTAAGGTTACTATGAAATACATTATACAGCTGTCTGCTACAAGAGTCATATTGTGCTGCCCTACTTCACACTGACTACCCTAAGAGTAAAATGATGCTCAGTGCGAGCAGTGGATCCAGATTCTGGAAGGAATTAGTATGCATCTCTGTAAACTCAGCAGCATTCCAAATAAATCAATAAAGTGAACAGAGACAAAATTAAATCAGCCTTGTGTTTATTGGCATGTGTTGCATTTTGTATCATCTAAATCACAATATGCCATCGAGGTGTTGAATATCTGAGGCTCTCTGCCTTCACAAAGAGATACAGGTGCAAAATGCCACTGTAAATCCAGTTTTTTAATGCCTTTACCATGATTACAGTATGTATTTGGATGCTATCAGAAATCTAGTGATTAGAGAGAGGTTTTAGGAAAATCAAACTTACTTTGATGCAGGACATTGTTTCAATAAATTCCTATGAAAGTATTTTGTACTTTGAAGTATAAAATAGTAAGTAGCTGAGAAATTTCTACGAGACCATATCTAATGACTGTAATGGACTTGTGTTTTGTAGTAATATAATGCTGAGGAATATCGCCAATTCCTCTACTGCACAATATTATGCATTTACTAAGTTTCATGAATATGAAGTGTGAAATAAGACAGAAAGCCTAGAGTATCCCCCCTTGCTCTGTATTATTCTGTGCTGATCTTTTGTGTTGATTATGTAATTGGAACAAGTGGAAAAGTATTTCCCATGTTACATAGGCAAGATAATGACTTTTACAGGTATGAATGTATAGATAGGTAACGCTTAACATACCAGTAATACGTATCTTTAGCAATGTATAGCCTATGATTCTTAATATCTTCAAAGATCAAGAATCAAGAAATTTACCAGTTTGTCTGGTAACAGTAGTATTGGCTGGTTGCATTTTGGATCTGGTAATAGTAATACTGGCAGCTGCTTACTGGAACTAAGAGAAAATTATTTTACATTTATTCATTTTCCTTCTGACGATGACTTCCTCAAATCTCACTTCAAGGAAATTATTTCTTCACCTAAAACAAAGCAGTGGGAATGCCTAAAACAAAGGTGTGGGAAGAAGTGAGATTAGAGCGTACTTCCTTCCACCTGCAGTCCTTTCCCAGTATTCATGATGAGCTGAGAGATGAGCAAGTATCTGTAGGTAAATATAGAGTAATGGAAAAATATGGTAAAGGAATGCATGAGTAAACATAAAATACAATAACACATTTTAAATGAAAATATAAATACATTTGATAATATTCAAGACTAACCTCAAGTAATGAGTAAGAAAGTGGAGGAAGGATTCCAATTTGATAATTTTGGTCTTCATTCTGGAATTTAATAATGATCTCATTAATATTATCTCAAAAATTGTATCCCAAGATTATCATGTTAGTTGTTTTTTCATTTTAGCATTTTCTCTTTAGATGCTTTCAGAATGTTTTCAGACATTTCTGTTCTCCGGCTTGGATTTATCAAAACATTAAGCTCATACTTAGCATTGTTTCTGTAGCATAAGTAGCATGTTTATAAGTATGTATAAATATTTTTTGGAGTATGGTTGATTATAAGCATGTGAAATGATTTGATGAATTTGAAACAAAAACTAAAAAAACAATGTAAATTGACAAAATAAGCTGTTTCTTTTGGAATATTCTCAGATCAGAGTATTTGAACATGAATGAAATCCATGATATAAAAATATATGAATTAGGATATGTTCCCTATGGATAGAGAATATTTAATTCCATATGCAGTATTGAATGTAGTTTTCTTTCCTGTTTCAACTTCAGAAACCTATAGGTAGTGTTCACATACAATCAAAAAATAAGAAAGAAATAGAGAGACTCCATTTTCCTTATCTGTTTAGATCTTGGCACATATTCTCTTCAATTGTGCCTCACCCTTCAGATAAGCTTGAAACCAAACTTCAGCCTTTCAGCACTATGCACACTTTACACATTCCTTCACTTCAGCAGTTAACTCTTGCCTCCTTGAACCAAACCAAAATACATACACAAAAGTCCTTCCATGTTCTCACTTCTAAAGATGCACTCTAGGTCAAGGTTACTTCAGAATGACTTAAATTTCTCTTCATTTTTCCTTTTTCATAAATTATTTCCCTCCCTCTTTTGCCAGAGAGGCTTTGGAAATATTTGTGTGCATTTCGCACAATTCCCCTTTAATATTTTAGACTGCTAAATAAAATATCTGAAGAAATCGTTTTTTCTTTTTCCTTTTCATAGAGTACTGGAAGTGACAAGGACTGTCTTGTGGAGTTGTGGAATCTGTGAAAGCAATAGTCTGATCTGAGAATACACCAAATAAAGCATCATCTTTACTGGAGACTTCCTTGCGTTGCCCTGACTAAGTACACTAGATTTTGCATCTAAGCAGTCTCAGATACAAAACAGCAAAGGTTTTGGATGATGGGTTGAATATTAATTAAACAGCTTGTTATTGGGCACAAGTCTAGGAAATCTCCTTCCTCTGTTTCTCCGTCTGTGCCCTCTTGAAAGGCCACTAGCGGTAGAATATTTAGTTCCATTAAATTTGCTGAGTATTCCAGTTCTTCTCAAAAACTATTCCTACATAATGCTTAGCATCCTGATTCATAGTCCAACAAAAAGTATTTATATGCATTATTGTGTAAACCGCACAATGCATACAATTTATCTATGAAAAACTAGAGATTTATTGTTACAATCTTTCAGTCTTTGTCCAAATCTTAGGATCTTAGACTCATAGAAAAGATCTTCAAGATCATCAAGTCCAATTGCAACCTAAGCATATTACCCTAACAGCCCTCCACTAAATCATGTCCCTGAGCACCACATTCAAATGGTTTTTAAGCACATTCAGGGATGGTGACTCAACCACCTTCCCGGGGAGCCTACTCCAGTGCTTAACTACCTGTTCAGTAAAGAAGTTTTTCCTGATATCCAAAACTTATCCTAGTGCAACTTAAGGCCATTTCCCCTCATCCTGTCACCTGTCACCAATGAGAAAAGACTAACCCTGCTCTCGCTGTAAGCACCTTTCAGATATTGGAAGAGAGCAATAAGGACTCCCCTCAGCCTCCTTTTCCCCAGACTAAACAGCCCCAGTTTATTCAGTTGCTTCTCGCAGGGTATATTCTCCAAGCCTTGTGAAGCCTTCTTCACAAGGCTTGTTGCCCTTTTTTGGACCTGCTCCTGCCCCTCAATGTCCTTTCTAAATTGAGCTGCCTAAACACAGTATTCAAGGTGAGGTCTCCCCTGTGCCAAGTACAGGCACAGGATTACTTCTCTGTCCTACTCCTGTTTGTATCCTCTTGTACCTTGTGAACACTTTTCACAAGAAGTGACTTTTACTATTCTGAGTATATACAATTGTATTTATAAAAAAACACATATACACACACACTCAAAAAAAAAAAAAGAAAGAAAACCTAGCCAATGTTTGATATGCATATGTATATACTACTTTCATAATATTCAAGATACATATTGTTCTTCTTGATCTTGGCTTCTGTTTAAAACTGTGGTAGTTTAAAATAGTTACAGTAGAGCTAATGCAAAAAGGCAAAAGTAAAAAACAAGGGCATCCACTCCTTTTTTTCCCCACATATATCAGCTTGTTGCTTGTAAGTTGCAAATATCACTTGCATCTTTAAAGCCTATGATTCTTCTGCAGAGCCTTTCAAATTGTTATAAACTAGCTGAAAGTTGCAGGACTAAGCAAAATTCACCTATATTCCTACTATATTTCTATTTTTAATGGCTGAGCCAGAATTCAGAACTACCTGAAAATACCTCCTGAAATTCAGGTGACAGTTGCAGAGAGAAGGATTTTCTGATATTAAGAAAAAGAGCTGAGATTCTGGGTCTAAGATATGCCTCTTTTCTCAAGTGGCAAGGGATAGAATCCAAAGATTGGATATCAGGAAGATTTTCTTCACAGAGGTCATAACAGATCGTTATGTTTGCCCAAGGAGGTGCTGGAGTCCCCATCCCTGAAGGTATTTTAGAGATGTGTGAATGTGATGCTTAGGGACATGGTTTAGCAGTGGACTAGTAGTGTTAGATGACTGGTTGGACTTTATGGTCTTGGAGGTCTTTTCCAACCTGGATGATTCTATGATTTGAGACATCTACCATGCTAGAGTATTCTCCTAACATGGTGGATCTCCTGTTGAGAACCCATTTCCTAACTAAAAGTTCCAAGCAGCTCTGTGATCTATGGGTAGGAAGAACATAAAACAGATTTACATTTTATTCTTGGAAACATGCACAGTGTTATAATAAGCAAACAATCTAATTCTTACATATGTTAAGTAAATAATGTGGACCAGAGGAAAGGAGGTCTAGAAAAAACTTAATCAGGGATATGACAGTTCAGCCTCTCTGTAAGAGACAGTACTGAAGTACATTATCCCTTATTTTTTGTGCACATGGCCTGATGAAAGTAGTTTTATGTGAATCAGTACGCTTCTGTTTCAAAATAAAATTAACTATATTTTCATTTGTTGTAAGCCACATATTTGTCAGTCTTGTTTTGAAATGCATAGATATGTCACTCATGCACCCTCTCAAAGTAAAAATGCCATTACATTACAGTGTTTCTATGCAGGAAATCCATAATCTAACTTTGCAGGAATTTTTATGCTCTTATGGAATTACTATCATTTTCTTGATACATTTGACTTCAAATTGTAACTTTTCTTCAGTGTGCTTTAAACTTCTCCTCATATACATTTGAGTGTTTTCATCTATCTTCCCTGATACCTGACTTGTAAGGTTATTTTATCCTATTACCCTTATTTTTCTTCTTTGCATATGCTACTCCCCTCAACACAGAATAACTGTACTGAATGAAGAATAGACACCTTAATCCTGCTTGGAAAGATTTCCCCTTTAAACTTAAGTCCTGACCAGGCATGTGAAGTGTTTGGTGACCTTTTGAACCAGGCCAATCAGTCCATTGTAGTCTAAAGTAAGACTTCCTTTTCTTGGCAGGCAGCAAGGCAGAGTTTGTTCATGAGATCTTTGAAGTACGTCTGAAGTCCTGAGCAAAATAACTGCTAAAGCATAATATTAGAAGTAAAATTTGCTACTATTTTTTTTTTCAGTGCAGTGTAATTTCAAATACATTGAAGAATTCTGAATGTTTAAAAATTATGTTCCGTAAAAGGCTTAATGAGTAAGACTCCGAACATGGATGTGTATTTCCATTAGATTTGATTCTCCACGTTAAATTCAGAAGTAAAATGTTGATAACTTTATAGGTCTATTTTGAATAGGATCAGTGTAAGAGTCAATGTCATTCTTGTGTCAATATGTAAAGCACAAACCCTTTTTAAAAGTCAATTTAACTCCTCAAAAGGTCTTAGTAGGAAGAGATTTGGTTGCTTAAGAATTGTTAATGTTAATAAGCCCATTGCTTTCAATGCCCTTCATTAATACAACAGAGGTCTTAATATCCTGGGAGACAAAAAGGAATAATTATCTGTGAGATCTGTTTCATACTAACTAATATAACTGTTCCTCTGCTTTTTTTTTGGAAGAAGGTAGGAAAACGAAATTAAATATTTTAACTTTCACTGGGAATGTTGTCTATATTGTAAAAATGATTTCAAATAGTCACCACCTTCAAAAAAGAAATGATCTGGGAAAGAAATGCAAAATACTAATTTATATGAACAAATTGCTAGAAGGAGTCTAATAGTTTTCATTATCTCTTCATGCACTTTTAAGTTCTGGTGCTCAGAATGTTTTTTGTGAAAGAAAAAAGCAAGAGTACAGAATCAGTTATTTGCAATATTTTTAGAAAATCGTCACAACTTACTACCTTGCTTAAAAACATGCAGTACAACAAAACACAAATATGATTAACAAAACTAAAATGGTGAAGCTTAAAAAAATAGCTTGGTACCAATTCAATATAAATACAGTTGGTGTACAAGAATGTATTTTAAGGATATATGATCTTGTCTAAATGGGCAGTTTGCAATGTAAGGATGGGACAAAACAGTTGTGGGTTTTTTGTCTCTGATTCACAGCTCTTATTCAATTCTCCTTTTCTTCTCTCCTAGATCTCCTTCTCTCTGATGATGAATTTACTGTCTAAAGCTCTCCTACTTCCTGTTGAATGTCATTCTACAGATAGTTCTTGCTATTTGATCATTTGATTTATTTCCTTTACCTAAAAAGGATTTCTATCAGTAGCTCAAGTTATACTGCAAAATGGAGGAACTATACATAGAAAAGAAAGACTAAAAACATGCCAAGACAGTACAGAGCCTGTGTTACTTCTCTCTGTTAGTTGTAAATACTTAGGATCCAATGGGGTGTGTACAACCTAATGAAACAATAAAGGGGTTCTTTCTGTGTAGGTGCCCAGATGCTGCTCTGGGCTTGTAGTGAATGATATTGCATAACATTATTCAAAATCAAAACTATTGATTTTTGTGATATAGCAATGTGTGACTTCGTGTTTCACACCAGATAGTCTGAAGATGGTGTTCTTCTGTCATCCTACATGAAACTTTTAAAACTGAGCATACCTGCTAAACTACTTGATTACTCAGGTCTGTTCATCTCTGGGATAATGCACAATGGCATTATGGCAAAGATTATTTTAACCTCTTATTTCTATGAACTATCATGAAAAGCCTATCACGTTATACCAGATGTATGGAATATTTGGTCATGTTTTTTGATGGGCAGGAGGACCAAAGAAGGGGAAATGGAAATGGAGTTAAACAAGCCATTCCATATAGAATACAATTCTCTGATTTTCTGTAAATCAGTATTTTCCTATAAACTTTTCATGTTTGTGGCTATAAAGATATGTTTTTCATACAATAACACATTTTGTAATAATAATGAGATCCTCAGATCATTTTCCTCCCTATTATTGGATAGCACTTCCAGCACTTTACAAGTACAGTTGGCTACCCACGGTCCCTGATGCCAAGTTGTGGAGGATATTCTGGTAGCAGTGACAAATAGCTTGCTGGTGGGTTGTGCAGAATGTTGTTCTGGCAGCAATGAAATTGTCTATGTGTCTGTCACTTGGTTAAGCTATTTCTCTGCCTTTGGAGAACTTAGCTTTAAACTTACATGTTTCTGATGAATTAGTAGGTTTGACAGCAAGGTTCTTAGCAGACCCCTCACAAGTGTTACATGTGAGTACCTATACGATGAAAGAGAGAAAAAATCTTCACAGTGCCATACTTGTTTTCCATACAAACCTACATGCTGCCATTACAGCCACCCACATACCGTTTGACAAGTCACTTACGCATCAGGCATCTTAATGAATCAGGACTAAACAACGCAGTGTCCCTGCGTAAAGCCACATATTTTCAATGTTATTCTGACTTTATGTCTTTCCGTTGAAAAATTTGGTTCAGCTGTGTGATGTGTAAACAAGAATTCTGGGACAAGCTCTGTTTTTATTCTTTCTCATATTGACAGCATTTTGTCCTATTGATTACATTTTAAAAACGTGATTAGTAAAATCTGATTATTGTAGAAGAACACAGCAAATCTTACTAGATAAATTAGCTTGTAGACATATGCAGGCAATTTATACAGTGCCTTTTGATGTCCTAATAAGTATATACTAGACAATTTATGAGTAAAATAAGAAGCTGTCACTGCTAGGTAAAAAAATAAATACTCTTCCTATTGGTACTTATGTATATATATATATATATACATGATTTATAGTATTTTGAAACAGGAAACAAAAGTAACAATATTTGTATAAAAATGCAAGAATAATTTAAAATTCTTTTGAACAATAGCAGGTCTACTATACAGAAACTCTAATGAATGAAATAAATCTAGATGAAGTAAAAGGAAGTAAATGCTATTTTCATGCAAGTCAATATACAATGGCAGTGTTTTAAAAGGGCCTAGCACACTCTTAATCTTATAAAGGAAATAAATGTTTATTTTTCTTTTTTCTGTGTATATAGATGTATTTGCTGATTTGAGTATTCATATTGGCAGAGTGAGTTAAATGGACTCTGAAACAATATTGCATTATTTTAGTGCATTAAGTCACTGTATTGGTCTTGCATTTACAAAAATCTTTCTAATACATTTTTCCAAACTCTCTAAATGAAAAAAAAATTCTACTGCTGTTAACTAGAAAAATAATTTCAAAAATCTACATGTAAGAACTTAGAATAAATGCTGAAAAGTATTTTAACATCTTAATGGTTGAGAGAGGAAATTTCAGCTAAAAGTGATGTTTGAGCTAGTTTGTTTTCATTATGACTGGTGCTAGTACTTAAGTCAGCCTTCTAGACTACATGGGTATTACTAAACTAAACTCATCAAATTTACAACTATATCTTTGCCAGAAACATTTTTGAAAGGAGCCGACAACAGAGATTTTCTAGCTTTCATCACTTAGAAGCACTGAGTGAGGCTATTGATCCTAAAATTGCTGGGATTTTCTAAGTAGACTGCTTGTTTGTTCTGTGCTGTTGTCACTGAAGTGGTTAAAGCTTTGTTTGTTTGTTTTGGTTCTGAATGGCTCTTAATGGATTAAGCTTTCCAGCTTTCACCAAAGCTGAAACTGTTTATTAAAGTATCAAGATATAAACTAACCTCTAAGAATTTTAACTAACTATATAAAGCCATACTGTCCTAATGACCTATCCATGTGGATTCTTTAGAGGGCTTTGATGTGTTTGTTTTTGCAACTCTTACCATGCCGAATTACTTTAGTTATTTTGGGGAAAATGTTTATCTGAGACTGGACATTGTAATGAAATGCTTTTCCTCACAGATTCTATGTGGATTCTGTAACTGCATTATCAAATCATCATCATGTGTACTGTAATGAAATATTTTTAGTGTTTTATATGTGCTAAATGTTTTGGTATTTATGTTATTTATTCTACAAGTGACCAAAATAAGACTTTGATTGTAATTGACCCAACATACAAGTCCTTTCTTTCTAAACAGTCAAAACCAAAAAGCCTCAGTAGACACAGACAGGGACACTTCAGAGCTAAGTAGAAAGTAAGGAAAAATGAAAATTTGCTTACGCTTTTCTTTCTAGTTGGAAACAGCTGGCCCCAGAAGATATCCCCAGCAGTATTCTGTGCAAATGGGCTGCCATTAGGCTTCTTCACTTCTTCACTATTGACTATTGTACAGTACATGTTATGTGGAGTCTGAAAAGAGACCAAAATAAAGGTGTATAATGAGGAATCAATACATCTCTTATTAAACACTTGTATAGCTGTTCAGTTCCTGCTAGTGGTAGTTTTATACAAGACAACATCCAGATATGCAGCACTTTAAAATGTCAGCACAAGGTGGATTTGAAAAGATAGTGCCCAGGTAAGAATATGTTTATATGGGAAAAGTTGTTGGATATACACTATTCAATGAGATTATCATTATTTTTAATAGTATTTCACCACACTTGATAGATATTTCCAATATCTTCTGTGAATACTTTCGCATTTGCACAACTTTTAATATGTGTACCTTTATATTCATATCCACATCACTGAATGAATGTATCCAACTTCTTTTTCTCTTCTTTATCTATTTAGTTGTTCCTTGACAACTGGAGTTTTAGAGTTCTATCAATAAATAGTTTATACATATATTTGGAAAAACTACGGTTTTTTATATATGCACATTGCACAAAAACCTTGGAATTGTCAAGAATCACTCAAATGTCTCATTATTATCAACTGTCAATTGAGTTCAAAAAGAAAAACGTGGAAGACTGGCATAGGCAAAAGTTCTTTTGAATGAGACTATATTTGAAGACTTACTGATTTCATTGTAGGCAAATGATGTTATGACGCCTCTTATTTTAATATTCATTGTAGTATGGTCATAGCTGAAATACTGTAATATTTCAGATCATAATGTTAAGAGATGTTGGTTGAGTAGAGTAGTAGAGTGATGTTGCATAATTACTTTTTTTTTTTGCTTGTATAGTAATTCAGGAAGAAAAAAATAATTATTCCTGAACATTTTAACAGAGGCAACATCATAAAACCTCTCATTCCAAACTTGTTAAAAACTTTTGAAACATTAAAGGCAGTTTTTCTTCATTTTTATTTTTTATTTGTTTTATAAGAAATATTAACAGCATTAGGATCTGCCATCATTTCTGTGTGCAACTACTGTCAAAAGACCGTTTATTACAGATAAATCATTACAAACCCTCTAGAGGGAAAGTCTGAAACAGAACAAGATGTAATCCATATGATCTATTGTACAGAAAATACACAATCTGAAATCTCTGAGTCAGGAAACTTGAGGAAAAAAACAGGCTTAGAACCTGGGAGCTCTTACAAACTCATATTCTAAGTGAACCATCAGATGATGCATGTTACACTGAATGAGTTGCATATCCATAAGTGACACAAGGAATAGGAGAAAATAATAATGAATAGAACCTAAAGTTTTGCAGATGTTATTATCAAAACAAGTGATTTGCCGTGTGAAAAAGAACTTGAGTGCAGTTATAGGACTGTGCCACTAGAGAATCATATTTTATGATTCCATTTTCTTCCTATCACACAAACCTACTGTTTTTAAGAACCTTTAATACCAAGAAAAATGTGCAACAACCTTTCTAAAAATAGTCCTATAATTTTTTTTTTTTACATCATTCTAATCTATTATCAGAGAATATAAACACAAGCAGTTTTATTAATTTTATTCTATTAATCTCCAGGAAGATATAGAAAATACTTTGTTAATGTTATCAGAGATGGTGAGAATTTTTGAAGCAGCTATGTATATTTATTATTATTTTTTTATTTTTTATTTTTTATTTTTTTGGCTACAGCATTAGTTACAAACTTTTGTTTGGCTTATGTTCAAAGTACTCTTGGAGAGTAAATGTTGTAAAATGAAAGAATGAGAAAGGGAATAGAAGTATGGTCTGTAGTTCAAGCAAAATGTTAAAAATATACATTTATCTTTCTCTTGTTTCACAGAATCACAGAATAACATAATGTTTGAGGTTGGAAAGGACCTCTGGAGACCTCAAACTCCACCAGCCTTTTATTTGCACTGTCTTTTTTTTTTTTTTTTTTATTTGATACTGTCTTCTGAACTTTTTCACTGTATTTGTGCAGGTGATATTGCAAGCACTGTCCTTACACAGTTCTGATCTTGTGCTTTTCTGATCTACATTACTGCTTGATCTGCAATTCTCTGCCACTTATTTAAACTTGCAAGACAGAAGTCCAAGGCTTTTGAAAACCAAGGAAAGAATTTGATGTTTGAGGTATGCTGGGGAGTATAATCCTGGTTTTCTCTTCTAATTATTCTAATTAGAAAATGTTGCATTATATATTGAACATGAAGTGTTCCCTGTTCCCTTAATCTAACGTTCATATTTTGGGGGGAAAAAAAGATGAAAATAAGCCTCTCTTGAAAGACTTACATAGAGTGGAATATGTACTAAAGTGGATTTCTATTTGGCAGATAAGCAGAGAATCTCTTCTTCAAGGCTTTGTAACGTATAAATGACATTCAGTCAGATATTTGTGTTCCCACGCTGAGTGATATTCCCATTAGCTATATTCATGTTACATTTTCCATATTGCTTAGAAAATATCCCTTATATACTGCTAGGCTTCTTTGTTCTGTTTAATTGTCCTGCCTAGCATATTGCAATTGGTAGAGTTTTCTTAAGATCATGAAAGTAGTAGAAACAACTGCTTAGTTTTCTGTCCTTGTTTAGGACATGCAAAGATAGAAATATTACCCTAGCAAATAAGAGGTGTAGCAATCTTGGTTATATAGTATTCAATTTCCTGAGACAAATTTCCTGTTTTTCTTATTATGGACATGGAAAATTCCTAAAGAATAACTGTTTTGTTTTCTTAGATGTAGGATTTTGTTTTGTTTTGTTTTGTTTCTGATAGGATGTTTTTCCTGTGCTCATCAGACTTAGTTAGGACATGGGAGAGAGCATAGGAGAGAGAAACAGACACAATATGTTGTAGCTTGAACCAGCAGGTAGCTAACAAGCACTGCACAGTTGTTTGCTCAATCCTCCACCTCCCAGTGGGATGGGGGAAAGGACCAGAAAAAAAAAGTAGAAAAAAACACAAGTAGTGGGCTGAGATAAAAACTATTTACTAAGATAGAAAAGGAAGAGGAAAAAAAGGATAACAGATATTATATACATATATATAGTATATATATATATAATATATATACACACACTCACAAAAAAAAACAACCAAACAAACAAACAAAAAAAAACAACAAACAGATGATGCACAAGCAGTTGCTCACTACCTGTCGACTGATGGCCAGCCAGTCCCCAAGCAGCAGCTACTCCCCTGGCCAACCATTTTCAAGTTTTTTTCACATTATGTCATATGATATGGAATATCCCTTTCACCAGTTTAGGTCACCTGTCCTGTTTTGTCCTCTTCCACCTCCTCATGCCACCCTCAGCCTGCCTCATTGGAAGACAGTATGAGAAGCTGAGAAACTGAAATGTCTTTGGCTTTCTACTGCACTGCTCAGCAGCAATTAAAACATTGGTGTGTTGTCAACATTGTTTTTCTCTTAAAGCTAAAATATAGTTTCATACCAGACACTATGAACGAAAAATCAACTACATTCCAGCTGAAACCAGGACAAGAAAAATGAAAGACTATTTCATTGCATATGTGCTAGACGATTTTTTAGGTCCCTTCCAACCCAAGCCATTCCATGTAAGAAATTGGAGTGTGAGTGCAACAGAGCAAACACCGTAAATTTACATAAAGCCCTTTCTTTTCATCATGCAGCTTTAACTGCAGCACCATGTTCATGCATGGTTGTAAAAGAGGATGCAGTTGAAGCTATATAAATCTGCATCTTTATGGTTTTGGCCATTGATATTTACATGGAGGCAGGACCTCTAGTTGTTACCTAGGCACTGGAGGGAGAAGAGCATTCACACTACCCAGCTCATGATGTTAGCATGCTACTGATCAGATTCCCAACATAGTCAAAGGAGTGTTACAAACTTCTTCAGAGGATGTTTCAGGATATATAAGTTAGACTGCTTCTCTGAATCACCATGAAGAATTCATCGCCATTACCTCCCACTCTCCATTTCTATCCAAGGATCTCAGGAAGAGATAAAAAAAGCTAAACATAATTTCCCAAATACTAGCAGAGTGTGTAGTGTAAACATTGTGAAAGGATCATCCTATCATCCCAGGGACCAGGAGTTAATTATTACTACTGTATTTCCTTAGTAATTCCTATTCCTTATATCTAAAGAATTGTGAAGAAATTAAAAATCCTTACTCAACTGGTTTCCATGCTCATCCAAAATACTGTGCTATTCCTAAATAAATCCATAGGTTAGTCATACCAGCAGTCAACACACAGATGCAATTCCAGCATTATTTCATGGTGAGAGACAGGAGCATCAAACTTTCTGATGCATAATCAAAAGCCTCTTAGAAGACAAATAAAAGTGAAGTGACTTCTGGAAACAATTGGCTTCCTGGTCTTTCTCCAAATGCAGAAATTAAAATTAGGAAAAGGGAAAAAATTTATTATTCTCATCATCCTCCTGTTCATGTACTTCTTCTGTTTATTGATAAAATGCTAGGTAACTCTGAAGGCATGTCTTATCCATCCCTTCTTTACTCCAGTTCTGATCAATACATCTTAATATTTTTACTAAGATTGCATGGGAGAATTGGGTTTCGTGT
The DNA here is from genome assembly GCF_951394365.1 of Tetrao urogallus. NCBI lineage: Eukaryota > Metazoa > Chordata > Aves > Galliformes > Phasianidae > Tetrao > Tetrao urogallus. Next base: position 33,910,121 of record NC_136819.1, read on the forward strand.
TTAGCTACCAGTGGAGCTTGTACATATGAGAGGAAGCAAAGCTATATACTGTGATTAGTAGCTAAATATGTCAGAAATATTCATGAATACATTTTCTCTACTAAACCAATTAGTGTGGATCCCAACATAGGGGAAGAACTAAATAGCAAAACATAGGAAACACAATGAGGAAGGTTTATCTTTTAGATTCAAAATCAGAAACATAATTATTCTTCATGTTTATATAGAGTTGACTTACTAGTGAAGATGTAATTAGTAAATTTTATGAGATTCAGGTTACTAATTCAGAATTTTTGTGGATTAATTGTGAAAATGTCTGTGAGAATTTTGATTGCAGTGCGAGTTGATCGTGGTAGCAGTCCAAGCCTGTACATTTATACCTGTTCATTTATTTGCCAGTTTTCTGAAGAAACTAATAAAAATTAACCCCTCAAAAATACGCTTTTATGAACATTATTCTCCTAGTTTAAAAAAAACTATCATTGATGCTTGTCCAAATTTTCTTTAGTATGCTACCCCCAATAGATCAAACACATCTTTAATTGCTTCACTCTATTTCAATATATATATTTCTTTACAAATTGCTATTCCCCTGTGACTTTGGACATTTCTGGCTCATGTCTGAGGTTCTAGAGTACATGCAAGCTAGTAGTTGCCTTTTAATTTTGTGGCCTTAAGCCTTTGACCAAATGTAGTGTTTGGTGTTCACTAGATTGAGATTAAATGGAACAAGCACTTGTACATAATACCAGACCCTGACCTTAAATCTGTAAAATTTGAAAAATGAAAAAAATGAATTGGCTACTGGCTATCACACTGTTATGACCAGACAGTTCTCCTGAGTAGAATGGGCAGCAAAAAAGTAACACAGTTTATAAGCACTCAGGTCTGATAGCTTTTGTTTTTTTCAATGTTTTTGCTTTTGTATTTTTATTTTTAATTTTATTCAAGCAGGTTATTTCTTTGACTTTCAATCAGGTTTTGATTACATACATTTGATTACATACATTGAATCTCACAAAATAATTACAGGTCACTGTAGGCACTTCAATTTTGTTCTTCATCATGAAGGGTAGGACTTGTTTCTGCTGAGTTTTTCCCCCTCCCATTCTCACCCTCCCCAAGTATTTTCACAGCAAAGTAAAAAGACAAGGCTATAATATAAAATGAAAATAGGAATGATATAAGGTTTGCATTTTATTGCTGTATTTGAGTACATTTCAAATGAATGTTTGTTAAACAGGGGGAAAAATCAGACTAGCATTGTCACGATTCTAAGAGAATTGGGTGATGCAGGAACAGGAAGAATCTGAGTAGCTTGCATTTAATTAGCACTTACTGGTTCAAAATAAATTAGACAGATTTGTCTTGTTTTATGAGCAAGATCCTGTTTTTCTATTTCATTTTCTTTGTGCTTTTGGTAAGGACAGATCTGGCTCTTTGGATACTAAATAGGCAACTAATTCAATTGGTGCTTTCTCCTAGGGTCTGCTTGCAAACCAGTGCCAGGCTCACAGGCTCTTTGTGTACTGCCCTCCCTGCATGAGTCTGTGCTCCCCTGGCTAGTCAGTTTTTTTGTCTCTGATGGTTAATAAGCTTTGAGCCCAGTAGTCAAATGTGGTGGGAACGGGGACAAGACGAGGGTCCTTAGTGAAGGTGTTTGTTGTTAAATAGAACAATTCAGCTGTCTCTTTAGAAAACTTGACAAAAGGAAATGCTCCCTGCTGAAAATTTTCTTAGCCTGTTGCACAAAAGATGAAGTTTGTTTAAGAAATTGCTGCTAAAGAAAGCGTCAACCCATTAAGGTAATTATATGGAACCTGTGCCGTATAACAGCTTAATTGATGTTAATGTTTGTCTAATTGGTGATTGGGAGAGTGCAAAGGACTAAAGGTCTTCATAGCACTTTCAGTCATGGCTCTGAAAGGGGTTCTTCTGGTTTTCACAGTTATAACAATGCCTGCGCGTCTTTCTCAGATTACGCCTTGTTTTCAACCCCTTACAGCATTCTGCTCCACTACTTAAAGCATAAAATAAGGGTGAAGAGCCATTGTCTAATGCAGCCTTTTTCAAAGAGTGTTTCTGACAGGGATTGTTCTAGGAATCAGGCAGGAGAGAGGGGAGTGCGAGAGGTGAAAGCCACTATCACCCACTTGTGTCACATCCCCAATGAGCAGCAAGAGCCGCCTAATTGCTGCGTGGTTGTTGTTGTTGTTGTTTTTTCCTCTCTCTCTCTCTGTCATCTTTTTTTTTTTTTTTAACCTCCAAATGTCTGTTCTCTTAAAGATCCTTGCACCAGTGCCACATGTTCCTGTGGAATCTATCAAACAAAACAAAACAAAAAACCCACCCCGACCTTTCCTGACATTTTTAAAAAACTACGCATAAAAAGAACTGTTAGGGAAGCATTTAAGCCAACGAAAAACCATTCCTCTCTCATAAAACAAACAAACAAAACAAAAAACAACTACAACAAAAACACTGGAACTCTATTGCAGAGTATGTGTTTTTCAGCTTGCATACAGAAGTATGATCTCGTATGATGTAAAAAAAGGTAAAGGGTAGGTGTAAGGTACCTTTTAAAAGATAAGTCTTGTATTCCACTTCCTCTACCCTGTTGTTGCACAAAGAAGACATGCTAACAAGCCAGTGGCAGTTCCTGTCCTGGAGTTCAAAAGCTTTCTGCATTTTGCCTGTTCAGATGAAATGAAAAAGTGAAGCCCCCGGTAAACTCTTTTCTCTGTGTTTTTCTTGTGTTTGCATACGCATACACACAATAACTTTCTTTCTTTCTCCCCCAGAGTTACAGATCCAGGCTTTCTCGTTTTAATATTTAACATTCCTACATTCTAAGGGAGTGCTATTTTCCCATTCTCTCTCCTTTCTAAACAGGATCACTCAGATTATATTCATCCACTGTCCTAATGAGGAAATGACGACTTTTATCAACCTTATTAAACATACTCCCAGAAGATATCCATTTTAATAAGAGGCCAATTACTAAGTGTGTCTTCAGTTAGACAGAACGTAGCTTTTACCTTGTTCTCTGGCTTTCTATGTCTCTAATTAATTGAATCTTGAAATCGTTGGACTTTCAGCTTAAGAGAAGACTGAAGAAGGGAACTTAACAACACTGCCTATTCCTTTATGTCTATAAAGGGCTATAAAAAAAAAAAAAAAAACCAAAAAAACCCAACACCTGTAATGCTAAAAGACTCGAGCTTTTGTCTGTTTCTAATATTACTTTTCTGCCTAATTGCCATCACTGCCACGTACATTAGGCCCTTTTTCAGCAGGGTTAAAACAGGGCCAGTGATGAATGGAAAACTGATTGTACTGCTGTCAAACTTGAATGTGAGGCTTATTCTGGAGATAGAAGTATGAGGAAAAGGACAGAGAATTGCACTTCATTAAAGCTCTACCAAGCTGATTGGAGTGGAGGAGGTAATTGAGATTTAAAGTGGCATTCCCATCACACTGTCCCTTTTTCAACTTAACAACTGTCATTCAAGCCACATAGGGCAACAATTGGCCAGATTTCCCAGCTCTTCTGAGTAATAAAACAGACACTCACCTTCTGGCTATTCGTTTTACTTACTTTGTTCTAATTTCCAATTCATGTGTCATTAGTGAACGAAGATTGACAAGAAATAGCTTTGACCTCACAGATTTGACCTTCAACCTCAGAGACCCAACTCTAGACTGAACATAGGTTGGAATATGCTAAGAAACACCTTTCCTTTGCACAAGAATGAATGGCAGTTTTTTTCATCATTGTACCACCCCCTGCTTGCCACTACATTTAGACTATGAGACATGTCAACTGCCTGTCACAATTACAATAGACACAGCAAACCAGAATTTTACCCAAATCCAAGGGGAACTTCCTGAACAAAGAGTAAATTTTACTGCACAGATTTTGGAGACCTCCAATTTGTGTAGGCATAATGAATGTAGCCTACAGACAAATAGGTAGTTGTTAATTATCCCAGCAATTTCTTTTTTTTAATGTGCTAACAACACAGTGTGCTAAGCCTTCATATCTTACACTGTTACCTGATGATCTCATCACATTTGAAAAGATGGTAGTCAGGAGGAAGGCATAATTATTGCAAGTGTTCATGATGATAAGTTACATCAGAATTGTCCTTATTTTTTATCATTTTATAATGTGTGTCAGAATAAAAAGAGTCAGATTCTTCTACATCTTTTGCAATAGGCTGAAGTTTCCTACCAATATAGTACCCCTTTATGTGTAACTTAATATTTTTATTTTTTTCAGGCAATTATCCTAAGTCTTGTGTACACTAATTTAGTGTCATATTACTTATCAGAGCATTTTGTGGATGAATAATAACCACAGGGCAAGACCTATGACCTTAATAAGAACCTTCAAGGAATTTTAGAGTAATTTGTGCCTCTTGCACAGTGATCTTTTAGAGCTCTACTGTTCTGAACAGAAACTTGATCCCAGTAAGTCTATTGTATTTAGAACATTGTTTTTATTCCTTCATATTTAGTGAATAAATATTTGGATGGTCTTGGTATTAAGCACAAATAAACACAATAATTGAATACACTGAGACATTGTCAGATGTTTAAGAAGTTGATTGAGGATTTTTTTTCTTGTTTGTTTGTTTTGTTTCATTTCTTCCAGGTGAAACATTTTGAAAACACAGGCAGTTTTCCTTACTGCATTGACTTCTCTTTAATGAGAAGTCTCTTTTCTCCTTTTTCCCCCCATGTAGTATTCATTCTTCTATGCATAAAGGAAAACAACATGGGCAGGTTAACTGGATTGACTTCACTCGAATGTGAGACACAGTCATTTTGTTTTCTTCTGTAATATTCTTTCTTCTATTATAAAATATATTTGCATAGCTCATTGTGCTGCTCGGTGTTTTCTGAATTCCACATTCACATTGCTGAAGAAAAAAAAGAATAAAATACACTCTATTTTCTAACAGAAGGAGGTATAAACTTTTGTGAAGTCTCACAGTTGTCACCACGTCTTTTATAAATACTGTTACAATCCTTTACCTTCCTAAAATTTAAATACAATTCAAAGAGCTGGCTTCTATTGAAAGGATACTATTAGCATATAAATAAAACAGAATCATTTTGTAATAGTACACATATCCAGAATATGACATGGTAAAGAATTTACTTGTAATTACAAAACCCGTGAACTCTACTGAGTGTACAGTAGTGGTCTTTATTGAAACCATGTTACAACTGTGTAAGAAACACTCTTTTGTGCTGATGAAAGTAATTACTTTACCATCACTCTGCTTTGTTTATCAACTTAATTATTACACAGTTAAAATATTACTCTGCATTAGTTAGAACAGAGTACATTCCTTTTATATAGTTTCCTTTTCCCAGGGGCAAATTTTAATGCCCTAGAAGGTCAACAGAGGTCAGGACTTCTTGGCCATATCTCAACGGTGCATTTTGGGTCATCAAAAGAAATAAGCCTCTGACCACTGGTAGCTGCTGTAGGGGTTTCTTTTATCCTGCACCTGTGACAATTACCCTGTGTTAGTGAAGCTAGCAGGAGTCAGGTTGTAGGTTAAGGGTCAGGGCACTGTCAAGAGGAAGTTATTCTTCAGTCCACTAAATCTGTTATCATTTTCATCTAATGTGACATCCATCTGTCAATCAGGGAATTTAGGCAATTGTCTTATTCTAAGTGCTGCACTTTATGCCTCAACCAGCTCACATTTTACAGCTTTTCCTATAATTACGTTTTTCTACCCCTGAAAACCCATCTACAAAATAAACAGGGAAAGTCTTAATCATTTTGAAGATCCAGGCTTTTTATGCTGAAAAATTTTTCACTTACAAAATTGAGTGATTTCCTGCAAAATTTTATATTCATTTAATTTTCACTAGTATGGCTTTTTAACATGTTAAAAGGGAATAAAACTCCTGTAACTACATGGATATCAAAATAAGTTTTTATGTTAAACTCCAAATGCATGCCAGCCAAAAGGGGTATGCATCGTACTCTTTAAATGCTGTATGTGGACGAGTTTTTACAGTGAACTTTTGTGTAATTAAAAGCTAGCATGCAGATGAATTGACTATAAATGAGCAAAGACTTTGAGCAACTCCATGTATAGCGCCATGGAATGGGGTTCCAAACTCCACTAATTCTAATTCAACACTGCCCGTAAGGATGTGCTTAATTTCAATCATGTGAACAATCCCAGTCTAGTTACCAAAACACTACGTAAGTGGAAAGGTATGTAAAGACATAGGTGTAAAGGTAAATGATCTACTGAATATGGGTGATATTGCTCATGTATTTCAGCTTAGGCATATTTTTAATTGCTTTGATGAAAAGGAATCTAAATACCTTGCCAAGCACAAAAACCAGTGTGGATGCAGTTGAGCCAATCTAACAGCTTGTTACCGCTGAAATGAAAAGGATGGTCCTGTTCCCCTTATTTCCTCCCCCTTCCTTCCCACCCTAGATTAGTTTTCTGCTGGGTTAGCAATTTTAATTGCCTCAGAAAGTGTTTAGGCAAGCATGCAAGCCAATAGGGACAGTGACAAGAGTATGTTCCTGGAGAGAATGTTACTGGCAATCCATTTTGCAGATCCAGTCATGTTACTGAACTGTACTTTCTCCTTTCACTTTTGCCAAAGTTCCCTGTTTTAAAAATGAAACTTAGCCAAGTTTCATTTTCATTATTGATTTTCATTTCTTGACAAGAAACATTTCAGGTCCTATGCTGCTATGATTTTACTGATGCCAAAGATGATATTTATGAGATGTTCTCATACATTCTAGAGAACTTACCTAGATACATTAGTAGCAGCATTAATAGAAATTTGCTTCTGGTATATTTTATTAGGAATGCTTGAAAGAAGGCTGAGCTCTTATTCCTCTATTACAAATAGGGAAACAGAGATGCTACCAGGTGTTTGTGGTGGTATAAATTCATTAGCAAAACTAGAAAAGCACAATCATATCCTTAAGTCCATTCCAAGAGTACGTGCTGCAAGCCATATTATTCTTCCTATTAACTTTGTGGACTTGTCTATAAATTTTTCATGACAGACATTTAAAAGCTGCAGTTTGGGTTCCTTGCAACACCCAGCATTTCTTGCACTCTTCCACTTTTACCAGCACAGGTTTCCTGTAGTCCATGCTCTTCGTGTATTTTTTGTTTCAGGGATTCTCTTCAGCTACTCAAGATGTTCCTTTCTGTAATCATAAAATAATAGAATGGCTTGGGTTGGAAGGGACCTCAATAATCATCAAGCTCCAAGCACCCTGTTGCAGGCATGACCACCAAGCGCCAATCTAATACTAGACCAGGCTGCCCAGGGCCCTATCCAACCTGGCCTTGAACACCTCCAGGGATGGGGCATCCACAACCTCTCTGGGCAGCCTGTTCCAGCATTTCACCACTCTCTCCGTAAAGAACTTCCCCCTGACATCCAACCTAAATCTTCCCTCCAACTTAAAATCATTTCCCCTTGTCTTGCCATTATCTACCCTTGTAAAGAGCTGATTCCTCTCCTATTTGTAGACTCCCTTTAGGTACTGGAAGGATTTATTGTGTTTGACCCCAGCTAATTTCTCTAGAATGGATTGGATATGCTTGCCTCCCAGACAGAACTCTGCATTTAACCCTTTCTGCTTTCTAGCATTCATCAAAAGCATCATAGTTTTGTCAATTAATTCTATTAGTACTTTTTTCTTGTTCATTACTTTTATCTTGCATGTTGCAATAATTGAAAGATGTTGCATACAAACTTCACAGCAGTAGCTTTTATAAGACTTTACATCATCAAGACATTTAATTAATAAGAACTCAGCGAATGTAGATTACACTGCAGTGGATGTGTTAATGAGGTAAAAAATAGCACAGTTGTGTACTGTTTTGTCCAGAGAGGAAGGTCAGTGTTTGTCTACCTCCACTACTGGTGCTGGTCAGCACACAGCTCAGAAGCTGTAAGGTTCAAAGTCCAAGAATGAGGATATAGTAGAATTATTCATGTAAGAGAGAAGTTGTGCAAAGCTGGATGCAGTGTGGTGTAGTTCACTTAAATATCTTGCCCTCGTGTAGTGGAAAGATTGGGTTGTATATGTAGGTTGCTCCTATTTGTTTCCACAGAAAATACAACACAAGCAAAGAGAACAAAAAGGCTCTGATAGAGCAAATTTCGAGCTACAAAGCACTATTTTTCAATATAGTTACCACCATTAGCAAAGCATTTTCACCAGTCTTGAGTATTTGTCCAGGTTCCAGGAAATCCAGAAGGTTCATCCCTTTCCTGTCCCAAAAATTACTTTATGAGGGCTGCATCCTGAACTTTTTGTTTGATGGGGAATTCATGTGACCACTCCATGGACTGCTGTTTTGATTCTGGCTGGTGGTGGTGACACCGTGACTCATTATTGGTGATCCAGGAAACTGTCACCTTCAGCCTCATATTGGTTCAATAGATCCTGACAAACTTGAATAAGCTATTCTGTCTTTTCCTGTGTGAGTATTTGTTGGACCCATGTGGTGGAAACTTTGCAGTATTCCAAAGGTGCCACCATAGTTTCCTATTCATCAAAGCCAATATTCATCTCTGTACACACTTCTCTGATTGTAATCCCCAATTTAAGTGGATTAACTGATCGAGATGGTCTTCATTTCATGATGTGACAGCAGTTCATGGCTGTTCAGAACATGAATTGTCTTTCATGTTGCTGTCACCACTGCTGAAATGTACAACTCCACTTTCCTAATATCTACTGTTGGTTCTCCATAAACGATGGGCAAATGTAAATTATTCCTCATGGAGAAATTCAATTACATACTTTTTTGTCAGCTGTCATTTTGTCAGACTGCCCCTCTAACAGAATATTGGTGGGAAGATTAAATCTCTATTACCATACACCCAGCATTTGCCTCTGACTTTGTGGGCCAACATAATAGAGTAGGAGGCATTACTTTTGGAGCCCTTATATATAACCTGGGAGTAAAAAAACAGTTTCCATTTACTTGGTATATAAGTGTGTAAAAATTTCAACATAAATAATAATTGTCTAATTACATGTCTACGTGCATTTTTGCTGGCAGAAAGAATATTCTAACGCTCTTTTTTTGCCCTTTGAAGTACAAGTCATTTTCAACCCAAAAACCTATGGTCCTGTCTAATACAGCTCCCACTCAAGTCAGTAAGGCTAAACTGTGGCTTATGTCTCGTCCGCTATTGTCCAGCAATCTTCTCAGTTCAGAATGCTGTGTGTATTCATACATACCTACTGGCTTGAGTTAGCCAGACAGTATAAACTATCCCCAGTATGAGACATGCCAATACAGGATTAATAGATGAAATCAACATTTTGAGCATGAAAATTCATGTTCCAAAATTGTACTTGCGTTTTTTAAATAAAATTATTTTTAATTATTTTAAAAATCATTTTCAGCCACAGATTCCATATTCAAGGACACAAGGAGAACACAGAAATGTGTTCTCTCATACTTTAATTTATCTGATATTCATATTAAGTAAAACATTTCACAAGAAATAAGTCAAATTTTACATAAGGGAATTCTGGTATTAATTTGAGCTATTCCTATCAATTATATGCTCTGTTTACAGAAAATTCTTTTACAGTTTTGGTTCTCAGCTTAGTACCTCTTAAATGTTATATGCACTACCCTAATGCAAATAAAGCTACACATTCTGTATAACCAAATAGTAATAGTTTTCCAGTAAATTTCAACAAAATCTCAGTATTTGACATCACTGAAATGCAGTAATATCCTGTACTATCCTCCAATTCCATTCCTCTTTGGTACTTAAATTGAAAAAAACCACTCATTTATGTCCGTTCTTATAGATCCTTCCAAAATGAGTAAATTCTATAGAGAAAGAATTACGTCAGATCTGTGTTCAGCAAACCTAATTAGACAAATATTATTTGGTTTCCTCTAATGAAGCTGTGATAGTATATATTAGAAGGCAGCATATGAATGATTTTGGTTTGGGTGGTTTTGATTACTGGTAATTTAACTTGAGTTCAAGTATGTTTGAACTTTCAAATAGCAAGGAAAATGCCAACATTTAGAAAGGAAGCTGCGGTTGTTTCAGTGCCCAAGTTCTGCATATTTATATAAAGAACAAATAGAATATTTTCAAAATTGAAGTGGGAAAACAGTTCCTGCTAAAGGAAGGCATGGAATTCACAATGATCTAGAATTAATTTTCCCACATTTTATACACAGAAACACTTTGGTTCATTTGAGTGAACCACTGGAGAAAGGCAGACTAAATTTCAGAAATCAATCACTGAAAAATTTAAAGGCAGACCATGAGTAATCTCTCTGCTATTACATTATATGTTATAAAAAAAGGCAAAAGGCAATGTTTTTGAAAAATATGCAGTAAAATGGTGATATTTTCTGCTACTTATTTAAGCAACCTGTGAAGGCTGTTACTGTAAAATAATATGTTTTAAGATGTAAAAATTATGGTAGAAGAAAATAACCACAACACCTTACTCAATATTAAAAACTAAAAAACAAAACAAACAAAAACACTAATCCACTAACACAGATTTAGTGTCTGTAATTTCAAAATTACCATATATTTTGCACTTCATTTTTTAATTGATCTAACTTTAGTAAAAGATTCTGATGTTTGGTAGATTATTTCAAATGTGTGAATACTTTTGAAAATAAAAGCAGAAGTTCATTCAAACTATATTAACTTTCTGAATTTGATTATTTTTGGCTACTCAATCATAATAGATGTTATCTATCTATCTATTATGTCTGCATATGTTTATATAAATACCTAAACAAAAAGGAAATCTGTGTTAGCTCTTAGTGACTGTGAAAACTTTTCAAACTGAAAAACTGAAAAACTCAAAAAGTGTGCAACAACCATGAGGTCAAGTCAGGAACACTATCATATGCTTACCTTAGGCATTTTGAGTTTGTGTATAGACTAAATAATTCTTGCAGCCTGTCTATCCCAGGGCAAGAAGAAAAAAATCTAGAAATATTTTTCTGTATATTTGAGACAATATTTTAATTGGCAGAAAAGGAATAATTAAAATAGCATGGATTTGACTTTGTTGTTACCACCTCACTGCCATCTGACAACAGCTATATAGGCAGCTATTAGAGTCTATTGGTATCTATTGTGTTTGTGTAACTAAGTGGGGAATATCTGGCTACACTGAGCTATCAGAAACTTTGAGCCCACTGCACTTCCAAGTAATTATTAATCTAACACATTAGCTTTTAAAACTGTGGCTGCTATGCATTTGCATTGGTCCTGAGTTCTGTAGTAAAAACAGGTTAAAATAAATGGAAGTTTCAATATGTAAATTCTTCACAGGAGTTCTGTGGTAATCCTGTCCTTGAGTAAGAATTGTCTTCACTTTCTTTGATTTCCTACATGTACTTGAAATTTGGAAATAATTAAGGAAGAGACTGTGTCTCTTTTATTAGTAGTCCATTAGCTAGAGTCATTAGGCACTAGTAATAACAACAAAAGATAATTATTTCTGGCATAAAACTATTTACTCCCATACATTTGGTTGGAGATATTAAGATAGAAAGTGTTAGTGTACACTTCAGTAACTATCTTCATAACAAAAAGCAAGAGGTTACTGTCTAAGAAGTAAGGCTAACTATTCAGAAAACAGTAGAAACTGTACTCAGGTACACTCAGCTGAATTTTCAATGCTTTATGATTGCAGATTCCCATCAACCCAGCAGAAAAACATCAAAATAGATGGAAATGGGACATGCTGCAGTCTGAAGTAACTGTCTTCTTATTAGCTCCTTAATAACCCATCGGTCACCACAGCGTGCTACTGTAATGAAACAGAAATTCTTTGCTGTTGTTGTATTTGTTTTCTTAGAAGGAAATAATTTCTTCACTATGCAGTAAACGTGGTTGCCAAAAGCATTGTGTTCCTTACTTTTGTTTCAAGTTTTCTTAGAGTTAATTTAGTGCCAAAGGCATCAGACTGTCAGTACAGGAATATGAGCCCTGAAAACTGAAGCCCTCTGTTTATTCACAGAATGGTTGTATTATGTGTCTGATTTTGTTACCCTGTCATTGTCACATGCTAGAAGCAAGATCTATTAATGCAAGGGTAAGAGGTACTTTTCCCCAATAAAAATCTCTGTTGAGACTACAAGCAATCACAACTGCCATTATCTATTGTAATGATATTTTTAATTTTGCAAATGCCCAGCCATTAAAGCAGGACTGAAAAAAATGTTCTAATTTTACGTATCTGTGTTAACGATTGTCCAGAAGTGAAAATCTTGAGGGAAAGGATTTTAAAATTGCACAAAATTTTCATAATTAAGAAATTAATTTCCACTGCAAAACGGAGCAACGTAGAGTCCAATTCAAGTCTTGAGGTGACTAGACACATGGCTTTCAGAAATCACAAGGGAAGATCTACACAGAAATAAATCTTATACATCCTGTGAGGCAACTCCTATTTTGACTTCTGATGAGAAGAAATGTACCTTCCATCTCTGTGACTCAGTAGTCTTCCTGATAATATGACTCTTGAATTTACGTAAAGCAGAAGCACATTAGAGTGACTGAAGATTCTTCTTGTTAATTTGTAGTGGTCATTAAAGTGGCATAAAGCTTCTCTCATATAATTTCACTTTCCAATGACTGCAATCCATGTGTACTTTTTCTGCTAGCCAATTCAGAAGGGGGGTTGGAACTGGATGATCTTTAAATTCCTTTCCAGCCTGAGCCATTCTATGATTCTATGATCTTGCATGACATACATCCTCAAATGATACATTTTAATTCTTTGAATATAGCAGGATTCAAACATTTAAATATATATTTAGAAATTTAATCATTTATCTTAAAATCTGCCAGCTCTTCATTTGTATGAAAAAATGTTTCTGTTTTTTTATCTCACAAAGGCACTATGAAGTTAAATGCAGTAAAAACCATGAAGTGGTTAGTAATCATTGCAGTGGAGGTCAAATATCCCAGATAAATTCTTAATCGCTGATATTTGTAAGAAATAAAAATAAGCTTGTATCTACTGATCAATGAATAACAAGTAAATTGCTTTTAGTTAGTGGTTTCTAATACCAAACTTGTGTGCATTTAAAATATTTTGAAACCTCTCATTTCTGAGCTACAGGATCATAGGTACAACTGTTTTCATGCCTTAGTAAGGAGGCTCTGCTAATACAGCATTTTTGAGTCTTTGTGATTATCTTCTAAACGACAAGTCTTCCTCAGGAGCGAGGGCATTTATATATAGATGATAGATATATATAAAACATTTACTTCTAGGCAGTGTGCTACTTCTCATTACTAAATCAGAGCTTGAAAATTGACTTGCAACTGTACTGGCAGAAATAATTTCCACATATACAAAAAATGTCATTTAACAGGAGAAATTCCTACTAAGTCAAAATCTCCTCTGCTGTCCCATTTATTTTTGCTTTAGAGTAAAACTTGATGTCACCATTGCCTTTGGTTTTTTTTTTATTTTTTATTTTTTTTTATTTTTTTTTATTTTAATGCTGAAGACGGTATAGAAAAATGCATGCAGTAGTCAGAAATTTTGCTTCTAAGAAATCCAGAGACAGAAGGGCAAAGTTTGTAAAGTTTGAGAATTCACTTTCTCCTCTCCTTGTTGTCTTCTTTGTTACTTACCGTTTTCAATGAAAACCTAATATCCCTTCATTTTCAGATATGCTTCAATTGAGTCTAGGCTATTTGAGCAATGGAAGACTGATAGAAAAAGAATTTGAACCTATGTCCTCTTTTTAACACTTGGTTTGTCTAATCTTCAGCCTACCATCTACTCTTTTTTCTTACTCTTCCTAGACCCTTTGTGAAGGCCCTGATTTGTTTCTAAGGCAGAACAAGAAAAATAACTGAAATATTTTAAAATTCAATGAGACGGAAACAGTGTTTATGACCAGCTTTAACACTGATTCATTCACAGCAATAAAATCAGAGGGGTTTGGTTTTTATTCAGTACTCTTCACAATATTGTCACAATGTTATCCTCACACAGTCCTTGAAAATAAACAGTACTTTGTGTAGCCATTTGTAATAAGTTATTTTGATGTGTTAAATCAAGTTTATTGTTCATTAAGGAAGAGAAATGCTAATTTTGAAGTCTATCTTCTCTGGAGCAGTAGTGTCTAGGAAACACCTGCAGAGCACTTCAAAAATTATTTTATAATATGCGCAAGTTCTGTTCTGAACTTAGGTAAGATTTTACCTTTGGCATTATTTACTGAATAAAGTTCCACATTGCTCCACATTCATTATATCTCATTTGAACTCACAATTATCTAAAAGACCTGTAAATTTCTTGCACAAAAGTATGTCTACATTTTAAACTTTCATAAATTTATCTTTAGTTATAAAGCAGAAAATGAAGCACGGTTCCAGTTTGAAATAAATAGACTATTGTTAGTTTTTAAAAATCCATTTATCCTTTGATATTATTCCTATTTATCTTGACTCATTATTTATTTATTTATTTATTTTCGTTTCTGTACATCCTCCTCATAATCCTACTGGAATTCCACAGCTATTGCCTTTACATCCACTGCATACTTGCAGAATTCCAAAAGGTTTATTTTCTACCATTTAATGTAGCAAAAAGAAATCTTCCCTGAATACAAAACATATCTGTTTTGATTATGCAAACTGTTGTGTGCAATTTTGCATCTTCTTTCTATATCATCATGTCCATTGAATCCATTTTAAAGGAAATCATTTTCTAGACTAAAATGTTATCCTAAGAGCAGCTCCACTTTTGCTGGCATGATTATGATTAGGAAATGTAGATCACTGCATGTGAATACATTACGAAAGAATTTTTCTGATCTAAACTCTACAAGAGAACAAAATATACCACAAATAAATAATCAAGCAGCTAAGTTTAAAAATAAGTCATATATTGCAAAGTTTAAAAAAAACATAGCAGTTTGATCTGATAAATAACATATCTAATTTACAGCAGAAAGAATCCAACAACATCATTTTTTAATTGGCTAGAAGAAGTGCTAAGGTGACAGGACTGAGAACAGGTAAATCATCTAGGAATAGAAATGCTCTAAGACAGAAAGCCAGCTGGTGTAGTGCTTCCTTTGTGTCAGTGTTCCATGTTGCATTCTGTAATAGGGACTGTTCAGACAGTCTGTTGCACAGCTGTTCTTCCTTAGAAACAAACAGTCAGGTCCGTTAGTGGTATCACTCTGCAGGTATTATAATGACAGTAGGGTGTTTTTGGTTTTGATTTGGTTTCCAATTTTCTTTGAAAGCAGTATTAATTTCATTGAGGTGAAGCTGAATCGTGGGGATATGAATAGAAGTTGCTTTATGTTGCCCTCCACACTGGATTAAGTACATTTAATGTAGCTGTAAAGGGAAACTGTTGAAGGCCATGTATTTTATGATACATATTTTTATGTCGCTATTATTTTGGTGAATAGAAGGCATGGGAAGATATTATTTTGTTGATAGCTGTTATTAATATTAGACATAATTCATAAAACACCTGCATCTTCATGACTTTATTTAGGGAATTTGATTTTTCAAGGCAAAAATTTGGTTTCTGTTCCACTTACTGCTGCAGTGGTTCATGGAGACAGAGAATTCCCAGAAGACACAGGTTACTATAATGCATTGCAGACTATTCAGTATACCTAGAAAAAGAAAACAGCTGGAATAAATCTCTGACTCCTCCCACGTGAAGAAATGGTCTGGATCATGGACTGCCAGCTACTATGGCAAGTTTAGACAAGTAGTCCAAACCGTTTTCAAGAAAATTGGCAATGTTCTATATTCCGAACACAGTAATTTTCCTCCAAAGCATAGAATCAAACCATAAAGAATCGTAAATATTTTTAAAGTCATAACTGAACTATGTTACACCACTAATTAGCTGATTATTTTAAAAACAAACACAAAATTAATTATGTCTGCTAGTGAGAGATATTTCCCCCTCCCTCCACAGTCCTCATAGAAGAAATGTGGAGAAACAAATTTAACAGTGTTAAATAATAATGTTCCAGGACTAGGCTGCCCCTGAAGTAGTCCCAACTGTGTGTAAAATAATGTTTAAATTTTTGGGGTCTGTACCAAGGATGAAACAGGAATGCATGGAGCTGAAATGCAAAGTGAGAGGAGTGATAATAGGTTTAAAATGCTCTGGAAGTAGAAATGGTTGAGATGTTAGATGTAGAGCTGAAAGGAGTTTTGCTGTTTATTGTCAGGTTTTGTTTTTTTGTTGGTTTTTTTTTTAATTTTTTTGTTTTTGTTTTTTGGCTTTTCTGTCACTATAGTAGGTTGAGTAACTTCACTGTGTTCCTTCTCCATTACTGACTCTGGACAAAGAAAGCTACTGAAGATACTACGTGACCTTGACGCCAGACCCAGGCTTATGTCTAAGGCACTGCTGAGAGGAGGACACTGCTCTCTTGTAGTTAGCAAGAACAAACATGCAGGTGCCACAGTCTAGTCCAGCTATACTGGAAGCATTGTGACAAAAAAGAAGCCGAACCATGATCAACTGTGCATACTGTTTGTTATCCAACACATGTGCACATCTTGTTGACTATCATTTTTGGGTGTTAGAATTTATACCACAATACAGACTGTTGCCTGGATCCAAATTCTGGGACTTGGTACTGTGCAGGCAGGTGACAATTTCCAAAGAGAAATATTAGATCCAGTATATTCCAGTAAAGGAATCGTAGAATCTCATAACCGCTTGCACTGGAAGGAAACTTAAAGATCATCTAGTTCCAAACCTCTGCTGTGGGATGTGACTACAAATCTTTCTTAGTTCCTACTATGAGGTGATATGTGTTCCTATTGACAGTTTCTCTAAGCGACAACGGGTAGCTCCAAAGCACCTCGGAATTTAGATCTAACCACAGTGAATGTTGTGACTGAAAAACTCAAAATATAACTTTCAGTTATTATTATACCAAATTTCTCCACAAACATTTTAATTGAAACCAGATTGATATTGAGAAAAAGTTGGAGGCTTTGAAAAATCATTTCCATGATCAAAATAAACAGCTGTTAGGTATGCCAACATAGAAAGAAGCTCCTTATTCTAGTGCATTTATTATGATAAAATTTTTGGCAGAAACAGGACAACAAGGATACGATATCTCACATGGTGACAGTGCTAAATTGTCATTAGCCAGATAGGAGAAATCATTACTGTTACTTTTCGAAGTGAGAAATTAGGGATTTAATCCAAAAGCAACTGAAGCCCAAAAAAAGACTAATATGATTGGTACATAAGAAAGGAACATAGATACAAAGTGCCAGAGTGAAACTTATTTGCAGATTCAGTAAGAAGGTATAACATTATGGAAGTTTTGGAGGGTCATTAGGGAGAAGGCTCTTTTTTCTTTTTGTCCTAAGAAGCATTCTTTTAAGAAGAAAGAGTTGCAAGATTAATAGAATTATTCTTCTTTCCCAAGATGACTACAAAAGTACATACCGTTGTTTTAAGACACTGAACTGATCACCAAGCAAGTCAAAGGAGAGAATTAAAAATGCGCATCAGTGATGGGATGCTGGTATATAAGAGGATGTTTATCTCAAGGAATTCCCGTTACTTAAATTTATTTTAGTTTAGACATTATGTGCCTATGGATTTTCTAGAGAAGTTTATAAGATAATGAGTGTGTCCATTATCTTACATGGCATCATACTGTGAAAGTCTCTTTAAGAAATACTGCTTTCCCTGCAGCCCTGCTAATTTAGTTTGATATATATTTTATTTAACATTGTTTTTTGCTGTTGCTTGTACATCTTTTAAATAAGATTAGGGTTCAGCAATTCCACACATAACCAGAAAAACTATTGCTTTCTTCTCCATTTTTTCCTTTTCATACATGCTTTTTATAGCAATTACCAGCCGAACTAGACTGATTTGAGTATTATATGAAGTGCTTTTATTGGCCTTTTGATCTTGACCAAAATAATAGAATATATAAGGAACTAAAACTTTTGTGTTTATTGAGTTGGCTTCACAATTGACTGGAGATGGATAAAGACTATTACTCTTCTCTCTCGATACTTCAGGAATATTTTTTCAATGTTTATCAAAACTTAAATATTTATGAAGATAATTTTAATAGATGCTGTCCTTTTTCATTTTTTATGTATTTGATTTATCATCAGTAAAGCCAAATAGACAGTAAAAATCTATTAAAAATATAGTCATCTTATAGGTGATTTAATTAGTGCATGTATGTAGAAAATGTAATCTGTGGTAATTACCTATAATTATGTTTTCCCTGTAACTTAAAATAACTTGTCTTTTTCAGTAGGGAACAACCCTCTTTTTCATTTTCCACTGCCTTGCATAGCATTCTACTGCACAGCATATCAAGAAAGAATTCACTAGAATTTGAACTAGAAGAAAACCCAAAGAATTCACAGTTGTTTATAGTTACTCAGGTACAGAAACAATGAAGAAGGTATAAATACGGAGGTCTAGAGGAGTATTTTCTATTGAGAAGATTATGTGTATACTCTCATGTTCATCCGAGATAACCAGAAAAATTCAATTTGAATTTGGTCCAGTAATATGAGATATTTCTTTTCTTTCATATAACATCCGAATTCTCTTTCCTGAGGTGCAGTGAGCATCCTGAATATGAGCACATACCAACAGTGGATTTTTTAAGGGCTTTTAAGAGTGAAGTAAAAACTTTTGAGGAACTTTGCCAATTAAAAAAAGACTAAAATAATGCCAAGAACATTTAACAGAGTTCAACTGATACATAAAACACATATTACAATAAATGTAGTTTCTAAACAAATTTAGTTAATATTTTGTTTCCCAGTTGTAGACAAATATTTTGGGTTTGGTTACATTTCTGAAAATTCATGGTTTTCTTTTAAAAGCTTGTCTAGAGTGAAAAAGTATTTTCTCCTTGAACTAAGCTGTCTGACTGATTTGAAGAAACATTATGCTCTAATGGTCATCTTCATTCTTGATGCTTAATACGAGGAGAAGTTGTGCATGTTGGTCTAGCGATACAGTACACAGTTATGGAAGGAGAACCCATGGGTTCCATGGTTTTCACTGCACCTCTTTTCCCATAGGTACACATCTCTTCTCTGACTCTCAGGACAGTGACCAAGACAGCACACCACCAGTGCCACACACTTCTCTCTTTCATGAAACTATCTCATGACACCATCACTCAAACTAAGGCTTCCTTTCTTTCCACCACTTCCCTTTTTGCTGCATGGAAGTAAAACTGAGAATCCCATAAAATTTTTACTGAAGAATTTGTAACTTTTCCAATTAAGAGCCCTAAGGGAGAAAACATTAGCATACACCTTTCCAATAAGAGATTCAATGAAATGCAGCCTAAAATGTGTTTCAGTGGTGCTTATTATTTGGGATGGTACTTTTATAATATGAAGTAGCAGAATATTTTATCTTTTATTTCTTTTATTTTAATATTAATTAATTTATTTTAATATTTATTAATAATTTAATAACTATTTTTATTTTAATATTAATTAATATTTCTTTTATTTTAATATTTTGTGTACACAATAGATCTTATCTGTATGTTTGCAAAAAACGTGTTATATTCTAGCAGTTGTCCTTTAAGTAAAACAGGAATGTGATTCTGGAAGATGTAAGAGTTTTAAAATATTGGAATAATAGTCATGACATCCTGAGATGTCCAGCACCTCAGTTCAGTAAGAGCTAGAAACTTTGTTTCCAGTTTGATTTAATCCACAGCTAGTATATGTCTGCTTGCTCTTTGTCAGCAAGTCTTAAGTTCATTCTTCCTTCTGATATCTAATGGAAGAATCTATACATAGTAATTATCTTCCCTCTTTCAATCTTCTAGAACAGACAAAACAACAAGATCTTTCATCACTATTTAGGTAAGACAGGTTTATCCATAATCTGTTCATTTTACTAGGCTTTCCTTTCTCCTTTTCGGTTAAAATTTGGTATTTCTGAATGTTAGTGTCCAGAAAGATAAATGTATTTCACGTGAGCTTACATATATACATGTAGATTGTTTCATACTAATATTATTATACATATTATACTGTGGGTGTATATACATAATATACACTTATATTATTAAACGTATAAGTTACTGGAAATGAGCTCAAACTCATATCCTAGGTTGTCTAACAGCAACTTGAATATCATACTAACAACTCTTCCTCTCCTTGCTTAATTTAAGCATTAGATGTAAGAAGACCAGAGAAATCTTAATTTACACTGCAATTCTTTTGAGATATTTGGAGGCATACTTTTTCTCTTATTCTATGAATATCCATAAGTCTAGTTGTGTTCTATTTCATATTTTTTTCTAAAAGATCAGTTCAGCTCTCTGTAAAAATTCAATATTGTGCAGCTCACGTTTAATTGCACATAACAATAAATCATACACCTTTATCATACCACTCATTCCTACTCGTTGAATACATAACTGTCAAGAAACAGCTATGCCGTCATATTTCAGTAAAACGATCTGATTTTATTGTGGCTTTCACTCATTCCCAGATTTCCTCCCTTCCTTGAAAGGAGACAAGCCTGGGCGATGCCAGATTAAGATGAAATATCACCACCGCAACGTATTAATTTTTCTTTGAAGATCTTAAAATAGCTTTCTTATGCTTTTGCTGGAATATTTTCCATCTCGCTTGAAGGGAAAAAAAAATGGATATGAAAATCATCATCATGACTTGAAGCTGAGTGGTGTATCCTAAAAATGCGGGTTGCAAATTTAACTGCAGTGGCACAGACACTTTGCAGAAATAAACAAATATATACTGTTATACTGGGGAAAACTTGTCCTTTTTGAAGGCTGCACCCTTTACACACAAGTAAAAAGCTGAATGTAAATCAGTAGTATTTTCCAGGAATATTTATGAGGGACATGCAAATGAGGTAAAAAGGCAACATCTCTTAAGCGAATCAGAGCATCATGGGCCTGTTTTCTGAATCAGATATTTTTTACTTTTAGAATTTTTTTTCTTGCCCTTGTGAAATACTTTATGAAAAACTTCAAAGTGACATTGAATTATAAAATAAAATAAGAACAAATGATTAAAAACTGTTTGTATTAGCCCAGTACTTTCATTATCAGTGAAGATTTATGATTTTTCTGCTATTTTACCATGGGAAAATACTTCCCTTTTAATAGCTAGTTCGCATTTGTTTCAGCAATTTTCTGTGTTCTGCCCATGTTTCTCCATCCGGAATCATTCACTTCCTTGGTAAAATAACCAGTCTTAGACTTAATCCAGAAATATTTTCATATTATGCTAGTTATTTTAGTAAGTCAGGGAGGGGTCTTTTAAGTAGATAAACATGAAGAAAGAAACAAAAAGCTGGAGGCAGCTTACTCTTCTTCTTTTTTAACCATGAGCATACTGTATCTTACTGTGATGTCTCTTGTGACATTCATGGCCTAACTGTATACTTCTCAACATCTTCCAGAAGAGACAAGGGACCTCTTTTGTGTAATCTAGTGAAGCTCTGCTCTGACAGCCTCAATGGGGCTAGCTCTTCACCTGCCTTGTGTAGTTGAAATGGATGGGCTGAGAAGTTAATGTACTCCAGCCTCCCAGTTTAAGTATTTGACATGACTGCTTCTTGTAGAATGCTTTAAATCACAGTTAACCTGGAGGTCAAATGCAAATACAGGCAACCAAAACAGACAAAGCAAGTCAAATGTTTATGGAAGGGATGAAGAGACAGAAAGAAGAGCCATATCTCTTCTGACTGGACTAAGAATAAATGACGTGTCTTGCTGCCCCTCTCTTTTGCTCTCTTTCCTGCATTCAGATGGTTTTACATTTTTCCTGAAAATGTGGCATTCAAGGCCATGAAGAGAGAAACGTATCTGCAAGAAAGCTACTACCTGAAAATTCCATCAGAGAACGCTTTCAGGAGCACTCTCAGAGAGTCATCTTCACAGGTACATTCACGTTCCTGACCTTAGTTCCAACATGATATGATGTTTAACTGCTCACCATCACTAAAAGTGGCAGAAAGAGGGAGAGAAGGATGAGAGCAAAGGAAACTGTGGCTTTTTTCTTTTGGCAGAAATGATCTGTTGTATCAAGGTAACCGCCCTGGAGATGGTAATCTTGTCTCTTACCACCCTGAGATAATCACATTTGGGAAACATGTATTTGGTTTTACAGTTCATCTACTTTTGAAACCCTACTGTTTTAGGCAGGATTTAAAACCAAGAGTTTTAAATTTTTATGAAGTATCACAATTATAACATTGAATTATTCGGTAAAATGTAATATTTGATAAAAGAGTCAAAGCAGATAAGAAAAAACATTAGCAAGTGTTGGGTGTAAGGGATTTTATGTGCCGTTCAACCTCACACTGAACTTAGGCACATCACACTTTGTATAGTACAGACTTTCCTAAAAGATCTAAAATTTTAACCTATAGACAGAAGCACTTATTTACCACAAGAATTTGCTAGGCTAGATTCAGATATTGTATTTGTGGAAGCAAGAATAAATGCAATGATGAAATTCATGAATGTGGATATCCCCCATAAATACGAAAGCCATTAGAATGCTATATTAATATGAGACCCAATCGTCTACTACAGTAATGATCCTCCCTTACCAGCACTGAGTTCTCCTCCTCCCCCTGACTGTCCAGTGTCTCTTGCCTTCCCCTTTTTCCTATAAATAATGTCCTCCCACCTACCCATATGGCCAGCCAAGAGATACAGTTTTCATCAGCTGCTTACAGCTGAGAGGTTGGTTAAAAGCCCAGCCAGGATGCACACCCTGCTTTTTTATAACAGTACACACTGCTGCTAAATAGCTGGCGTGCTAGAGAAATTGCTCTGCAGGCCGCATGAAGTCTCTGAGCCGTATGTTATGCATGTCTGTTCTCCAACTCATTTTTGTTTATTTTTCTGCATGTCAGTGGAACTGTGGATGTGGAACGGTGATCTGTTTTCTTGCAGAAAAATATCAATAGATGTGAAAGGCAGAGTAAAATCATTATTGTATGGATGCATTATCATTTATTTTTAATATGATGTTTAATACAGAGTAGTCATCTCAGACTGATCAACAGATACGTACATCTGTATTATGATTTAGGATTGATGCTAGAATTTAACAATAATAACAAAACTTGTCAGAAACTTTAATGATGACTAACCTGACAAGAAGAAACACTCGAAGCTCAGTTCTGCTTGTTAAAAACAATGACTGAAAAAAGTCCATACTTCCAGTATATGTATAGTGCTACTAAATCTAAGAACTTAGCACGTATTTGGCTTTCATTATTCTTTTCTTTCCCCAGACCATGCCTTCCCCAGCTTTGAATAAACAAGGAATAAAAAAGAAGTTATTATTACAGTATAGCAGCTCCCATTGAGCATTTAGCTTTAGTCCTGAAGGAAAATAGAGACTTCCTATCACTGGAACTCAGATCTTGGTGTTCTAGAATTTCTAAGCCTCAAACAAATGCTCAGCATTAGCTGTGAGGTATCAATCATGAGTTGTTAGTTCTGTTGTAGGAGTTCAAGCAGTCCAATCTGTTTCAGTAAAAATTATTATTCCAGTGAGGAGAAAGGCATAGTAGGATAAAGTAATAGTAACTGGGACAGCAAGTGACAGAACAGTATGGATGAGTACTATGCCTTTTAAGAAAACAGTGTAGAGCCAGAGGACTTTCTGACCATCTCAGACTGTTGAATGAGACATATTGAAGCTTAACATATTGATAAATAAAAGCTTTTTTTTTTCTAGCTAGTTGGAAATAGAAAGTATTCCCATCATTTAGTGTGTGGTAGCTCATCGTTGACAAGATAGCCATGAGCTCTTATGACCTGAATTGCTCAATTGTGTGTATCACAGTCATGCTTCTAAGCAGTATAATTTAACACTGTACAAAATGGCTTCTTTATATCCTCCATTATTTCTAGTAAAACCATGATTTAACTAAAGTTGAGGCAACTAGTACAAGGACAATTTTATAATTACACAGATGTAGCAATATAGGTTGCATAAATATGATGCAATGGGAAAGGAAACAGTAGTAAAATAGGAAAAAAAGTAGTGTAGAAAAAACTCAAATTATAATTTCAGAAGATTCTTTCTCCTTATCTATGTAGGTCATTCTGAAAGTAATGCCTCCTACTTATCCTATGGAAACTACAATAGCTACAAAGAGCACAACAACATTTTTTGACAGAGCAAATCCTCGGTTCAACTTAGTCATCACCATTAGCTATGAATATTCACTAGTGATGAACAAGAGCCTGCATGCCATACTCATAAAAATCTGTATGACTGTTTGGAATGTGACTTGTCTTCCACGTTGTTGCTGCTGCTGCAACACACCACCCACAGCCTCACTGTGCTCATATCTGCTGTTCGGTCTCCATAAATGTTCAGCAAGTGTGTATGAATGTCAGTAGTTGCAATTTATTCTGCATAGAGGAATTCAGTGGCACACCTTTCTTCACATGCAATTCAATTTTTTATCAGGTTATCCCTCTGCTGCCATCTGTCACACAGCAACAAAATGTCACAGAACATTGGTGGGAAGGCTCGACCTCTAGGGCCATATCACTACCATCAGCCTCTGATGTTATGAGCCAATGTGGTGAAAAACCAAAACATTACTTTCAGAGCATCCTTTGTGTGAGTATGTCTAAAAAACCACGCATTTGTTAGTTCGCAAAGAATGTATTGTAGGATTGTAACAGCGCTAACAAGTTGATCACCTTGGTCAAGTGTTTTCCTTATTATAAGCAATAAGAAAAGTTTTCTTCTCACTTTACAACAAATAAACCATGATTTTATTATAAAGTCACAACAGAGTAAAGTAAATTAAATATGGTCTAAGAAATCTTGAGTACAGAAAGATTAAAAGATACCTTATCAACAAGATAAGGTAGGCATTAAAACTTTGTTCTTGTTACCTACTCTATAATAACTATACACATTTGTATGCGTTTGGTGTGGTACAATGCAGCATAAGCATGTTGCAGGCAGTTCTGCAGAGGATTCTTAAAGGATAGGAGGCAGCAGATACAGTTCTGGATCACCTAAGATAGGAGTCACAACCTGGTACATTAAAGAAAGAAGGAATAGCGCTTACCCTTTTATGAGGATTTAGGGCCCACCAAACATGGAAAAAGAAATAATCTTATTGCTGCCAGCCTTTAAGTGAAGTTGGGGAGTGGTCCACTCCTTTCAGTCACACAGGTGAATTGCTTCCACCTGTGCTCCCTACGTCCCTTTACCAGGAGCTCAATCACTGGTTCAGACTGTGACTTAACTGTTCCTATACAAATGGGAAGTGAGTTCGGAGGGTAACTCGTTCATCTGCATGCACCTTTAACACCTCACAAATTGTCCAAATGAGGGATGCATACAAATAAGACAAAATAATTATGTGAAAACAATTCCTGTCACATCTGTAGCCGACTATAGAAAACTTACTGCCAGGAACATGAACTAGCATCCATTTTAAGTAAGACTTGTCCACAGAGATGTATATTTTCAGTAAGTGAACTTCATCTACATTTCATGTTCTAAAATACACTGTGTACTGTGTGAATTTTTATTTTGTGTTTCTCACTAACAGTTTTCACCCAACTTTCACAAATTCCAGACTTCTTAAATACAAAAGAGCATTTATAATTGTATCCTAAATCTCATGCACTGATAAAATTATAACTATCATGATTGATGAATGAAGAAAAAACCCTTTTCTTATAAAAATGTAATGTGGACAAAGAATCACTCGAGCCTGTGTAGAAGGAGAAATTATTCTAAACTGTAAGTAAGCATCAGAACCATAATATTCTCATTATTTTTTTGTTGTTGTGTTTTGCAATATGCTTTTAATGATTTCCAATTTTTGTATAAAATAAATCCACATTATATCTTGGGACCGTCTTATGGTCCTGAATGTACACATTGCATATTGTTTGGTAATTAGACTCTGCTTTGACTTTCTACTATTACTCTTTTACTCACATATCTTCTCCTACTATTATTAAACTGACTGGTTGAACTTAGACTCAAATCAAGTTGCAGATTCTTTAACCTAGTAGTGTTTATGATAGAGCAATGAAATGTCATTCTGCCTCAAACAGTGGGTAAGATATATATACTAAATATCACCAAGTAATTCTTATCAGGAGGATTCACATGAAATAGTCTAGAAAGTGTAAAGTCAAATGCACATAGCCAAAAGAGGGATGATGTCATGAAATTATCTTTGTTCCATTGTGATCTGTTGTTATGGATTTTCCCACTCATTGTTGAAAAGCTTTCAATTCACTCTTCACCTGAGTAATTCATAACAAACTGATGAAGAACAGATCTGTCCTTATTTAATCTGAGCTGCTAAGTGACTTAAGCATATTGCATAAGTGTAATATATAGATATTTAAATGGATTGAAAATTATGACAAGAGTTTCTACAATTGAGAACCTTTCAAGCTCTGTATACTTAATCTGAATGAAGATCGGTAGAAGGTGTAGAAAGTTCAAACCTTTGCAAAAAAAATCTTTAAATAATCATAGAAAATTGATTTCAAACTGAATCTGTAAAACACTTTACTGAACTTTAGTCATATCAAATAGAATGCATATTTCCTCAAATTGTCCATTTTCTTTGAACACTCATGCTGAGATCTGCATAGCTAATTTACATCTATTTATACAGCTCATCCAAATGATTTTCTGTGTCTTTTCCAACTGTACGTATTTATTAGAAGAGTTACTTACAATTAACAAAAGTTAATTACAATTGCATTTATTTTAAAGACAGGGAAGCTACCAAGTTAAAGGAAAAAGTAATAGCAGTGACATTTGTATGAAGGATATTTACAAAACTACTAGTTCCTACTTCTAAATGCAAAGTCTATTTTTATGAACTTTCTCCAAAATGGACAGGAAGGCTACAACTATTGATAATGGTGATTGCCCAATTTGAGAATTGTTTTCCAGAATTAATGTTATGTTTGACAGTCTTACTTAAAAACAGTTAGTTACAAATCAAGGACAGGATAGTGAAGTTAACCAACCCCATACTGCTTTCAGTAGCTGCAAACCCATTAGCATTCATGCAGGAGCTTCCGCTGACATTATTTTCTAGGTTATGAATATTAAAATGATCCAGGATAAACCATGAAAATAATAGATTTTTTTTCGCTTACCTGCTTTGTCAACCAAACTCATTTTGATATAAATTAGGAAATGGTAGCACAAATAGTTTAACCAGTGGATCTGGCAAGGCAGCGTTCTTTGGCAAGAGGATGGCAACAAACATTTAGAGGTTGGCTGAAGTAGGTAATCTCTTCAGCTGGTCCTTTGGGAACAGTAATGCAGAAACAATTACACAAAAATCCCAACTGTATCTTCCTTTGAAGGGCATAATTTGTTTTTGTCCAATAGTCTTCAGCCCCCTCATTTATTACCAGAAATAATGTGGTGGTTTCCTATATCTAATTTAAATGTAGGTAAAAGAAAGAACTACATATGCTAAGTAAATTGACCTCACAGAATATGTCACATTAGATCCATTTGTATTAAGATAATATATTTGTAAATTATAACGAAACAATCTTTTAGTTTACAGACTGAATTTTTGCTAAAGTTTGTTACAGAATGCTAAAGTTTGAAACTGAATGCTTTCAAAACTCAAAAATATTTGATCTACTGAGATATTATGGGAGAGCTCTTGGAGCTGTCATAGGCAAACAGAAGACAAACAGAAAGAGAAATGCTTTACCAATACTTTGTTGAATAGTCATTTTGGAATCTGGTGACAAAAATAAACCAAAACAAAAAAGAAAACAGTCTATCTTTCTAATGCTTAAGATTTAACTAGTCTGAATACTGCAACTTAGTAAATGGTGCAGCAATAAGCTCACTGATAGCAAACTTGTTCTAAAAGAGAAAATCTCAGCAGTTTATAATTTAGTAACCTAGTTGTTTGCCATTTATTACTGTTACTGTCATTATATCTAGCTGCTTTACAAATTAGGATAATGTGATCTTTATGTCTTGATCATCTACAAAGAAAATTTGTGGGTAAAATAATTTTGCCTTAAAATATTTTTTCTTGGGATCAAAGTTCAGGAAGATTGAAGGGGAGTTTTGCCTTGGATTCTTAAATAGCATTTCAGTGTACAATTTTTTAATTAATATGTCAGTGTAAAAGTATATTAATTATTATTATACATTTTTATAAAATTGTTGAATTTTTCAGAAAGTATGGATAAGTTATTCAGAAAATCTGTAAAAGAAATTCTACTTAGCAAAGTTATGATACTGCTTTAAGTATTCAGTCCCACACTTGCAAGAGCATTACTTTTTTCTATCACATATTCAAGAATATTTTCATAATTATATCAATCACAAAGAAGATTTGAGCCATGAGTTTACTCAACATACTTCTGTATACATTTTTACCGAATGTTTTGACTTTATTTCTTCTGGAGAAATTTCATAACACTTTTAACTATTCTTTTATTATATAAATTTCAATCTATTTCTAATTAATATGAGCAATCAGAGGACCACACTCTCTTCTCACTGTGGTGAGTAGCCTTTGCTAGTAATTGGTCGCCTTAAACAAGGTGAGGTCATGAAACTTATTTATCTAACATGAATTCTACTCCTATGTAAGAGGGAAAAAGGATGGTTTTTTTTGCCCCCAGGGTATTAGTCATGGTCCATAAGTTCGTGGGAAAAATGTAGGAAGTCTCAAAAGTTTGTTCCTATTATTTGAATTTTTCTTAGACTTCATTTGAATCCCAAAGTGAATTTGCTATTATTCCTTTGAAGGGTGCATAGGAGGGTACCAACAGTCTTTGAGGAGCAACACCTGCAGTTGCATTCAAAGGCATGACTTTTCCAAGCAGTTTCTGAGCTGCCTGGTATTGTCTCAGGAAGGATAAAGGCCTAGGTTTTTTACCTGACTGGCAGAAGCATTCCACCACCAATAGAACTCTAAACATTGTTTTAGAAGTAATGAGTCCTGCTGGTTTCATCCTGCAAGACCTTGAAATCCCACAGGGCAATGTGGTTAGGAATAAAACAGAAGCCTGAGGCTTTAATGAGTTTCCTATCCACAGATGCCATCAAGCTTTTATACTATTCATTTTATTTCTACAGCTTCAACAAAGGATCCCAGAGTTGTGGGCAATACTCTGACAAGCACAGTTCAGAAACTTGGCAGAAATCTAGACTTTAGACAATAAAAGATCATTGAAAGAAGTAAAATAAAATGCATAATAATAAAAAATGAACTTAAATATCGGATACTTTGCTTTTAAAAGTGAACACAGTGCAATTCATACAAGCTAAATTGCTTGGAGCATAGAATGAGGATATGAGTGTGGTTTTCTATGATGTTACTGAGGTTATGATGACAAAGAAAAGTGAAATGAATAGGGCCAGTGAGAGGTCAGTGTGCATTTTGTGAATGTTCTTCATGTAACACTAAATTGATCATTCTCAACCTCTTCACTGTATATAGGTATTAACTATTTGAAGTCTACTCTACAGTTAGAGAAAAATGAAGAATGTTAATGAAGAAGCAGTTTCTCTTTTTTCTTGTGAAATAACAAGGGTAAAAGCATCTGTGGGTACGTAGGGAGATGTAGAATATGCTTGTGTGCATTTATGAGACACTACATTTCATTTCACTTTTCCACATTTCACATCTCTCTTTTATCTCTTTGACCTCTGTAGATCTCCAGTCTGGATTGGATAGTATCATACAAGCTGTTCTTGCTTCCTCCCTAGTAAAATATGGACCATTTTAACTTCACAAGTTAAAAAACTTCTACTTCATGTACAAATATAAAAGAAATAGAGAAGCACACACACACACACACACACATATATATATATATATATACATATATATATATATATATATTTCAGTAGTTTCTTCTTGCAGCTGTCATGAATAAGTTCAAGTTTAGGATGGTCTGAATCAGTTCGTAAGCCAGAATTTAGTAACAGTAACTGCACCTCATTTTACAAAAAGAACCAGTTTTCTAAGATTTCCAAAACAACATTTTCATCTTGGGGGCTTCACTAAAAGGCTTAGATATACTGTAATCCCAACATCCATCAAGAATAATTTCTAGCTATTTTAAGTTGTACTTAAGTTGTGCTTCACTGGGATTTAGATGGAGAAACTATTGATTACATACAAAAACTAAAAATTTCTTAAATCAATAATGGCATGAACTCCTCAGGTTTACACAATGCACAGCCTTTTGACTTAGTCATGGCCAAGTATGTTGAAACAGAGAAGAGTCCACATACCTTAAACTTCCATGTATTAACTTTCTACAAATTTTGCAGGGCTCTCAGAAATACTTACACAGTCAGTATTCCCAGCTACGTATTTTGGCACTTCTCAAATCTGAACATCTCTCTTTCTGTCCTCCATTAGTGTTTACTCAAATTAGCTGTACAATGTTGAAGTTTTACTATTCAATATTGAAGGGAAACTACCCTTCCATCCTCATGCTGTCTTTGAAATTTGTTGGTTTTTTTTAGTACATCGTATGTTATTTACAATGCTGTCACAAAAATTGCATTTAGCGGTGAAAGAATTGACTTTCCAAAAGACAATATGTAATCATGTAAGTTACATACACATATATACATAATCATACACATGGTTACTGTTACCGGATCTCATTTGTACAGAACAAAATAATGAAGGATTATAGTGTTTTGCCTTTTAAATGAAACTTTTAAGCTGATCATAAGTGAAGTCAGATAGTATCTAATAGATAATGCTGTCAGTAATGAATAACTAGACATCCACTGACAGTTCCCAATATTTGTTATCTATTACAGTTTTTAAAAATAAAATTGAAATTAATTTCAGCTGACATGATAAGTACATAGACTGCAGCAACTACACATTCTTACCACCTATACCTAAATGTTTACTCCCATATTCCCCTCTGCAGGGCCCAGTTCAACAACTTTTGAAATTAATTGGCTCTTTTAAAATGACATTTTGACATTTCTCAAATCCGAACATCCCTGTTAGCATTTGACTAACAATGAGCAAATCATGCTTATTGATTGTACCATTCAGTTTTATACCAAAGTCTTAAATTAGATTCCAGTCCTGTAACTGAATCTACAGCAGCATATTGTCTTCTCAGCAGTCCAGTCCCTTCGAGTTTGGTATAGACTCTGGTTTGGTATAGAAACCTAGAGCAGAAAATTTGTTTTTGACAGTTTGACATTCAAGGCATAAACTAATTTCCTAAATGCTTGTATATTTCCTTCTGTAATTCTGGTAGTATCCTGAAGAAAAGCTATGCAATATTTAGTAATGATAATAAGAGAATACAAATATTAGATGAAAATCACAAATGGATTTTTTTGCTTGTTTTAAGCTTACATAACTCTTTATGGCAAAGCAAGTTAAAAATCTTTATGCCTTTCAGTATACTACACATTTTTTAAAAAGTTATATAATAAAGAAGGTAGAGAGAATCTTTTTTAAAAGATAAGTTGAAAATTATGCTTTTTCTAGTTGAATGCAAGTTTAAGTGCTAACTAGTATTTTCAGTTCTTACCATGACATATCAAACAGCATGTGCTTTCTATTTATATTGGTTACCAATCTCAATATTCAGAGGAAGAGTGTATAAAGTTAACAAGCAATTATTTGGCAAATTAGTACTCAACAACCCTGAGTAAATAGGAAGTTTGAAACCTATCTGTTATACAGCTACTTTAATTTGCATAGCACACTGGTGTGTTTGCTTTGCAAATACTTTGCAATGAATCATCATTTGTACTATACAGTCCAAAGAAAAGCAATCAAAATTCACAGCAAGACAATGATATTAATTATAACTGTTGAATTCTGTGGTGGTAATTCCTCCTCATGCAGGAAGATTAATTGCATTGCACTTTCCTTGCACTCCACTAAATGATCTGATGAATGTATAATCATTTACAGATTTCTCAAATGCTGAAAATTGATTACCTTTGATTAGCTCTGATCTGCACAAAGAGCTCTGACAGAGTATCAGTGAAACATTACAACATTACAGACAAAGTAACAAATGATTTAATTACCAGTGTGCTTATTAATGTTAGATTCCCTGCAGTGATCCTGGCAAATCAGGGGCCTGTAATAGACCTGTGGGTTTCACTGAATTCCATTAGGGTTTAAATAATATTTCTCACTATTTCTCAAATCCTTCTTTTCATGGCTTCTTAATAACTCTAATTAATTCTAATTTGCACAAAAATCCATTGCATCTCCATAAACTTTTAATTAGATGTAAAGTAAGATAAGTCACTGCTTTCAGAGACTGGCAAAAATGCAAACCACAGCTTTATATGCTTCCAAATAAGTTTTTCATTGACAAAAGATATTTCTCTACAAAGCTATTTAATGAAAGTTTAAACCTAATTTTGAATTTGGCATGTGGTCCAGCCATACTCTTCTAGTTGCAAACATAATAATAGTTGCTCAAACATGAAGCAAGTGAAAAAACAGGATGGTAAAATGTTTATCTAACTAAATGGTAAACATCATTTTAATACTTTTTTTTAATGTATTGCCAATATATACATTCACTCATTTTGTTAATTGTGGTAGATAAAACAGTCTGATTAAGCAGCTACACTTTATGCTGAAAGACTATTTGAAAATGAGATAGCAAGGGAACGCTAGCCCAGTTACAGACTATGCTGAATGCTGTTGGCAGAAACAAATCAGGCTTTTCTACATGAACACTTAGATCAGTTCACACTGGCAGCTTCCTTAGTTTTCCCTGGTTTTAGGTCATTATATATGACATTAAATTATTATGAAGCAGTGACAATGAAAACCCAGATGATCAGAGAAGTCAAACAGAGCTCAAATTAAGCTCTGTTTCTGCAAGTGTTTCTTAGAATAAAAAATGAATGTAGGTAATTAAAAGCTTATTTAGCACTGAAGTACTAATACATAGACAACTTATGATAACATTTTTGTATTTCAATTGTGTAGGAAAGGAGTGACTGTAATACTGCAGGTGTTACTTTGTCATTCTTAATGTACAAGATGGAAAACTTAAAAAACAGAAATATTCAGCCCCCAGTGTGGATGATTACATTTATTACATTCACTGCTGTCAGCAGCTGAAAAGCTATCCATCACACCGAAACAGTGATGAGAGTCAGAAGTCTCATTTTGTGGAGAAATATTGAAGTCAGATTGTTGATGTCAAAAGTCAAACTCTAGTTCAGTTATCTGTTTTAGGAATCTGACTGAGACACATTGTGCCTGTGTTCAAACTGATATCTAGCAGAGCTCATTTTATCAAATGTGTGATTTAGAAGTCAGAAAAACATTTGTACCAGCAAAATATTAAGAGGAAACTGATAGGGCACTCAACTGCTTTTATATTTAAATATCGCATCATTCAATAATAATGTATCATTTATTTTACTGACAGTTAAAAACTTATTATGTATGATACAATGATATTACTGTAGCTACATTCAGTAGTCAAAACAGTATTTTGTAAGTGCACAAAAACAATTTGAATATGACTACTTTTACCACATCTGCATAGACTTTTGTTGGCATCTGAATACTAATTGTTCAACCGATTTTGCATATACACGCACACACATATATGAGGAACGATACATTTAGTTTCAAAAGGAAAGGAGAAGACTTACATGGAAGTACACTGACAATAAGGATGAAGCAGTGCACATACAGTAGCTGAGTGAGAAAATCCAGTGTAGACATGATGAGAAAAAAGGAATGTTTTAAGCACTGAAGATTGAGTACATGCTCACCATTGGAACTGTCTGTCATTACTAACAGTAGTTACGATGCGCTGTACTTCGATAGCATAAAAAGGATTCTTAGAGAAGCAGTACGGAATAAAAATATCTAGTGCAATGTATTTTCAACTCTTCCTAATTCTCCAGTGCTAACTTCCGAAAAGCTGAACAAAATCAGCTAATTCCTTTCATTCCATTGGAATTTTTAAAACACAATTTTACAAATAATTGTGATGAAAGCAAATTTTTGGTAATAAATTATACTGCACTGAAAAACATTAAAGTTAAATCATGAAATGTACTCACAGCTTGGGGAGTACTACTAAATATGAGTCTCTTCAGTAGTTTACATTGAATATTTTATAAGCATTTCTTAAGGAAGGTGCTTTGTAGCTGAGAGAAAACGTATGCACTACACGTTGTTGAACTTGCTACCGTCACTGCAGATTTTGTTCTGTTTAACAAAAACAAGCACAGTTTGTGAATTCAAGTCAGGGAGTTCCTTTTATTTTTGCTAATTTCACCATCCTTTCTCTTTTTAAGCACAGCCCTCAGGGTACATGATGTAATGGTCACCATTATAGAAAGAACAGGAAAAAAGGGTATCATGAAATGCAGAATTGAATAGTATTCTTAGAAAAGAAAAATGTATGCCAGATTTTTTTCTAAGGGAGCTCTACTCAAAAACAAACAAATATGCAGATAGTGTACAAAGCTTCTTGAGTTATCATTAGTGGTTAGGAAAAAAAAATTGGCAGAAAGAAAGTGGATGGTTAAAAAAAAAAAAAAAAGCCAAAATGGAAGGACTAATTCAATGATACCAGATGTAACACATGACTGTGGGGATTGAAGGGTCATGAGTTTGAGTCAAAACTCAACTTCAAGTTAATTGGCTGGCAGTGGGGCTGCACAAATTGCAGAGATAGAGTACTCATTTCTTAGTGCAGGAGGTCAGCCTTCTTATGCATTTGCACTCTTTACATGGCATCCAGAAACTAACACTTGTATTTGCTATAAAAGAGCTTGCTTGCTTGTCATCGTTTTAAGCAGGAGAATAAGAACTGGCTGAGCATAAAACAGAAAGTCACTTTTAAATGATTCAAAAGCTGTTCAGTCATCAACTATGTGTATTTTCTTCCCTGATTTTTCGACTTCACAAATAATCCACGACAGAAACAGTATACAATATTTACAGGAAGTATTTTAGCCAGGTGCTATGAATTTATTGCTATGAAAAGCATATAAGATATATGATCTTAACATATTTTCCTTTTGAAAAGACCAGTATAGTTCTTTCCACCTTGATCAATTTGAAATATTATGTTTAAAAGAGGAAAATAATTGTGGTTACTGACTTTGATGGAAAAAGAGAGACTTGTTCCTTAAAATATTTAAAAGGGGCAAGTAGGAAGATTTTTTATTATTTTTTTAAAACAGCTCCTAGCTGCATGTATGGATATTCTGCCCACGATGTACAGCAAAAAACAACATATGGATCTCACCAGTTCCTAAGATCCCTTCCACAAAATTCATGCCACTCCTTACCACAATAAAATACCCCACAGAGGGGTGTGTTTTACACCTCCCAGGCAAAACTCAGTAGTCCACAATTAGTCTATATATTGAAAGGCCAATGTACCTTACTGTTTTACTCGCTGTATAATTATCTGTTATGATGAACTGTGATTCTAAGGACTATTGTCCCCAAGAGTGGATATGTGTGTGGATCGACAGTCTGGCAGAGACCCAGGAGTGGACCTTCCATTTAGACTCTATGCCTGAGTGATTTCTCCAGTCTCTCTCTGACTGGCTGAAACAGGGGCTGTTTCTGCATGATTTCTTGGGTTGATGAGAAGCAATTATGCCTTAAATGAAGTCATTCATGTCTGCCATTTTGTTTGCATATTTTTCAGCATTCACCTGTTATTAGACCTGTTTTTAAACTGTAAACTAGTTTCAAGCAGACTTTTGTGTCTAACGTGGTTTGGTAATCAGAAGAAAATATATATGTAATGTTTTCTTCACAAACCACTCAAGCAGGAAATCTAATAGGGCAATTTAGAAGTACCAGAGCATTTAAGAATGTCCCAGGCATTTCAATTCTGAAATGATAATATATAAAGATAATCATTTTTGAGATATTAACTAAGATTTTTAATGGAAACACTTTAAATAGCCTTATCCAGAGGAAAATAATGCCACAAGAGTTACTTCACAATATTTAAAGCCAGAATCCAGCAACACTGCTATCTTAAACAGATTACTAATTTAAGAATGTTTGACTGTTTGCATGTGAAGCAAGTTATTGTGTGCCTCGTGCCATTTTTCATGATTCTTTTTGAACTATACAAACACTTTAAATAGCCTTTTTTACACAATGCATTTATTCTGACGTGCCTTAAATGGTTAAAAAAATTCATTTGCTACATATAAGAAGTATTTGTCAAATAATTTTCTACTTTCATTCCCAGTATCTGTAGAGATTTTCCACAAAGCAGTTTCCAAGGTGATGTTAGGTACAATGCTGATAAAAGGGAGTCATATCATGAAAACAAATACTGTAGAAAAAGCTTTGTCAATTTTTATTAAGCTAGATATACGTGATATTAATTAACCAAATCTTCTGCTGATTTGTCAAGCTTCTGAATTTTTATTTTTTAATGAAAGTGTGGGAATTTTTGTAGATGCACTTCATGTTTGAGAACCTCCTCTCAGGAAACAAATTACTTTCTTGCATTTTTCCCTGTGTTTCCCTAAGACCAATTTTCAGATATTTGAATGAGTTTTATGTGTAGATCAATGATTAAAACTGTAAGTATAATTTGAGAAATCCTCTTTTCTTATCACATAATCTCTACAGATATAAATATAATGAAATTAAATGGACAGTATGCTTTGAGGTTTTTTTTAATGTATATAAAACATTGGTACGAAGTTGTGAGCAGTTTTGATGTATGTTAATTGTCTGGGTGGAAAAGGGGTTTTTGTTGTTGTTGTGGTTGTTTTCTTAGAAGATACTTGTACTAAGGTGACCTCTACTGTTTAAAAAAAGGCTTGCAAAAGCAGCCCTCCTAAATCATCCAACAATCCCAAACTGCCAAGACAGATATGGATACTGCTGTGCTTAAAGGTATTTGCTTAATTCACTGCTGTTTGGATTACTACAAATGATTTTAAGGTTTCTTTCTCATGCTTTGGAAAGTTCCCCTGCCATTTACTTCATAGCCATTTGCATGCAAATTCTGTCTGTACTGGGATCACTGCCATTAAATTTTCTTCACACTGAAGGGTTTTCTCTGCTCCTGGCGGGGCAAAGTCATGACCCAGAAAAAAATTGATTCATGAATTCTCAGAGTGCAGCTAAAGAAGAGAGGAAATATGCCTTGGCTGAGCTCTTACTAGTGACAATTTAAAACCTGTAATTAGTTTGGATTCAAGCTGCAAAAGGAATCTGAATTTAAAATGCATTAATTCAAACTGATATATTAACTTTAACAAAGTAGATTTCCTATTACGTGGAATGATTACTGCAGTTTGTTTTGCTAACTGTTGATTTCTAGACTTTATTAACTTAAATTTTATTAGAAAAAGTGAATAATTGCTGGTGAACATTTTATCTATGTGATGGTTTTCCTGGTGAAACATAACTTTTTATTGGGGTTAGTTAGCTTTAACACCTCCGCTATGGATTCTATTTTTGCAAATTCCCATCATCCACATGCTGCACAATGACTGAGGCCACTTACCCCCTGCTGCTATCAGGACCCTACATCCCCTTTAGCTAACTCCCTGACATTTCTATGAACTACACAGCTGAAATGTTATACAGTAATTAATGTTGATCCTAGCACACACACAGCCTCCAGTACAAATTAGGATAGAAAAGGTTATCATAATATTTTGCTAGTCTGTTTGGTAGACTTGAATTGCTCCCTGTGGGGGACAAACAAAAAGGTATTTTTAAGATTTGCATGAGGAAGGAGCATCCAGGTATTTTTATTCAAATAAAGTAAAAACTACTTTTAAAACTTTGCCTAGGAATATATTATCTTACTTTTTGCATGTTTTGGTATCTACCATCTTTGTGGTCTGTCAGGAGTAGGTGATAGCACTGTATGTATTTTTGTAGACAAAGGAATATATCGTGACTGAAAACCCTAACTAAAACTCTGTTATCTTGTGGAGTTCAAATCCAGGTACAACCAGCAGCTGGATCCTCTCGGACTGTCAGTGGTGTCTGAAAAACACCCAGAGACTAAATAATTTAGATTACACTATTCTGACCTGTATAATTGTTTAAATGAGTAATGCAGTCACTAACTGAAAGAGGTCAACCATCTGTAGAGGAAACATAGAATTTGGTTTCATTTCCAAACAAACTTTTGAAGCGCTGTGCTGTGGGAGGTAGGAAAAAGTCTGATGACAGATCAACGACTTATCTGATACACCAAGGTTAAATCTTCTATCACTTGCAGAAAGCAATGTTAATAGAAAATGCTCCTGAGAGAGTAGATTTTGTGCAAATAAAGTTTGATCCATTCAATATGTCATTAATTGCATTTTCTGTGGTTTGCCATGACCATGTCTTAAGCAGCAATGATTAGCACTGACATATTCTCATTACTCTTTACAGAAGATCACAGTCTTATTTAAATACTTTTTGAACAAATTAGATTTATCAGGAAATTACTGAAAAATGCATGTGTTGTCAATTTTCATTTCAGAAAAAAAAAAAAAATTACTTCTGTGTTAGGAACTACAATTCCTCATTCATTCTGAAAATGTTGACAGAAAAGGCTCCTCATCCTGAGCCAGGCATTTATGCCCAGTGTCCTGCACTTTTATTACTTAATCCATGTAAATAAATAATATTTGTTTTTCTTCTTGTGTTATTATGCACATTTTCCTAAAAACCCAATTTGATACAATATCCTTTCCATAATTCTGATAATGCATATAGCTACATCAAAGTTTTCCTCTCATTTTCTGTCTTACTTTCTTTTTATTATAAGAGAGTATATTTTATATGCAGACTGAACCTTGCTTAACACTGTGCTTAACACTGCTCAAGATTGCAACTTGACAAACATATATTATTGAATGATGCCATTCATCACATTCAGAAACAGAAGTGAAGGCCAATTCCATTTAACAGACAGTGTGAGGACTGTTACTGAATGCACAAATGGTGCTCTGTAAATGTTGTCCCACTCATTTAGGAAGGCCCTTTTTAAAAAGATCTTTTCTTTGAAAATAGGAGACAAGAACTTAAGATTTCATATTAAAATTCAACAGAAATACTTTTTTTTCCTTGAAAACTTGCTCAAACTCATATAAACTTGTAGAAATTAATATAAACTGACGAGTAGGGAAGACCATTGTACTTTCTCACCCAGTGGTGAAATTCGACATTGTGCTTATACAGATACATTCCTTTTATACAGTTAACGATGCATTTGATAATTATCTCTAAGGAATGTTTACCAATTCTCCCTCAAAATTCTTACATCACAGGATACTAGGATAACATGCATACAAACTATACTAGGAGGAAAGAATCATGCATCTGCTTGGAAAATGTTGCAACATTCAAAATCAGAACTTTTCAAAATTAGTTTCAGAATATTTGAGCAGAAAATATTCATCACAGGGTTGTGAGCTAAGGTTACCTTCTGCTCACTGTCTCTCTGAACCTTTTATTGTTTTATGTCCTAACCAGAAAAGATAAAGAAAAGTAAATCCTGTGCCACGTGAGTCTACTTTGTCACCAGATGCAGGTTTTAAAGTAGGTTTGTGAGAACAGAACTCATATTCTCCAACTTCTAGTTAAAAATTCAAATCATTATAATATAATGCTTGAGAAACATTTTGGCCTTCACAGATTGTTTTGACACAATGGCCTATGCAGAAAAGACTCATTTGAGACAGTCATTGAAGAATAGAAGTTACAAGCTTTCAATCTTAGTCTTTCACAGGCACCTATCTGAAAATTTCAGAGAATCCTGACAAGTGGATCACAAGGAAAGTATGTCACAAAGATATCTTATAGGAGATTGACTACAAGTAACTATATATGGTAGAAATCCATTTATTTTTCTTTTTCTGTTTTCTAGAAGTTAAAATTACATTATTTAAGTATTATGACACATTGATGTGTGCATGTATACATACACAATTAAGTATGCATATATATATAAAAAACAAGTTATTCCTATATCTATATAGACTTAAATTTTCTAGAATTTTCATTTTGAAGGAACAAAACATAAAATATTAACTTATTAGTGCAAACACAGCACTGATTCTACCACTTTCAATATTCTGTGCTGTAGTGCAGATTTAAAATCGTATAAAGAATAGGATTATGCTGTTTACATTGCCTTAAACGAGACTCATTTGAGATATTTGGATTTTAACTACTGTTACTGAAAGAAGAATCTCTACTGGAATACATATCTTTTATAGTTTAGTGCCTATAAGGTTGGTGCCTATAGATTAGTGCCTATTGTCACATCTTTAAAAGTGGGGGTTGAGCAGCTTCGGGACTTCAAAAAATTGCTGTCACAGAATCTGGACACCTGATAGCTTGAACCACGCAAGAAAATGAGGTCTAGGTAATGAATATGGAATTAGCACAGGAAGGCAGCATGGTCTACAAAACTAGCCGTGTTAGGGAAGCAAGGAATAACAGATTATGATATTTAAGCACAGACATTCACTGCCTGTTCCTCTGTCATTTTTAAATTATGCTAGATTTACTGAAGTAGAAATTAGATTTGAAACTTACAGTCCTTATAATATTTTATGAAAATATGAAATTCTTAAAAAGAAATACTTTTGAAAATATCTTCTGGTTTTGTTGATTTGTATTTCTCTAGTAACAGCAATAGCATGTAGAATAGTGACATAGGTACATAAACTAGCAAGCACAAACCTGATAACCAGGATACGCTCTTAGGATATTAAGTTATTTTCTGATGTATGAATGGATACTTCTTTTGTAAGCTCCAAACAGAAAGCAGTCTCAAAAACAAACAAAAATCAACCAGGAAAAAATAAACATACCACGAACAAACATCTTTTAGTTCCAGTAGCAGAAGTATATGTACAGATTAAAAAAGTTTGTCCTTTTCATGGTGTATTCTTCTTTGATAGTTGAGGCAGTGCAGTCTCTGTCTCCACAGAGACACAGTCTCCATAGTTCTTGTATATCTGCATTCCTAAACTAAGGATTATGAACATCACGAGCAACAAATGCAGTGCTACTGGTGTTTGGCACCATCTGATTTATACATCACCAAAAACATGATGTAGGAGTGTCATGTTATGGTACGGTACTGTCACATTTAAAAGATAAATATTTTAAAAGATTGGTATTTTAAAATATTTTGAGGTATTATATTAGATTTCCCATCTCCTAATTGATGAGTCAGTTTTCTGTTTAGAAGAAGATTGCTGTAATATGATAAATTCAATTGCACATTGTATCCTTGTATTCTTGTATTTTTATACAGAGACCAGTATATGAAGAAATGAGAGGTGCAAACTCATAATTCAGGGTAACCACAAGTACTACCTGCTTCTTAGGACGTTTGCTACCTAGTTGGTGTTTTGAAAGGATAGCTCTTTTTAAATGAGTTGCAAAAATGCAAATTAAAATATACTCACATAGTTGTGGTGACACTTTTTCCATTTTGTCACACTTTTCAATATTTTGTATTTTTCTTCAAGCATAATTTTGGAGACATTTAAATATGAGAGACTTTAAACTCTCATTTCAAAAAAGTGTTTTGGTAAAGAGTTGGAAGGCCTTAAAGACTCAAGGAGGCAAATGAAAGGAAACAAACTTTCAGGTTTCATATTTTTCCAGTTTTTATTGAAACTAATTGCAATACTGAATTATTTACACTGTGTACTAAAGGTATGAAGACCTGAAAATGAATAATGTATAGTCTGTTGCATTGGTCTTAAGGTACGATTTACTTTTCCATTATTTTATGCCATAAATATAGTAATCAGCAATGATCATGAGATTCTATATGAGTACAATTTCTTTAAAACCAAGAAAACATAAAAATAAAATGTTCAATTCCTAATGGGAAGAATCTTACTTAATAATTACAGTATACAATTGTATTTATTATGGAAAAGTTATTTTTTAAAGAATTTTAAGAACTGTATAAGCCACTTATAAGTTGCCAAACCTGAGACCTCTTATACAAAACTGTGCCATCACATCAGCATGTAAGTGCACTCTGCATAAAAAAGGATGGGGATTGATTTAGGCCACACTACGGAGCCAACCCCAGGCTGAGAGTAGCTTTATTCTCTGCTTGTTTTCTCAGCTTTTTATTCATTTGCAATGAGGGAGTGTGGTGCTTTTTTGAAAATGACTCTCTTGATGAGGCCTCTGATTGTAAAGTACTTTCAAACTGGGAACTTCACCACCTTTGTTGCTGAGTGGATAACTTTTCCATTTAAAAATGCGAACCCGCTTTCCACCAACTCCTTTCCTACTCCTCATTATTGTTCATGTGCA
The DNA here is from genome assembly GCF_951394365.1 of Tetrao urogallus. NCBI lineage: Eukaryota > Metazoa > Chordata > Aves > Galliformes > Phasianidae > Tetrao > Tetrao urogallus. The sequence continues at coordinate 33,952,509 of NC_136819.1, forward strand.
TCAGAAGAGACCTTTTCTGCCTGACTGCATGCAGGAAACTAGCAAAAAGGTACCCATGTTCCTGTGCAATTGCCTAGAAGAAAACTCTTTTAATTGCCAGACAGTACAAATAGCAGTTCTCTAAATGCAAGCTGAGGCTTCATCTAATCCACTTTACCTCTGCAGATCTCCTATAAGCTTCCAATTCCCAATTTCCTCCTCTTACAGTACATTTACACTAAGCACGTACATATCAAACCATGCATTGAATTTTAGTAACAAAAGTGACTGACTTGATGACAGACATTCAGAGAGAATTAGTCCCTGGAAATGCTTGCATTCCTCAGCTTCCCTTTCTCCCCACACCTAAAAAAAAAGTGCAAGAATTCATTTTATCAATGAAGACCACAAGCAACTAGTCATTATACTTCTGATCTTCTGATCCATCTGCTCAGGCTGATCCCACATTGACTTACTTTCTTATTCTCTCTCAGAAGTAGAGCAATTCCTTTGCTTATGAAAGTGGGTTGTTTTTTCTCATCACGATTTGGAGCTTACCTCTCCTATACAATAACTGTTCTTCCTACTATATTATGGCTATAGCTGTCAGATCTTCAAATCAATGGCAATTTACTGGAAAAAAAAGATAGATACTTAACATTTTAGCAAAAGTTTGGGCAATATTTAGCACTTGAGTGTTAAAAGAAGTGAGAATTCAAATTGTCAGCACTTAGCACTTTCATTCATATTCACTAATCTCAGGAAATTATGTCCTGAGAAACCAGTACATACTTAAAATTGAAACTGGCAGTTTAAAAAAGATTCTGCATGGCATCATATTGTTCAGTATTCAAAGAAGAGAGTGATTTTTTTTCTCTCATTAAATTTGTGATTATGTATCTTAATATTTTATTGCTGCTTTGTTTGCAGCATCCCAGGACAGAATTTCTCGCAACCTATTATTGGAAGATATTACCAAACTCAAATTTGAGTGTGAGGTTATGTTATACATTATAAATTACAGCAGCAGATGTTCTTTTAAAATGTTGTGGTTTCTTTAAATGATCTAGATGAGGCAAATCTTTGAATTGTTGTGGTGAGAGGCAAAATTGATGACAGGCTGATTTAGTGGTGCACTTTTTAATCAGCATTTTGGAGAGATTAGGAGGTTGTCAGAAAGATATCAAGGTAGGTAAAGAGATTTATTTCAGAAGTTTTTTTATATTAAAGACAAATTGGTAGGTTTCTTTGAAAACTGAATGGAAAACCAGTGATAGCAAAACTTTTCATTTAGTATTATTTTACTTTTTTTCTCAGGAATATAATTTCTGGATGTCCAGTAATCTGCTAATTTCTCTCTCAAAAACAAAACAAAACAAAACAAAACAAAAACATGAACATTTATTGATGATCCCATTAATTAGTTAAGTTTCTTAAGTAATTCTTCATCCCTGAAATATGCTTAAACCTTAACAACAATCAAAAGTGTCTGTCAAGTTAATAGATAGGAGTATGTTTGATTTGAAAGAAAAATGTTTAAATAAAATGTGAAATTCACTTAAGAAATAGCAAATAACATCAAAAACTATATCAAAAATATTTTTAAAATGTATAGCAAAGAGTGTTAATGTGCAGGAAATGTTACTTAAAATATGTTTATAATTATAAAAGAAAAGTTCTTATTCAGAAATTGCTGTCACTTAACACGACATAAGTTACATTGATAACTTGATTTGTGATTTATCACAGCAATGTTTCAAACATTATAAATGAGCTGTGTTTTGATAATAATATTGGAGTTGTTAACCTGAAGATCCACAATTATTTTCTGCAAGGAGAATCTTTACCCAAGCATAAAAAGAGGACTGGGAGCTGCCTGAGAATTTTACTCATGCATGACTCCAGACACTGGCTTACTGCATGCTTTGCGTTCTTGAGTTGTACCCAAAATCATCTCCCTTGAGTTGTTGGCCACACATTTTTTGATGCAGCCCAGATTATGGTTGGCTTTCTGGGCTGTGTGGGCACATTACTGGCTCATGTCCACCTTGCCATCCACCTCCACCTTGCCATCCACCTCCAAGTCTTTTTTGCCAGGACTGTGCTTAATCTTCTCGCCCCCAAGCTTGAATTGATAGTTGGCCTTGCACCTGAATTTGTTGAACTTCATGGGTTCGCCTGAACCTACTGGTCAAGCCTCACTGGTCTCTGGTCTCAAGGTCTCTGAATGGTATCCCACCCCTCAGATGTGTCAACCACGTCACACAGCTTAGTGTCATCCACAAACTGTTAAGGGTGCACTTGATGCCAGTGTTGATGTCATTGATGATATTAAAGAGCACTGGTTCCAGTAGTGACTTCTGAAGGACACCACTCATCACTGATTTTTATTTGGACATTGAACCATTGACTACTACTCTCTGTATACAACACAGCCAGTTCCTCATCCATCAAACAGTCCATTCATCAAATCCGTATCTTTCCAATTTGGAGAGAGGGATATTTTGAAGGACCACACATCAAACGCCTTACTGAAGTCCAGATAGATGAAATCAGTGCCTCTTCCCTTGTCCATTGTTACAGTTTTGCTATCATAGGAGGCCACCAGTTAAGTCAGGGAGGACTTGCCCTTTTTGAAGTCATGCTGGTTGTCTTGTATCACATCCCTGTCCTCTATGTGCTTCTAACACATAGATTAACATTGCTTCTAGGAGAATCTTTTCCATGATCCTCCTTAGCACAGAGATGAGGCTGACAGATTGGTAGTTCCCTGGGTCATCCTTTCTACCCTTCTTAAAAATGGGTACAAGATCACCTTTTTCCCAGTCACCAGGGATTTTATCTCGCTGCCATGACTTTTCAAATATTGTGGATTCAAATATTGTTAATATTCAAATATTATTGGTTCAAATATTGTGGATTACTGACATTAGCCAATTCCCTCAGAGTCTTGGGATGCATCTCATTGGGGCTTGTAGACTTATGGATATTCAGGTTCCCCAGGTGGTAACAAACCTGATCTTCACTTACAGTGGGAGGGACATTGGTCTGCCTTTACTTACCTTCTGACCCGCCTGCTTGAGGGTGTTTTGAAGAGCAGTTGCCAATGAAGATTGAAGCAAAAAATTAGACTACCTCAGCCTTCTCTTTGTTGTTACTAGCTTGTCTCAATTGCATACAAGGAGGGTATGGCTTCTTGAACTCTCCTTTTCTGGTTGATGCACCTGTAGAAACTTTTCCTATTCTTTTTTGTAGCCCTTGCCAAGTCCATTTCCAGTTGGGCTTTTACCTTCCTGAGCCCATCCCTAAACAGCCTAGCTGCATACCTACATTCCTCTCAGGTTCTCTGCTTCCACTGCCTGTGCATTTTCTTCTTACTCTCCAGTTTGATGACCAGGGCCTTGTTCAGCCATGCCCATTTCTTGTCTTCCTTTCCTGACTTCTTCCACCTGGAGATGGAGAGATTTTATGCCCTAAGGAAAGCTTCCTTATAGATCTGTCAGCTCTGCTCCACTCCCTTGTCCTTGAGGACAGTTTCCCAGGCTTTTTTTCTTGTAGTTGTTATTGAAAGATGAAATCAGCTTTCCTAGAACTGAGTTTCCTGATTTTACACTTTGTCTGTCCCACACCTCTCAGGTGTGTGAAATCCACCATTCCGTGATCACTACAGCCCAGGCAGCTTCCAATCCTAATGTCTCCAATCAGTTCCCTTGCATTGGTGAGCAACAGATCCAGTACATTAGCATAGCTACAAAAATTTAAAAAAATATATCTGAGTTCAAAGTCTTGTCTCTGCATAGTCTGCCTCCTATAAGGAAAGCTACCTTACAGAACTCCTGCACAGAATATGCTAAAATAAAACTTGGGAAGAGGAGGAAAATAATAAAAGCTTGAACTGCACATTCAAAGAAGGAAAGAGAATCAGTTTTTATATACCACAAAGAGAAGCTTAAAGTGGGATTTAGGGTTGAATAGGAAGAGGCAAGGAGGAAAATACAACAAAGCAGAGCAGTCCAGTCATTAGGGTCTATATCTAGAACTGAAAGAAATAGTCCAGTGAGTCCAGTTCTTCTGTGGTTAGACATGAGGTATGAAATTATTACGTTATAATGATTCAACCAGGACCAATCCTGGTTCACATAAAAAGTTAGTGATTTGACTTCAGATACCAGAAATATTATTGTTCTAAAAGGCCTACCTCTAGATCTTGAATTCCAATATTATTTTAATTTGAAACTGTTCTGAACATGAAATATTTGTTTTCTCAGTTAATTAATAAAATTAAACATATTGTATTTCCTATAATAATTAATATTTCTGCATGTATGTATTATAATGCAGTCCTTCATTGGACATTGATCCTATTCTATTTCTTCCAGAGCAGCTGTGTTTTTTTTTTGAGTTAAACTAATTATTTCTCTGTTCCCCAGATTCTCACTCACAGGCAGGGAAAATAACACTATCTATCTTCAAAGAACTTTGTGAAGATAAAGTCATTTACTTTTTATATCCTTTAGATGCTTTAATAAGCATAACAGAATTCATTATGAAGAAGAAATCTGTAGTACTGCAGAGAATACTAATATAAGAGATCACTGAATAACTAGTCAAACACTCAGTAACTCGTCATTCATTATTAATCATTCATTAGAAGAGGCAGAGAATGTACAAAAACAGATAGGTTCAAGTAAAGAAACAGTGCATAAATAGTCTGAATTAACAATGATTAAACTGCATTAGTTTTGGCTTGACAGAAGTTACAACAACACTGGAATGGGCTGCCCAGGGAGGCATCATCATCCCCGAAGGTGTTCAAGAAACTTTCAGATGTTGTACTAAGGGACATGATTAAGTGGGGAAATACTGGTGGTAGTTGGATACTTGGACTGGATTATCTTGGAAGTCTTTTCCAAACTTGGTGATTCTATTATTATATTCTATGATTTTAAGTTTGTTTTCATATATATATCCTATTTTATAACCTCCAGATTTTGTTCTATAGCTCTTTCTCTGTGTGAGGAACATATATTGCCCACTATACTAAAGCAAATGCTTTGAAATCTTTTTACTTGTGTTCACAACATATTCCCTTGAGTAAGGCTAGGACTATTTCTCTTATTCCGCTTATTTGAAACTACTTATGAATATTCCAGAGAGCACAAAAATGAGTTTGGCCTCCCATTTTCAACTTTTATCTATCAGATCACACTTCATTCTGTGTTTGAACCTATTTTAGAGGAGTGAAATGAAGTAATGTGTAAAAGAAAATAAAGCACCAACAGTTAAAGTACTATACTAAATAAGGAACTGTCATATAGGAATTGTAAATACTCCTTGTACATTAGAAAGGAAATGATGTAATGCATGGTGGTCTAGTCCATGTTCTTGCATGCTTTTAGTAAATCTAACAGCAAGGAAATGAGCGAGTGAGTAGAGGGCATATTTATCTATATGCCTGCGTCCTATGCTTTAAGAACAAAAGACAGTGAAAGGAAAGTACCATTAAGGATGTTTGAAGTGATGCAGCTGGAAGCAGAGTAGTGCTCTTTCTAATAATATAACCTTATTCATATAATTATCTTCTTCAGCCTACCCCTACTGCCATGCAATAGTTACAGTGACTCTTCAAAGTTTCCATTAAAGTGAAGTTTAACTAATTAATTTGCTCTTAATTCTACTATTCTGTATTTTATGCTTATATAATGCAACTTCTTTTGCATCCTGCTGCAATTCACCACAAAGGGAATGTAAATTATGGCAGTGTGAAAGCAAGTTCCATCTTTTATTTTGCTTAAAAATAGATCAAGCTACTTAGATCTCAGTATACCTTAGTCGTGTTCATATTATGATTAACTGCAATAATGAATAGGATTCTCAAATATTTTTGTGGGATGTGTGTTCTGCCATCCATCATATCTGAGTACTCCCATATGATTTTTTCTTATGCTGTGCCATAAGCTACACCAAAGCAGAGGTTGCGCAACCTTCAGAAACATACCCAGAACTGGGACTCAGCTCAGGGTCCACCAGCCCATGCCATCAACCCACTATGACTGGAACTACTGCTTGCTACCACTCACTGTTCTTCATATTCCTATACTACCTGACTCCCCATACTGTACAGCATTTTCCAGCACTCCCTAAGTGCTGCAAAACCCACCAACCGTTTCATTTTATACATATAATATACATATATACATTTACTCCCACTTTACCCACAAAGGAGTAGCAGAGCTGTAGGCATGCAAAACTGAGACAGCCAAGATAGAGCGACTGAGCAGAAGGTAGAGATGCAGTGTAAAAATCCAGAATAGAGAGTCTTCTTGAGAGTAGAGATCAGGTGTAGGCATGCACTGAATAAATCCTTGGCCAGACCCACTCTGAGATCAGAAAATTCTTATATGTGACAGAAATCCGTCCAGTGTCTCAGGACAGGACTGAATCCTTTATCTCTTGCCTGGAGGTAAGACTTAGAAGTAGCTTCCTTGTTAAATTTTCTGCTGGTCAAACAACTTTAAAAAATCAAGTGCTGTAGGTAGTCCAGGAACATCTGTCAGGGCTGCTATACAATCCAGGAAATTGAAATAATGTCAGCAGAGACTGCAAAGACTTTTTGAGCTGTAATGCAGTCATACTGATCTGTTGGGATATTGAGGATGAAAATTTAGTGTACCATCTACACTACTTAACATTACTTAGTCTTGTGGACATAAAATAAGTGGGCCCAGAATTATTAACATACAATAACCCTTTGGGATGTAATGGCAAAGATCATGTGTGTACATGTGCATAAGACCTAGACCTTTAGACCTAACACAAATCACCTGCAAATCACAGAATCTACATTTAAGTCAAACCTGCTTAATCAGTTATTCAATTGTAAGTTCTGCGGCAAGTAATATTTTCTAGGATCATTACTTCACTTTGGACATGCCAGGACATTTCAGTTTCACAGGTGACATACATGCATTTAATTAGAACGAGCTTACAAGTTTTTTCTAATTAAACATTGTCTTCTTAGTATGATTGTGCTTTTTAAGACATATATTATTTCTTTTAAGAAATGCTGGAAGAGAGAAACAGAATCAAATGGAGTTTATCACGGAATGCAGTTTCCTTAAAGATTCCACAATTCAGGTATAGGGACTTTTTACATTCTTTTGAGAATCCGGGGATTCCTGTGGGTTTTTGTTTGTTTGTTCTGCTCAGAATAGGTGCAAGACAGAAAACAAAGAAACCTCTGAAATCTGGGTAGCCACTTTTCAATAATTCAAGTGACCCTTATTGCCCCAGCTATACCTTCTCTACTTTAGATGTCATTCCATAATCAATACACAAAGCCACAAGAGTACATGATAGCAATTGGGGATTAGCTTCTCTAGTCATGGTCCCACTTGTGAAAAAAAATGTTTATGGGAAAACCAAGGATTTCAAGTCCAAGAGGACAAGAAAAAAGAAACTGATAGGATTCAGCATCTAAAACAAGGCTTGTGTCTTGAGCATCTTCCTAGCCTAGTTTGAGCAATCAGCTCCAAGTAATCAGTAACAGCAGTTTGGTAAGTCTATAGTAAAGTAGGATGCTACAGCATGTGTTTGGTTCAGAAACAGTAACTCTGCTTCAGCTGGGTTTTAAATGTCTTCCTACCCACTACATAATCCTAGCTGAAGGCTTTCACAGAATCACAGAATCACAGAATCACCCGGGTTGGAAGGGACCTCAAGGATCATGTAGTTCCAACCCCCCTGCCTAGCAGGGCCACCAAACATACACATTTAGATCAGGTTGCCCAGGACCCCGTCCAACCTGGCCTTGAACACGTCCAAGGACGGGGCATCCACAACCTCCCTGGGCAGCCCGTTCCAGGGCCTAACCACTCTCCTCGTAAAGAACTTCCCCCTAACATCCAACCTAAATCTTCCCTCCTTCAACTTGGATCCATTTCCCCTAGTCCTGCTATTGTCAGCCCTTATGAAGAGTTTACTCCCCTCCTGGGTGTAGGTTCCCTTCAGGTATTGATAGGCTGCAATGAGGTCGCCCCGCAGCCTTCTCTTCTCCAGGCTGAACAAGCCCAACTCCCTCAGCCTGTCCTCATAGGGGAGGTGCTCTAGCCCCCTGATCATCTTAGTCGCCCTCCTCTGGACCCTTTCCAAAATCTCCATGCTTTGTTGAACCAACTGGTGTTTATTTTGAAACTGGCGTCTTAATTCCAGTAATCTGGCTGCTCATAGGTCATTATCTCCCCAGAAATGTGTTGACCACTATGCAAAGAGGTGGAAAGGGTAAAGAACCTTTAAATGATACTTGAAAGTCATACAGTTTTTTTTTTTAATTACTGTGAAAGTTGTATTCATGTTTCTGTTTTCCACTCTACTGATCAGTTGTTTGTAACTATGCTAGAAAAGATTCTCTCCTGGCTTTAGCCCAGCAGATTGGTGCTCAGCTTGAGAGGAACAGTATTATTTAACTTTGAAAATATTTATTGATTCATGTTTTAATTAGCAGTAAAAAGCATTTTGTTTATTTTCAGAACATTTTCCCCCTCACATTTAAGGGCAAATTCTACTCGTTTTGTGTTTCACTTGCATAAAGGTGACATTTTCATAGATGCTTGCTTGGCACGAGGCAGAATCATGTACTTGGTATCCTGCCCTTGCTTTTTGGAAGATCCAGAATTGGCAGCTATGGTTATGCGTGGGGGGTTTTTGCTCTCTCCACAATTTGCTACCCAGATCAAATATGGAAATTTTTAACCCATATTTTGTAGTTTTATTACATTTTTGCATTTGTAGGTGTTTTTCCTGTAATATGCTTTGTTCTGACATTTAAACACAGAACAGATACGTTTTAAATGCTTATGCTTAAAATACCATTCATCGTGTTTCTAAGTTTGCACAGTACATTCTAATGAATAGTTAACATTTTGATTCCCAAAATAATCTCTGCAGAGATCCATTTAACAGAGAAGCCAGGAAAAATGGTGGCAAGTAAATCCAGGATTAAATAATATTACACTCTGATTCAAAATCATGCATCTTGTCTATCTCAGCAACATTCAGATTAGGATCTTTTAACAATGCCATTAGTGTTAGTGGCTCTTGTGGTGAATACCAAGATAGAAAGTGTTAATTATTATCATTACAATCTTGAAAGTTGAAGCAAGGTTATTTTATAACACAAATGAATCAAGCATCCAATGCTGCTTCTAAAACAATAGAACTCAGCAAAATATTCATAAAGTAGTCTTTATTTATTTGTTTTCAATAACAGCAAAAAAATGTTTTCTAATCTTCAGTTGATTTAGAAGAATACAATTACTTTTTCAAAGTCGTGAAATTTCATTAGTCATGATGTGGCTATTTCCAGAAAGGTGAAAAATATGTCCTTTCATACTCATATTTCTACTTGTGACTTTTAAAAAATCACAATGAAGTGCATGGACAGTGAGGGCTAGAAAGTTTTTGCGAATTGCAATCGTACTTACAGCTAAATATTTTTAACCAGACTTAATGTACTGGGAAACTGATGCTTAGACAAGCAAAGACATGTACTCTGCATGTTACAAGTCTAAGCACTTCCAAACAAATTCAAATAGTTTGTGTTGCATTGCTACAAAAAGGAAAGTAAAGGACAGCACGGGCCTTGCCTGAACAACTGTTTCCAGACTGGATGTTAGGAGAGTTGCACACTGCTCATAGGGTGCCTGCAGAAATGTTCCAACTCTGGGTGTGGGTTTACGAAACTCACATGTCCATTTACCAAAGGTGATTGCCTCAGTAGCAGTGATGCCGGGAGGGCTGGGATGCCCTCTGCCATCATTGCAACTTACTATAAGACAATGCACAGCAAAACCCAGGCTGATTAATGCAAGTCTGCAAGGCTCCTATATCATAATTGTCCCCTAATATCTTTCAACTACTGTAATTCATTACAGACTGTAGTGTTTCAATGAAAAAAATTGTGAATTTACTATTTTCTTTATGAATGTACCAGACTGACCCACTGAATGAGAAGACCTCTGGAACAAATCAGCCCACTCAAAATTATTTGAGTTCAATAGGACAGTAACTCCTCTTAAGCCTTTCACTTTCTCATCTCACCATTCAACCTCAGATGTTTCTAACGTTCTTTGACTAGCAGAGAGGTTCCAACACTGCCATTCTAAATGTTTCTTTTCCCACAGATGGGTTCAGATACATTATCCATTGAGTTACCAATCTTTGTCATCCAATCTGTCAGCTATGAAGTCATAAATTACAGCATCCAAAAATAGTTTCTGTTCATACTTTTTCACTATTATTTAAAAAAAATATTTTAAAATATTTATTTCAATGAATATAAATGGAAATCTGAATTTAGCACTTCTTGCAATGAAATTTCTTATTCTCCCATAATTCTCTAATGATGGTGATGAAGAGGCATAACCATGGAGATTAGATAAAGTCTTACTTGAAAAAAATATTGCCACTCGTGAGAGTTAATTTCCTTTAAGAAAAGACTTCAGATGTGAGGAAGGGTTGTTTCATTTCTTTAGAAGCTTTTCAGTTATGCTGTATAATTCCATACAGTTATACAGCTAATAAACACATAAAGAGGAAATGATGTTAGCCAGCATATCTATACAGGCACTGTTTCCATTAGATTTTATTCTATATTTATTGCTACGTTTCCTGGAAAGAATCTTCAAGATCACTGAGTCTAACATGCCAGCACCACAAAGACAAGCATTATGTATTATCAAGCCCTTAAAACCAGATAAACATCTTTCCTGGATGTTCTATTCCTGATGTTCCCATATGGTCCTGAGTTGTCTGGAGTTGTCTGGAGCATTTATGTGAACTATTTCTGCATAACCCTGACAATCTCTATTAATCCTTTCCTTTAAGATCCACTCCAGTCATCCTAGTGGCTCTTCTCTGATTTCAGTGAGTTTAACTTCAGTGATTATGGATAACCAGAACTATATATAGTAGTAAAATAATCATACTAGGTTCTTGTGTATAAATTCAAGGATCAAAAGTTGAAGATTTCTTATTTCAATAATTCTTTGCAAAGAACAATAATCAATTCAACCTAACAAGTTCTTTTTTAATTCATGACATTATTTCTAGATAATGATTTTTTATATACCTTTCATTGCCTTTCTTTAATTTCCCTCCTATATATTTGGATGCACATGAGCATAATATTTTAATTCATTTCTTTTTGTCATTGGAAAATTTCAAAACAAAACTTATTTTTCCAGCAGTTATTAATGAAAACACTAAATAACATCAGATCCTAAACAAGTCCTAGAGAAAAATGGCAGTCAATTTAACAGTTCAATTTCAGTACTGCTTACTGTCTCTTTTAAGAGCCCTGCATTCTTTTACTTGTTTTTGTGTTATCATGCTTCTCCAGTTAAGACAACCAATTAAGATAACCAGAGCTGGTTATGGAAACCTACTACATTTTTACATGAGAATGAGTGTGATGACTGCTTTGCACAAATGCAGAGGTTTGGAGAAAATCTGCACTGTTCTGATGTCCTGCCAGCCTTAACTTTCCTGTCGAGTCCTAGAAATTCCTCGATTTTCTTCTCCTATATTTTCTTTTTTCTTTCTGTCTTTCTTTCTTTCTTTCTTTTTTCTTTTCTTTTTTTTTTCTTTTTTTCTTTTTTGGTCTCATTCTGTTTTCTCCTTTCTTTCACAGTTTCTGTATCCCATATTTACATCAATTTTTCTCAATTCCTACTTCCTGTTTCTATTTCTATTTCTGTTCCAAGCCAAACTTTTTTTCTTTGTGAATCATACAGCCTACCTTCTTTGGACACTTTCATTGTGGTTGTTCTGTTCTTGCTTCTCTGAAATAAAAAACTTAGTTATGTCACAGACATCTCAGAGAAACTACTTTTAGGTGAAGTTTCCATTCTTATATTGGTGACACTTTAATTTTGTTTATGATGTGATATCTCTGATAACCGCCTGTATTTAAGGTCCTTTAACAATCTGCTTGGCTCCTCTAGGTAAAATATTCTAGAACTATGACAACTATTAATTTCAACCCATTCTTCCTTAAAGAATCACAAATGTTACAAAAAATCTGAAAAAAAAATCACATTTCTTAAGTTTGTAGATCTTCAGCCTCTGAGATTTACAAAGTGAAGAAGAAAAACTATCAACTGAAAAGTTTTCAGTATGCAAATAGAGAACAGCAATGCTTATATGTATATGCACAGTATATATATATATATGCATATAAACCTATGATATTCTTAAACTAGTTTACTCCAAAATATTTATAATGCGTATTCCATAAGGTGTCACATAACATTCAGAGAACTAAAGAGGATGCTATACAAGATAATATACAATTTGCATCTCTGGAACTTTTTGTGGGCTAAGAAAGAAAAGAGAAAGCTGTCACATCTTTTTTTATTTAATTTATTTTTATGTTGAAAATGGTTACAGTATTAAGACCCCAGTCTCTATAAGAATGCTTTGAATATGAGTACTTTAAATATAGTCCAAGTAAAATAGCTTTCAATTAAATGTATGTTTATCAAGATCACAGTTAAGAAATTGTGTCTATTTTCTTTTATCAGTAATGCAATTGTGGCAGTCGGTGAATTAGGTCATTTTATACATTACAGGAGGTATTTGTAATTCAGGATTCTAATTTAAATAGAACACTGCAGATTATCTGGTCTGTGGTTATCCTGGCGGCAACCTCCATGATCTCCTTTTGTTAAATGAAACAACAGCTGAAGAGTCCTGAACCTGCCTCCCGAACCAGGGCATTGTCAACACTAACCCCTTATTCTCAATTGTCTTTTATGCAGTGGTTTATCAGGGTGATTCTCGTGAGCTTCAAAGCATTTAATTAACTCTAAACATCACAGAGAAATACAAATAAATCGCAATTTGAAGTTTTCACGTGTATAGTTTTTGATAATTTTGCATTTCTGTTACACAGCCAATATATTTAATGTGAATTCGTTTGACTTGGAATGATCTGATTAATACGAATAAAATAATTTTGATTCACGCAGAACATTTGGAGGAATATCTGGATTCACACTGCAGGAGTGAAAGTGGGAACTCAAAATGTCACATGACGGCATTGGACTACTGCAGCAGGACTGTATCATGGAAGGGTGTAACAAATGGAAGGTGTGGGAAAATTTTGACCTTCAATCGGACTACAGTGTGTAAACTTTGTCTTAAATATGGATATGAAATTTGTGCTCTTCAATAAACAAAATATAAGCTTTTCCAAAGGGAAAATTAATGTGGAAAATAAAAACCATACGATATAACCATGTGTGAAAATAATAACAATAATAATAATAATAATAATAATAATAATAATAATAATAATAAAAAGATTTCAGCCTTAAATATATTATTACCTACACCTCTGATTACTGTGGAAAAAAACCCTCAAATGTTTAAGCTGTGTTCACCAATCTGAAATTTTAAATCCACAATTTTTACTCTGGAACTGCACTCACATGAGACCATGTACATTCAAACAGAAGTTTAGGTCTGTTAGGTTCTGTTAGTTTGAATAATGTTTTTCACCCTGCATTTTCATTCTGTTCAACTCCCTGATTAAAAACTAAAACTTAGAATTTCCTATTTTTGGATCCTACTACCTCAGTATTTGATTATTACTACAAAGCCTACAGTTTATTTTGTAAGATTTCCTACTTAACACATATCTTTGCAGGATTTCTGTCAGAGTTCATGCAGTTCATGCTGACAATGTCTGTGTTCGGAGGAAAACTTAACCAAAAAGACATTCTCCTAGATAAAAAAAGAGACACATTAAAAATGTTATTTTGTCTTGAATTCTGGTTGTACATGAAGTACAGAAGTTATTTAGAAATCCATAGACATTAAAAAAAAAATTGTTTAATTTTCTGAACTTAGTTCTACACTTGGAATATAACATCAGCTTTTATTGCCTGATTGCTAACCATCTCTACAAAGTCTTTATTTAATTAGAATATTTATTATAATGTTCATCAAAGGACGACTATTTAATAACACCAATTAGCATGACTTTGAGCACATAAGATGAAATTATCTTAAAAAAACCCTTTTATTCACATGCTAGTCTTATAAATAACTAGTTTCTTCACCAACTATATATTGAATATTTATTTATAAAATTCAGAAAGAAAGAAAATAGTGTTTACTTGTTTCCCTTTTTTTTCTTTTCTAGTTGCATTTTATTTCCCTGGGTATTTTTCCCATGTGAAAAATTCATACTATATGAAATATAAAATTATTCCTAGAGAAGCCATTAAATACATTGCTCATGTCTCTCTCTTCCCTCCTTGTAAATAAAATATTAATGTAAATCAAATTTTTCCATTAATAAGTGGTGATTTAGTTTTCACATCAACAGAGAGTAATTCTCAGCATTCCCATAGTGAATGCAGAAATATGTCTTGAGTTAGTCCATAAATGCCCTCTGGTGACTGTCTCCATAAATGCAAGCAATTTTTTCCTTTGACATTACTATTTTCAATATCCAATACATTAGTTCAGCCAAAGGATGTTGAAGTCATAACTGAAAAGGAGACAGCAATTTTAGAGATCAAACCACTATGATTAGTCAGATTCTTTTAAGAATAGGGTCTGTTCTCTTTTGCTTCTCAATCCCGAAGATTTAGTGGGAGCAAAATCATTTCTGAGCTTATCGAACTATTACTTCACAAGGCCCTAACATTTTAAGACATAGTATAGAGTAGGTATGATAAATTATTTCAATTTACCTTAAGAACCATTTAAGATATGGATAAGGCCAACAGATCAAAAGGAAAGCAAAGCTGATACTTTCAGAAAAAAAAATTGTCTAAACCAACAAACCAACCAGCAAACAAAACAACAATGAAAAGAAACAAACAGAAAACATTATGGAATTTATACAAATGTTACACTTGTGAATGGATAGAATTTGAATTCTTTTAAATTTTACATTAAATAAAAAATGGCTTTAGGTAATTACAGCCTACTAGTTATTTCACTCATAAATTTCAGTATATATTACAAATCATTGCTCTTGAGGTTGTGATAAAATTACTGCATTCCTCTCCTTTGATCACCTGTGCACAGTAAACAGTTATGTTACAGTCTGTTCATATGGACATATTTAGATGTCCTGTACTGTATTTTATAAATGGAAAATAAAAGGACCTGAAAATGTCATTAGAAAAGTCAGTAGAATAGCTAGAAAACTCTCCACCTTGTAAGTACACACTTTGCTTCATCTGTATTTCTCACACAATTCAAATTTTTCCTTGGTTCCTTGGAATAGTTCCTCTAGTTTGAATCTTAGTCTGCCCCCAGTCTGCTCCATCATTTCTGAAGGAGGATCAAGATCAGCCCTCCTGGTTTAAAAGGTATGAAGCTGTATGGAGTGATGACAACAACTCAGAACTGTAAGCTTTCAAGAAAACTATGAATCTTGGAACTTGGAAAGGTAAATATGGTAAATAAGCAAAATAAGTAATTATCCACTGAAATGAACATGATATCCTAGCAACAAAGAATGCAATTCATCACCTTAGTTCTCACAAGGCCAGTGGGATGTTCAGCAGAAATTGTATCAGTCCGATAAATGTATTTCATGATCACATTAGAAATATTCTAACCAAACACTGCATGCACTAATACAAAATAAATTATTCTGCAAGGATAACTTTATCCTCATTGAACACATTTTTCCTGGAAATATGAAGGATTTAATTGAAAACAGTATCAAAGGCTTTAATTTATTTGAGAGTTAAATAAGATTGCCTGAGCACATCCAGAAACATTTCAGCATTTATTTGAGGAAAGGATTTTGTAACAATGTTTTTGATCTAAAATTTCTGTATTGAAATATAATCTCAAATTTGTGATAGTCTTTATTTACTATCACTAGTTATAGTGATAGAATTAATACGTAAATAAACACAAAAACAAATTCCATTTGAGGAATCTATTCAAAACCAATAAAGTATTGTTTTTCTGTGAGTTCATGAAAAAATGTCCATCTTTTAAAATTCTCTGATAATATACTTATTGAATAAGAACTTGAGATGTTCACGTCGAGAACTGATTTGATTTGCTTCATTATCTCAAATGCATCATTAAACAGTGAAAATCATGTCTTAATAAAGACATTCTAGCTGAGTCAACAACTTAAGAAAAAAAGAGCTTGATTTTTGCAGTGTGACAATATGCCAAATCATCAGGTTTCCTAGCATTACAAGATTTACAATACTCAAAGTGCTCTGGAAACAAAATATGGCTGAACTTTCTTCATCAAACATAAGCAGTGCCATGGCAGAAAACAAATGAAGGCACTGGTTCCAGCAACACCACTCCAAATAAATGAGTAAGCAAGAAAGTACATAAATAAGTGAACAGATAGATAAATTACTGTAATTACAAATGATAACACAGATAGTTTATGTTTACTTTTATTCTTTTAGAAGTTAGCTAAATTATCAGAAGGGCTCGTTAGGAAGAAAATATATTAGCATTTTAGTTGCCCCATGCACTGATCTTTGGACTAAGAAATAAGATGTCTGTGGTAACTGTGGCAGAAAAAATATTACTTTTTTTAGGAGTTTCTATGCTATCTAATGTCAGTGGCTTATGGGATGGGACAGTTTCAGTAGTTGTGGAGGAAATAATTGCAATAGGCCAGTAGGGGGGTAGTGAAACTGATCTCTGCATCTTCCAAATTCACATAAAAATAATTTTGGTAAACATGAGTTCTACTAGTGCCATCTCCACCTTCCCCTAGTTTCTTGCTGCTTAGCTAAATTCGCTAGTTTTTAACAATTTCTTTATGTTCATTATGGCTTTTATCTCTGCCTTTAACACCTTAGTGTGATGCTGAAACTGATTAATAATATTGTTAATTATACAGCAGGTGGATTGAAATGTTTCACAGAGACTGTAGTCCCTGGAAATGGTCAATAGTTTTCTTTTCATACAGAGTATATTTTTGGTGTTGTTGGTGGCATTGTTACAGACAAAGGAACTCTGCCCAGTATGAATACCATACTTTTATCAAGATGAATCTGGAATGATTCCTAGGTTATACATCTGCTTGCTCCATCTAATTTACATATCAGAAAATATGCTGACCAGGGGATACGGAGAGTAATTATATGTATTACAATTTGTTAGGCTACTATTTCTACAACTGCCAAAGACTCATCACCACCACCCCCTAAATCTAAACAAGCTTCTGGTTAGCTGGCTGTCAGAAGTAAGTTAAAATGCCTATGTGCCAGATATGACTAGCTTTACTATGTTTACACGCTATCATGGACATATTGCAATTCTTACCACACGGTAAACATTTTGCCACTGACCAGAGGACAATTAAAATTTGAACATTCTAACATTATGCACAGGTTGCTCTAAAAGTAAAGTCTCCTATTTATTTCCATGGAAACTACAACAGACGTCAAGAGCACAATAACACTGTGTGATAGAGCAAATTCTCAGCTGCAAAACACTATTTTTCAACAGTCACCACCATTATCTATGCATTTTTGCCAGCAGCGAACAAGAGCCAGCATGTTATGCTTGTAAAAATCTGTACCAGTGGAAATGACCCACTTGTCTCTGTTGCCACTGCAGAAAAACACCACCCACTGCCGCACTGTGCTCACATCCACTGTTTGGTTTCCATAAATGTTCGACAAGGATCAGTGAATGGCTCTGGGTGCCATTTTTGCTACATGGAGGTATTCAGTTCCATGTCCCTTCTTTGTATGCTCTTTATGTCAGATGTCATTTTGTCAGACTGCCTCTCTGCTGCCATCTGTCACTCAGCAACAACACGTCATGGGATATTGGTGGAAATGTTTAGCCTCTACTACCATACCACCATCAACTGCCTCTGATGTCTTGAGGCAACAGAATAAAATAGGAGGCATTGCTCTTTATGCAGTCCTTGGACATTCTATTAGATATTTTTTTCCTTTCATTGCAATTTCCCTTTTCTTTAACATTTTTCATTACACATTCATCTTGCATATGAGCTCCAGACAAAAGCAGTGAAAATAAATGACTTACCTTAAGGGTCAGAGACTCTTACAGTTGTCTCTATAGTTGGTGCTCCTGTGCAGTCTGACATGCAGCAGCAGCTGAAGGACAGTAAAAGTCCACTGTGTTTGTTGGTACTGTAACTCACACGTGTAGTAGCCACCCACAGTAAAGTCAGCACTGGAGCTAATCATGTAATTTTTTGCGACTGTGAATGTGATTTGATATGCAATGAACAATGAAGAAAATTTTTATTGTCTTAGTAAAATGGCTTGTATGTTTGTTTTCGGGAGTCTGAATTTTAACCTACTGATTCGTATCCATCAGTATTCAAGTCAATTAGTAGAGACTAACAAGGTTTAGAATGTTTCCGGGAGATATGGTACTAATCTTGATTCTTGTTTACTCATCCTGCCCCATCAGAAACAATGAAACATTAGTCTGGGTCTTCTGTACACACATATAATAAATATATAACATGGTGTCACATCCACAGTGTTTATGCAAAAGTTAGGAAAAGGAACACATAGGGAACACGTGATCTTAAGTAAGTGAATGTATTGCTCAGCAGTGAGTAAGAGGCAGCTGGTCAATGAGGAGTGGAAAGTTCAACACATTGATGCATCCAGTTAAACATGCATCTATATACAAACTTCTAATTGGAATTTGCACTGTATTTCATACTTGGCCAAAACTCTGTTTGCTACTGGCTAAATGAGAAATGTAAAACTAGAAATTCTCTTACACAGATTTTCAGAAGTATCCAGACAAAGCCAATTCATTAATTTTTAATGGACATAATTTTAAAATCAGCAGCTCAGCAAAAGGCTGTACTTCACCTACTTACTTGGCCAGGTGCTGCACATTGGCTTTAGTGCAGTAAGACATAAAATTGTCCTTACATTCCTTTTGAAGGACTGGAGAAATAGTAAGAAATGTAGGATCTCTAGCAGAAGTGCAGGTGAATTTTTATGTCTGTGTCCTTGAAAATATCAGGTTTACCCCAGGCTTAGGTTCAGGTGGGTCTACCATTTGATTTGATAAAACCATACTAACACTTCTTGCCTGCTGAATATGCATGTTGAATAGCTTTGGAATATAGAATTTGTCAAGGTAAATATTAGCAATATTAGCAATATTGTCAAGGTTAACATTAGCACCTAAAATTTAGGTCCTAAAATATCAGCACCTAAAATTTAGTTATTGAAAAAAAAAAACCAACCACCAACAGCCTTTATTTCAGAAACACCTAGGTAAAACTGTGAAGTTAGTAGGTTTCTTGTACGAAGTGAAAAAAGTCTTATAACTATCAATTCATATAAACAGTAGCCAATATCCAAACATTTCATTCATCTGATTCAAGCTATCATTTGCATCAGCTGAACATAAAGACCTCTAGATGAAAGGCTTATGTTTGTGATTTATTATTATATATTCCGTTTTGAATCATACTTACTCTTACATCCTTACATACTTACATAACATACGTACAATAATTTTTCCAGGAGTTGTGAAATATGTGCAGATACCTAAAGAGAAGACGCGTTACTATGTCTGATAATGAAAAAGTGCTTTAACTACTTAGGCCAAAATAAAAACAGGCTAAATAACAAATCCTTTTAAATTGACTACCACAGTTGTTCTGAAATCAATATCGAACAGTCAGCTAAGAGTTTTCCAAAATTTCAGAGTCCTAAGACATCAGAAATTGAGATTGCATTATATAGTATGTAAAGAACTCCTTTGTATATTCTGTATGTCACTCTCTTTTTCTCTTATTTCATTTTTTTTTCTTTATCTTGATCCTTTACTTACAGAAAGAGATTGTGGATCTGATTCTCCTGTCACTTACTCTGGTGATGTGATATGACTGATTATAATATGAAAGAAAATCTAGTGACTCAATACAGTCTCTGGATCAAATGTAGACATACAGCTCCCAAAAGAATTCTGTAACTGTCTCCTTTTTGTTTTTCTATATTAAATATATTCTTTAAAAATATAAAATATTCAGTGTTGCTGTGCAATCTTAGTTCGTATGATATCCAGCTCATTGTGAGACTTTATTTTTGAAAGTAAGAAAATTAAGACTTAAATTTCTCCAGCCAAAATGTCTTTGAATTTCACTTAACTAAACTGTGGATGTTAACAGAGCTCTATAAATTAAAAAAGCTACTGGTAATGCAGTACTAATGATCTTTTATGTATTCTATTAGCAGTTTCCATTTATAGCATTTTTATTAGCTATAAAGAGAGATTACCAAATGTACTACCTACATTATTTGAGATCCATCCAGTGCAAGTAACTGCATTAATTAATCTTTGAATTGCACAGTATTAAGCTAAAAATATTACCATCTCAGTTAGAAAAGGAACTCAGTTTTACAGGTGTCAAATTTTAATAGCTAAAGTGCCTAGAGTTAAAAGAGGTCTTTTTTTCAGACTTTAGAGATTTATCTTTATTCTTCAATAAATAGAATAGAAAATAAATTACTAAAAAGATTAAGTAGTTGCAAAATCATATAAAATGTTTCACTGATATTTTCTGTGACCTAATCTATTCTGTGACTGTATTCTAGAGGAAATTTATTATGCATTACTTTAAAGTATTTTTTCGTTTTGAATTTTCTTTACAGAAGTTGTTTATAAGACTTAATAGGATTTAATGGGTATGATTCCCAAGTTACATTTGGAAACTCTACAACTGTATTTAAGTAAACCATAAAAAAGAAAAAAACAACCCACAACCATTACAGATTTGTTAAGTATGGTCCCTGCGCATCTTAAGGAAGATTTCTTTCTTTTTGAGAGATTAAGTTGGCCCACTGTCCATGCTATAATATCATATCAAATTGAACTGAATCTTTACAGGGTATGCACATTAGCGCAAATAACTGAAGGGTTGTAAACACTGCTGATAACTTACTAAGTGTTTGTTTCTGATGTGTGCAAGAGAGAGTAGCTGTACTAGAATAACGTTTTTCATGAGAGTTTAATGTAATGTTTATTTTGATGTAATGTGCTAGATGTGTCTTACAGATTTATAATATTTGTTGTTGACATGCATTTACAGCTTTAGAGTATCCTAAGAACAAGCAGGATTTATAACATTCTGCAGCTGCAAATTTTAGTGCCTTTCCTTCTCTGCTTTTTTCCTTAGCAAATCTTTGCAGTACCTTTATTCATATTCAGGTATCACTTCTGTCTAAAGCATATAATGCACATTTATTTGTATATATATACCTATTTCTTCAATGAATAAAATTAAAGATATGATCACTTCAGAGAACAAGTACTTGATTTGCAGTGTTTTAATAGGGTTAAAGTAGTAAGAAACATCTGGAGGAACAGATAAAAAAAGAGGTAAATGTTTAGCTTTGTTATGAGAAACACAATAACATACGATTAGGTTGTAATGGTTGTAATTTAACAGAACTGTTGTATGAAATATTTTGTTTAGCATTCATTAAAAACTGCTAATGTATTTGTGGTTTTTCGTGGACTATATTTTTATGCATATTATTAGTGGAATACAAATATGCAAAATAGAAAACAGTTTGGTGTTAAAATATGAAAAGAAATTTTACACCAATCTTATTTTTAATTTGTTTGGGAACAATTTTACCACAAATTCCATATTTTAATAATACTATCCCAACTCTATTTTTTAAACTCATTTTGTCACTGTTTTGTAACAGAAACACTGTAAATATTATAGATGTGGTAAACTATTATACTTGTTTTCTTATAAATGAAATGATCTGTGCCAACACTGACAAAATGAATTAATGTGTTACTAAGGCAACAGTCACATTATATGCTTTCTCTTTCACAGTATGTGGTAGAGCATATGGTTTACTCTTAATGGAACACTAGCTTCTCATTAACATACCAGTAGCAATGTCAGAACTTACAAACCAGCATAACAGGGAAATGGAAAAACTTATAAATTAGACCCTTTCAATATTATTGAGTAGGAAATGACTGATATTGTAAGATACAATATTTAGCTAATACAATGCCCTTTTCTGCACTTTTTATATCCCCCTCCCCCTCCAAAACAATCAAAAAGCCTCCAAATTTTCTTATAGATACAAATACTGAGATACATATCTCTTTCTTCTTCTGTGATTGACATTCTTATGATTTAAAAAAAAAACACAAAACAAAACGTTTCAGTATTTTTCTTACACTGTGTTTTACACAAACTTCCTTTTCTTTGGAAGCTATTAACACAAACCACATTACTGGGAATAAGTAATTCTCATTTCTGTAAAGAAACTATGCCTTCAGAATAACAAATAAGAGTTGTAAAACAAACCACACAGTTCTCTCAGCCCTTCAGGATCATGTAAAATAATTGAATACACCAAACTGTTGGATTATCCTGAGGGGAAAAGCAACTTATCAGAACTTTAATGCAGTTGTTTGGTGTTGGCTGCCATATTAAATTTTGCCCATATGCTAAAATTGCATCTTATTTATGCCCACTAAAGTATTTTCTTTTTCTGCTTAAGATCTCCTAGTTTAGAAGTATCTGTAGCAGGGCACTGGTATGCCATCACCTTTTCTTTCTCCTCAAACTGAAAAAATAACAGTGTAATGATGAAAAAAATAAGCAAATGTGCCACATTTCCTTCACTTCTGTCCTTTTATCTCTACATTTCAACACAAGAGTAATATTATCAGATGGGCTGGTCATAAGTGCTTATCTGGTATCCAAGTCTTCACTCCAGTAAAATTTGAATTGTTTGAGAATGAGACAATCTGGAGCTCTTTAGGAGCAGAAATCTGGAGCTGAAATTCTGACCATTTCCTGTGATGAACTGTTGAATCTCCAGTTCCTAAGTATGTCACAATTTTTGGTCTCATGGAAAGAAAAAGAAAGTGACACAGCTGTTGAGTTTTACTAGCAGTGAAATTATCATTTCAGAAAAATCTCTGTGTGATCCAGGTAAATTATACACTGTAACACTACAGAGCATAGAGAAAATCACCACAATCTTGTATTTTATATTGTATTACTATAAAATACATATCTGAAGGTTGCTTGAGAAGGTAATGACATTATGCAGTGATAAGGACATGAGAAAATATTGATTAAAAATCTATGTGTCATTATATATACAAACACATTTTCAGACTTGGACATTACAGGTAGTACAAGGCAAAAAGTTGCTTCATCTGTTGAGACTTTTTAAATCTGCTCTTCACTAATTTTTCATTCTGCCCTCTCTTCCATTTTCATTCCTTCCTTCTACTTTTGTTTTTTTATTCTGCGACATGCTTTTCCATGGCTCTCATCATAGTTTATGAGATTCCTATAACTGCCAATTAATAACTGTGCACTAAGACATAAGCCAAATCCATCTCTGCTCCTGAGGGTTTTAGCAAATAGTAACGATATCCAGCACAGGCTTGGAGCAGAGTGAGTTAGCAGTGTTTCCTGCAAAGGCTCCAAAGTAAAAAAGGAAGAACTGTTTACAGACAGGTGTGTGTGCCTGTGTGTAAACAGGTGTGTGTGTGTAAATAAACACAGTAAATCATACTTCATTTGTGGAATCCTTTTCTTTCATTGAGAGGAAGTCTCAACAAAAAGGTGTAATTATGAAACTAGCTTAGTTTCTCTTTTTTTTTGAACTGCATTGTGTATCTGCACCTGAGTGAACCCTTATCTCACCTCATCAAGGATACCTAAGCTGAGTATCAGTTTAACTTCTATAATACAAACTGCAATTAGTTCTGTGCTAATTCAGCAATGATTTTTGTCCTGTACAATGTCCTCTACAATGACTGTAGAACGTAGGGTAGGAAGGAGGAAGCATTGAAAACTCCTTTAACTTTATGAACTACAAAGATAATTGCCCTAAGCAGAAATCGTAAGTACTTTGCAATACAGTAGATGGTAATATCTCTGAATTATGTTCTTCATTCAAAGGGATAATTAAAAAGTATGTCTATCTGTCCCCAATTCATGATGGTTTTATGTAGCTAGTATGCTGCCACTATCTTTTTGTTTAGACATAGAAACTCTATGTTATATTAACAATAACATTTAAAACAATTGCTGAAACAAGCATTTGGCTCAAACTGGAGTTGCAACACTACTCTAATTCTACTGAGGCTCATGAAATGTAACAGTGGTTGATTTTTCCAGGAAAAGCATAATTTCAGTGAATTTCCACTGATGTTAGATTTTCAGACTAAGCCTAGGCTTCGTGCAATTCTAGATACTTTCTTCAAGAGAGAAAAGTAATTAGAGAGCTAAGGAAATAAGCATGCTTATCATCTGATCAGTTCATTGAGACATCAGTGCTTCACACTTTTTTAAAAGCCAGAAGCTGTCTTATACACCTGCACAAAGGCCTCATCAATTTTATCCAAGCAAAGCCATTTCTTTTAAGCTTGTCCATGAAAGAAGTGGCAATTGTCACAGGAGGGAAAGAGAAAGATGTGCTGCAAGCCTTTATCTTGATCTGGTTGTTTGTTTTTCATTGACGTACCTAATGAAACAAAGAGGATTTAATCGTGGCAAACAGAAGCTTATTGGCACCCAAAGGGATCTCATTTTCTCTCTTACGAGTCTCTTTCGTTTCAGGTTGCAACATCTTTTCAGCCTACCTACAAGACTGGGTTTCTTACCTGGGGCTTAAACTTGTGAGGCATGAAACTCTTCTGTTGTTTTGACAGGTGCTCTTTGCTACACATCAGCCTAGTATTCATGGTGCTAATACACGGAACAAACTTCAGATATGCTAATGACTGTAGTTACCAAGCTTCTGTCTTTAATGAGTTTTATTAGCTTCCTTCACTTACAGTTCTTTGGATAAAGTGCTAAAGATAAATTATGGCAACAGAAGAGTGAGAAAGTTACTTGCCTGTTATGTGTGGCATGAGGATGGATTTCTCAAGTTTCTATAACATCTCTAGAGTAATGGGAATGCCATAAACTATTATACAGGAATCAGACCATAACCTCTTGTATAGCATACTTGCATGTAGGGTATTTCAAAGATTAAAAAAAAATATACAGAGGTATTTGAAATAGCCCTATAACTCTATAGCATCCTCCCTCCTGCAGAAAGAGATTTTTTTTTTTTCATCCATCTGCCCTGAGCCTAACATATTATTTTCAGACTTTTATACATTTGCTTTGCCTTGCCTTGTCTTCCCTTCTCTCTTTTTACCTTAGAGGACTCACCAACACTGAAGTACGTGTAAGGTATGTCCAAGGTAAAAAGTAATGACCATATGTATTTCTATTTTGACAAATATTTTGGAGGTGATGGTTGATGTGTTTTATGTTCTCTTGTGGTTTAGACTGAACTTACAGGCTACAGGAAGAGGGAATTTTAACAAATCGTAGGAAAAAAGAAAACAGAGAACTCACTGATTTTCTGCGGTTTGTGGATGGAAGTTAAATGCAAGCTTCAATGCAGCAAATGATAACTCAATTAAAATTTAGTTCACTGTTCTAGTTAATTCAATTCATTTTTACAGTGGCTTTACTTATTTATTCCATATTTGTCTTTATACTTTGCAAATAAAGAAATTACAGCTGTGGAATCATGTAAAAACAAGAACACAACTTCTTTCGGAGCTATTCAGCTCTCGGTGTAACTGAAGTGACTATGAGAGGTCAACATTTCTAGTAAATTGGATTCAGAGGCTTTTATTTTTCTCACCTCTGACTTTATCCTGTGAACAAACTTTGGGAAAAGTAGAAGTTTCATTGTCCAAACTAAGACACTGGTTAGAAAGGTATATTCCATCACACTCTTTTCATGTATCAATGAAAGAACATGTCCTGACAGTTTGAATAAATAGGCTTGCCTACTATGTTTAAAACAATCATTCAAATCTTTGCCAGCCTAAAACCAGAATGTACAGCTTGTCACAAATATAAAGCCCCTTATTTTCCTTCTAAAGGCAGATTGATTTTTTTATCTGTGTGAACAGCCTAAATGGGCAAGGCTCTGTTTTTTGACTTTTTTTTCTTCTGGAAGGGGCACTTGACATAGTCAATATGCCCTTTAGACATATTTCTTTGCATGCAAAATTGTTGGTTACTTTTATTTATGGCTTCCACAAGCTACTTCCAAATGGAGTCTCCTACAGGGAAAAAGAACTGTGAAATTTGGAAGACGAATATTGCTCAGAACCACCAGCACAATACTTCACTGAAGAATGAACTCTTGAAGATATTTTAACTTAGTGCTGGAAAGTGCTCACCTCAAGTTTTCATGCTGATGTTACAAGCTTACTTCCATTAGGTACTCTGGGAGGCTGAAGAATTGAATGAATTGTGCTGAGATTTTACCTGTGATTCCAGAGCCGAAATATTGTCAAAGTACTGCTTCTGAAGTACTCATAATGTTCTCTTAGAGAACTAGAAGCCTTCCAAAGTTGCATTAATCATGTTACTTTCTGATGGCTATTATAGACATAGATTTATATAAACTTGTGTAAACAGATGGACTTACCTGTAAATTTGTAATATAGTTTAAAATTTACATAAAACATACTCAAAGAGGAGCAAAGAGGAGCAACAATGAATGTGATAACTTACAAAAGTCAGCAGAGATAAAATGAACTTACTAAGTTTCTTAGAAAGTGTCTGGAGTACTGGTAAATGTGCCTCAAAGCATGTTTCCTTTAAGCTTTCAATCACAAGTACCTCAGTGGTTTTCAGTTCCAGCTTGCTCTATGGCTGATAAAACTTTTCTGGCTGTTACATTTGCCAGGACTACAAATACTAAGAAAAAGAAATACATACATGCATATATATATATATGCATGTATGTATTTCTTTATATATATATATATATAAATATATACATACATGCACACACACACACACACACACATTTATGGCACTTCAGATCTTGAATGCCATTACTGTCACACTGAGGGGTGTTGAGGAGGAATAGATGCATTTCTTTGCAGGAACCAAGGATCAGGATCAGCAGATCATGTGGAAGATTTCCCTTTTTTTCAATCAACTCTGAAACAGAAATGGAAGCATAGAAAAAATGTATCAGACAGAAGTTAATGTGTGATGTTTTGGGAATAGATTTGTTCCACCAATTTGTTCCACAGATCTCATACAGCACAGTTTCTCACTCTCTTACTGACTTACTACAAAAAACTTCCATGACTGGTGGCTTGACCCTATGCTCTTCAGTTTCTGTGATTTGAGCTTTCTGAGAACAGGTCAAACATCTTTTAAAAGAAATAAGGTTCACATTTCAAACACTGAGAGTTCCCAATCAGTAAGAAGAATTTGCTAAATAAAAGATTGGAACCTTTAATTTTGGAACTATTTAATGAAGGCTCGAGCTCTTTCTTCAACATTCACTCAGTATCTCTTAGGTTTAAAGAAATGATAAGTGGTATAAGGTTCTAGTCTATTCTATGGAGTAAATTGGAGTGAGAATGCATATGATTTCTTCTGGATGAATAAAAAATATCTCTATTAGTATCATCTTTATCCCTTAGTGCTGCTGTTTTCTAGATTTGTGGCAATTGTTTCAGTAAGAAACCACCACCTCATCTTTGCAGTACCTGTATCTAACTTCCTTTCTGCTCCATCTTAACTCAGGCTGACATAGGACTTTCCATGAAATCTGTTCACAACAGGTATGTCCTAGTTGTTCCATAACTCTTTCAGATTTCTTTAATGTGATACATAATATTTAATTTGATTTGTCTAGTTATTATTATATGCTACTTAGAGGGCATGTTTTATGCAGCACATATTCTCCTTGGAAAGACACAATCTATGTGTGAATCCTTCAATGTACAGCTTTTGGAGTGTGAACATTATAGATATTCACATCTGATTTACACCTTAATCATAAATCTGTGGCACATTTTCCTGCTGTCACCCTCCATCCTTTGTGCTTAGGGACTGCTGGCGCAAGACCTGTAGCTATAACCTATAAATGCTCCCAATAGCAAAGTGCCAACCTGGTAGCAAAACTTGCCTGCAAAATGTAGGATCTGAAATTGAAACCTTGCAGCTCATGGGGTACCTTCCTGAAGGAAGACTTCTCTCTTCTTCATATTCCTGAAGATTGTCAAGAATTTCACAAATAATGGGAGAGAGCATTATGTTTAGGATGTTTTTCTTTTTCCAGTTTCACAATCTCCTATATTTTATTAAGTATAAAACAACCTTTTACTTAAAAAAGCTACGGCATAAGTTTTGCTACTGTGAAGTCTGATCACAGCACTGATTTGGCCTCTGAAGGGTTAAGAAGTAAACTGGATAGTGCACTTTTCAGGGAGATTCTATGAGTTGAAAGTGACAATAGGAGTTTGGAATTGCTGCTGGGATAGGAAGTGGACAGCAAGCTTCAGCTCTTATGAGGGAATCTAAGAGTAAGCCAAGAGGCCAGAAGGTTAAAGGGCAGTACTCAGGCTTCCCCTGGGTTCCCTAGACTCCAAACACTCAAGCATTCAGCAGCCAGATCCTCTCATGACAATCAGATGAATAGCCAGTAGGGACTCGCAACTTCAACAGATCCTGCTTTCATCTCAGTATAACTTGTTGCCTGCTCTCATTCATTTAAATGAATATACTAATTGATGAATAATTCTATTATAAGACATAGACAAGAAGAACCAAAGAGGAAAATGCCATTTCTTAGTTGTCTTTAAATCTAATTCCCCATGTTTTAAACAGCATGCATAATCATAGATAAAAACAGTGCACACTCAGAGAACTCCAACTCTGCTGTATCCTTTTCCATGCCTGTGTGCAGGAGAGTATATTTTGCACTAAACATAATTTCATAGAAGGCATGGCTTAGAAGATGTACTAAAGCTTAGACCACAGTAAGTGTGGCTTAGGGCATAAGCTTCAGTAAGTTGCACAGGTAAGACTAGAAGTCAGGAAAGATGAGAATTGCTGCAACAATCATTCTGCAGAATAAAGACTGATTAATAGTATAATATGTATTTAAGCATCCCCAAGTATCTAGGCAACATGTATTGTGTATGACTGTTGTTTAGGATAAAAAATGTACTCTGAATTCCAGTTTGTTACAAAGATCATATACAATATTGTATTTCCCTTTCCCCTGTAGATAACAAAAGGTTGAGAGCACCTTGTTCACAATTCCACATGTTTTTCCACTTATAATTCTTCCTGTTACTTCCTTTTTGACAACATTACGCTATTTTTTCTTCATCTAAACTGTTTGTATGATGAATAACAGCATCACACTGCAGTCTTCTCTCCTAATTTCCTGATGATCTCTGCATTGTTTTGCTTTCCATCTCTTGTTTGTTTTAACCGCTGTGCCCAAATATTTAACCTTCTAACTGTTTTTGCATGTTTTGAGAACC
Source organism: Tetrao urogallus (assembly GCF_951394365.1). Classification (NCBI taxonomy): domain Eukaryota; kingdom Metazoa; phylum Chordata; class Aves; order Galliformes; family Phasianidae; genus Tetrao; species Tetrao urogallus. The sequence continues at coordinate 33,981,879 of NC_136819.1, forward strand.
ATCTTGTATCCTTTCTGTTTTAGTAAAGAAGCAAAGGCTTCATACTTAATTCCTATAGGAGCACTAGCATGCTTCATGACAATTTTATACAATTTTGGAACAGTATTTTTTCTGTTTGTTTTTGTGTGTGTGTGTGTGCATATTAGTTAAGTAACCACTGCATGCTTTCATATCCTTACTTGTTTTACTTTCCTAACCTGACCAGAAAGTAAAAATTTTAGATCTCTTTTGCTTTTCTCTATTCAGACACCTAAAAGTTCACCATGAGGCCAACAAACAAATGAAGTACCCTCGCCTACATGTTTTAGCCATGCCCAGTGTTGTTCAGTACCAGCTTGACTGCCATATAAACAGCTTACTGCAATTCCTGTAAAAATTTATTTTTAACAGTTATCAGGTTGTATTTGCAGAAGACAGAAGATTTATTCATAATCTTATATGCTATGGCATATGAGAAATACAATTTTGACAACTGGAAATTTTTGTTGTTGTTCAATTGTTGTTTTTTGTTGTTTTTTTTTTTTTTGTTTTTGTTTTTTTCAGGAAGTGACCAAAAAAAAAAAAAAAAAAAAAAAAAAAAAAAGCCAAAAGACATCTGATCTGTATAATGAATTTTTAAAACCACTATACACAAAATGTATCTCCCTGTGTGCTGAAGCATTATATATGAGACTAGTTATCATGATTCACAAAGAACTATCTTAACCGTTTAAGTACATGTTCAGCTAAGCAGCTGTTTTGATTCATAATCTATGCTATAGCAAGGTTTATTTTAAAATACCAAGCAAGGGACAGGGCATTCCACAATCAATTACTTAACTGAGAGAATTCAAAAACTGAAGTGCTTGAAACTGAGATGAAACACATGGCAAATATTTTGCCTCCTGTCACACAAGGGATCCGATCCTGCAAGTTGTGTGCATGCAGAGCTCTAGGTTGTCTGCAGTCAACAGGTGAAATTCTGATGTTATAGCAATCAGCCTAAATCTTTCCTTCACCTTCCAGGGGAACAATTATACCACAAGAATGATCTCTGAGCCAGGTAAGGATGAGATCTCAGATTCTCTTAATTCCTGTCATGTTAAGTTTGATTCCCTACAGGCTTGTAGAAATACAAGCGCTCAGCGTTTTTCTTTGGAAATGCTGGAACAGTGATGAGGAAGGTCATACCTTCAGTCTCCAGAAAGAATTGTTTGGGTACTCACATTCTGCTCTTTCAGCTTTAATCCAAGCAAGTCCATTTCAGTCATTAGTTTGCTGAGAATTTATACTAAGTTCTGTATGCAACTTAGTTGCAGTCTATGTAGAGTAAGATTTAGTAAAGAACAAATAATATTTAAATAAGGAGTATGTGGCCTCAGTCCCTTTTCCAAATAACTATATGCTAATCAGGGAAGAGAATACAGGCCAGCAATTGTTAATCACTTACTGTACAGGGTAAGTCAGCACAAGAGGTGATAAGACAATCCGAGCACGTAACTCACCAGTCACACCCGCAGTCTTTTCACCATGCCTGGGATCCCTCACATGTGAGGGCTGCCTGGAGAAATGATTTGCAGAATCGGGCTCCGACAACACCTGGAATTGTCAAAGGAGTCAGACATACAGATGGTTGAGAAGAACTGCATGTGGCATTTAAATTATTTTGTTAATGGTGCCATCTCCTGGTAGCAATTTGCTAAGCTGATCTTTGCCCTGCTCAAAATTGTTAAATGTTTGTACTTTTTATTTCAATACTATAATACCAGAGAGGAATAAACAGATTAATTTAGGTTGATTTTTTAGGTGCTAATTTTATATTCAGTATTTCATAGGGAATTCTCTAACAGGAGACACAATTTTATTAAATAGCAGTGCATTTTAGAAAATGCAGCATACAGAGAGAGCGCCTTTTGAAAAGATTACACTTTTTTCCTCTCAAACTGTTTTCACTTCTGGCTGACATAAGTATCAAACAAAATAAAACAGAGTAAGAGTAGATGATAGTCACAGACAAAGATGGATCTGTGTAGCAGTGCAGATCCTAAACGAGCACATTTTGGGAAAAGACATAGTTGAAAGAGCATTCAACAGCGTTTGCCAAAAAAACACACAACAAAGGGACTGTACACTGTATGACACTTGTGGTGCACCTAAATCAGTAAGAAATCTATCTTCAGCTTTAGAGTGGGATTAATGATGTCTGAATGCCATACCCAGAGGCCTGCACAGGCTCGCTTTTCAGATCTAATGAATAAAGTGCTGCTCAGTTCAGAAATACTAAGTCATCACAGCGAAGGAAGTAACACATCCAAGTAATGAACCTAGTCACATGTAATTACACTGAGGAATTTATTCCACTGATACAAAAGGATTCTTGTGTAGGTTGCTCCAAAAGTAATGCCTCCTATTTATTTCCATGGAAACTTCAGAAGATACAAAGAACTCAATAACACTATTTGATAGAGCAAATTCTTGGCAACAAAATGTACTTCTTTTAACATAGTCACCACTATCAGCTATGAATTTTTGCCAGCTATGAACAAGAGCCTGTATACCACATTTGTAAAAAGCTGCATGGCAGTCCTGAACATGGATATCTTTCACATCACTGTCATCACAGCTGAAGCACCACCCATTGCCTCACTGTGCTCACATCTATTGTTTGGACTCCACAAACATGTAGCAAGTATCAAAGAATGTCAGTGGGTGTCATTTTCTTCTGCATGGAGGAATTTAGAGACGCACCTTTGCTCCATACACACTTCCATGTCAGGCATCATTTTGACGGGTTGCCCCTCTGCTACCATCTGTCACACTGAAACAAAATGTCATGGAATAGTGGTGGGAATGTTCAGCCTCTACTGCCATACTGCCACCATCTGCCTCTGAGGTTGTGGGCCAACATAATGAAATAGAAGGCATTGCAATGATAAGATTTTTGTATATACATATATTCCAATCTTAAATATAAACTTCTTAGTGGTGCTGAATTTGGTTTTTAGTGCACACATTTTTGTAGAATAACAGGGTAGCTTACTCTGCAGAAATATCTTGAATGTTTGGATTAACTTCACTTATAAACAGGGATGGCCATACAATCTCCCTGCAGTTAGTTTTGTTATGGATTTCATTTTGATCCAGTATTTGTTTTTCTTCAATTTGCTATGCTTGGAAATGAACATAAAATTTATTCTGCTCTGCACTTGAACAATGTTATCGTACCCTGACGTTAATCAGCTAACATCGCTGTATTTTCTCAGGTGCGACTCTTTGGCTGGCAGAATACAGCCTTGTATTTCCATTTGCTACCTATGTTCAAATTTTTCCATGCTTATCTTTTAATATCTCAATCTTCCTAGCTAACAAGAAGATACAGAAGTAATCCAGTTCCAAACTGACTACCTACATAACTGCAGCTGTTTTGACTTCAGACATTTTGAGAGCCTGTAGCAGAAAGACTGTACTGGAAATAGGTTTTATTAAATAAATGCACAAAGGAGCCCTATGACAGCTGGTTTTGATAAAGATTGCACAGAATTCACGTACAGTACTTCTGCAGAAGAGACCATTTCTGTCCACATGTGACTTATAATGTGCAGACAAACTGAATTGGTAGCAAGGAAAATAGAGAAAATATTACTGCATGTAGTGAGAATGTGAGAGCTACAACACTGGATGCCTGGCTAGAATCCAATAAAGGCTAAGAAATATTTTTTACAGAGATGGAAAAAGTAATATAATTACACTGTATTTAAGGTAAAAATAATAAGAAGCTATATTTACAAGGAGATAGATATACACAGACTGACCTGAACTTCTACTGGAAAAGGCTGAATTAAATGGCAGAACATTTGCTCAGTGCATTCTAGTAATGAATAGACATGAGCTATGCACTGAATTACTCAATAGAATTGGATATCTATTTGTGCATAAAAACTTAACTGAAGATAAAGTTTAAAATACAGAATTAGGAGAAAATAGCAAAATACCAGATACTGAACAAAGAGAGTTCTCTTAGAATCAGAGACTGATGTGGCAGAACAGAGGACTATATCTGGAAGCAGACAGAAAGAAATCGAAGATTGATAATCAACTCACATCAATTTTCAAGTGGTTTTATATCTAATCTTCCTTTTTGTATCCTCAAGCGTATCTTGCTACAGTTTAGCTGTGGTTTTTAACTCATCTTTCATTCTGTCTTTCATAGAGAAATTACTTTGTTCTACATATAAAGATATTACAATTGACTCCTGTGGACATAAATAAACCAGATTCACTTTTTCTCTTTTCTCTTTAACCAAGTGTTGTAAAGAAATTTCAGGATCTTGTATTTAAATTGCTAAAAGATTTTCATGCAAGCTAACCTTCCTACTTTTTAAAGCCTCTTAGTGCAATGTGCTAATTATCAATTAAGGAGCTAATCATTTCAATGAATGTTATATCCTACATACCTCGCAGCTTTTTGAAACGGCAGCGAACGCGGACTCGTTTTGGGGACTGCCTCGCGCCCTACTCGCGCAGCATGCAGTACCGCCGCTGGCCGGAAGGTGGCGCGCTCCGTCAGGGCACTGCGCTCCGCTCCCTCCGTGCCGAGCCCGGCCCGCCCAGCAGCGACGGCGCATCACGTCCCGCTGAGGCTGCGCTCCAGAACTTTAGTGCTATTCTCTAAGAGCGGTTCCTTACTGAATATTATATACAATACCTAAAGTTATACAGAGAATAAAGTCCGCACTGTGATGGAAATATGAACTAGCTAATAAGTGCCTTTAATAATAATAATAAGAAAGTTTGAAAAGAGCTGGAGAATTGAACAAAATCACGCAGTCCCTTATTTCACAGTTATCATGCAAATCAGACAGCACAAGGTCTGGTTCCTGGACGGCACAGAAAATTGGCAGTACCGTGACATTTTTGTCTTTGATCACTGGTTTGGGTTCAATCTGGGACGGTGACAGTTACTTGCTTGGCACAGATGAGAGTTGGGTGGTTTCAGGCCGAAGCACAATTGGCCACATCATAAACCAATGACAGCTACTTGGCAAAGCGATCTGGAAAGGGAGGGCAAGGCTTTGTCTGAGCAGTGAACTTGTGCTACTTATGAGGGCTTAGCTGAAGTGATGTTCTTGTCTGGATCTGGTCACAGTTTGGTAACTATTCCTGCATGAGCAGGAATTAACCTCTACAGCTGTAAGAGAACTCTGTGCCCAATTACAAATATGTCTGCTCTAGAAGTTGGGCTGACATCATTTTACTAGTAAAAAGATACAGCTTAGCCATCAAAAGAGAAGAGATCACCAGGAGAGAAGATTAAAGCAGTAGATGACATGAGAATTAATTTTGTCACTGTTAAGGCTATGAATATATGAATAAGATAATGTAAAACAAATTAGACCTGAGGCATTAAGACCATGATTTTAAGTATTTGTGACAGCAAAGTTACTAAGCATGAAAAAAATACTGCAGTATTCATGATACAGCAGCCTGATCCAGTGATTGGAAACTCTGCCTGTGGCAGGGGGTTTGGAGCTTCATGATCTTTAAGGTATCTCCCAATCTAAACCACTCTATGATTCTATGAGCTTGTACTAGTCCTGCATCTTCTGCATTGCCCAATCTTCCCATTCTGCTGTCTCTTTTTCCAAAACCAAGTCTATTATCTTCATAAGCTCTCTGCTATCACAATGGAAGAGTTGGTAGGCTGTTTTCTCCTTCTGTCCAAAAGGGAATGGTGGAGGTTTGTGAGATTCAAAAGGAACAGGTAGATGCAAGGGGCTGTGAAATGACAAGGAGTCCTGAGGCTTCTAAAAAAGTGCCCTTGCATCAGGCACTGGAGCTGCATACACAAGAGACGGGAAAGGTCACCTTGGCTGGAAGGCTGGAGAAGAAATGACAGCCCTAGAACAGTCACTGACTCCTCTAACCCCTTAATTAAAAGAGTACATTATGTCATGCAATCACACTTTTTTCGTATAGCACCATGAAGCATTTAAGCAGCATCATCCATCTCTGACATGCTGGTCTATTTCTTATTAGACTGAGCTGCAGAACTGTTTTATCGGTGTTCATTGAGACCTGCTCCATGCTCTGGTTAGGCAACGCACGCACAGATGTATTTTAATCTCAAGTTCTGTGAAAATATGTCCTGTTTTATTTTGCCATGGAACATTTCTAGCCATGCACTAATAGATTAATACTGAATTTGGCCCCAAACTCACAGATCTGTTGTGCCTAGCTAGTGCTTGTTAGGAGGACTTGAAGGGTTGTCCCTCAACTCAGCATCTTGCATATGGACACTGTGATCTCTGAGGTAGCTGTCTATGTTTGCAGCAGCATGTTTGTAAGATCTTTAAATGCCTAATGAGATCGAGCTCATAAAAAGACTTCCTTGTCTTGGATTGTAATTCCAAGTTTACACCTATTGCATAGGCTGTACCTCCCAGAAATATCTCATCTAAAGATGTGTGTTACTTGGATGAATTCAAGTTGGGTTATGAGGGTAAAAAAAAACATGATTCAGTATGCTACCACCTGCATTTTCTGCCTTAAGTTCCAGATTACTGCTCCCAAGTCATTCATCTACTTACTTTGCCACTTCGCCATCTAAAAATTGAGTTAAATATAGAAACAAACTGAGAGGCTGGCTGAGAGTATTGTACATTCCTGCATACATATGAATGTTGCATTTTCCAAGTGTCATTAGTTCCATGAGAAAAAAAAACAAAACAAACTAAGATACAGGTTGGGATATTGTTTGTAAAGGTAATTTTTATCTGAGACTGCTTTTTAGGCTTATCACTGTTTTACGTGAATCTGTTTGAAGCAAGCAACTGTATTCCTTTAAACCTTTTACCCCCGCTGTAAGCAGTGGAGTTTACCTAACTCCTCAGAGATAGGTGGCTAAACTTCTAGAAAATCTAAAGGTAGCTGCAAAAAGAGAAGGAGAATTCCAGATTTCTAGCAGTTTTGCTTTATACTCTTTCCCATTTCTAAGGATAGATTAACCATCCTAGTACTGCAACTTCCTCTCTGAATTTCCTGAAATGCTATCATCTTGAAAATCAGCAGTCTGTAAAATTTTTCCTTGCTATTTTACTGAGTTCTGGAATGAGAAGGAGTATTTCAAGTTTCTGATGATGCTTTCCTCATTTAATAGCAACTCTTCCAACTTTCCATCAATGGAAATCCATACAAACACATCTGCATGTTTTAGGGTACAGAAGTTTTTTCATACCACGCTGGATCAAGGAAATACATTACTAGACTCAAAGCAGTTAACCTTGAACTGGCCCATCCTCTAGATAGAATTTTGATGTACAGAATTTCCCATTAGGACCAGAGTAAAGTGGAGTTCCTTCCAGGAGTATTACACATGCTCCTCATTGAGAGCTCCTTGTTTCCTTATGAAAGATAACAGCCATCAGTAGGATATCATAGGTTTACTGGTCTGGGACTACAAGACAAAAAGCTTCTAGCTCTTCACCATTCTATGCCATGAATATTCTTGACTGTACATGTTTCTGCATATATTTCCTTTACATTACAGCATAAAGCCAACAGATGTATCATATAAACATAGGATTTTACCTTCAATTTAATTATTATTTTAATATTGTTTGATAAAGTTCTTATTCATAACAACTGTAATGATCAGCTGAACTGAGAGCATGCAAAGGTACAGTCAGAAGTGTCAGGGCTAGAATGCTCAGCAGTCCTTAGTTACTCACTAACTCACCTTACATCTTATTCCAGAAGAAATCAGGAAGCTTGAGACACCTTGAAAGCCCGAGAGGCTCAGGATTACAATCTCCCCACTCACTTTTGAAAAATGCAGGACTCTGATAGATGATTTTTGGCCAATGATGAACAGCTGGGGAGATAGACAATAACATCTTAAACTGCTGCAGCTGCTTACTTGGTAAATGTGAGCCAGATCCCTTAAGTTAGTTTTTATTTGTTAAGTCAGTATACTTTCCACTTACTAAACTTGATCTAACTGCTCAAAGTTAACTCATGCTTTTTTATGCCTAAGTCAACAGTGGAACCAAACTGAACTTCTTGCTTTTCAAAGGGTATTAAATGTTAGGACTTTCTGAACAAGTCATTCTCCATTAAAAGTGTAAGAAGTTATCACTGCTAAGTCACTATTTATTTGAGGACATATATTGGAAACTATTTAAAATTACATTTGGCAATGTATCATAAATTCATATCGGAAAATAGTTTGTCTGGAATAGAAATACTTCAGAATCTGCCAATTTTTTTTTTAATCTTTGGCAGTATTCACGTGCTTGCAGATTTTGGTATTTGCCTTAAAGGCATGTTTTCATCATGCCAATTTTCCTTGTAACTCCCCTGGCTGGCATTCTGCCTGGTAGATGTTTGCAGGATGGGGCCTCAGGCCTTCCAGGCTTACAGTACAGCTAGACACCCTCGGGTGCAGGACTATGCAGTGTAGATTTCCAAGCAAAACATCTCACTTTGTGGGATCTTTCAAAATAGCAACTTTTCAGTCTGAAATACAAGTGTGTAAGTATATTTTTCTTATATTCCCATTTGTGAACAGCTGATTTCAAATTTGTAGATATGCCTAGCAAGTGAGAAAAATAACTTTTATAACACAGGGTGCCTGTTCTTCACCAAAGTTAAGTTCCAGTAGGGAGAGCAGGCAAATTCCAGTTTCTCCAGTAGACCCTCACATACCTGGTTTCATGATTCACTTGGTCCAGTTGCTAGGAATAAGCTAAGCAAAAATCAAGGTGAAAGTCTTGGATGAACATCTAATTGGAGTACCAAATTTTCTGACACTTAAAATAACCTGATCTATCGAGACAGTTCCTTTGGTTTGTAATTGGTTTGTCTGAGCTGTTTCCCATACAGCACATACACTATAGACAAATGAGAATTTCGATTTAGGTGCAATAGTACAGACATGTGATAGAAGGGGGTCAGTGCAGTATGTGGATGTCTAGAATAAGCAACTAGAATACGCATATGTGTCTATCACAGGAAGATGAGACAACAAAATTAAATGACTTTTGTGAGATTGTGATCATAAAATCATGAATTCACCACTGCACCTTTAAGTGGACTTGCTTTTAAATATTCACAAATACTTGGGTCTTTTACTGAGTACAGAAAAATCAGCCTGATTTTTATATTTATTTTACTTAACGCTGAGTCTGAATGAAAAGCAAACAAACAAACCCCACAATGACCAATAACGCAAACAGTTCAAAATCAAGGTCTTTACATAGGTTATACTCTGGCTAGGAAACAAGTGGTCAATTCCTGTTTGATGACTTTTTATAATTTCTTGTCATTTATTGACTTGAATCAGCTATACGTTTTGTCAGTACACTTAATTACTCTCAAAATGGACTGAAAAAACAAACAGTAGCCACTCATATGCTGTTTTATACCAAGGCTAAGAGCAGAAATGGCATTGGCCAGACAGATGAGTAATCCTCCAAAATAATTGTGAACTTTTACAAAACACAGCATCAGTCCAGCAGAGGCCCAAATTACTTAAAAAATTCTGCTGGCTTATTAATATTTTATATCTGGCATTAACTTCTGGCCAAAGTTTTATGAGAGGAAAGAAAGGATTTTGCTGATGAAAATCTTAGGATTGACATAGAATCAGTATTTGATTAGTAGAGGTTTGCTGAATGTAGTCATTAGCTCTTTGTATACTTCTCCCTCACATCCCATTCATCTTTTCTCATTTTTTAAATCTCTCTCTTCAATATCTGTAAGTCAACTGGTTTTTTTTGTTTGTTTGTTCGTTTGTTGTGGGTTTTTTTTGTTTTTTGTTTTGTTTTGTTTTTGTTTTTGTTTTTGAGAAAGCTTGTGGCACAGAAAAATCTCCAGCTCATCACTGAGTGTATACTTCAAATTACAGCCTGAACAACTTTCTCAGTTAAAGCTAAATGGGTTAGAGCTGGAAGGCAAAGTAATTGTTATAAACTAACAGGAGTACCTTTAAAATTTTCAGGAGAAGGAGGATGGGAGAGATCCATATTAGTCAGTTCAAAAGAACTCAAGATTGAACGAACTCAGCAGAAACAGCACATTTCATGTTAATTTCACTTGTGCAAAATCCATGTCCTCAACTGCCCACAGTATGCTTCAAAACTATACAAATTCATGTTATAAAGTTTGCCCAAGCCAGTTCTTACAAAATGTGTTTTATAGGTCCACAGGCTAGCAAACTGTTTTTCTACCTACCTCCACATGGTCTTCTTAATGATAAAGCTAACTTACCCAGCTACTTCTGATGCCATCCTGAGGATATGTTAACAATAATGTTACTCAAGTGAACTATTTTAACAAGGCTTTTATTGAAAACATACACAAAGTTGACGTTATTTAACTTCTGAATGTACATATTACAGAATATTCCTATCAGAGAAGAATATTTTGAGAAAAAGCAAAATACAACTGGCATATGCTGCAGTTAACATTACTAAGGCATTTAGGCTTAATAGCAGGTTATACCTTGTGTGTGTGTCTATTTATATACACAAACACATATACACAGATTGTCTGATTTGGTTGTCTGTACAGTGCTATGCATTCTGGTTTGTTTTTTTTTTTTTTTTGCTATTTTTTCCCCTGCACTAAATAAAGCTTTTATCCAAATAGTAGTAGTTGTTCACAGAACAGCAGTAATAACCTACTCTTCAAGAGTTTACTTACAATTACAAAACTAATGATGCAAAAAACAACAACAAACAAAAAAACACAGATCTTCATGGGAAAGTTCTCTTACCAAATAAGGCTCAAGTAAGAAAAACACTAGTTTGAAAAGGCACCGTGGAGACAGGTTTTAATACATTAAATACAACATGAATCATTCACAATAACAAGTTTAGTGTTTCTGGGGAACTTCTGTAAATACAACACAGTTGGTCACACAAAAATGTTTCTGTTGATTTGTCTTGGCAACTCAGATTCATCAACAGTGTAACAGCATAACAGCTTTGTTCCCATCTGACAGAAAATAATGGCAGTTCTGCAAGGCAAACGTTAAACCTGACCGTATGTATTTATTAATTCCACAGTGTTTTGACAGATTATAGGGATGCAACTTAAAGGATGCTGACACGCTCACTGAGGGCTTTCATTTCTGTTTCTTGTAGCGTGGTGTTTTCATTGTGGTTAGCACTCGGAGTGATAAGGTGTGCTGGATACTGCAGTCCATGTTCTCCTGAATACTGTTCCCATCGAGAGTCATCACTTTCATGGGTGATGTAACGCTCCCCCATTTTACATTCAAGCTCCCTTAAATCTAACCAGGTTTGATAGTCCTGAAATAAAGTAGTAGGATTTGTTTTAACATTTCTAAAATAAATGACATTTCCTTCTATTACCAATAATATGCAAAGTGCTATTAACTTGTCAATCTGCATCCCTATTGCCTCAGAACAGAGAAATTATACAATTAATAAATATGAAATCTGTCAATAGAAATAGGTCTATTCAGGTATGTTTGAATCATTAATTTTATTAAACTCTGCTATTAATATGGAGGTATTACAGGCTGTTTTACTGACTACTGAGATTCAAGACATGGGTGATAAAATAATTTCTTGTCACTCCGCCTGTGGAAAGGAAGGCCCTACAGTGGGATCTGGACATTGGGCAGAGGTCAATGGGATAAAATCCAACAAGGTTAAGTGTCAGGTCCTGTATTTTGGTCACAATAACCCCCGGCAACCCTAAAGGCTTGGGGCAGAGAGACTGGAAAGCTGCATGGAAGAAAAGGATCTAAAGGTGCTGATCAACACCTGTGAGTCAGCAGTGGGCCCAGGTGGCCAAGAAGGCCAATGGCATCTTGGTTTGTATCAGAATTAGTGTAGCCAGCAGGACCAGGGAGGTGATCATCCCCCTCTACTCAGCCCTGGTGAGGACACACCTCGAGTACTGCATTCAGATTCAGGCTCCTTACTACAAGAAAGACATTGAGGCCCTGGAGCGTGTCCAGAGAAAGGACATGAAGCTGGTGATGGATGTGGAGTGCAAGCCTTGTGAGGAATGGCTGAGGGAACTGGGATTGTTTAGTCTGGAGAAGTGAGTGCTCAGGGGAGACCTTATCTCTCTCTCTAGAACTACCTGAAAGTAGGTTATGTCCAAGCAGGGGTCAGACTCCTCTATCAGGTAATTAGTGTTAGGACAAGACGGAATATCTTTAATTTGCACCAGTGAAAGTTCAGGTTGGATATTAGGAAGAACTTCTTAGACAGAGCAGTTAGGCATTGGAACAAGTAGCCCAATGAAGAGGTAGTCACTCCCTGGAGGTCTTTAGGAAAGGGTAGATATAGTACTTAGGGACATGGTTTAAAGACAAATACTGGTGGGAGGTTGATAGTCACACTAGATGATCTAGTAGGTCTTTTCCAACCTTAATGATTTTATGAAAATGAAAAGGGAAAAAGTCATTCTTAAACAAACATCTACATCCTAATAATCTATATCATATAGTCAAGAAAGATGTTCTATCTTGGCATAAAGGTGTATTATGTAAATTCAACTTGAGTGAGAAAAGTATCTGTCCCATTCACCATTGCTCAAGGGAAAAAAGTGAATGAGAGGTGAAGAACAACATTCCATCACGTGAATCAGTCAGCATCCACACTGTAGAGATTACATCTCTGGTCTCCAAAAGCTCAGAAATATACTTTCTGATGACTGTGTGGGAAGAGAGCACAGTACTGGAAGAAAAGACTGAAAGGTGACAGGAAATCTGAGAGGAAGAAAATAAGCCTAGAAGGAATGTGAAGGCTGAGGGTGTGGTTGCAGCCCTTTTCCTCTTGTTCAGCAGGTCATGCTCCACTCTGAGAAACACTGGTAAAGTGTAGGGTACTGGAATAGGATCCAGGCATCAGTTCAGATGAGTATTCCTTTGGGATTGTGAACTACGCATCTGATCTGTGCTATGCCTCTGCACAGTTACTTTCCTATGCATATATGTGCATCCTTGGAAGATGAGTGACTGAGGGAACTGGGGCTATTTAGTATGGGGAAAAGGAGGCTGAGGGGAGACCTTATTGCTCTCTTCCAATACCTGAAAGGTGCTCACAGTGAGAGCAGGATTGGACTCTTCTCACTGGTGACAGGACGAGGGGAAATGGCCTCAAGTTGCACCAGGGGAGGTTTAAGTTGGATATCAGGAAAAACTTCTTTACAGAAAGGGTTGTTAAGCTCTGGAATAGGCTCCCCAGGGAGGTGGTTGAGTCACGGTCCCTGAATGTGTTTGAAAGCTGATCGGATGTGGTGCTCAGGGACATGATTTAGCAGAGGATTGTTAGAGTTAGGGTAGTATGGTTAGGTTGCAGTTGAACTTTATGATCTTGAAGGTCTTTTCCAACCGGAGTGATTCTAAGTGTGTGATGCAGTCAGTCCTGAGTCACGAGTTACATCCATTTCTGAGCACAGAGAATCCTTGAGGACACAGGCACCTCAGAAGCACTGGATGCTTAATGAGAAGCTTCAGCGACCCAGTCATTAATATTTGCAACAAAAATAATATTTTCCATTCTCACTGATAAGTTGTAAACTGTTCCTTAGATCTCATGGCTGATGTCCCAGTTAGGATTTGGTCTGTCCCATTCCCAAGGTGCCCAGTGCCTAGCTTGCCCTGCTCCATGCACTGATTCTGTTTTGTATCTTATAGCGTGCAGTGACTTTGCTACTGCCTCAATAAAAATCTAATATATAAGGAGCAGAAGACAATGGCTGCTAGCACATCAGAAATTATTAACATTTTAGTTTCGATTTGAGGATTTCAAATGAAAGTGGCTAATATATTTTCCTGGAAAGCATGCAGCTTCACTATCTCTTCTGATGACTGAAGGGCAGCCCACTGATTAGTTTTAATACTAAGGGAATCAAGGTAGAATCTAGGCAATTAGATAATGCAAGTCAAGTGAGTATAAAGGTTTATTTCCACCATTACATCTATCTATCTATCTATCTATCTATCTATCTACACATACACACACACAAACATATATATAAAACATTCTTAGTGGACAAACAAGATAAATTATTCCTGCATTGTATTTTGAAAACATGAGAGAGTTTAGCATTGGAATTTTGTATTTCAAAAACTAATTAGAATCTATTGGTAAATTGGTAAAGAAGTACGTGGTTCTCAAGATCAGAAAGCACCTTCAGGTTTGTAGATCTGTTTAGATTCTATTGTACTTAACAATAAAAATGTTTATATACTGGGAACGTAAATGCATAGGAAGAAACAGGGAGTTTGTAGCAATACCTGTAACCAGGGGTGGCTTAACGTTTTGTCCACGCTGTAGCGCTTTCTCATTTTCACTTGCAACAAATTATTTATTAGATCAATAGCTGGAAAAAAAAATATTAGAGCATATCAGTTGAAATGTATTTGTTTCAACTAAGGCATACAAACAGAGACAGACAAACACGGTAGTTGTGAAATGAGGGCAGTTATCTCTCCACTCTCCAGCATTTTACAAACTGCATTCACTGTGGATGTTCCTGAAAGTACTCATGCAAACCTTCCTAATAGGATTACATTTTACTAAACAGCTGCCTGCTAGCTACTATATCGTCTATCTCTTAGTGTTTACTTGTAGGCAGGTAACAAAGACTGAAGTCAATTCTCACTCAGCTCCTCCTCAAGTGAAAAAATACTTATGTGAGGACAACAGTATAATGCAGATACCACAGCAGTTTATAGTAAACACACATGCACATTTCTTTGAGACTCCCAGTATCACTGCTGAAGTGACATTGTTGGATGACTGAGAGCAGCAGCTTCAAGGTAGAAAGTGGAATAAGCGGGGTTACAAAGTCAGCAATTTCAAAATACTACTACTCCTCATAGTTTGGAACTTGAGAATTTCTCTTTCACCCAAGAGGGGAAAGACAGATTAACCCTGCTGTTTTGGAAAACAAACGAGTTTTCAGAATGCCTCCATATGGTCCTGATCGGAATTCACTGGCTTTCCAATTCCACACCCACTCCTCAGACATTTTGAGAGGGAAGAAAAAAAAGAGAATGTAGCACACTCTCCTTTAGTGCACTAACAGAGAGATGGTAGCTAAAAATCTATTTGTCCACAAATGAGAAAATAAAATCTGGACCACCTTCTCTAGGAAGAACATGGTTTAGAATCCTCCATTGATCTGCTACATGACAATTTTGGCTCCTTTCAGGCCTCTGTCTGGATTTTTGCTCCATATTAGCATGTAAGAATGCACATGTAGGATTCTCTCTTACGTACAGCTGAGTAATTTCACATCTGTCAAGCATGCAGCCTGTTTTCAACAGTGTTAGCGATTGTTTCCAACTTTGATCTTTCAGTCCATCAAATCTGTATTATCTCAAAAGATTTAAACAGTATTTCCATACTGTTGAATATAAGGACAGAATTCCCTGAAAACATTTGTTCCTCTGCTTGTTCATATGTTTCACCTAATATGTCCTCTCTACGCTGGACATCCTTTTCAACTTCTTGGGTCTAATATGTACTATGTCAAGTTTTAGATCACTGATGGTGTGGCTTCATTCTCTGAATTTTTTGTAAATCATTGTATTCCTAATTTATTAATTTATTTTTGCATCAACTACAATTGATTGGAATACTACTTAAATTTCACAGATGTGAAATTACTCAGCTACAAGTAAAAGAGAACCCTGCTTGTACATTCTTATGCACTAAAATCTAGCAAAAATCCAGATGGAGGTCTGAATGAAGCCAAATTGTCATATAGCAGATGAATGAATTCAGAAGCATAAAATGGCTTGACAATACCTGAAGACAGAGAGAGCAGAAATAGCAGGTTAGACAAAGATTACCACAAAAATTACCTCTATGCTGCTATTTCTTCCAATTCTATTTTGACATACAAATGCATACTCAGTTTTCAGCAAGTAGTCATTCAAATATGAGATGCTATTGGAAAATGTGGAAAAATGCTACTGCATTTTGGGGATGGAAATCAGTGAAGACATTTCATGGATGAGTGCTCTGCTTGGGAAATGATGCTCATGGTACAGTTTTGGATATGGATATCAACTGGGAAAAAATATTTGTCAGGAATATAAAAGTTGAGAACTCTTAAATTTTATAGGCTAATTTTTAATGGGGGAAGAGGACAGAAATTTTGCTCATCCGTAATCCTAGCCTGTTAAAATTCTGAAGTAAGTTAGCATGCATAAATTGAAGTAAATTTTAATTGTCTTAGATGGTAAGTTAGGCAAGCCTAACTCTTGCAAGTTTGCTGAATTTTATGTTTATGCCTGCTATTACTGAGGCATGTACTGTTGTCTCTGGATGAAGTTACCATTATTAGAATCTATTGGTAATGTAAGATTTATAGTCAATTATTAGAGTGCCCGAATCCTTTTGGATGTATGAGAAGAAAGCACCAAGTAACGGAGAGCAAATATTTACTTCTACTCCAGTGGTTGGGGTCTACTTCTGGTGATCAGGATTTACTACGGGCCAACAGACCAAGGGGAGTCTGCTGACAAGGCCTTCTCCCTTCAGCGATAAGAAGCATCATGCTCACTGGCTCTCATCCTAATGGGGGATTTCAACCACCTGGATGACTGCTGGGAAAATAACAGGGTGGGCTGCAAGCAATTCAGTACACTCCTGAAATCTGCTGAGGATAACTTCCCGGAACAGATATGTATTGGACAGACCAACCAGCAGTGAGGTTCACCAATGCAGGTGATCTCATTAAAGAGGTTAAGATTTGAGGCAATTTGGCTGTAGCAATCATGCTCAGATTGGATTTGTGATCTCAAGGAATATGGGTCTGGAAAAGAGCAGATTCAGGACTCTGAACTTCAGGAGAGCAAAATTTTGTGTGTCTAAGGCATTATTGGATGGGATACATTGGGAAACTGTCCTTTGGGACATAGGAACAGAACAGAGCTAGCAGTTCTTTAAGGATACCTTTCTGAGAGCACAAGAGATTTACATTCCCCAAAATGTTTTTTATGTGTTAAATTCCACCTAGATAAAAAAAAGTTTGACAGAGATAGGTTGATAAATGTTTATTTATGGTTATTAGACGGGAGATAATGTCTAACCTCAAATTTTAGCTCCAGGAGTAATACTTGGATAGAGATCTAGATTCCAGCTCTCTGTTTTAAGAATCGTGGATCTGTTCAGATTTAGACTTGTGTTTACCACATCAGAATGGCTCATCAATTAACAATTTCAAGTATATAATGAAATGACAATGTAAAAGCAGATTTTAACATTATGATTTATTAAAGTGTGTGTTCTTTCTCCTACATGTTTTCAGCCTAATATCCATTTACTCTTAAAGAAGGCTGATGACTGTGTAGAAGGATAGATAACACTCTGGTAGGTGAGTTTTCTGTAGGTGCTCTACTCAATCTTCACCTCTGAATGTAGAAATTGATCTCGTGTCTACCACAGCAGAACTTGTGGAGACAGTTTCTTGCAGCTTCTCCTGTGTTGACTGCTATTTGCTTATTTCTAGTGCCAGAAAAAGCATTGCTGCCAACAGATTCTGTCAGCTTACATATCAGGGGTGCGTAGAGGTTCATGAGGACATCAGTGTGCAATTGTGCAGATTTATGGTTTTTTTTTTTGTTTTGTTTTGTTTTGTTTTTTAATATTTTCAACAGATATTATAAAAACTTCTACTGCTGAGACAGAATTCCAGAGAAGACAAAAAGAATTTTTCAGCTGAGAGCGTGTGGCTCAGTGTACACTACAGTAAGCAGTAGGCATATATCTCTTAAGTTACCATTAACATGTAAGTAAAACATTTCAGTTAAAAACAAGGAAAAATGGTCATCTGTCACTGTACTGTAAAAATAAAAATTCTGAATTATAATCTTTTAATTCAATTTGGAGTGCGTTGTAAGTCTGGGGGAAAAAAAAAAACAAAAAAATCCCAATCCAAACCTGACACATACAATGCTTCCTTTGCTTTAAGACTTACAAAGAAATCTTGCAGGAAGTTAAAGATATAAAGGCAATAATAAAAATAAAGAAATTATTAAATAAAAAAATCCAGTAAGCTGAAAGTGTTTGTTGTGTACTAGAAAACATTGGTGAAATCACAGCTGATATATTTTTAAATATTTCAAAAATCTCTTTGGGTCTCTCCAAGACTTCTCCCCACCCTTCCTCATGCTTCCTTCAACACCTGGAGAAATCTCTCACTAGAGGATTATGTCACAGGCAGGAAATGTCTAAAGCATCAAATATGACAAAACAGGGATACTTCATTATGGTATATAACGGCATCTGATTTTTTAAAAAAATTTCTTTTACTTTTTGCAGATATGTACAGGGGAGAAAATATATGAAAGCAGAATACACTTGTCATGGTTTTATGATTTTTGGTTATCACTATTCCTATCATAACATCATGTAGTGCACTGGTAGTTAAAGTGTTAATACTCCAGTTCCAGGCACCTGTCCGAAAGAGAAGAACTACATACCCCAGAAGGCTTTGCAGTCAGAGGGGAGATAAAACCCCTGGCAAGGTCACCTGATGCGCTCTTCTTTGTCAGGTTCTCCTCCCTGCTGCTCAGCTGGACTGCACATCTCACACCTCAGTGTTATGGTGAAGCCTATCCACCTTTTGGACACTCTTTCTCATTATATTTGACTTATTAGCTTCAATTCTAATTATATTGTATTACAGTGTGTTATTTTTCATTCTGATACCATATTTAGTAAATTAGTTTGTTTCTCCTCAGATTGTTGCCACTGTTTTTAATTATTTTGGGGCCCTCTGTTTCCCTTTTCCGGAGGCGCAGATTTTGTGAAATCCCTCCACTCCGCTGGTCACAGAACCGGGCCAAACCAGCCCATACACCATTGACATTCTTGGTGGAGAATGCAGGCAAAAGCTGTTTTTTTGGCATTTATATACAAACAGCCACAAATAGATATTACCTTCATGAGAGATTTCTTTCCAAGGATTGGGTGGATACATGAAAGCAGCATTCTGGATTTGGTCATGTATGTCCTCATCTTCATTGAATGGAAAGGTACCACTGAGACTTACATAAATGATAACACCCACAGACCACATATCCAGAGATCTGTTATAGCCTTTATTCCTCAGCACTTCTGGAGCAAGGTAGGCTGGTGTTCCTACAACCGAACGCCTGAAGGATTTCTCCCCAATAATTCGAGCAAAGCCGAAATCACAAAGTTTTACCTGTTTAAGGAGAATTGTCGTAAGTAAATTAAAGTAATAAAATTAAAATTAAGTAATAAATTAAAGTAAAAACATTTTTAATAAATAAAGTAAATTAAATATTTATTTATTTATTGTAACATTTATTTACTTTATTATTTATTTATTTATTTTAAAAAAGATTTTTATTATTAAATACAGTTGACATACTTTTATCATAGTTTAGTTGTACAATACATCTTCAGGAAACTTTATTTCTTTTAACCTTCTCATAGTTCACCAAGGCATTAGACTAGATTACCAATTCATTGCATTCCTTCATGTCATAAATAAACTGTAGTAGAGTGAAAGCGAAAACACAGGACAACTTAGAATGAAGGGAATGAAGTTTTGGAAGGGCCTAACTGCTTAGATTCCTTCCAAACAGAATGGTTGTTTTACAGATGACCTTTTCCCGAATGAATCAAGTTGACAGAAGTTAGTTCTTGAATTATCACTTTTTTGGACATTCAAATCTAATAATTTTGCGTAGTTCCTGGAACCAATACAGATAGATGCTTTTGTTTTTTTATAAAATAAGCAGAATTAGCACTTGTTAATTAGAATAATTTCTACTTGCCTGGGGGAAAGGATCTGCTGATGCCAATAATACATTTTCTGGTTTGAGGTCACAATGAACTATATTTTTGAAATGAAGATGTCTTAAAGCAACAAGGATCTGTGAAGAAACAAATCAGAATGAAATTCAGCTTTAAATGGGGAGTTATATATAAATTTATAAATTTTGGGGGTTTATATTACTTTGACAGCAACATTGACTAGAGAATCTAGGACTGCTGTAGAGAGAAACAACCCAACAAGAATGTATCTTTCTCTACAGTGTCACAGTGCAAGAAAAAAAAAGATCAGCTATGTTTCACTGTTTGAAACATGATTGTTCCCTCTCCAAAGATGTTATGTTCTAAACAACTTCAGGAAACTGCATTCTGAGTACGTTTCTTTGTTTGTTTTGGTGTTGTTGAAACTTTTAACACAGAAACATCTGCAAAATGGCTTTCCAGATATAAATTATTCACTCAAAAATTTTCATGGAAATATTCTGTGATCCAATTTAAGTATTTTCTTGAGGTGATAAAACAAAGAGCCTTACATGCATTTTTGTGCTGTTATGTGAACAAAATGCCAAGGAAGTGTAAGAGACATCCATCCTATCTCTGTGGTTTTAACTTCATTCCATCTGTCTGGTCAGAGGCTGCCAGAATTTTCCACTCTATTAGAACAGGCAATGGGTAGAGGCTGAATGAACCCATTAATGCAAGAAACCAAATTATAAAGTTGGTGGCAGTTTTGCCTATGAAAGTCTGAAAGCTAGAGAACCTGCTATGTTCAATTTCTAATAATAAGCTTCCACTGTAACACAACTGTTCCTGCTCCATTCTTTTTCTTGCCTTAACAAAAAAACAGGCTGCTGTGACTTTGAGGTGGCTCATTACTCAGCTGTGTATCTAAATTTAAACATATTGTGGGCGGCCAAGGAAACAATATGATAACATGACAACATGAAGAATAGAAAAAAAACAGACAAAAAACAAACAGATCAAATTATTAACAGATACCATACAGGAAGACAGACTCATTTTATCAGAGGTAGTTCTGAGATCCAATCTCAGTGCAGAAAAGAGGCACAGAAGATCATAGCACAAACTACAATGGTTGGGTATAGGGAAATTCGAAAGGCTCAAATTTCTTTCTGTAGTTCTTTAATGGTTTGCTATTTGCATTTTCAAGTCCTGTCTTGTCATTAATCCTTCAAGCATAAGTGAACCCATAACTTGATGGCTCTCTCATCCAGCAGCCAGGCAATTGCATGTGTATCTATGGCTAGGAACTCTTAATGGCTTACTAGAAATTAGATAATGTACACAAAGATGTATGTACCATCCCTGTTATTATTATTACAATCATTCTAATAATATTCATATTAAAGAATCATTCCATGATTCTATGATTATTATCCAGGCTTTTATATGAATGAAGGAGAAAAATTATGTCAAAATCAAAACATAAGAAACAGTGATAACAACTACTTCAAATATCTTTATAGGTCTATGGTTCAATTACTTACCTGAGTAATTAAAAACTTTGTTATTCTCTCTGGCAATCTGCCTTTTTCACTTGATAAGATCATCTCCAGCATGTCTCCATGGAGTTTTTCCATAACAACAAACACTCTTTCTGGTGTCTCAAACATGCACTCCAAATTTACAACCCCAGGATGATGAAGATTCTAGTAAAAGTAAATACAACATTTGAACAACACAGATATCCCTATATGATTAGTAGGTTTTATGATTACATAACTAACCTCCAGGCTCCCCTAAAACAGAAAATATTTCAGTTTTTCTTATTTTAAATTGCTTACTTCATCTGTAGGCAACAGGCATAACATTTCTAGGGATGCTATAAAAGAATGCATTAACTTAAAATTAGTTAAACATACATTATTGTGCCTGGTGCTTTAGATTGTAGAGATTACAGCTCCTAACATAACATTCCCAGTACTGTTAGTCTTGACTATTTATGAAGATTAGGCTGCAAAAATGCTAGAATTTTCAGCAAAAACAATAGCCATTATCAACTGAAATAATTACATTATCTGGTATTTATTCCTTGTTCATTGCAGAGGAGTTGGACTAGATGACCTTTAAGAGTTTCTTCCAACTCAAAAGATTCTATGACTTGTAAAAATGAAAAATAATAGCAAAATACCTGTAAAATTGCAACCTCATTACGAAGTTGGCTTTCCTGTTTAGTTGGAAATCTTAGTTTGTCTATTATTTTAATGGCAACATCTCTTCCTGTTTTGCGATGCTTTCCTGCATTAATAAAACAGAAGGCCTCCATCAATTAACATGATTAATTCCGAAAAGTGTTCCACTTTTACTTGATTGTATAATTGACCACAAGTAAGTGGCAATTATGTACAACTATGCACAACAAAGTAAATCCCAGAGCAAGTCTGCTGCAAGTTAAATAAAGTGAAATAAATAATTGAAAGCTCTCTTCCATTTCCTTTTTCCCTTCCCTTTTATGATCAAACTTTTTCTCACCTGACAAAGCTGTTGAAACATGTCAGGAATACAAGCATATAAAAAAATTTAGTTTTGCCTTTCAACAATATACATGTAAAATTAGCTTTCTCACATACTTTTTCCTTCTCATATACTTAAAATAGAGTTCTTTGCAACTGGCAGGTCATAGGTTACAGTGGTAGTTCCAGAGTAGCAAATAATGAAATAGGTGATTGCCTTAAAGAATCTAACTTCCTGTCCCAGTTTTATCAGAGACCCAGAGATTTTTCAGTGAGAATGTTAGTTAGTTATCACTCACTTGTCTCAAACAACTGTACCTAAGCACCCTCCTCAAAACTGCTGAAAAAATGAGGAACAAAATGGAGAAACAGAACGTGAAAAAAATAAATAATCAAAACAAGCTATTAAGAACAAAGAAAAAAGAATCACAAAGTTGTGCCAAGAAAAATAGCAAGAAATGATGACTTTCTCCCCCTTCTTTCATTACCTAAGAAATATACTTCAATTCTCTTCTCAAAGAGAGACAGTTCTGTACTTTGGGGTCTGCATTACTACAGCTACATTGCTACACTACATTATGACATTACTACAGTTATTAAGTATACTAACCTGTTGTTGGCAGAAAACTTCATAACAAAAAAAGACCTTGTCAACACTAAGTAGTGTCCTTCTTTAATGAATATTACTTACATTAAACACTGGGTAGCTAATTTCTGTAATAAAGTACTTCACAATCCAAATACTTTCAGGTTTGCTAAATTTTTTCAGCCTTAAGCATAACTGTACAACTCACCAGAAACCTACCTCCATAAACAATTCCAAACTGTCCTGATCCCAACACCTCATCTGGGAAGATCTGGTACACAGTGCTGATATCCTGCTTACATAAACACAACAAACATTAATCTCCGAAATATGGGAAAAATATATATATATTTGATCAGTGTGCATACATGTACTCTACAGTACATTTCAAAACACGCCTGCCAGAACATTAATGAGAGTTTTCTTAAAAGAATCAATAACCAAAATTGCAGCCTCATCTTAGTACAAAAAATATTGGATGTGTTAGTGGTGACAAGAAAAGGCTTATGATAGCCTTACTAAGTTCAACAGAAATGCCATGTATTAATGACTTCTGCTTGCTTTCCTTTAGGTAATTAACAATCTGAAAAGATAAGTTGTTAAATTCTGCTTTAAGCTACATAACATCTATGTAATAGTTGTGTCTCAAGGAAAAGATACTATAAAATTGATTTTTTTTCAAAAGTGAATAATGCTAATCGTTTGTTACTTTCTACAGTGTAAGTAGGAAAAAATGGCTGATTGGAACTCTTCTCTAACATTCCCTTTTGCAAAACAGATCAATGACTTCACATACTTAATCATATCATATCTAGCAGAAGCATTCAGAGAACACTCACCACATTTTCTTGAACTTGGCAGTTTGACACAGAAATACTGATGGATATGTCCCCTGGGGAAGAAAGTAAAATATACTTGAGACAGCTATGCTTTCAGTTCGGACATGTAATAATAACAAATGACATTAACATGACATCATTATTTTCTGATGACTGTAGAAATTGGACCAATTAGGTCCGCTTGTTCATCTACCAGACAAAACCAAATTACATCACCTCACAAATATGTGGCTTCAACAATAGACTTCTGTAGTATATGGGAAAGAACAGAATTACACACTTCATTACCAAATTTTATAGTGGAATCTTATATTTCTCATGTATAAGCTTCTACTGCTTTATTCCATTTTATTTCGGGGCTTTTTATCTTAAGCAAGTAACATGATATCAACCAGGGAAAACTGCTTTCATTTACTATACTTCAGTGTTCTGAACTAGATGATCTTTAAGGTTCCTTCAAAGCCAAGTCACTCTATGATGCTATTCAGACTAGGGCTAATACTTTTTCATATTGCTATGCGTACTGCTAAAAGGAATAGGTATTTCAACTGGCAAAATAGACATTATTAATACACAACAGAAATAAAAACTTGCACTTATGCTTTAATATGACAATTATGAGAAGCAACTTCTAATAATTCAGAGCTTAGGACGTTACCATAACTTTTTTGATTTGCAAATCCATGGAGAACCTAATAAAACTGGAGAATAAGTTTGCTGCTGACTGTAGTACTCAAAGAAGTTATTTTTGGGGGTTACTTTGGAGCACTGATGCCTCTGTCTCCTATCTCTGTTTAGAATCCTGCTCAAGCTTTTCATTTTTTCAGTATGGATTTCAGCTTCATTTAAATCAGTGTCCTATTCTATAAAGCCTATATTAAACTCTGCATAAAATCACTACTACCATCTCCACCTCCCCTAGCAGCAGAAGGTAGCATAAGTATCTTCTGCTCAAAATGACTTATTTCCTTGTCCTCTCCTTAGGAATATATTCGTTTTGGAATGGGATGTTTTGGTTTCATACAGGACTTTTAGCATTGCTAATTTGTTTTCAAATGTATGTGCTTCTTTGTGTTTGCACTAAAGATAATATTGACATGGCCCTTCAAAGGGGGCATACAGGAAAGCTGGAGAAGGACTCTGAATCAAATAGAACAAGGGGTAACAGCTTTAAAATAAAAGAGCGAAGATTTATATTAGATATTAGAAATGAATTATTTCTAATTCTCTTCAGCTAGTGGTGATGCACTGGCAGAAGAGAAGTATGAATTAACAGAATAAAATTTTAAACTTCTAAGGAGGCAAAGGAGAGAGCTATAATTCTTAGTCGAGCATTTTAGATGATATATTTAACTACACTGAGCTCAAACCAGGAGCACTAGGCAACCAACATGACTGGAATGACATCCAAACTTGACAGTATTTCATGTAGGAACATAGCTGAGAAAGAAAAAGACAGAGATGATCTATTCTGATATGTGAGCTGTTGTGCCTGGAGATGTATGCCACAGCCTGTTGTACTATTTAGTTCCTGAAGGGCTTGCTGTCTCATTAGTATTTCACACTGCATTAATAGCATCCAGATGTCAAGTGCTAAAGCACATCTATGTTGCAACACAAGGTCTGATCCAGTTTGTGTAGACATATCTGAATTTGCTTTACACTGAGTAGGCTAAGTACAATTAGCAAAGAAACCACAGCGGCACATACTTGGTAGTGGTGAACTGTTTGGTCTGTGCTACTTCGTTAAAAGATATAAACCAGTTTCATGTTTGTTTACATAATGTCCTAGCTTTGGTAGGGAATTATCCAAAAGTATATAAATCAGAGGCAAAGATATATTTAGCCCTTTTGGTCCTGGGTAACATCCATACCTCCCTGTGAACAGAACAGCTGTTCTTCACACTTGAGTTCATTTCATCTCATCATGGGAGAATGTTTGTGGCAGGCGTATAACCAAATGTGATGAAAAAAAGCATATAATCTATGCTGCAGTGACCTAAAGAGTGAATGGATGCTTCTGCGATATATAGCAATATAAATTACAATAACGATGGGAAACATCTATCAATTCCCAACTGGAGCTCAGAAAACTTCATGCCAATTCGCAAGGAAGCTGTCATTCTTGTCATCAACACACAAATATGGAAGAGATGCCTTAGGAGTAGAACAACTATTTGCTCACTATCAAATTTGCACATTGTATATCAACACAGATGACCTAATATAAACTGGAAATACATGAATGAAAAATTGTGGCTTTTAAAATACACAGACAGTTGATAAGCCTTTACTAGTTGGGCAATATTTCCATGCAGAAGATTGAGCCATGCTATTTGTTAATGACTGCATTTATCTGAAATGGAGGAAACATACTTACTGTGTAGGCTGGGTCCCGACCCCATTGATGCACCTTTAGGGATGACAGGCATCAGGGCATGCTGTATTGCAATCTCCCACATTCTTGCCACATCTGTGCCAATACCACTAGTGAGAACACCATTATTCAGTGGAACACTTGAGAGGTTTTCTATGTTTTCTCCAACATAATAGACTATATTTGCTGTGCTTATTTCAAAACAATGAGGATTGGCTCCTTGAGGCAGTAAAGTGAAAGTTTTTGCAGGTTCCAGAGAGAAAATTTCAGACAGTGGAATTTCCTAAAATAAAATAAAATAAAATAAATCTGTGTAAAGATCATCAACATATAAAACTAAGACATGAATTTTATTTCACTAATTTATAACATTAGATCTTGCTTTTATCCACATGTTTCTCATACGAACAAAAAGGTTCTTGTAACCTGGAACTCCCTGACACAGAGGCCTGCTGAGTGTAAAATAACAAATGTTTTTTTCCAAGTAGAAATTTAACTATTTGCAAACTTACTTGCTAAGAACTCTGTAAATAAAAGCATAATGAATATATATTCCAAATGCACATTTCACATAGGCATGAACTTGGTTGTTTCATCTTCAATAAGACTAAAGGACACATTTTACTAACTTCCTCTGGAAGGAGTTTAACTGCTTCAGGTAGAAGGATGCAAGAATTAAAATAATGTTTTACAATTTAAATCACAACATAATTTCCAAAGGACAGAATTAAAATAATATGTACAACACTTTATTGTTTGGAAACAATTTATATAATGAACAACAGAATGTCAGATGAGCTTCTTGGCAAAATTTGTCACTCGTAGTGAATTGCCCCGATATAAAACTTTTCATTTGCATAACATATAACGTAACATAATAATAACACTTTTCTGATTTGACACTTGCTTGTGAAATGCAATACCCACATATGCAAGTAAGGTAATGAAAACAAACAGTTCCAAGTTGTGCTATTTATGCAGCTTTAGTATTTATTTATTCAGCAATACACTCCAATCATTACTTTTTGATAGCAGAAAAAGAAATTGAAAAATATTCCTTACCTTATAATATTTACTTCCAGTATCATTTTGAAAAAGAGTAATACATTTGCTGTCTAGTCTCCAGTAGTGTCGCTTTCTCTGCAAAGAAAAATAAGGGGAAAAGTTTTCTACCAATTTTCAAGAAGAAAATTTCAAGAAAATTAAAGAAATGCTCTTTTCTGAAATGCACCATTTCCAAAAGTTTACGTTTTCATCTGAAGGGATGAACTGGGAAGGATAAAGTTTCATTCGCTATTACAAAAATTTTATGAGGCCTTTATGTTTGAGTTAAGGTTTTATAAGTTCATCTTTTATTGTACTAATGTAGCTCTGTTCAACTAGTCCATATTTTGGAAGTTAAACATGTCATTATAGTCCCAAGGTTACACTCAGCAGTTGTGTTAATAAAATAAATCAACTTTCTTTTTCTATTGGTAGTAGCTCACTTTAGAAGGCCTATACTGACATTCTGATTCCTGTTTTTGCAGGTCTGAATGAAAACAACTTATTATTATTATTATTATTATTTATTATTATTATTGATACCTTTATTTTACAAAAGTATAAACTCACCTAACAGTAAGATATCTAGGAAACAGTAGCTGGAAGATAAAGATACTTTCCAGAACCTCTAAAGTGTTAATTTTTTTTTACTTTCTTCAGAATGTCTTCATATTTGGTCTGTGATAATGCAACTCACAGATTCAGATACTACTGTGTGTTTTAAGTGTCTCCTGGTATGGTGAAATAACTTTCTTACAAGCTCTGCCACAGATTTAGTACTATGGAAAATACAGATGTTGTAAAAATGGCATATAAGAGTGACTTTAAATTATTAATGTACTATTAGAATTTTCATTCTGAACAGTTATATAGCATGTGAAGTAATGTCTTCCTTAGTATTTCTTACCAGTGTGTCCTTGCTGGTATAGTGAACCATCCAACCTTCTTTCATTACTGTGCTGCTTCTCCTTTTTGTGTGCTTCACAGACTGTACCACTCTCATTAATGGAATATTGTTGCTGGTTGAAGGGCTTAAGAATAAATCAGTAAAGTCTTTTTAAAAGAGGACAATTTTAGACAAATAGCAAAAATGTTTTTTATATGCACATTAACATCTGTAGCCACTAACAGACCTGGACCAGACACTATTTTGTTTTTTCAGTCCAAGTATCTTGAGAGTACAAAGGGAAAAAAGCTGTAATGCCACAACAGGAGAAAGTCAGAGACCAATAGAAAGTTTACATACACAACATACACAAAATATTCCCCAAGATAGCTAAGATGATGGGCAAATAACTAGGGCCTCAACTAGAGTTGGGAAGAAATAGCGCAAGCATATGCTATGCATGATTCAGAGCATCACTTGATCTAGAATCTCTCATAAAGTAAGCATTGCCCATCAGATTACTGTCTTGTGATCTTTCTTGGGTTCACACACACTGTGGAGTTATAACAGTTTACAGTAGAAAATGTGTCAACTAGCTGTGCATACACTGCCAGAATTCAGCAGAGAATCTGCACGAACCTCTCACAGAAGGAGGTTTAGGATAATGCAGTTTATCTTCAAAGACTTTAAGCAAAGTGTTACTGCCCTGTACTTGGGTATGCATGCTGAAAACTTCCAATGCTCAGCACAGTAACTCAGGAAGTCATGGGAACTTGACAGTATGCATGATAGCACAATCAGATAAAACATGGAACATCGCATTGAAGAGATTTATGAAATAACAAAGCCAAATGGAGTTAACGATTACTAGAGCAGACTCAGAATAATGGAATCATCCGCTTCATCATCTTCTTAAATCCTAAACATAAATGCTTAGTCATTTCTGGCAGAACTTGAGATTCTGCATCCTACATGAAAACAGCACTGAGTTCATGCTGTGATCAGACAGGCTGCATGTATATATTCTTGTCAGACAAAGAAATTTCCTTTTTTATTTTCCTTTTATAGACCTCTGAAAAATAATTCATGAACATGGCAAATATCCTTATAAATATGAGGGCTGCTCTGAAAGTAATATCTCCTATTTTATTATGTTGCAGCAAAACATCAGAGGAGGTTGGTAGTAATATGGAGATAAAGGCTGAACCTTCCCACCAATATTCTGTTACATTTTGTTGCCATATGACAGATGGCAGCAGAGGGACACTGGGACAAAATGGCATCTGACATGGAAGTGTTGATGAAGCAAAGGTGAGGAAATGAGTTTTTCTTTGCAGAAAAGATAACACCCATTCACATTCATCAGTGCTTGCTGAACATTTACAGAGACTAAACAGAGGATGTGAGCACACTGGGATGGTGAGTGGTGCATTTCAGCAGTGGCAACAGCAACATGAGAAACAAGTCACATCCTGGACAGCCATGTACAGCTGTCACATGATGAAATGAAGAGTGTCTTGATCTGCTAATTCCTGCAAATTGGCAGATTATGTTCAGGGAACTGTATATAGAGCTGAATATCAGCTTCAGTGTTGTAAACAATAGTAACAATGCTGAAATATCACAAAGTTTGTGCCAGGTGGGTCCTGTGAACAATACCCTATGAAAGTTTGCCAGGATCTACTGGGCCAGTTTGAGGTTGAAGGTGACAGTTTCCTGGATCACATCATTGCCAATGATTAAACATGGTGTCACCACTATGAGTAAAAAGTAAAAATGGCAGTCCATGGAATGGCAACACATAAATTCCTCATCAGAGGAAAAGTTCAATTA
Organism: Tetrao urogallus; assembly: GCF_951394365.1. Lineage (NCBI taxonomy): Eukaryota > Metazoa > Chordata > Aves > Galliformes > Phasianidae > Tetrao > Tetrao urogallus. The sequence continues at coordinate 34,011,702 of NC_136819.1, forward strand.
CCCTCCTCAGAGGGTAAAATGATGTGCACTATCTTTTGGAATAGGAAATGTGTGACTGTTCTGGATTTCCTGGAACCCAGACAAACCATCAACTTGAGCACTACATCACAACACTATCTAAGTTGAAGGTTTGAACTTCCAGACTCCAGCCAGAAAATAAGACATCCTTTCTCGTTTTACAGCAGGCCCTATGCCATTTGGAAGACCATGGACCAATATTGGCTGGATTATCCTACCACACCCCTCATATAGTTCAGAATTGGAGCATTTTTACTTCTATCTGTTCAGGCCAATGAAAAACGGGCTGTGTGGGTGACATCTTCCTAGCAACAGCACAATCATAGCAGCTGTGAATCTGCAGGTCACTTCCACTGGTGCAGATTTTTAAAAGTGTCGGAAAGTGTTTTTACAGGTGTGCAGGCTCTTGTTCTTCACTGATAAAAATGCATAGCTAAGGGTAGTGATTATGTTGAAAAACAGAAGTTCGTAGCTGAGAATTTGCTCTATCAAATAACGTTATTAGGTCTTTGTGACATATGTAGTCAGTGGAAGGTATTTCTGGAACTTCAGGGATGCCCCTCAACTAAGTAAAACAAGTAACTGGTTTATCTGTAGATAATTCAGTATCTCTATTTTAAAGAACTCAGTATGCCATCCATGCAGTGTGACTTAGACATTCAAGATGACATTACAACATTGAATTTTGTGATAAATAGCAGATGCTTATATTCTAATGATACATGTCTGTATATAAGTACCTATGTAGAAGAAAATGTTTACAGCTTGCTGCTGCGGATAGTAAAACTGCTAATTGCTGAAATGGATAACTTTCAATTAGAGCAAAATGTTTGTGTCAGTGAAAGAGAATTTAGGGGAACATGCTTCAGGAAAAGATTCCTAGTACGCAAAATAAGAGGAACTGCAGGTTAAACTGGCATTCATGAAGAAAAAATATCCTATAATTGTTCTTCAAAGTAAAGAATTCTTGCTACAAAGAAATGAGAGAAGAAAAGACCTTAATACATTTTTGGTTCACTACTTTTTTTCTCTAGTACTCTGCAGTTCTAATAAGCAAAAATGATTTTTTTCTTCTCCTCAGACATTTCTACAGTAAATTGCACAATTTAATTCCTTTTTTTCTTCTGATTGGTCATTTCAAAACACTGATTTATTTTGTAATTTTCTTGAAACTCATAGTTTGTTAAGAGTTCCTTCTTTCTGAAGATATATGAAAATGCAAACAATACACCTAAGGCCAATTACATCATTATATCAGTCAATTGCACAGGGTTTTTTTTTTTGTTTTGTTTTGTTTGGCTTTCATCTATATAGCCAAGTATTTCACTTCCAGTTGGGAAAAAATGTTTGGGAAAATAAACACATTTTAAAAAATATTCTCTGTTGCTGATTTACAAATGAAGTTCAACAACACAATTTTCAGAAAAGAGCAGATATGTAAAAAATACAATCTTTTGAACAAAATTTCAGCTTGACAATTACATTTAAATTCCTTTTAAAATCCTAGTGCAGGAAATAATCTCATCATAATTTCAGAACCATCACATATCACTAACTCTCTCCATCCTGAATGAGTGAGAATGCAGTCCATTTAGATTTCTCCTTCAGTCTTACGCATAATATAAGGCATAACAAATAAATACAAAAGAAGATGGAAGGTTCACCTGATCATCCTGTTAGACTCATCATGATCTGGATCAGGATCCTGCATTTCCCCATTGTCACTATGGCATCCCGTCATTGAAATCTCAGAGTCATGAGCTATAGATTCTTCCATGTCATCTATAAAACTGCTGTTTCTTTCACTGTCATTGTCGTCACTCCCTTCTTCCATGACCACATCAGACTCAGCCCCAGGACTAAGGAGATCTGGAATATTATTTCTTGAATTATTATCTGAACACATACAATACTCCAACCACAACATCCTAACGTATTTTGAGCTTCAGAAAAACCCAGGTTCTCTCTGGAATTCTACTGTCTGAGTCTCTATGCATTCAGTGTGTAATGGTGAAGGTTATCTTTAACCAACCATTTCGAAAATCACTACAGAAAACTGGAAACACATTAAACTGGAGTATTTTCAGAACTACAACTTTCTACTAAAAAGCTACCAAAGCCAAGGCAGAATTTCTTATCCATAGACTTCTATTCAAACATTCTATACATGTGAGTTTTATTTCTGAGATCTTCTGGCAGATTTTCCATGCAGCTTGAATGTTGTGCACTGACTTGATGGCTGTTGGCAGGCTACAGCTGCAAACTGATGCTAGAAAAGCAGAAATTTCAAAACTAAAAATTTTGTAATATGATGGTGACATGATGATGAACTATCGAAACAACTCCCAAGATGATTATTTATAATGTGAATTATTTATTTGGGCAGAAAATATATTTCCTTTGCACCGGTGCTCCCTATGAAGACTGTACAATATGGGCAGTAATCCATTCTAATGAAATGACATTCCCTGCCCTTAAGAAGGAAATATTTAATTAATATAAAATAGCTCTATGTAATATAGTACTGAAAAAACAATGATGTTTTAAGTTTTAGCACACAGTGCATAATATAAACAGTATAAATATGTTAAAGAAGTGTATGTTCAAATAATGTTAAACTTTCTCATTTGTTATTAAATTTGCATAGGCAAGATCAAAGAAATAACTTTTTACTGTACTCTTGCTTGCAAATGGATTAATCTGGAAGACTGAAAAAGAGAAAAAAATTACTTAGCTAAAGGCTTCATTACAAAAAAGAAAAAAACCCACAGAAAATCAACAATGAAAAAAGAAACCAATGAAAAAAGTCAAAATTATAAATTCTGTCAGATATAAAAACTTTATTTTTCTGGATAATTTGCACTGTCTCAGGACCCACTCAGAGACTCATGGACAGGAATTTTACACAAAGTCTAATCACAGGAAGATATCAAACGTTCTCACTAAGAAATTTTCACCAAATTTTGTGTAGGCAAGTTCTTGACAGTCAAAATAGGGGATGCTCCAAAACAATAAGAGCATTGAGATGACTGCTGGAAAAATGATTTGAACTGATGGTATTTCACTGGAACTGGAAGTGTATGGCTGAAACATTTGTTTCCATACACAGTAGTTTTCAAATGTTTATATATAAGTTTCTGATGTATGACTAAGAGACACATTATACTTAATTTCTAGCTGAAACAGTCATCCAGTCATGAATGATATTTCACAGTTCAGGACTCCCTTTTTGCTATTCATACAGCATGGCTTTATATCTCTATTTTTAATAAACCCACAGCCAGTTAAAAATATCCTCCCACATTTAGTGTTTAATATATATATTAATGAGACCATGCTTGAAATTTTATTGCTTCAGCTCTTCCTTCACTTACTATTTTGGGGAAGATGCATCACACAGCAGATGGAAAGAGTGGCAGATACGGTATTTTATTTAGTAAGATGGAAATTAATGTGAACCAAATTTCTGTAAGAATAGAAATGAGACACCAGAATGAAATTGCCTATGAAAAGTCGAAGGACCACATGTCATTCATTTAGACACAAAATTAAGAGTTATACTATAATGCTATGGATACTATTTTATGGAAATTGGTGAGGAAAAGCCAAGTTCTAGAATTTTTACAGCAGAGAGCTCCAAGGACCAAAGAACTAATTCTGAAGAGTTGCACAAAAAGAAGTTCAGCGCTTTCTAAAATACTGCATGGAGTAAGCACTCTCACCCCTAAGTGGCTTTGTACAAGCTTCCCTCACTTAGTTTTTCCTCAGAGAAAGCATTACATCTCATCAGTCTGCCGTCAGATTCGTGGTTGGAGGAAAGCAAACAAAAAACAGTGTGTTACTTGTCAGGCAAAGGCATGGAGGGGATAAAGATTGTGTTGAAGGAATGAAGCTGTCTGAGACGAAGAGTGGGAAATCAAAAGAGTGACAGAGAAACAAATGCAAATTTGTTTTATTTAGTCTAGCTGTCCAGAAATAAGTCTTGCTTTTCCACCTTAACACTTCTGATCAATCCTATTTTGTACTGTCCTTTAAAATCACACCTAAAATGCATGCAGTAGAAATTTTATCATCTATAAGCAGACTTAGTGACTTCCTCTGGCTCTGCAAATCTCTGCTCACAACTATTTACAAACTTAAAAAAGGAAGATGTATACAAGATTGGAAGATGCATAAAAAGGATTTTTCTAAGCTACTCAAGATTTCTACACGGAAAACTCCATACTGTTATCAATGAGTTTAGCACATTTTTAGCTTTTGGATTTGAAACTAAGTCTACCCCTCTCCATAAGCAAGTTATGGGACAAGTAATGGTTAAGAGAGGTACAAGAGGTGCAAATTTAAGTTCCATATTAATATGTGGAAGAACTTCTTTACAGTAAGTGTGATGGAGCACTGGAACAGGTTACCCAGAGATGTTGTGGAGCATCCTATGGAGATACTCAAGACTCCTCTGGATGCCTACCTGTGTGACCCATTGTATGTGCCCTGCTTTAGCAGGGGGGTTGGACTCAATGGTCTCTTGAGGTCCTTTCCAACCCATGTAATTCTATGTAATATTAAAAAATACTGGAGATTCCAAGAGCTAAATTTGAGGTGTACGACAGTGGATATGCACTTTGAGAACCACATCAATATTCCCAAAAGTCAGGATATTCAGCATCTAAAATGTTTTTGCCTATGTTAATTGCCATTAAACAGAAAAAACTTTGCAGTAACATAGTCACACAAATATGAAAAATTACTTAACACTTTTGATTTTATTATTGTTGGTACCTTTTCAATAAAGAAAATCATTGGTTTAAAGTTTGAAAAAGGATATCTAATGAAGCAATATCTTCTCAACCTCAGATGCAGTTTAGGCTGACAATATGATAATTTGCATTAGACACTGAACACTTTACCACACTTCTCATTCCTTTATCACAAAGAAAAGTGATATTTTCAAGGCAATCAACAACTCATCTACAAAAACCCTTTTTTTCTCCAATACTGTCCGTCAAGCCTAGCCATATATTTCTATAGTTGACACAAAACCGACAGCACATATATGGGAAATTCTGCAGATAATCAAGCTTTCAATTCTGGCAACTGATACCATTAGTTTTATCCCAAATGGCCTTCAAAGTTCTCCCAGTATACAGTTCCTTCTCTGGAAGATTATCCCAAAACAAACTTCTTCCCTTCTCAAATTAAAAATCAATTTTGTGTTTTTATCTACTGCATGAAAGCCTTCTTCTCATGCATTTGGCTTTTCAATTTACTTTGGCATTCTGTGAGCAACGATCACCCAGAAGTTTTGCTGCTGAAGCCACCCCCATGGCATGGTTGAGCCTGCCTCTCAGCGCTGTATTTTGAAGATCTGTGCTCCAAAATGATAATGTATGAACTATTTATAGGGTTCCTCCCACACTTCATCTTCAATACAAGAAATATCTTAGTGGAAAGGCTACACCCAAGCAGTGGAAAAAGATGTCTTTGTACACATAGGCTTTACACTTCTCTGTTATCTAACTCATGGTTTAAACAATGACAGAAACAACTGTTAAAGTAACTTACCTCCATTAATGGCAACTTCCCCCAGGCAGTTATTTGGTACTTTAGGAGCACAGCGCTTGTGACAATTGAACCTACAGTCTGGCAAGAGAAAAGGAACATAATATAATTATTTGTCTTTTTCACTGCCACAGTTTCATTTCTTTTTCCTGCAATAACCTATAACTGTAAAGCTCAATCATTTCACTAGCACAAAGTTAACTTAACATGATCAGAGAGAACTAGCCTGGCCACATGCCATTTGCCAGTACAGCAGACAGGATGAACACACCAACAGCCTCCCACAGAGAAGGAAAGCAGTGCTTACAGCAATGGCAGGAAGCTTTCACTGCACCATGTGCTACACTGATCTTGGGGAGCAAGTTGGATACCTGTGTACTTGGCTGAAAAACCAGAGATACTTTTCTATTACAAGAAGCAGATCAGGCTGCAGCACATCCACTTCAGCTTAGACATTTGACTACATATCAAATACCAAAGAAAACTGAAGAAGCAGAATCTTAGCTAGCAATTTTACATGAGGAATACTTGCTCTTTGCATCATCAAGCAACTTCTAGACAGTTTTAAGTGAAGGCCCTCATTCACAGATATTTTTACTACTGTCTACTTCTACATTCTTCACATCTGTAAATGGCACTTTATTAGATGTCATTTCAATTATTTTCTTTTGGCTTATGGAACACATTTTACTTGAACTCAGAGCTGTAATTTATTAAAAGAGCTTGAAAAGCAAAGTCTGGAAGGAAAAAATATATTAGAGATGCCTCTATCCTTGTAATTATTTAACTTCAGATTGATTCAAAAACCAACCAAGGGACTGCAGTGCCAACAAGGTTTTTTTTTCTTTTTCTTTTTCTGTTTTTTTTTTTTTTAATTCTCATATAAGACCTTATTGTTTTACTTCCACTAGAATTCCCCCCAAACTTCTAACTGTTGAGAAGAATGTACATGCTACAATTAAAGCACAAAAACTTGCAGATAGAAAACAATGAAGATTAAGAATATGGTTCTACGTGTTAACTATTCTGCTGTAACTGCCCATGAGCACACTATCACCTAGTGACAAACAAAATAATCTACACCTTAGTGACAAAGATGTAAGGTACCTCAGCTATACCACAGAGTAATAATAAATAGCATGCAGCCAGCTCTTGAAGAACTAGTGTAATTCTGATCCCAGCATAATCCAATGTAATTGATCATGTGACTACATATGGACACTTTGGTAAAGAAATTCTGAGTAAACCTACATATCAGTTACTCAAATGTTAATTTACTAATTTTATTATGCTTAGCTTTTACATACCTAGAGAAAGTTTACTTACCTTTACACTGCAAACCCTGTCTAAAAAGCCCTTTGAGAAGTTTCTTACAGTACTGGCAAACTGTTGGCCGTGTGTAAGAGTGGATGACAAATGTGTGAGGCACTTTAACCTTAGAAAGTAGGATCTTGTCAAGCTGAATAGGTCGTCCAATGTAGGATTGTGAATTTGATCTCTTCTCTCGCCCAGTGAATGATTCTGACGGCGTTTTTTGCTGTGAAATACATAAAAGGACATTTAAAATAAATAATGATTTATTCATTTTTAATAGCATAACATACATATGCCTCACAAATATTAAATTATCTGTCATAAAAGCATACTTTGCTTTTAAACACTAACAGAATATGCAATATACCCCTGCCTGAGATTGTTTTTAAAAACTTAGAATGGGATCAAATAATATGTTTGCTAACACTAGCATCATACATTTCACAATGTGGATAAACCTGTGTTGTTGTTGTTGATTTTCAATTTAAAAACAGATTTTTATAAAAATGAAAAGATTCATAAAAAATTTCTCAGAAAAACATTTTTTTGGTTCTGAGTAAAACAAGAACCATTTCTTTCCTTCTCTCCTATTTCCTGTTTTATACAAAGCTATAGTTTGAAAAACTACTTTTGTACAAACATTAAGGAAATTGTTATCTTGATCTATGCACACACAGGTTTTTGATAAAAAGCAGATCAATATCTCTCATCCACTTTACTTATAACTTTTGCTATTGCTAACCTTATCACACTCAGATTATGCATGACAAATCAGAACAGGTATTTATATTTCTCTCTATAAATACACATGAATTGAGACACACTTTCTCTAAGAAATAGAATAAAAAAATTCCTGAAAGAAATAAGTTACCATATTTTTCTGCTAAATACATTTGGATGTAAATATGGTAAATAACACAGAAAATTATGGACTCAGGAAACTGTCTACTCCTAAGAACTGCCTTGAGGAACAAACTACACCCACAGTTAACATGGAAAAGAAAAATACAGTAACAAGATGCAACTTAATGTTTTAAAATTCATCATTTTCTTGCTTGTTGAAAAAATATGTTCAGGTAATTGAAGGCTAGAAAATGAGCCATTCTCTATTTGGCCTCCACTAGTCAAAGGCTGCAGTAGCTGAAACTTTGGATTGGCCTAGCTTGGAAAACTATTTTCCTTCAAACTAATAATGTTACAACAAAGCTGTCATCCTTAGAGACCAATTATTATTTCCTGCTCACTAAAATATAAAAGTCAATTTCTGTATGCTTCTGTCTGAGAACCTTTGAGCAAGGGGAGATTTGTATACCATTTTGGTGGTAAACAAACCTGAGGAGTTCTAGCCTTGTCTTCACAGCATATTTGCCAAAGAAACAGAAAGATAATTCTTACAAAAACCAGATGGGTTTCTTATTGTAAAGACCAATTTCTTTTCTTTTGGCTATACTGCATAACTATCTCTTTCCAAAGAAGCACATGCAATAGATTTGTTGAACATTAGAGCTTCCCTACTATTTGACAACAATGCCAGCTTCACACTTATTCAGTGTATAAATGCAGGCCTGTCAGTCAAGGAGAAATATGCAAAATACACTGTATGAACCACGTGCATATATTCACCATAAGCAAGTTAGTTTGAAATAAGTGTAGGAAAGTGTCTGTCTTCTCTTCACCACATATAATAACAGAAAATGTACAAGTTCATGCTTTGATGTTATATGTTTACTTCCTTCCTGAGCCTTCCATCTCTAGGCTCTGTAATGTACCTATACATACAAAAAAACTAGCTTCAGTTTAGAATTGAAATTGTTTAATATTGATCAGTTAGTAATAGTCATAGAATCATAGAATGGCCTGGGTTGAAAAGTACCTCAAAGACCATTTTGTTTCAAGCCCCTGCCCTGGGCAGGATCACCAACCCCTAGACCAGGCTGCCCAGAGCCACATCCAGCCTGGCCTTGAATGCCTGCAGGGATGGGGCATCCATAACCTCCTGTGGCAACCTGTTCCAGTGTGTCACCACCCTCTGTGTGAAAAACTTCCTCCTAATATCTAACCTAAACCTCCCCTGTCTTAGTTTAAAACCATTCCCCCTTGTCCTATCGCTATCGATCCATGTGAACAGTCATTTCCCCTCCTGTTTATACGCTGCTTTCAAGTACTGGAAGATCACAGTGAGGTCTCTTTCTCTTCTCCAAGCTAAACAAGCCCAGTTCCCTCAATCTTTCTTCATAAGAGATGTGCTCCAGATCTCTGATCTGGATCCAGAGCTTATTGGCCCTCCTCTGGACCTGTTCCAAGAGCTCTGCATCTTTCTAGTGCTGGGGGCTCCAGGTCCCTAGCAATACTCCAGATGGAGCCTCACAAGAGCCAAGTAGAGGGGGACAATCACCTTCCTCTTCCTGCTGGCCACCTCTTTTTTAATTCAGTCCAGGATATAATTGGCCTTCCAGGTTGCAAGCACACACAGCTGGCTCATGTCCAGCTTCTCATCTACCAGCACCCTTGAGTCCTTCTCCCCAGAGCTGCCCTCAAAGAGTTCTTTCCTCAATCTGTATAAATGCCTGGGAGTGTCCCAGCCCAAGTGCAACACCTTGCACTAGATTGATACCACAGCAGTCTTAGTGCAGTGCCTTAAAACAGTCAGTCATCCTCAACCCCATACCATAGTCAGGCATCTAGCTCAGAATGTTATCTACAATGCACAAGACTAAAACTGTTGTCCTATCTGATGTATTATATTTTTAATGGAAGTATATTATTTTTAAATAATTCTTTAAAGATTTGTCTTAACCCTAATCTCACAAAACCCACCCCTGCAGTTCCCCCAGTGACACCATAAACACCTTGCCCCATAAACTCAACAAAGCTATCTAAGGTATTAGTCACAAAATTTGATGTCTTTGTCTTCAAATGGGCATTTGGTGGAATTTTAATGTGGTGACACAATTAAAATGTATTTTCACGAAACAAAACTGATGGAGAGAAGTAAAAATTTCTAAGGAGAGTTATATTGTTTACTTTTATGTTGTTGCAACAAATCAATATTTCAGCTTGCTAAGCAATTTCTTGACAATCTTACGGTTTTTTGAAGCATAAACAATCCAAATGTCTCCTAACATGCTCTTGCTAAAATTACCAATTAGTACCATCTACATAAATGAAATCTACTTTGTATTGTTGTACTAGGTTTTGTTTTCAACATTATTGTTGAATGAAAAATTATTTTAGCAATTGAATACTGCTAAAATCTTTCCTCAAAGGACTTCAGAAAGTTGACTTGGCTTGCCTTTACTTACCAAATAGCTAGCAGGTTTTGGAAACTTCAGGAGTGCTGCTGAAATGTACTGAGACTAACTTTAGGTACCAGTATGATAAACTGAAAGAGGCAATATTTTCCCTTCATGGCCTAATCCCATGGACTGGCACTCTTTCCTCTTCCAACAGAGGCAACATAAAATCTGCTTCTGTCGGGTAACAAGTGCAGGGAAGTTGGGTGGCATGAAACACAAAGGTCACTCCACAACGCCAGGGACTGACTGCTTAGGAGAACCATCTAAATTTACAGGTCATGGTCTTCTCCTCCCAATACCTTCCAAAATAGTTTTCAACATCCCTTAACTTTAATTTCCACCATCCAGCATCAGGCAGATACCATAATTTAAAATTCCTAAAAGGAAAACAGGAACTACACTATTTTCATAGTAAAAGCAAGACTCTTGCACAAAAGCACCTTTTTTGCTGGTGAGCCTGGTTTGTTAGAAAGATAAATTAGTTTTTCCTGGTAGTGAGCCAGACTACTGACTCAGCAACTCTGGAAACTTCCCAGGAAATGATTGCTTAACTGGATTACACCATGGAAACTAACAGCCTGCACTGCTCCAAACACTAAACAGTCCTTCACAACAATCACGCTAGCAAGGTAATCTATATTTTAACAGATTAGAATATTATCTTCCAAGTGACAACAAAAACAAAGGAACATGTGAAATTATTTAACTGCATGGATGTTCAATCGAGCCAGTGAAATTGATCCGGTATTGCCTTGAGTTATGAAAATATCAGAACCCAGTATCTGCTTATTTCTTATTTTAGAAAAACAAAACAAAACAAAACAAAACAAAAAAAACCAACAAACAAACAAACAAACAAAACCCCCAAAAAACAGATGGGGCTTTCTTTCTCTCTTTCAAGAATGGAGAAGTGCCAAGCTGTTCCCCAACACTCCATTCTACATATTGATTACTTTCATTAGCTGATCCCTTGCCCCTCATTCTGGATCAATCTCTTCAGATTTTTGGAATGTCCTGAAACTGTATATCATTTGTTAGACTTTGTTAAAAGCTACTCAAGAACAAAACTATTTGCCTAAACTATTAGGCAGAAGCACAAAGTCATTGTGCAGAATCATGTCATTGCAGAAAGGAAATAATCCTTCTTATAATCTCCACTCCAAAAGTAAAAACCCCTCAGCAGGCCACCCCATCTCTTTACAATGACTTCATTCTACTACAAGGTGATCTGTCTAGTGGATGAAGGTAAAGCTGTTGATGTGATCTACCTGGACTTCAGTAAAGCCTTTGACACTGTTCCCTACAACACCCTCATGGCAAAGCTGGCTGGCACAGTTTGGATGGGTATATGCTCCACTGGGTGAAACACTGGCTGGATGGCAGGGCCCAAAGAGTTGAGGTCAATGGAGTTAAATCCAGTTGGCTGCCAGTCACGAGTGGTGTATCAGTACTTGGTACTGGGGCCACTTCTATTAAACATCTTTATCAATGATCTTGATGAGGGCATTGAGTGCACCCTCAGTAAGTTCGCAGACAACACCAAGGTGGGAGGGAGTACTGATCTGCCAGAGGGGAGAAAGGCACTACTGGGGGACCTGGATAGACTGGATCGATGGACCAAGGTAAACCACATGAGTTTCAATATAGCCAAGTGTCGGGTCCTGCATTTTGGTCACAACCCCACTCAACCCTACAGGCTTGGGGAAGAGTGGCTGGAAAGCTGCCTGATGGAAAGGGACCTTGGTGGATGGACCGTGATGGACAGTCAGCTGAATATGAGCCAGCAGTGTGCCCAGGTGGCCTATGGCATCCTGGCTTGTATCAGAAATTATGTGGTGAGCAGCACCAGGGAAGTAATCTTGCTCCTGTACTTGGCACTGGTGAGGTCTCACCTCAAGTGCTGTGTTCAGTTTTGGGCATGTCAATTCAGGAAGAACATTAAGGAGCTGGAGCAGATTCAAAGAAGGGCAACAAGGCTTATAAAGAGCTTGGAGAATATGCCCTACAAGGTGCAAAAAAAAGGAACTGGGACTGTTTAGTTTGGGAAAGAGGAGGCTGAGGGGAGACCTTATTGCTCTCTTCCAATACCTGAAAGGCGCTCACAGTGAAAGCAGAGTTGGCCTCCTCTCACTAGTGACAGGTGATAGGACGAGGGGAAATGGCCTCAAGTTGCACCAGGGGAGGTTTAAGTTGGATGTCAGGAAAAATTTCTTCACAGAAAGGGTTGTTACGCATTAGAATAGGCTCCCCAGGGAGGTGGTTGAGTCACCATCCCTGGATGTGTTCAAAAATCCATTTGGATGTGGTGCTCAGGGACATGATTTAGCAGAGGGTTGTTAGTTAGAGTTAGGGTAGTATGATTAGGTTGCAGTTGGACTTTATGATCTTTAAGGTCCTTTCCAACCTGAGCAATTTTATGATTCTAGGATTTAACAGCCCTGCAATCCAATTGCACAAAGCCTAAAATGTAACACATTGCTTATTGTCCAACTTTTTGTTAAAAGGCTTCAAAAAGTACTAAAAAAAATGTCCCAGAGTTTCTGGAAGAACTTCTCTGAAGAGTTTCATGTGCTGTAACACTCAGAAAAATCATTACTTAATTTTGACATTTGAATGTCTTATTGTAAATTATGCTTGTGGAAACACATTCAAATAAATTTGTCCTGAACAAGAACAAACTGCACATCCCAAGCTCCCCTAAATGAGTAATTTTTCAAAACTGTTCACAGACAAGTGCTTCTCTTTCGCAGGCCCAGTATCTAAAAAGCTCTGTGATATTATCCCTGTGTATAACACCAAGACAGCCAACCAAAAAATTATGGTATTCCTACATTTTTGAAGTGCTTGCCCTAAAAGCAGAAAAAAAATCTAGTTTATTTATTTGGATGTATATTAATTAGTATACATTAAAACAAAACCAACAAAATAACTGATCTCATGAGGTTGCATTTTCCATGTGGAAATATATTGCTGAAATATGCACTTCCTTCTTGTATTGAAGGCAAAAGATAAAGACTTAATATGTTCACACACAAATTTTTCACAGGAAATTAGCGTCATATATGAAGTTATATTTATCAGTCACCACAGGAACTATGTTCTTTGCTGCAATGCAAATGCTGACTTTCTTTAATAAATTAAACTATGTGACTATAATTAAGTGAATTCAAGGAAACAAATCTTCAATTAAATACACTAAAATACCACACTTAGAATTCAATCAACTGTGTTGTCTTTTGATGCTTCTTGCACTCTTTAACTCAAGTGTATGATTTAATCTCACAAGCACCACAGTTAGCTATCTATGGTCTGAAAAACACTTCAATATTAAATGTGTAAACACGTCAAAGAACTGACTTCAGTAGTGTTAAATTAAACTACCCACAGATGGAAATTATTATGTACCCCGTTCTCCTGCTCAGATATCAATAGCAGCAAATAGTAGTATGAATGCTTTTTATGTAACCTGCCTTATTTTGCAAAGTAACAAAAAATGTTTAATAAATTTCAACAGTAGTTGTGTGACTATGCTATCTTCTCCAGCAGTCGGGGATTTCCCCAAACAAAAGCTCTTTGTTGACAAAGATTTGCTAGTGGCTACAGTGGCTATTAGGGTTTATTTAGAGTATCTACAAGTCCCCAGTTTAAGCTACAGAGACTTATATGTAGGTTCACAAGCTGAAAACTGCAAGTTTAAGCTCCTAGGAGCAGGCCCTTATCTCAATCCATAAGTTCTTGCACTTTTCAATCTTCTCCCCCATTCCACTGTGAAGGAAGCATGCAAACAGATGTGTAGTGTTTAGTTTTCTGCCAGGTTAAAGCACAACACTGGAGGAAAACTTGAGGGTGACAAGAATAAAATGTATTTGTGAGTAGTGTTAATTCAGAGTTAACTTGAGAGTCTCTCCTTTTGAGGAAATATTAGTTTTCCCCCTTGGGTTAATCAACCCAACTATATTCATTAGAGAAGGGCTCCTACTGATTACAACTGGAATAAGGCACAGAACTGCTCTCAGCTGCAGCACCCTAGCTATTCTTTAGCCCTTCCCTAAAAGTTCCTTGTTTCCAGTCCATTGAGTTACTGAGGCATACAGGTACTGGAACTGAGAAAATTAGATGTCTGACTGGAAAATGAAGGTTTCGTAGAGCAGGAATTTTTTGCTCACTAGATTCCTTATTTGAAATGAATGAGAGAAAAAAGCAGCTGTATCAACAGCTAGAGATGAGGAAAGGAAGAGAAAATGGCCATCCATAACTGCAGACTCCCAGGAACTCTAGGACTTAATGTCCTATCACCGCAAAATCTCTCTTCTGTACATAGCTAAGAAGCTTCAGACCTGCTTGTAATAAATATACACAGGCAGGCAACATTCTGTCAGTGATATACAAATAGTCTTTTTAACTAAAACTATTTTGTAGAAAATAATTCCTGATTTTCCATTAAGAAGTAAAGATAACATATAAGTAAAATTTTTAAGACTTCATTTATCCATGGCCCAAAGACAGAACATTCCTATTTTAAACACAAAACTCAGCTAGATTTTTTTTCTGGAGACATCACCACCAATGCATCTAATAAAATTACATTTACACGTCAACACTGATCATTTCCAGAAGAATGAATAAAACTCACAAAATAATGAAAACATAAATAGCACAGAAATTAAATGTTGTGTCATATAAATGTTTTAAAGTACAAATATAGTTAGTATATAGTTAGTTAATACATTCTTTCCTTTAAAAAAGAAACTTTTTTTTTTTTTCCCCAAATACCACCTTTAGTATTTACTACTTTCACTTACCATTAATTTATGACAGTCCGAGACTGTATGGATCATCATTTTTCAGATAGCACATACATAGAATAAAATTGTTAGATATTAAAAATACTCTATTCCATGTATGTTTGTTTATATTGTTTTGTGAGTGTTTTACAGAGTTGTACTTCTTGGGCATTCTACATTACTTAGGCAAACAAAAATTACAATAGTTATGTTTGAGGAAAAAAAACACAGAAATTTATTTTTAAAAGATAAATGTTTGGATATGTTCAACATTAAAAATATTTCTCAAATTAATTATCCATTTTCCAAAGCTCAATATTCTACCTCTGCATATCAAATATATGCTGCAAGGAAAAGATGTCAAAATTTTATTTTCCAAAATTTTTAAAAATTTATTGCATTTAACAAGCTTCCTTAGGAAATCCATATTGAAAACCCATTAAGAATCCTTTTGATGTGAATTGTGCATCAAAAAAATTGATATACTGTTTTCTCACTAACACACTATTATTATTTATGGCTATGACTCAGTTGTACACAGTTAAAATAAATTTTTATTTTAAAATTATGTTTTCCAGAGAAAAACAGAATCCTTGACTGATTTTTGTAATGCAACTATATTCTGAAAAAAGCTTCTATGTTGTGTCATGATATTAAAAGCTTGCTAGCAACCACTTTAGGTCAGTTTGTTCATCTCAGGATGTTTATTTTGTACATTATTCCAGCAAATTCCCAATGTTCCGAAAGTGAAGTTTAGATGTTCTTCCCATCTATTACAAAATGTCACTTTCATACCAAAATATTTTAATATCAGCGGAGTTTTACTCTTTAATATAAGAAGAATTATGATCTTCACTTTGGAATAGTGGCTTTGGAGTTTTACACCAGATATACTCACACTCTTTCTAAAAGAAAAAAATAAATGCTCTTGAGTTCTCGAGATTACATAAAATCATGCTGATAATTAATAAAAGAGACTGTTCCTGACAGTATAGTAGGGAATAAATTTAGTACATACCTCATAGCCAGGGCTAACAGGAGACTGAGACAGGAAGTTGGAAAGAATAAAAGATAGACCAAAGAAATAATGGAAAAAAGACAGAAAATAATGTTACTTTAGAAGCAAGCATGAACAGGCTATTATTTTATACATTAATTCTACGTAGCTTGCTCTGAAAGTAATGCCTTCCATTTATTTCCTTGGAAACGACAACAGATACAAAGAGCACAACTACACTATGTGATAGAGCAAATTCTCAGCTACAAAACACTATTTTTCAGTGTAGTCACCATCATTAGCTATGCCTTTTTGCTAGCAATGATCAAGAGCCTGCATGCTGCTGGTAAAACTCTGCACTAGCAGAGGTAACCCACCGTCACCACTACTGAAATGCACCACCCACCATCTCACTGCGCTCACATCCACTGTTCAGTCTCCATAAACATTCAACACACATCAATGAATGTCAATAGGTGCCATTTTATCCACATAGAGGGATTCAATTCTACACCTTGGCTTCATCCATACTTTTATGCCAGATGCATTTTTGTCAGAATGCCCCTCTGCTGCCGTCTATTGTATGGCAACAAAGTGTAATGGAATGTTGGTGGGTAGGTTGAACCCCAACGGACATATTACCACCATCCTCCTCTAATCTTGTGTTCCACCATAATAAAATAGGAGACATTACTTTCATCGCAACCCTGATATGTTATAGAATAGAATGCAAAAGAATTGCATTTGAGCTATGATAGGTAAAAACTTGGGTAACACTACACCCTCCTAGTTTTACTTAATTTTAGTATGTCCATTTGATGAGTTTTACACTGTGAAGTTAAGAAGCAAAAAAGGATATTGCCCAGATTTTATTTTATTTTTAAAGTTGCATTTAAGTATAGCCCCCAGTCAATTTTCAGCTCAAATGAAATGCTTTATTGGCTAATGAGGACAGATATAAACTTTGAAACTGTGCCTGCTGTGGCAATTCCCTAGAAAAGGATAATTAAAATAACTGTTGAAGGATACTACGTTATCCATTACCATGCCTCAAAGATTTCTCAAACATCAAAATTCTACAATTTACGTCAAAATGTCTTAGCTCCTTCACATAATGTAAAAAATATATATACTGAAATAAAAATTCAGATAATTTTGCCCCCTATGAAGAGTCTCCAGGAACTATCAACTCTCTATCAACTGTTACCACTCCACTTAGTAAATAGGTTAAAAATGAAATTTATTTTAGTTCTATTTAAGTAACTGGTAGATCTCTGACTGAATTCACTAGTCTCAGATGGAGTTTATATTTTTCTGTCAGTGACTCAAGAATCATGCCAATACAATAAAAATAATGTATAATAAAATTTTGTGATAAAGGTCAATGTCTCTTTGTCTATTCACAAAGATTCCAGAATAATGAAATACATTTCAAAATACATGCTTTGATTTCACATCATAAATTGCCATAAAACTTATCTCAGAGTACAGAAGAGGAATGGAGTTCAAAGAAGAGGTCTGATGTAGGAAAAGTGAAAAAAGTCTATATATACTTAAAAAAAGGTGGAAAAATTCAAACATGTTCAATGCAAAAACAAAAACACATGAAGAAGTCTTGTTTGAGATCTCATCTGAAAATATGATAAATGATGCCATGATTTCCTGAAGTGACACTGGAAAAGCACTTATTTCATTTTTCTAGGCTTATGCCTATCCTTGTAACTTTCTACAAATATACTTTCTATGTACATGTGTGAATGTGCATATGCATACATGTTTATACAAATGCATGATATTCCAAAGTTTGGTTACCCTGATGATTATAAGATCTTTGAGAAGTGTATTTTGCAGTATGCATGATACTTACTGTATTTCTTTGTATTTTAACTTAGTTTTATTTTTTTAAACATTTAAAATGCTTTGCAAAAAAAAAAATATATATATATATAAGAACCAATAGAGTCATGTAATTGAACGTATTTTCATATTTAAATTGTTATCATGTAATTTATCATGTACAGTGAAGTGAGTACTGATAGAGAGTGTACTAAGACTCTCACTCATAAAACTCCTTTAATCAAAATTCCAGGAACAGAATTAGGGTCAGTCTCGTCTCAACATTTCACTGGTATTGGTCTGAATAAGTCAGCATTTTGAAATAACCTACTGAGAATCATGAATAATCTATGAAGATTTGTTGCTGCAGTTTCTGCAGAACTTAAGCACCTTATTCATTTATGCAGCTTTTCAAGTAAAATACAGATTCATAATGTTAACCTTAATTTCCAAGTAGCTTTACGCTAATGATAATCATCAGCATAAGTACATAATTATGGTTCATAGATGGCACTGCATATAACACCAGATCTACACCATTTGCAATAGTGTCCTTTTAGTATGTCAAGTTTAATAAGTTTAATATTCTAATTGAGAGGAAAACATGATAATTGTTGTGTGTACTTATAAACTCTTTCCTCTCTTTCAAACCTTAAGGTTTTCAAAACTTTCACTTAGAAGTGGAGTCCATTTACACACGGTGCAAATTCATAACTTTCATATTATGATCACAAGAAAAATACTGCCAAGACAAAAACAAGTATTCTAACTTTTTTCAGTCATTGCATTTTGTTATCGAAGACTTTTCATCATGGAAAACTACTATATTTATGAATAAACAAATACGTTGTATATGTATGTGTGCACGTGTGTCCTGCAGCTCTGCATTTAGACATCTACACATAAAAATACATATATTCTACACACATACTACACTTACCACAATGTTTTGTTTAAGGAAATGATAAAGATTTCACTTTCTCCAAACACTAAGAGATATTCTGTACATACAGGTTACTTACAAAACATTATAGCCTTGACTGTTACAGAAACTCTGTTTGATGCAGTGTCTCAGTGTTCTCCTGAGACCACTTCTTTCCTGTATCATGAACCAATGGACATAATGTTCTATGGCAGAAAAATTTCAGCATCTAATTCCAGTGAAGACATCCAGTTTTGAGCATCAAGATGCAGCTTCTCACATTAGCATGGGTGGCAGTTTCAGATTTTCAAAATAACATAATTCTTCTCTAAGGGAGGAGTCTACTGGGAGTATCAGAAGTGACACATACCTTAAGCTCACATACCTTAAGCTGGTGACCTCCCTTTTACATCATGATGCCTTTTCCCACAGAAAAGCTTTGTTATTTGCATACTCTTAGCCCCAGAGTCTCCAACAGACAAAAACAAATCCTGCAGCACGTAATTGTTTCTTAACAGTAATATCCATGACCTTGGTAACTAAGGAATTGCATACCAGAAGGGCTTCATCCGACACACTGGGTGATGTCTCTGCAGAAACTGTCCGAATAGTGTTGAGTCCTGTTAGGGAAACATTTGACAGGCGCCTTTTACGTACACCACTGCAGTTGTTAGGAATTTTAAATGCACATCTCTTATGGTAATTTAGACCACATCCTGAAAAGAAAAATTTAAAACCATCTGATTACAGTTTATTCCTGGAAAAGCAAAGAACATTTTTCTTTGGTGAGTAAAAACAACAGCCTTTTTTGATGAAACTTTTTTCCTCTGCTCTCCTTGTTTAGTTCCTATATTCTACATGTTCTTAGTGACATTATGAGCTCTTGAAAACTTAAGCCTATGCAGTGTTTTATCTATCACAGAAATGATAGATACATGGACGGAATGGCACAAAGCTGCACCACAGAATATTCAGATTGGACATTAGGAAAAATTTCTTTTCCATCAAGATTAAACACTGTAATGGCTTCCTAGCAAGTTGATTGGTGCCCTAAGCCTGTCAGTGTTCAAGAGATGTTTGGATAATGTTCTCAGTAATATTCTTCAATTTCTGGTTAGCCCTGAAGAAGTCAAGCGGTTGGAAGGTCACTTCCAATCAAACCATTCTGTTCTATTATAAATAAGACACAGATAAGCTTCTCTTCAAGCAAGCAAGCAAACAAACCAACCGACATATAGACTGTTTTGCACTTCCACTTACAGATCAGTATCTAGGAGGCCTCAGGAGAGTCAAAAGTATACCTCCTTAATCTGTTAATTATTTTGATCATTAGATCTAACTGTCTCTACCTACCTAGTCAATTTAAAAGAAAGCTGCATCAGAAATAAATGCATGAAAATGTAATGGAAGACTTCCTTCCTGAGACTGAACAGCCTGCAACTTACCTTCACATTTGAGTCCCTGGCGCACCAGTCCCCACAGCATTTCTCCACAATGGTCACAAAAGGCTGGTGCTCGGTAAGAATGAACAAAAAGAGCATGGGGTCGGATTTGAAAGTCTTCAAAAGTAGCAGAAGCTGTAACAAGAAGATTAATTCCAAAATGGAGTAAAATTAGTAGCATAACATGCTTCATATCTTTCATCACTGTACAAAACAAAACACCTTTTTTATTAGAGTTGTTATGTCTTTCCTTGTTACTCATGCAGAGTAAACTCTAGAAGATAACAAACTCTGAATTTTATATGGGTATACTATATATAGGTAAATATACCATTTCTCAAAGGTAGAAAGATTGATGGCATTTCATCACACTACAAAGACCACTGGAAAAAGAAACTTACTTTTACATATATGCAGCACAACTTTATGATTTTATTTTACATACGCTCAGAAGAAAGCTAGTAACTTGGTAAAGCTGAACAAATTAAGTTCCTTAAATTGAATAATTGATGCCTTTGTTAATAGAAGTTTAAAGATAATGTACATGATAATGTAAATGATAGCACCTAAAATCTAACCAAAGATATGAAATGGAATGTAAATAAATACACAAGCAGAAAAACAGTTCAATTCTAAAGCGCTTGTAGACAGACCAAGGAGTAAAAGGGGTGATGTGAAAATGAACTACAGATGGAATTTCAGTGGATAGAGAACAGAGGAAGGAGAAAAGATTATCATCCAGTCTGAGCACCTGCAGAGGGATTTTCTTCCTGATTTTAAGAAGGAAAAAGAAAAAAGAATACATTGTGGACATCTCTGAAACTCTACTTCAGATGACTGTGTTAAAATTGTTTCTTTTTCTTACTATGTTAATGTACCAGTCTAATGAAAACTATTATGTACCAAATGTTATTAAAAATTAAGCAAGTATGCAAACACTTGATTCTATTTAGGATGTCATTTAAACATTTGATTTAGCAAGTATGTGCTTCCATTTCATAGATACCACTATGAAAGGACCAGGTCTGGAGTCAGTTAATAGAAATACCTTGTCCCTGAATAGAAATACATTTCTGATGTGGAGTCAAGAGAAAAAAAATCAATTTTTTAATAGTTCAGTTGAAATAAATCCTGAAAGACTTAAGCACCTTCAGTTCATGTATTAATAAAGAAAAACAAAAATCTGCAAACTAATGAAGTCAATCATCAAGTCTACCATCATTTCAGTCATATGTTTTTTCTATAGAATCAAAGAATACTATTTTGGAAAACTGAGCACTCATAATTTAAAATATATACTGATATTAAAATATAAAAATGCATCTTTGTTCTTCATCTGTGAACATCAGAACAAAATATAGTCATACAAACTGATCATTTTGGATGTCGGTAATTCATATCTTCCTCTTCTCTCCACTTACCTGGTTTATTAGCTGAGATATAGACATGAAGACATGGTCATCTGCATTTGGGGAACTCCAGTCATTCAGCCTAGTATAACAAAGACACCTCCTCAGCAAGGAGGCTTCAGCTCTCTGCTTGATTTCTTCAGAGATTGAAAGTATGTTCTGAGCCTCAGCCCTTTCTATTCAAGAACTTTGATTCTGGAATTTGCAGAGCATGCGTACACATAGCTTTAAGAAGAATATGGCAATTATCTTCTCCTCCTCTATAGATAGCAGTGACCATGGAAAAGCTGTAAGCTTACTCAGCACCAAAACTGGAACAACATGCCCAATATATTTCCAACAAGACTGTGAAATGTACAGCCTTACATTTGTCTCTCCAGTTTAAATTTGCACTTAACATAAAGATAAAAACAAAAAGTTTACTTAAGACAGTAAGTCAGCAAGTCTACCCAGGGAGAATACAAGAATGCATGAATTTTAATACCATATATGTGAATATATATGTAAAATATACATGCAATTATTAAAGCACAATTAAAATATGAGTGATGTTTAAAAACAAAAATAGCATAAGCCTCAATCAAGCGAGGAATTTATGTACAGAAGTTTATGCCTACTTTCCTGAATATCTACCCAAATCTATTCAAGTACTTAAATTCTATTCTGAGTGAAGGAACTTTACTATGTTGAAAGATTGGAGAGGAACTTTTTATGGATTTACTGGGTAGTTTTTCAAATAGTATGAGCAGTGCAAAACCAAAAAAAAAAACCAAAAACAACAACAAAAAAAAACCGACACAGCCAAACTTAGAAAAAGCAGTAGCTGTCATTTATCTTCATAATTTAGATAATGAATTGAAAATATTTTAATCTTAAACTACTAATTTCCGTGAAAAGAAAACAGTAGAATCTGATTTGAATTTAAAACCTCCCAGAGGCAGTTTTCCTTAGGGATTTCTTCATTTGTCTCTCTTTCTGTATCTTAAATTGAGTTCCATCTGAAGCTGTTAAGTAGATGAAAAGCATTTTGTCATTATTCTCCTTACTTTCATTTTTATTAAACTACTCTCTTCACTATCCCCAAATGGCAAAGAAATAATTGATATCCTTTTCATTAAAGCTATCACTGACCCTTCCGACCTTCCTGCAAATTAATGAACGTGTTATCATGGTTCATGCTCCTGTAATGAATTTTTTTTCTACTCCCAAGGCAAAAAAACATGATTTAGAAATGACTTAATTACATCTTCTGTTGAGTTTGGGTTACAAATAAGTGTAATACTAAATATCACATTTATATTATCACATTTATATTTACATTAATATCACAATAATGAAATTTTAGGAGACAGAAATCTAATGTAAAGAAAACTCCCAAAGTATGGAACTTCAAGTTTATGCAGAGATGATTATGAGCACACATGCAAAACTGCATACAGATTTTTAAAATCTGAATGTCCCACATATTTTCCTTTCTCGTACAATGAAACCAGCAAAACAGAGATGACAAAATTTCAGAGAAACTTTTCAGTTGAAGTTTAATTTTTGCCTGAAGTCTTTAACTGATTACTGAATTGGAATTTTTCCTTGACAGAAAAGTAAATTGTCTGTGCTGAATTATGGCTGGATTTAAATAGGTGTGTGGCAAGTTGGGCCATCATTTTCACAGGGTACTCAACCTCCTGCCACATCTGCTACAACATACTAGAGTTAAATCTCAGCAATGATGAGCTGACTGGCAAATTTGCCTAAAACAAACTTTAAGAGCAGCTGAACTATACTTCTGTGGGGACGAGAGACAATTGTTAGTAATGAAGAGTCCATTTGAATGCAATGTACCAGAAACAAAATACAAAGCATTGAAAGGCAGGAAATCATTTCAGGGAACAATGAAAGACTGCTGCATCCAGACCATGTACTAGGTTATTAGGCTGGCATACAAGGGAATGCAGATCAACACTGCAGCAAAATGCTACTAGGGCACTCACTCTCCAGCCTAAAGCCTCTCAGGCACCACCACCAACAGGTCAACAAGAAACCGAAGTTAAAGTCAAACTACTAGATGAGGAACACCAGCCTAATGGTTGAAAAGGTAAGTTCTGGAATACTTCCTGCATTATCAAAATAAGATGAGTAGAGATAAATATCATTCTTACTTTTCATCATGACTCTCTTGACTGAATAACTAAAACTTTAAAATATACCATTTTATACTGAAAATATAAATATTCAAAAATGAAAGGTGGGGAGGGCATTTATATGATTTTTATATGATTCTAAGAAAGCTTTAACAAGTACTAAAGAATCTAGTAATTAAATGAAAACATACCAACATTCCTTCCCCTTAATTTGAACTTTTGGTAATGTTCTACTGTACTTAAAGGCATGAAAACATTTTGGGTTTTAATCCTTCATGTAATCCAGTATTTTTCTCGGCTTAAATTTACATGTTCTCATCAAGCTCTGCAGAAAGCAGTCTAGCTTTTTGTCTCAGGAAACAGTGTTATTTCAGAGCACTATTCATTGAAACTATTATGTGTAGACCTTACTTTAGACGAATTATGTTTACTAGAAAATTGCCCACATCTTTTATCTGTATAAATATATAAAGTTCACAGAGTCAGAATCACAGTATAGTTCAGGTTGGAAGAGACCTTGTAGGTCATCTCTACCTTCTCTGTTCAAGCAGGGACAATTAAAGCCACATCCATGTTTGGATGGTCTTTGAATATTTCCAAGAAGGAGACTTCACAGCCCCTCTGGGCAGCCTGTGCAAGTACTCCATCAACTGAATTGTAAACAAGTCTTCTGGAGGAACCTCTTGGTACTGAAAAAAACCTAGTCCTATCCTCTTTGCACTTTCCCATATTGTTCTGCAACACAGCTTTTTCAATTTTCTATGGCTAAACTTAGCACAGCTTAGATTTTCGGAGCACGCAACACCAGAACTAATAGTACATGAAATAGATTTTTTAAATTTCTTCCATAATTTTTCAACTTTTAATTGTTTAAATTTACACATCTAGAAATGCTTCCATACAACTGCTAACAAACGAAGTTTTAACTTTCAGAATACTCCAGTGTTATGCAATGAGAAGACAAAAGCACTGCTGATAAAGAGAATAATATGTACATGTTTCAAATTAAATGGAGACCATTTCTTTAACAAAAAAAAATGTCATGGTACCTTCATACTTTTACAGAACACTGTTGCTATGAAGGCAACTTTCAGACTATACGTAAAACCGCATACTAAAAAAAGAATGGGCTCCAAATGTGCCCATTATTGTACGCTGAGCAACCAATTACTTTGTAGATAAGTTTGCAATATTATGTTCTTAAATGATGTTATTATGCTATTAATTCTTAGAATAACTTTTCACTATTTACTTAAGCATTCCAAGTATCACTAAAACACAGACGTTGAAACTAGAACAGTTTTGACAAGGCAATTTCATCAAGTCTGTTAATGACTTTGCTGTTAGTGGCTAGTGCTCCCTGTTCAGGGCTCAGGAGCAGATCTATCAGTCATCGCAGCTGGAAATGAGACCAAGAAGACATTGTGACCCATAGAGGCAAGTCCTGCTTTCAGAGAGAGGCAAATGATTTACTGATCACTTTGAATTCCAAATCCAGAAGGACATGAACTATTAGCAGAGACGAGATCCTGCTACTTTGAGCAACACAGCTTTGTGTAATGGGAACTTTCATCTAGCATTCATGCCTGTCATAGCCTAAGAAAACACCAACCACACGATCAGTAATATCTTGCAGCTATGAAAAGTAGACTTTCCCCTGCTATCCTCTTCCATGTGGAATGCCTTTAAAAGTAATGTATCCCATTGACAGGCATTCTTGAGTCTTTTGCTACGAGATCTGCTAACATTCACCACTTAAAAAATAAATAAAACATGCCCTGGCACACTATTCAACTTCAAACATTGCTTAAGCCATATCAAGTAATGGATGTCTGTACGATTTCACTGGGCTAAGAGACAAGAAAGCCTTTTACTCTTTCTGAAATTCCATTCTGGCAATCAATGAAAGTCTAAGAGAGTTTCACCAAAGTCAGCAGACTGCTAGAAGTTCAAACAAGCCAAAGATTTGACCTCTGATCTCTACTCTGATCTCCATCTTAATACCTGGTTTAGAAATAAAACTAAGATTATCAAGACTCCAATATATGAAAATTAAAACTTTCGAAAAACTAGACATATTCAGATTTTTAATCACTGTTTATTTTTTCTTGTCTGAGATAAAGAAGGTTGAATAAGGAATATTCAGGTCTAATGCATTTTCCAGAAATACTTCAAATTTTATATGCAGTAAAACCCATTAAAGTGTTGGGTTTTTTTTTCTTTTCCTTTTTCCTACCTATTATTGCTTTTATCCCAATGCTTTAGGTGAAAAATAGCCAAAATTAATAATGCTAACAGTTGGCAGGTAATCCGCTGCCAACTGAGGGAAATAAACATCGAGAACTGAATTTCAAACTCTTAAGAAAAAATCTGCAACTCACTAGCTGCAACTGGTAGTGTCTGGTTACAGTTTTTGATAGTGCCAGAACTGTGTAAAAGTGGAACAACCTGAATCTTCCAGTAATAAAGAGACAGGAAACAGAAACACCAAATATAATGTTGTTTACATGTTGCATTCCTGCATGTGGACTAATTAGATTGGAAAAAAAATGTGAGCTTGGTGGTGCAGTAAGAGCAGGTGAAAGAGCAAGGTCCTCTAGAACAGAACCTTAGCATCTGGAAACAAGAGGGTAAATATTCTGCCTACAAATAAGATGCTGGGAATGAGGCATGATCCAGAGATCAGGAAACTGGAGGCCAACGTTCATACATTTTGGCTAGTGATAACTAAAACTGGGAGCTTCAAGCAGTGGCACAGAAGGAAACAAGAAAACTTTGCATTCAACCTTCCCAGGGCAGTAGCTACCTCCCTCAAATTTCTCAAATTTCTTTATGAAAACCAAGAACAAGGCTGCATATCTTTCACTGTTTACAGGACTGTATTTAGCCAATGCATCAAAATGCATAAACTTAATTGTGCTTATTTACTTATTTATTTAGCACTGCACTGTACCCTCCCCTTGCCTGCTTTCAGTTAAGACAGTGTTGATGGCACACTGATGTTTTGGTTGTTGATGAGTGATAGGTGTGTGCCCAGGGTTGGGCTCAGTGACTTGGTGGGGAAGATCTGCACCCATGATAGCAGGGCAGCAGGGTGAGGTCTCATTATAGGCTGTGCTGGCTACCCAATGGGTTGGACATATCTGCTGTAAACCATTTTCAAGCACATAAACAACAAGTGAGTCATGAGAATTCAGCAAGTATTCACCAAGTGTAAGTCATACATGACCAAGAAGATAAACTTCTGTAATTAAATGACTGGCTTGGTATGCAAACGAGGAGCTGTGGATATTGTCTCAGTTTCAATAATACTTTTGATATTGCCTCTCATAAAATGCTTATAGTGGAACTGCTGTTGTATGGACTGGATGAACAGAAAGTGAGGTGAACTGAAAACTGGCCAAACTGCTCGGCCAAGGGGATGGTGATCAGGTGCATGAAACCTAATCAGAGGGGCACTTAACTATCAGTGTATCCCAGGAGTCAATATGGTCTATGCCTGACTAATAAGTCTTTCAAAGACCTCAGACCATCAGAGAAAAGGAACAGAAGTATGACTATAAATAATTGTGTATTTTCATCCCCAATTTTATCTTTTCTAGGATATGACTGGAAAATGTAACCAAGTTAAGCAAATGGAAAATTTGTACATAAAATATCCAAGATGACATAACTTGGAATAAATAAATGAATTATAGCTAGAAACAGTTTGTTGGTGGTGGATTTTTTTGTTTGTTTTTAATGGATTAAAATAATTCAAGAATGACTCAGTGCGAATCTCCAATGCCTGGTCAAAAAAAAGTTAAACAAACAAAAAAACCAAAATATTTAGAGAACATACAGTTGCTCCACTGAACACAGAACAGTTGCTGTTGACTTACTGGTTTATCTAGGATTTCACTCACGCACAAAATAAAATGAAATTGAAATACACATTGGGAAATGGTGACACCAATACTCCTCACTTGACACTGTGTTTGGTTTCGGAGACCAACCTAAAAAGAGCTAAGAGTAAGAGAGAAGAATTGACAGATGAGAAAAACCACTGTAGTCTTGGAAGATGACTTCCATGTACAGCGAGATTACAAGACCGTAATTCTGTCATTTTTAAAGGAAACGAGTAAGCAGGTACTGGAGTCCAGAAAAGAAGGAAGCTGCAAAAGAACAAAAATAGGGAACTAACATAATGCCTGAAGTAAAACCTTCTGCACCAATGAAACAGCGAAGTAAATTTTCACGTCCTGAGAGGCAGGCAAGCACTCCAAACTTAGGCAATAAGTCACCTACTAGCTGTCTAGGATAACAAAAATATTACTGAGGCCTCATTTAGAGACAGAATGAAGTAGGTTTCATAGAACGACAAAGTCTCCAGTCCTGAGTCAGGTACAAAAACAAGCAAATTGCAACTTGTATCATTTCCTAATTCTTTTCCTTAGTTTCCATTTCAAATTGTTAATTTTCCTGAAGGGAAAAACTCCAGAATTTGTATTGGCATTGAACAGAGCTCAGACAGCTGATCCTAGCAGTCTGTGCCTTTCTTCTGTGGGCCAGTCGGCAGACAGACACACACCAGTTGTTTAGCAAGCTGCATGATTCTTATTCTCCATAAAATTCCCAACTGGCATAATGCACCAAAGTAAAATACAAGTAATAATGTTCATTATGAATATATAAAAGCACAACAGGTGCTGCATTCTGAAATGATTAAATTTCATGTCTTTCAATAGAAAATTCTAGCTCTTCCACAAACTGTAACAGTTATGTTATTTGGCTTCTGCAGGTACAATTTTATTCCCTAAAATGGTCTGAAGTGCTTTGTTTACACTTTTCTCAACTATAAATTTTTCTATGTAATTTTTCATCTCTCTCAAGAACTTGGAGCATAAGGTCCAAACCAGAACATGATGTTACCATTGCTTAAACTGTCAAGGTAATAAACAGAATATGAAAATTAAAAAGAAACGTATGTAATAATCACAGGTTGTTCAGCCTTGACAGAAAAAATTTTAATTACATAAAGCACTGTGAAAAAACATTATGTAATCCCAAAGTTTTAGGACTGACAGTTCAGCTTTTTCTCCAGTAGTCAATATTGATTTCTGCAATAAAAAATGAATGCAGTGGATCAGTATAGCTTGTGACATCAGACATCAATGTTTCAGGGGCTGTTTACTCACAGTGCACAGTTTTCAGCAACAAAGCTGTAGCATTATATTCTATTGCCTTTTTCAGGCTATTCAAAAATAATTTTCCAAAACTTTGAATTTATAGAACTTTGGAATGTATATTCTGTTAAGACATTTTTAATGTAAGCTCGAAATAGAACACTTGACAATCAAACACACAAAGAGACAGCCAAATGTTGTGAAGCCTCTGTCTTTGGAGATACTCAAAGACCAACTACACATGCCTTCTAAGAAACCCGACCTATCTAACACTATGTGAGCAAAGAGGTTGGACCAGGTGATCTCCAGAGGTCTGTACCTTCCAAACATAACCATTCTGTGATTCTATAATATTTTATCGACTAATACTCAGGAACAAATAAATACTTTCTAAACTTAAGTTGTGATTAATAATAATGTGGGCAGATAAATAATCCACTGTTTGTCAAATACAATCAAGCTTCTTATTTAAAGAACACTGAGCAGAATTGCACGTGTTCTCTCCCCTATTGAAGTTCAGGCTATGACTTCCCAGAGGCAGAAAAATGCACTGTTTGTTGACAGGGGCACATGATGTGCCCCAGTGTGAGTAAAGAAAGACATAAGAGATTGACAAACTCACAGCAGTTGTTGGATATCTTGCACTATAAATAATTTCAGCTGGTGTCTGTCACATACTAAAGTGAACATTGTGCACAGTTTCCTAGGCTTCTTTGAGACACCTTTTCTCCCCCTAGTCCTCTAATTAAATTTTACTATGTGAATTCCATCACCTTATCTTATGAAAGTCAAACTAATTTCATGCAACACATTATGTACTAGTCTTCAAATGTTTATCTAGCATATGTGTGCACCAATAACATAATTTTAGTATAATAAAATAAATGAAAATAAAATGCAGTTGATCGACACTGCCAACTGCTGTGTAAGTTATTAGGAGACACGCAACAGTTATTAGAAGGTATAGAAGAACAGTATATTTTGGGGATTCGCCTTTATCTAAAATTTGATTACTAGAACACAGAACAACACTACTTCGTGATATTAAATTCAGCCAGCACTCTATATAATCTATTTTTATAAAGCTTATACAAAGCCTGCACAATTGTAGGAACCACTCACATTTTCATACGGTATTGTTCTAACAGCCTTATAAATATTGCCGAGTTGCTTGTACTTGACCACTTTGGAAAGTTGCATCACCCACAAAATAAAGTCATTACGGGATTTATGCTTCTAAGTTGTACAGTTCTCTTGAAGATTTCAACAGTTACTTGCCTGATTTTGGGAAACTGGAAGATATGTGGTCTCCATTTCAAACACATAAAAACAATGCATCAAATGAAAAACTAAATTCCTTGCTACTTCATTTGATTTATTGATCTGGAGTGGTTATCTTAAATGGAATATGTGAAATAGAGACTACTGGCATCCAATAAAGCGATCCAAAAATAATATATATTTACTACCAAATCTAGAATTAAATTTTTCCTCTTACTTTTTTTCTTTTTTTACTTTTTAAAATCGTGTAATCATACAAAGAATCAGAGCAGCCCTGAAAGACATTCCTGTGAAATGTGAATGCTGTGAAAAATCATTTGCTCTACTTCCAATAGACAATTTATTGCACTTCATATAAGATAAAAGACAAAAATCCTTATTTTAAAAGGAGCCAGGTCACTATTAGTAAAAACGGCATTGATATTTTCCACACAGGTAATTATGAACCAGCCTCACCAATTAATGAACTAAGAGAAAAATGTATAGTATACCCAATTACATATTAAATTGCTCATATGTTATTCAAGACATCTTAAGATCAATCCCAATTTTCAAGCTACAGTCTTCATTAAATGTTAAAATGATGTTTTTGTTGTTTTTTTTTGTTTTCTTTCTACTGTACTTCCTTGACTAGATGACTTTCCTCTGAAAATGCAGACCTAACTTTTTTCATATTGGTTATTGAAATTAACTTGTTGCTTAACCAATAATATGGACAAAATCAAGCTGGCAAAAAGGAAGAACAATTCAAAAATTAATAGGCTTATAATGACAATACACAGGGCATAGATGTATCTGTGAAGATTTTGATCCAGTATAAGCAAAAATCCATATACAGAAAACTTCCTTTTCCTTGGATCCTAATTGGAACAAAAATACTGTGGATGTCTTCAGTTGTGCAAGCATGACAATCATTTTCATATTTTTCTTACCTGATAAGACAACTTCAACTAAGTCTCCTTCTTGGATATCTCCAGCTGATTTCACCAACTGGAGAATGTTTTCAGAGGTAGGATCATGGCGGAAGAGAAGAATTTTGTCATACATTCCATAGAAACCACATTCAGGAAACTGCAAATACAAACCTGAAAGTTACTAAAACACATAACTGCAAAATACAATTAATATCATTAATTTTCAGGGCAAAGTAGACCATTGTTCACACCAGTAGAAAACAAAAGTGAATGTTTTTCCATATATGGCAATATTTACTACTGTATTCTATAAATGGCTTTTCCCCCATATATGTAAGCACATTTGCCTTTTTTTGTTTGCAACTAATGTGGTATCCCTTACTTGATGTCTTTTCAAAGGCAAGTTCACAAGCAACTTGATTAGATACTGGTAAAGAAAGTTATTGGACTAGAGAACCTCCACCAATTTACATTATTTAATAATCCTATGATTTTTAGAAAGATAAGTGGTAAAATGATATCTGAAGGCCAACAGAAATAATTTTTAGCTCTACCTAAGATACAACACCTAAGCAGAATGTCATTAGATAATAATCATTTCATGAGACTAAATTATGTCACGTAACACATTCATTCAACAATTGTTCAGTGTCAGCTTTAAATTATTACTGGTTTTTATCTCTATTTCTGAAATGAGAATTCTTTTCCATTTAAAAAAAAAAAAAAAAAGCTTCTTAATTATGTTGGTTCTTTCAAATTTTTATTCTTAAGATATTTTTTTAATGCCCAGTTCCATTGCAATATAATCCAAATCTAACAAAGCATCTGTTCACTGAGATGATGTCACTGGAGATTTCTTCTTTATTCCTCAAATGTTAAATACTGGATAGAAAATTATTAATTTATATACTAAATAAAGTTATGAACCTGTTGATAAGTTTAACTGCATTTATCAATTAGTTGTCTTCCTATAATAAAGTTTAAAATCCAATGATTTCTAAATAAGAATATATAATTAAGTTTAAAGGCAGCTACAAGTCAGATAAGCATGTAATTTCTTGTAATTGTACACATTCCTTCTCATTCACTTTTGGACAAAGCTTATCTAAAAAATATGCTCTCTTTTTTTCTTTTTGAACCTTTCAGAAATGCCTTGCAATGAAGCAAGAGAAGCCAGAGACTTTCAGTCGCTGTTTAGGTGTTGTGGCAGCAGAAGCCAGACTTTTTCATAATTACATTTGCTTTATTTCATAGAATATATATTCCTAAAAGCTAGATACTTAGAGAATAAAAATGAAAAGTGATCAATAGTGTTTCTTTCACACTGCAGTATGCAGCAGCACTGAGCTAAAGGTAAAAAGCCTGATGAAGCTGTTTCCTGTCAGAAGACTGAGGGAATTTTCTTATTTGGAAGCACTGTAAAATGAAAAACATCTTTAAAAACAGCCACTTACAACCTTTTTCAAACACTGATAGAATTTTTCCATTTCACTGTATTTCAGAGATAGGACAGGCATTTCCCTCTAAATCTTTTTTTAATCCTTCTCTGTACACCCCCATTCCATTTGCTCTTTTAGTGTTAACTTCTATTTGTATCTACCTATAAAAAACATTTTCTGTTCTGCATGTATTATATGCTGTGTGTGTGTGTAAATATGTACACTGTAAGGTATTATTTATTATATTCTGAAGAAAGATGAACTCAATGACTATCTAAATTAAAATATATATATATATATACATATATGCAAGAGTTATTTGCTGGGATCAAGTAAGTTTTCCCAACATAAGCTACTCTATCACTAAAAAAGCCATTTTGATGGTATCATTCTCCAAATAAAATGCTGTGTAAAGACCAACTGTTGCAACAGTGACAAAAATATTCCCTCAGCTAAGTTTTTCCTGCCAACAATAATGTTGATAAGCACAAACAAAAGTAAACAAAAATCTAACACATTGCTTGGTACTACAACACTATAAATATCATTTATTTTTGCCAAATGCAGAGCAAAATAGGAAATGCATACAAGTCAAAGCCACCTAAAAGCTAACTAAATTTGACTATCTAAAAGCTAACAAAAAATGACATTATTAAACATTCTCAACACTGTTAAAAGCCCTTTATTACTATGTTATGTACTTAAATGAAATTACCAGGAATGAAATGAACACAGAAAATACTACAATGTGGAAATAGAATATTTCCTTAAGAATCAGGAGACAGCAAAATTGTTTATGGTGTGAGCTAATTGTCTATTTCTGGATGCTTTTCAAGGCATCAGTAGTCATTAGGATATAACATCTCTGCATACATACATTGCTTACTATCCCCAAGTGTGAAACAAAAGACATCAGCTTAAACTGTTCATAACATGATTTAATCTAGGTTACATTAATGTACAGTTGAGGCAGGATAAATGAACTTAATAGCATAATAGTTTGTTAAATTGCCATAATTCAGCTGTATATTTTAAGTACCACATGACAAAAATACAAAATTTGTTATTTTAAACACTGTAAAACATTGCAAGCAATAAGGAGATTATGAGATCCCATATTTTGTTATTTTGAAGGCCATGAAAAATTTGATTAGAAAATGATGTGTAGATTCATGAGTGAACATACTAAAAATATATTTTGAAATTTAGAAAAACAGGAAAGATTTTTGCACATGAATGTTTTAAAATGACAACTTTCAAAATGCAAGAGCAAACAGAACTTGAGAGTTAACGAAATAAATTGCATTACCTGCCCACAGGCTTTGTTCATTAATTTACTAAATCAAACATAGCAGACAGAAGAAAAAATACTACAGTATATATATTTATTTATATACAAAACTATAATACAAACTATCCTCATAAGATGTACCAGATTTGTGCTTTGCTATAAGAGCAATTAATGTTGCCTAACCTTGCTTGTAGATGACATTATTGCTAAAAACATCATCTGTCAGTGCAGTAAACTTACAATTTAAGCTCTGTATAATTCCCTCATTCTATATTAGTGATTACCAGTTTGTAGTGCACCCTTGTAAAGGTAATACTAAAAACTATTATAAGATTACTGTAACACACTCTTCTGCAAAATAAATAAATAAATAAAATATACTGTTTTTCATAATGCTGCCAGTGACATGTCAAAAATAAACTGCTCTCACAAAGAAGCAACACTCTAGTAGTAAATAAGCTGACCAGGCTTAAGAAAATTCTGGATATTTAGCCTTAAGAACTCATCTAAACATTCATATAAAATTTGTTTTATGTCATATTGTTGCAGCTCTTTAGGTAAAAAAACAAAAAACAAAACAAAACAAAACAAAAAAGCCAATAGGAAACAACACTAGCATCTGAAGTCATTCATGAGTAGGCTGAAGTTGTGTACTTCCTTCATTTCCATATCATTTAACTGTTTTCTTACCATGAGATTTCAAAAAAAGTGAATAGTCTTTTCAGATGAAAAAGTCTGCTGTTCAGTATCACGAGTAATAATTTGACACTGTCCCATTTGTGGGTAGTACAGCAGCAGATTACCCAGAAGACACAGGACAAGAAGAAGCTTGGCACCAATCCTTCCTCATCACATATCAAAGTGAAAGTAGTCACTGAAGTGTTTTTATCTTTAGCGATAGTAAATACCTAAGAAAAATTCCACCAAAAGACTTAAACAATAAGAAGTCACATGATTATACAAATTCCAGATTATCATTTAAAGTCTTGAAGAACTACTAAAAAAAAATTGCTGACAATTTTTAATAACTAGTGTCTCAAATTTGGAGTTCTCTTAATCCATTATCTGTTGTATCAATCTATAATTTCAATGGCATACATCCATACACAAACAGACACAAGTTGAACTACATACCTCCATGAATGTGTTGTGTTAGTAATGACTGTTTTCAGTCATCAAAGAAAAACTCATGAAAGAAAATTGACTTTTAAAGCTCTGCCCAACTACCATGATAATCAAATTGTTTTATTGTTCAAGACAGAACTTTGGGAGACCTGATATATTATCTACATCTTAACATATTTCCAGTATGAAAAACTCCTGAGAAAGAAAGTTTTTTTATATGGATGAACTGTATTTGGACAATCTGGAAAACATGTACTTTAAACATTGATGAATACTAATGGAATCTAATAGAAAAAATATGTCGCTGTGATCATTCTACTACAATTTTGCACATTTTGCATAAGGGCTAATGTGTGTTGCCTTATTCTAGAAAGTAAAAAGTCTCCTTTTTTCAGTCTTCAATAAGTTGAGCTACATCTTTTTTTAGTGATAGCTATTTCTTTTTCCTTCCAAATTAGATAGATTTTTGCGGACCTGCCTTTTAGACAAGTCCTTAGTGAGTATCATAAAGCCAACAAGAACCTTGATAAAAGCTGGAAGCACAAATATAATGGTCCAGAACATATAATGGGTGTAAGCTAAACAGTGTCTTCATAGCACGTGGAGAAGTTGAGTCATGTTGAATGTTTGTTGACCTAACCTAACCAAGGTTGTGGACCTAACTGTAACATTTAAAATAACAGTAATAAAGCTTACCTTCAGTCATTTTTTTTTTAAACATAAAAAATGATAATATTTAAAATTTTTGGAATAATCATATTGACCAAACTAACACACTACTCTACATTCTAAAAATAACAATACATTGTATTTTTAGAAGTCAGGATTTCCTTTCTCTGCAGAGGCTCCAACACTAATTAAATGATCCAAAAAAGGAGAGACTTTTTGGTCAAGAGAACTGTCTGAATTTTCACTTAAATGTGGGTTTTACTGTTAATCTACTTGAGAAACTCAAGACATTTTTGAGAGGCTCTATTTCCCAAACTCAAAACTACCATGAAGGTATTTAGTCTTTACTTTATGCAGAATGAAAATACCAAAAGACTTCATGGTTTTGCTTTAAGAAACACTGATTAGTATTTACTACAAAGACGTTCTTCACATACAGCACTACAGTTACTACAAACATAAATAGAGATTCACACTGAAGCCAGGCAACATATATGCAGCAACACCCAAGTAAAGATAGGAGCTGGTGGGTGCTCCAGCAGCAGTGGCACCCCCTCCACAGCCAGGGGACTCCAGACTCCAGCTCTGAAATCTCTGAAGTGCTGAATCTCTCTAGAATCTTCTAGTAGTAAGTGCCTTTGCACCTGCCCGGCAGCCAAATAGCACAGACAGGCAATGACTGATTCCTTCTTTTCCTTTCTTCCCTTTTTTACTTCTTTTTCCCTACCATGAGGTTTCATTTGCACAGAAAATTACCAGAAAGTACACACAGTAGTACTGATATGGTGTTGACAGTGCCCACACTGAGGGACTGCAAGACAGGCTTAGGCCAATCCTCTTTATTGAAAGTGCAGAAAAGACAACAAATGACTGAAGCCCAGAAAGGTTTAGGAAACATTAGAAAAGAGATGACCTCAACACATTTAGAACAGGGAAGACTCAAACAAAGGATACATGTAAAGATAACTCAGAATTGGGAGTGAGTCTTGAGGATAGAGACAGCCGGTTTTGTGAAGTTTTCTAGTGTTGAAAACTATGGGTCTTTGCTTCCTTTTTGCCTCCATAACCCTTTAAAAGGCTTACTCCTGATCTAATTGCTCAGTTAAGCAGAAATTTCTGAGATACTCCCAGTCAGCCAAGCAGGAATCATTCTCCAGTCATGAGGCTGAGTCAAAGGGCTGAAGTCTTTTCTCCAGAAGCAGGGAGGCTGCATTCCCAATGCTTATTCTCAGCAGATCCCAAGTTAGGATGCAAATTGTGTATGGGTGAAATCCTACTGTAAGAGTGTGATTGAGCATGGTTCAAACTGCACTGGGAAACATGCTATTAAACAACCAAAACGTTTACATGATTTTGGACCAGTACTTAAGCCTGTGTTCTCATTTTGGTTAATTTACAAATACAGATATAAACTCAGAGAGCCATTGCCATTTGAACCTTTCCTAAAGGCAGTTAAACTGCTTTATTAAATGCTTCCATATATGAAGCATCACTCCACTCCCTATTTGCCACATATTTTTTATTCTTCTATTTTAATTTTTTTTTTTAAACCTAAAATCTTTGTAGATGTTCTATAAAGTTCTATGAAGCATAATGAGTCACCTGCAGCACAGAAGTTAATAAGCTTTTTCCGAGCAGAATTTCAGGAAGGAGCAAACTTGGTATCATTACATGATATAAACAGTATTTTACATAACACACACAAATATTTTGCTAATGCTGTTTGCTGCAGCAGTTTGCTGTGGGAATCAGATTTCTTCATATCACACAGATCGAGAACATTTTGCTCACATGCACTGACTGGAATTGGCCCCAAACTCCAACTTTTTTTCCCAGTTGCCAGCAGTGGAATTGCCAGCAGCAACCACAGAGGAAAAACACAGCTGAGTTCCCTCACGGAAATATTTGTAAAACAAATGAAGCAGGGCTCTGGAGAAACATAGAAGGATGGCAGTTTTGTAGAGCCTGACCTACAAGAGACCTTTTGATCAGCTTCTTCCAGAACAGGTTGTTCCTTGTGGTCATCCAAGGAAGAGGTTGCTTCCTGCACAGTATTCCCAAACACCTCCCTGCTACCTGTGCTTCGTACTGCTGTGAGGCTGCCAGCCTTCCACCACTCAAACTGCTCCTTGCCAAAAATACTCAGCACACATTACATTACTCAAGCTGCTGGTCTGCAGTCTTTAAAACTCCCGCTTCTCCCAGTGATAAGCAGATAGTCAAAATAAAGGCTTCCTTACAATTGAAAACTTCAGTAAAATTCCAGTGACTGTAAATTCTGATGCCTGGCATTGTTGCCTTAAGAAGATTCTAAGAAATGGGAAGAAAAATATATTTTTTTTCTGTCCTCCTGAACTGCAGCTGGCAACTGTCTGCTGGCAAGTATCAACCCTCCACTCATTGCACTAAACATAAAAAGTCATAAACAATAACCCTTCTCTCCTAAACAAAGAGATCTTTAGAATAACTAATGTAAGTTTGTTTGTGCTACCACAGGATACTCATCACTTTCTCCATTTCTACTAAACAGACTGGATTTATTTTTCATTGAGTGAAAGTATCTCTTGGAACTACCACATATAATTAATTACCTAAACATGTTTCCTATTTATTGGAAATTGATTTTCATTAATACCACTCAAGAATTACCAGCTGAGTCAAGCCAACATAGTGAAGGAGTAAGCTTAAGAATAATTCAGGTATTGAAGAAACAGTCAAGTAATTGTCACAAAAATATTCTAAAAGGAAGTAAATCCAACTCAGAACATCCTTACATAGCTGGCTTTAGTATCAGGTACATTAAGTGATTAATACAACACAAACATTTAGAAAAGTTATGATGATAAGCATGAAACAATGAGACTCAGAAAACAGATCATTACATCCTATTGTAGCAAAAAGTATTGTCACATGCACTACATCTGCATATGCTGTGTAATTTCCCTGAAAAATTGCATGGAGATTAAAAAAAAATGGTTTGTGCTTTTCTGTTATTTCCTATCTTGAGTTCAGGAGCAATGTTCTATTAACACTGACCCACTAATGCCTCAATGACCTTTCCAGGGTAACATGGGGACCTCAACAGGAAGGCTCACACCACTCCTGTCTACGTGCTCTGTAACACCCAATACTGCCCTCTCTGATACAGAACTGTGGAGTTCCCTGTGCAATGTTTAAGAGCAGAATGTGACAGTATCAGTGTCATACCGCTGACAGGCATCCATTTACAGAGCTGCTTCATGAACAGATTGCAGAAGTTCTCACCAAGGATGCTGAGAACTGCAGCAGAAAATTTCATGCCCCTTAGGGAATAGGCAGAAGCAGGGTGATGAATCACTAACAAAATCAACTATTTTTTCTAGTTACTTTAAACAAGAAAGTCTTAAATACGGTGACTAAAGAATCCCTTGTTCACATAAATTCACTTTTTCTGAAGCTGCAGTCTTACTAATACTCTAACATATATTATGCCTGGGTAAACAAACTCTTAATGTAAGACCAGAACGTGAACAGAACAGAACAAGAACATAAAAACCAATTCAAGAGTTATTTCTATATATCTTTAAAAAAATAAGTCTGTAAGACTCTACAACCAGATGTGTTTTAGGCATCTCTGAGCAAGTATTACATCAGTTCAAGGAACTCATTCAGGTTTTAACTCATTCACCTGTATAGATATAAAACAGCTGTCTGCTTCTGATTCAGCCAAAGTTTTTGTGCATGAGGTAAGAGCTGTAATAAGGGATATCTGGTGTTCATTCTTACTTTCTTTAACTCTGTTCTGCTTCTAACCTACTCTTCACTTCCTTCGAAATGGATATCAGTTCACTTAATTGCCTCAAGATAATTTATTGGTTTTTTTGCAAGAAACAGGAAACAAACCACATCTAAACAGTTACTCTTTAAATTAAGCCTCCAAATTGGTAGCTCCTTCCTGAAAAAGCAGAATTTACCGTCACTATGAGTGAAGTTGTAAGAGATATTGAAAAGTATGTCATCTTTCATCTACTTGCGAGATTAATTCTACATTACAGGAAATATAGTAAGCCCCCTCAAACTGAATTTGATACAAAATTGAATGTCTTTTTAGGTGCAAGAACAACGTTGGTTCAGTTTTTAATACTAATTATTAGTTTGTTCCTTGGTCACTTGTTCTTTTACTTCAATTTATTAATAACTAGGATCCTTATTAACAAAGGATAAAGAGACAAAATGAAGTAACAGGATTACTGATATCCTCAATCCTATAATGAACGTAATTTCTATAATAAATAGGAGAAAAAGCTGACACTGGACATCAGTTCAGCATTCGCATGCATATTTAGAACCACATCCACAGTAGGAGTCAAACTTCTGGAGAAGAATTCATAATACTGTGTCATGCACATTAAGTCACTATGCAAGATGTGCCTTAGAAAAGCCAAAGTAAAAAAGAGAAAATTGTTAAGAACAGACAATAAAGACAATTGGTAGAGATATCTCTAAAACATTATTTTAGACAAGTCTAGCATTTCTTTGCAGATCTGAGTAAGACATATGTCAGACTTATGATTCATGTTTCAAGATCAAATATCTCTTTGGGGATATGAAACTGCATGGTTTTTTAATATGACAAAGAAATGGCAGCTTTCTGTTAAAATTCTACGTGTACATATATACATACATATATAAAATGTACATAAATACACATCAAACAAGTCACTCGGGAAGAATCAAGTTTCACGGGCTTCTCACCAGAGAATTTCAAAGTCAGATTGTACAGCATCTTATTCATGAACAAGAACACTAAGGAAACCAAAACTACTGAAAGACGATGGGATCACAGATCACAACAGAGCTTCTCTCTCTGTTGGGCACTAAACAGAAACAAGACCTTCCCTGAAAGCAAAGACCTCAACAAAGATTGCTCCAGACATACTGTCAGCAGTATTGTTTCTTCATAAAAACGCTTGTACTTCCCGTGTTTCAATTTGCATAACAAATTTTGCCTTTTATAACAAGTATGGACTGCAAGGAAAACATCTCAGGACACTCAGACATAAAGATTAAATACATGTTTAAGCCTTCTATCAGTCTAGTAGCACTTTCATGGAACAGAAAACATGTACAGGGTAAACTAGGAAAATCATTCAAACAGAAGCCCATGAACAAACCTTAAGGTTATTTTTTCATGGACTTCATAAAATAAATGCACAACACAGGAAATGCCATGTTGAGAAAGGAACTATCTTGTATATACAGACATACAATGTTCCAAATATAAAGTTGATAGTTTAGACATAAACAGAAACTTAGGAGTTCTATGAAACCATTAAGGGAAGCTTGAAGACACTCCAAATATCACTATAAGCTTAGTGAATGTATGATAAGGTTTTGCTAATACTTTAGGAATAAGAAACACAGCAATTCTACCAGCTAGAAACATCCAACACTTTTCTTCAACTGTTGAACACGCTGGGAAAATGCAGCGCTATGTATTAATGTCTTGCAATGATGTCTATTCTAACATTTGTTGCTATGCGTGTTGAAGAGGACACTGAAGCTCCACACTTGTATTGGCAAATCTAAAATACTTCCTAGAAACAGCAGAACAGCTGTAAAGGTAATAGTTGTCTT
Organism: Tetrao urogallus; assembly: GCF_951394365.1. Lineage (NCBI taxonomy): Eukaryota > Metazoa > Chordata > Aves > Galliformes > Phasianidae > Tetrao > Tetrao urogallus. The sequence continues at coordinate 34,052,914 of NC_136819.1, forward strand.
CTGGAGCAACTGAGAGCAGGAAACAACAACATGCAGAACTACAGCCTTCTCAAAGTAATGGAACAAAAGATATAAATTTGAACAAATAATAACTTAGAGGAAAGCGCTATTGTTTGATTACCATCATGGATTACAGACAAACAGATAAATCGGTAATTTAATGAGGAGCCTGCATAAGTCTAGATTAGCAGAAACATGAAGTCAGACTTTGCAAAATAACATATCGGGCCCCTGAAAACATGGGATGTAGGCAGGCTGAACTGGTACTCTTTGAAAAGAAATGCTGAATTTTGCAAATGTATTGGGTGATCACATGAAGTCTCAGTAAATTGCTTATGCCATGAACTGGGAAACATCAAAGAAGCATATAGATTTATTACCACTGCTTTTGGCCCTGAAATAACTGCAACTGGAACTCTGTATTCATATCTAGCATTTACAATTCAAAGGTAGGACACTCAAGAACAAGTCTGGGAAGAACAGTGGAATAGTTAAAAGCTGAAAGACACACTTTCCTGTATGTGACAGCAGGAGCTTGACCTGCTTAATTTCTAACAGAAGATTAGGATTTTATTTGATCATTTTTGATAAGCATCAGTATGAGAAAGTGAAATCTGATTATCTATTGATTAATCTGCCTCACAGAGAAAGAAACAGCAAGTTCCAATCTCTGACAGCTGAGGCTACATAGAATTAGACCATGCAGCAATTATTCTGCTGTTAACATTTCTTCCTATTATTTTTGCTTTTTTTCTAAATAGCTATAAGAAGTGCTTGCTGAAAAAAAAAAAAAAAATGCCTACAGCCTTTCTTACACCAGACTCTCAGGCTAGATTACCAAAATGCCATATTCTCAATCTATACAGCAGTCACAGTCAATCTAACTACAGAAAGCTAACACCTTTCCTGGGACTCTTCTCAGAACCACTTTTTTTTTTTTTTTTTAAATCTCAGAATAAAAATAAATCAAGTACCTAATACACCAGATATATGACACAATCCTGCCACTCATCTTGGCACTGATAAGACTTCTAATGTAATACTGTCTACTTCTGGGTGCACAGAGGCAGTCCAATGACAGCACCAAAGACAGTTCTATAAAATGTGATATGACAGGAAAGATCTACAGAACTAAGCACTGATTAAGGGAAAGAGGGCAGTTTGAAAGGAATCACTGACAGTTCTGTTAGGCAGTAAGGGACTCTCACAACAGGGATTTAAGTTACCTATTAAGAATTAAGGATAGTTTAAATCTGGCAATGACTTTTGATAGAGGCTGTGGAGTCTCTATCATAGGGGGGTGACAAGAATGTCACCAGTACAGCTGACCCTCATTCACAACAGGCTTTCTGTGTCTTTCTATCCCTGTATCTACGGCTCTGCTGAAAAACACAGAAAGAAATTGCTTTAGTTCAGAGTAAGAAAAATAAACCATGTAAGATCCATTTAGCATTCTTTTCTGTAAGTCATTTTCCTGTGAGTTCTTCCTGATTATCTAAAATGCCCAGTTGAAGTTCAACTAGTTAAATGCTTCCCTCTTTTTTTTATCCTGTATGGTTTTATACAGTTCCTCTGCATTTTCACAAAGTTGCCACATTTCACAAGGGAGGATTTTGCATTTCCGTGTGGGTGAATACATGTCCACCCCCAGCTAACCAGTACTGACAGATTATTTGATAATTTAATTTCAGTGAGACCTATCTGCCTCAAGAATATTTTTAAACATCAAGACAAAAGTCGCTTTAGGTTTTAGTATGTCTGTGATGTGTGCATTGGTAATCATTTAACAGATGAAATGAACAACACACCATTATCCCTAATTTCCAGCACAGGTTTACCTATGTAGATAGCTAGCTATTCTCATCTTTCAATACCTAAGTATTTAATACTTTCAGTTAGAGAATGTCAGTCTCAATAAATCTTGCTTGTTTGATGTTTGACCATATTGTTCTCAGTCAGTAAGTGACTGTAATTTTTTTTTCATGGCTCTGCCCCTCTGATCATGGATTTGAAATAAGTCTCCAAGTGTTTTTTGATTAGATTAAAGTCTCAGCCATGTGGAACTTCACCAGCTGGGAGTGAGGAGCCAGACACTTAATGCAAGAAGACCTTAGCAACAGAAGTCTGCAGGGAGGACAAGGTTATATTATCAGCAGCTGAGCAAAGATTTTAGATATTAAAGAGAAAAAAGTTTTCGTGATCCTTATCAGTCTTTTTTGCAATGGAAGCTTCATGGCTTATGTCCCCTTTGATTCACTTGAACCCATGCTTCACTGTAAGTATGCACTGATCATTAATTGGTGTGCTTCCATGTGGTAAATAAGCACTTGAAAACTGACATAATGCATTGTCAGACCTGTCTGACCTGTGTGGATTTTCAGCAGGCTAAAATGATCAAGGACAGGATTTTCAAAAAGCACTTAGTTATTGCCTACGAAAGTTAAAACTTTTTTTTTAAATCAGGTAGACTCTCTCAGTTCATATTCATTTTGCATTGCTATGCTGATCATTTGTAATCTGGGTAAAATCTACAATATAACAAGAAAGCTGAAAAAATTCAAATAGGCTCAAATTTGTAACTGTTAATGTAACACACACACAAGCAGAAGTTCTGTTCTATACAGTCAGTTGTATTTTCCTCACCAAATGATTCACCAGCACCATCATTTCAACCACTGGCTCACCTATGCACCATGGGAAAAAAGTTTTTTTTTTTTTCTTTTTAATTATCTACATATAAACTCAGAATCCAGTAAAATGAGAATAGAAATCAACAGGTAGCAAAAAAAAAAAAAAAAAAAAAAAAAAAGCTCAATGAGTTGGAAAGAAAATGTACTGTTTTGGAGAGTCAGATCTGAACAGAGTGCAAATGAGTGGGGCCAGAAGTAATTCTGCATGCATAGTGTGGATTTCATATTCACACACAGGTGCACATTCAAATTATGTGCAAGTGTGCATTATGCTTACTGGTTTCTGACCGTTCCCTCCTTCCTGCCCTATGATCTTTCTTTAGAAATATCTGATTAGAGGCTACAGATCATCTTAGCCCACAAGTGCAAACCTGTTTGTAGCAAGAACCTCTGTTTACCAGCCTATGGAAGTTTCTGCAAGCTCTTCCAGAAGGACAACATACTCACTATCGAGAAAATGCTACATTTAAGAAAAGTGATAACAAGTGACTACTTTTCACAATAGAGCACAAAATTCAGATATTCAAAGTGAGAATTCTATTTTTAACTACTTAAGAATAATTGAGTAGTCTAAATCTTTTTAGTTATTTTTAGTTTTACTTCACAGAGAAAAAGACAAAATACCAAATATTCTTTAGTGAAATGATAATACATATTTCATTCCTCAATATCAGTCTAAATAATTTCAATTTACAATGATCTGTATTCCATTAAATCCCCTGTCTTAAATACAAGCTCCTTTTTTGTTCTTAAGTTTTTACAGTCACACAAGTGAAATAAAATGACCACTTTGAAGGGACTGTCAGAAAAAAAAGTCTGGGTGAGGACAAGTCACCAGTACCTTGGTTAGCCTGGGTGTAAGAGCAGAAGAGCTCACACCACCCTTCCACACCACATCAGTCTCCTCCACCCCCTGAACTACAGCTGCATTTGTGAGAAAAACACTAGATTTCACACAAGAGCCTACGCAACCAAAACAATGGAATAATCTCATCCTGAATGAAACTGGTTGTATTTATGAAAAACCTGAAAGAAGAAAGAACTGTACTATTAAGAGGAATTTTTAAAAAGAAAGGCAAGTTAAAAAAAAAAATAAAAAAATCAGTCTGCCAGTGTACACTTCTGCCAAGTTGGAAAAAATTCTGCTGGTTAAAATGAAATATGCATAAATACACAGGAGTGACAAAGGACTTTTTTTTTTTTTTTTTTTTTTTTCTTTCAGAGCACTGTAATTTTACTTAAATGGTAGGTGCTGTTTCTAAACAGACTGGCATTTCAAAGAGACATACAATCCTATATTTTAAATGCAGCAGTCATCTCTGAAACAGTCTTTAAGAAAAATTTCAAAATAGCAAGAGGCAAATTAGTAAAAAAAAAAAAAAAAAAAAAAAACCCGAAACAAAACAAATAACAACTTTACCAACTGGGTTTTGAATAAAAACATAATTATCAGGAAACAAATGCATCTATAGAGCTTCCTCTTGCTGTACCCCTTTTCCTTCCTTCAGGGAAGCTGCCTGCACAAAGATACAAAAAGCCACTAAACCACAGAGCCCAGTGCCCATCAGCTTCAGTGGCTAAATAACTCACCAGGCATCAGCAGTTTTTTACATGAGTGCCTTCCTGTGACATTTGGAAACAAATAAAAAAATATAAAGTGATCACTCAAATGAGAACATCTCAAAAAATCTAAATTTTAGCAATTCTTTATGGAAAAAGTTGAATTTCTTCAAACTAGCATACAATGTGTTGTTTACAGTAGACTGAGTAGATTATAGGGTTTTTTTCTCTATTGATAAAAATACCAAACTTGCTATATTGATCATTTTTGCCAATATGTTTTTAGGTTTTTTTACTCCTCACAACTAGCTATGATTAGAGAGAGAAGAATAAGGAAGGAATGCAAGAATTGAAAAAAAAACAAAGCAGTAAATTCAGACAGTGCCAGTGAGTAACTGTGTTGAGAAGAGGGCACAAAATTCCTTGAACACCATTTCTGGAATCACAATGAAGGAAGACATGAGTCTTATGTCTAGAAATTAATTCAATGTCTCTTCTCTCTAGAAAAGACCAGAAAGTAGCATTGTTGACTGTCTCCCACCTAGGGCTCTTTGTGAGGCCTGAGAGAGAAAATGGACATGCACTTCCAATTTGTATCCATAATTGTAGTACAAATCAAGAGCAATTCAAATTCAAACACTTCTTAGGTTGTTATTTCTATTTAGCCATCTTATCTCTGTCATATGTACTCTTCTACAAACCAGTTACTTCGTTTATGTATTGCTACCAAGTAAAACAGATTATATAATACTTCAGCAGAAAAAAAAAACTTTTTTTTTTTTTTTAATTCAGTAAAGAAGTCCTAGCATGCTACACCTGATTAAGCAAAGATTTAAACAAGCCTTTTAGCAGCTACGACGTGCTGCAAATACTCTAGGATTTAGTGAGGTAGAAAAGCAGAGAACAATCTAGTGATGGCAGAGAACTACACAGAGGAAAAGAAAACAGTGGCCTAGAAAACAGCACAAGTACACATACGGACTAAACCAGCAACTTCCAACACCTGCACCCTGATGCCTGGTAAGAGTCATCTGTAACTCTTCTTTCTACCATTTTTACATTTTTTAAAATAAAAATTGTTATGAAATGCCACAGAAAACTATGTTTTGTTAGGTTCTTGGTGACATCTAAACATTTCACGTTTAGACAACATGTACTGGTAATGCAATACAGCTATTACACCTCAATCTGAAGTTAGAAAATGGTGATGGCAAATATAGTTAGAATTGCAATGCAAAAAAACAGGAGCTTATATCATGTTGAGCAATCCCTTTCAGCCTCTTTTAAACACTTTCAGAAACAACTTTATATTCAGTTACCAAATCATAGAATTATAAGGTTAGAAAAGACCTAGAAGATCGTATAGTCCAACCATCCTCCTATCACCAATACTACCACTAAACTACTAAATTACACAAACAATTCGCCTCATCATATCTTGCAGAAGCCACCCTACCACAACATCCTTGTTAAACAAGGGCTTTCACACAGAAACTGTATCATAATCATGAAAGTGTGGACTTCATTTCAGAAGGTGATTTCTGTTGAAATCAGAAGATTTCTGATAATTTATAGCAGACACAAAATAAAAACATTTTCTTGAGACGTGTCACCTGAGGATTGAAGGTCAGATTCCAGTTTTGAAATTGTAACTCACAGACTTTTACCAAGTACAGTGTCGCATTTAATCTTAACCAACTGTTAAATGTAAGCACAACATAAATGTGCATCTCCCCAGAAATCAACGCCCAATGTTCTTGTCATATTCAATAGGAAAGTCTATTTGTGACATGGCACAAAGCACAATCCCTACACTCCAATGTTAGATAATAAATAAAATTTAAAAATGTGGTTGACAGAAGATACAACTAATATCACGAGGGAAATAGATAGTGTATCTCATGGGAAGAGACTAAGCTTTGTTTAGTTAATTGGGCTAAATGAACATGAAAGTGAAAACAGCGTTGGCCTACATGAGACAAGATCCTGAACAGAGGGGAAAGAACCCCAAGCAAAACCAAGTAACAGTCCAGCAGAACCAACCGCCAGCTGCTTAGGAACTCAAATTGCATACTTAATTCCTCAGCTTCAAAGAAATTTATGATTTGGATGGCTTTTCCAACTGAAGTCCCAGGGATAGAACACCTAGACTTTTAAAAAGTCAAGCTTGTCAATTCTATGACACAAAATGAATGATTTGATTGTCTGTAAAAGCAACTGATAACAGATCCTTTACAGTCCCAGAAGCCTATTTGAACGTAAAGAAAATACCATGCCCATTTTGCTGCTAATCTTGCCAAAATATTATTTTATTACTAATCTGTTAATCGGTTTTATCCTCTTAGAAGTATGCACAATGAATAAACTGCAGAGACGATGCAAAAAGTCTTTTGAACAAAATCAACATTAAAGCTGAAATCATAGTGTGTGTACGTATCCATACACTTGAGTGTATTTATGTCTATCTGCAGGCATACACACAATAAAAATAAACCAAAGCTTAACACTTGTAAGCAGACTGAGGGATGATTTAAAGAGATTATAGTATTAAAGGCTTAATACTTCCCTTTGGTAAACCATCGCACATACAAAGTGTTAATTCATTACAGCACCAGATAGGTGCAGCAATGTGAAGAAGAAATTATCTGTTACCCCAACTATCACAAATGCAAGTGAAACATTTTTCCACACAAAAGAGATTACTGATAAACTTTCTTTATTAATAATCTATAACATGTCAACACAACTGTGACTGGAACCACTACACTGAGAGGGAAACAGTGTATTTACAAGGCCTAATGAGCTTTGAAGACCGTAATAAACACAAACATACCTGGTATTTGCATGTGATTGAATAGCAGTATCAAAATACTGTCTGAAAATATTTTTTCTTATTTTGTCTCGTTGACAGCTGCAGTGAAATGGGACACTAAATAATGACTGTGCACACCCATTTTCTGGGGTAATTATGTTTTACTCTGTGACTAAACAGATATTCAAATTTTTTTTTTAAAGGTAAAAATCAAACAAAGGAAAGTGTAAATTCTTCTCATATATTCCCAGTTTCATCCCCCAAGCCTCATATTACCTATATATATATTTCCATTATTTCACTACCCAATTCCATCACTTCTAACAACTTTTGTGTATATGAAAGGCATATTTCATTTTATAGAGATTTTCTGTAAAAATTTTAGACAAGATTGAATAGGAACAGATTTCAGTTAGGCACTACTTCATTACTGAGATTTACATCAAATTTTAATACAGAATTAGAATTAATATTTTTAGGTTGTAATCCTTCAGAGTTTTACTTTCTGTAGATTTGAAAAAGAGAAATTATCTAAAAAGAGAAAACAAATGGAGAATGTTTTGAACACAAAGGAAACTGCAGTCCTTGATAAAAAAAAAAAAAAAAAAAAAAAAAAAAAAAAAAAAAAAAGTAGTGGCCTGTAGTGTCTTCTTATCAGACAGCTTGGAAAAAAGCCTGTCCATCACGTTAACCTGCAGGCTGAGAGAGCTGGCACTGTTCAGCCTGGAGAAGAGGGGAGACCTGAAAGTGAAACTTAAGAAAGAAAGGGACAGATATTTTAGCTGGGTCTATTGTGATAGGGCAAGTGAAAATGTTTTCAAACTAACAAAGGGGCAATTTAGTTTGGATATGAGGAAGAAATATTTTATAATAAGGATGACGAAGCACTGGAACAGGTTGTCCAGAGATGAGGCAGATTCTCCACCCCTGGAGACATTCAAGGTTAGGCTGGAGGGGCTCTGAGCAACCTTACCTAGGTGTAGGTGTCCCTGTTCCCTGCAGGGGAGTTGGACTAGATGACATTTAAAGGTTCTTTCCAACTCAAAAGATTCTATAATTCTATGATCACAAATTCATGAAGTACACAAATACATGAATACCAACAGAGAATGACTCAGGTTAGAAGAGACCTTTGGAGCACATCCAGTTCAAGCTCCTGCTGAAAGTGTGATGGTGTTGACACACCCTCAGAATTGTAATCCTTGGTCCAAAACAAACACAATAAAAAATTACCATGCATTCAGACTTATAAAATAAAATCTATCATCTTTTAAACACATATTTTGTTAAGACAATGATATATTTGCGTAATACCAGATTTTGACCTAGTATTCTAAATCAAAATACTGAAATTGCCAGAATGATCTATAAGTGATAGATTAAAATGCAACTTTCCTGTGTATCATTCTTGAAAAAGCTATGTAATCTTGATAAACATATTATTCTGATAATAATTACTCAGCATAGAGCTAACCTAGGTTTTCAAACTTTTTATTAAACTTAAAGTGGTCATATGCTAACAAAAAATATTTATCATCAATAATTTCACTCCTTAGGTATCTGTACAGGAAAAAAATCAGTAGCCATCTTTTTGAGGGTTCTCACACAAAAAACAGAAAATACCTTAAAAATGAACATTTCTAACAGCCAAAGAAAACATATTTCATTAAGTGGTTTTTAATGAAAAGTAGTGCAAATTCTGAGGTAAAATACTGCTAACTCAACAATATAAATAAGTGACGTAGTATATACCAAATACATGAAAAAACATAGCTGTTTCTGCTGTCAGTGGTCTGATATCAGGCTTCTTAAAGAAACAAACAAAACAAACCCCAACGCACACCACCTTTTACTCAGATGCTCATGGGTTATTATTTTTATGAAACAATGTTTGAATTTTAATGAAATTGCATTCCTGCTCTAAAGCTGATAAGAACAAAACAAACTGCAAAAATATTAATGAAGGAGCACTGTGGAAAATGTTAAGTAACTTGAAAAGTTTTAATAAATATTCATGTTGGACAAATCTCTAGCACAACAAAATGAAAAAAAGGGAGGAGAGGAGAGGAGAGGAGAGGAGAGGAGAGGAGAGGAGAGGAGAGGAGAGGAGAGGAGAGGAGAGGAGAGGAGAGGAGAGGAGAGGAGAGGAGAGGAGAGGAGAGGAGAGGAGAGGAGAGGAGAGGAGAGGAGAGGAGAGGAGAGGAGAGGAGAGGAGAGGAGAGGAGAGGAGAGGAGAGGAGAGGAGAGGAGAGGAGAGGAGAGGAGAGGAGAGGAGAGGAGAGGAGAGGAGAGGAGAGGAGAGGAGAGGAGAGGAGAGGAGAGATCTCTAAAGGAGACCGACAATTTAGCAACACATTCTAGGCAGTGATTAAAATCAATTTTCTGATTTGGTGTGAGCTCTCACAGAGTAAGTGGCTAGCTTATTGCCTGTACTTTGTCCTGTAATAAACTGACTCAAAGTTTTGTCATTTATTTCCTCATAAAATTTTCCATTTCTTCAGTGGCACCAAGGACAGCCCAAATTTGATGAACTGTTTTGCCAGATTTTGTACACAGAATTCCATCTTGACTGACATAGGTTTATATTGACTTATTTTCACCTCTTGTACAGCTATGCAGATTCTGCTATAAATGTAAATGTATCTTGTGACAGTTTTTACACTTTGGCAGATTGCAAATGCTGTCAGATTAAAGTTGGTGCATTCAGTAAATTAAATAAGCTGTATGGAATAACTCCACTACAGGAAACACGATAGTTCCTGATGAAGTTTGCAGCAGTTGGACATTCATACTTAAAGGCTAGGTTTTGCTGCTTGTCATATTATAGCTCTGTTTTTCACAAAGCAGCAATGTATCTGACTTTCACCTTTATCCCATTATTTAGTCCTTGCACAAAGGCTTCGTTAGTTCCTTGTCAGATATGTGAAACAAACAAACAAATTAAAAAAAACCAAAACAGTATGAAAACTTCCGTGCATACAAGGGTAGGAATTGGTTCTACAGTCATAAACAAGCTATATACTAGGGCTCATTCTTCTTTCTTTTAATACTGAAAACAATGTCAGCCCTCAGGGAAACTGAGATTACTCATGTAAACAGGCCAATTTTGTACCAATTCAGAGTCTAGTTAAAATTAATAAGATTATAATGAATATGTATACCAACAGACAGGAGGAAATGCAAGCTCATGACAGGCCTGAAGTAGCAGCTCTTCAGTTGAAACTTATTGTAACACAAAATTAATAGCAAATTGTGTAGGTTTTAAATTGTTACCACACAACAATGTACACTTCTGAAACACAAAACAGTTATCCTAATAGGGTCAGCTAACCTTAATATACATCTCCCTGTGAACAGGAGCTCTTTTCCACATCAGAAATAGTTAGCTACTGCCACTCTGAAATAAGGATCTATAACCAAAATCTAATTTACTTTAAAAATATATGGTTTGACACTCTGAGAAATCACAAGATTATATCAAATTAGGGATAAATCTATATTTGGTCCACACAGTAGTTTTGACCTACGGAAAACCAGATGTGATCAGTATGCAAACAAGAACTTTCTAAGAACACATTCAAATCAATGTCAGTGTTCTGACAGAGCTACAGTGATCATTAACATTAATTCAATCCAAGAGAAAAACAATGCAGGAGAGAAGAACTGGATGAAAGCACTTAACAGAGACTTTGTTACTGCTATAACAGAATCAGCTCTCCAGCAGTACCAGGTATCAGATTTGATTCCATTACTATTTCTCAGACTGTCTCTCATTCTGTGAAAGAAAGGATGAAACTAGAATCCTGCAGGATTTCAAAATATGAAAAATACATTTAACATCAAACAGCTAACTTTCAGCACACTTTCCTAGAGTAGAAGAACTTATGTTTTGGTCCCAGTATCCCTCAACTCAAATCACAAGTTTCAATTTATCACTATATTCACATGGATATTCTGCACTGTCATTCCTTTCTTCTGTCATTCCAATTCCTGGCTTTCTGTTTTCTCCTGGAAATAAACAAACAAACAAACAAAAACACTACACACACAAAACCAACAACCCACAACTCTGTCTACATCAGTGTAAAAATATCCTTAAAAACAGATATTAGAGTGAAAAACCATCTGTCAATTATGGCACAATAACAGTTTGTATTGATAACTGTAAATAACAGTTCTGCTTTTGGGTCAGTTTTCACACATTTTGATGGCTTCTATCACACACACTGGCAAGCTTGAAAGTTGAAAGGTATGAAAGCAAATCTTCAGTGAAAGCAGAGCCGTCTTTCATTCTACAAGTCTAGGCCCACTTGGAACAACAGTAAATCTCCTCCACTATGTTCATCTTCTAAGTACAAAACTGCAAACTCTATTGCCAGCCATTTCCTAGCAAAAGGATTGGCACAACAGTTCTAGAATGTAACATTAGGTTGGATACGAGGAAAAAATCTTTTACAGTGAGAGTGGTGAGACACTGGACCAGGTTGCCAAGAGATGTGGTGGAAGCCTTGACCCTGGAGTCATTCAAGGTCAGGTTGGACCAGGCTCTGAGCAGCTAGATCTAGCTGTAGATGTCCCTGTTTATTACTGAGCTAGATGACTTTTAAAGGTTGCATCCAACACAAATGATTCTATGATTCAATTCTATGACTCTAACACTATTTGATAGAGCCAATTCTCAGCTACAAAGCTTTTTCAACAGTCATCGCTATTTTTGCATTTTCACCATTGATGAACAAGAGCCTTCATGTCACTCTTGTAAAAATATGTGGCCCACTGTCACTACTGCACCACTCACAGCCTCACTGTGCTCACGTCAACTGTTTGGTCTCCATCAACATTCAGCTTGTGTCGATCAATGTCAACAAGTGCCATTCTTTCCACATGCCTTTGCTTCAGATGCACTTCCATGTCAGATGACATTTTGTCAGACTGCTCCTCTGCTGCCAACTATCACAGGGCAACAACATGCAAAGGAATACTGACAGAAAGGTTCAGCTTCTATTGCCATACCACCAAAAACTGCCATTGTTGTTGTCCTCCAACATCATAAAATTTAAGACATTACTTTCAGAGCAATCCTTCTACAAGGGAAAATGGTCATAGAATAGTTAGCAGATTTTAGACTAAGTTATTCATGCTGCAGAAACACTGAAAATCTTAATGAGAAATGGTAAAAAAAATCTTTCACACTTCATAACATTGACGCTAGCCAATAATTATATTTTCCAAAAGAAAAAAAAGAAAAATCTATTTGGCTTGCACAGAATCTCTCTTTGCAGTCTACAATCTGAAATGTGCATGTACTATGAAAATACAGGACAACAGAAAATCCTGAACACAAATTGCACAGAATAAATGAACAAATCTTCATTCTCTCCTCCCACGGCATACATGAATTTAGTGTCATAATCACTATTTATCCCTATTTATACAAAATGGTGGTACTAGTAATCAGTAATTGTAAACCAGTGCTCAAAGCCAACTCTATGAACCCAATTCTTTCTATATTTAAGAACAAATACTTCTCTGACTCTAAACCTACAAGTTTCTACCTCCTGAAATACGCTGACAGCCTCTTTTCTCCAATTACTACAGAAAGTGATCTCGTTTTCCGGATGAAAGATTTGAATAAATAATGCAGAGTTGTTTTACGCAAAGTATTCATTACACTCAAGATGAAGAAGACAGTCAGCAGCAGATCAAATTTAGTAACTTCAACTACTAACACAATGGCTGTATTAGCAATGCCTTTTTACCCTTGTAAATTTAAGAGTGCAATCTGATACTATTTTCTGACAGACATATGTTCAACTTAAATACCAGTCACACAGTTTGCACTTCAATGGGAAAATATTATAATCTATAATGTGATTTCTTCTGAAATTTTCAGTCTCACTGCAATCATTAATTTTAAAAATAACTAATGCTTTTCCCTTAGAAACTGCCATAAGATTGACAGCCCTTCAGTAAACAAAGAATATAAACAATCTCACTCCAATGAGAAAGGATACAGCAGTGACTTATCTTGCAGATGTTTATCCTGAGTAGGCAAAACTGAGGAAAAAATTAGCAATGACAAGATTAGTACCGTCTAGATAGTTTTACATTTACATAGGTATTGCTACAGAAAAAGTACATAAAAATTTAACATCAGTTACTTGTGGCACTATTACTTACTTGTGGCATATTTTTTATTTTCCTTCAAAAACAATTGAAACCTGAAAATATTAAGCCCATTTTTCTCTGTTATCACTTTTGTTAAAAGATTAAACTGAGCAGTGCAATACCAAATAGCTCACTGTTTGCCATGAGCAAACTTCCAAATACATCTCACAAGCAACAATCAGAACACATAGAGTTGGGAGTCAGTGCACAAGGCACTTCAGCACTTTAATCAATCCATGTGCATTTTAAGCGAGTTAGTTGCAACAGGAATGGTGGTATATTCCCAGCAGTGGTTACAATGTTGTTCTAAGCAAACAACAGGGAGCAATAAATGTTCTTATATTAAGGGAATGCAAGGAATGGAAAAAAATAATACAATCAATTCTCTCATTAAAAATATATTACTTAGGTGGGTATTAAGGTTTCAGTGACTTTTAATTGCCTCCAGTTTACCCATGAATTTAACTTGTGTTGTAAGCTGAATGTTTAGCCATGAGAAGCCTGTAACTACCACCAGTTGCGCTTCTTTTATAAGTTGACTGTCGCATTGGTTCCAACAATTGCAGCTATTACATTGCAATTACATTATGCAATGAACTGCAAAATAAATGGAGAACCTTAGCATTTTAGTATTACATAATCTAAATTTGAAGCTGTGCAAGAAAATAATCACATTCACCATGGTTTTTGCTCTGGGATTTTTTTTTTTTTTTTTTTTTTTTTTTAATATTTTGTAGCATCTCAAATAGCCATATGACAATACTCCTAAGAAACAGGTAAAAATGTTAACAGTACTAAGAGTTTTGTAATCATACAAAAATTTTGCTATCAAAAAATAGAAGAATATATACAAATCTTATCAGCAATGATAACAAAAAAGCAACAGTGATTTTAAAATCACATGCTCCATTAAATCAAATGAGCAAATAAAGCAATTCTGCATATTTTTTTTTTGTTGCCAAAGTATGACAAAATTTTAATGTATTAGTATTATCCGATTACTCTTTCATACACTGATTCTTTTCTGCCTGCAAGTCTGCTCTGTGACAAGCAGCAAAAAAGGTCAGTAGGCAGAAAAGTGCTGGCAGAAAAACAGTGCCAGGCTAAGACTGACAAATCTCTTAAGAGAATTCACTTCTCCTCTAGCAATGAAACCGATAGATACCCTGAGCCTGATGTATCTCTCATATACCTTCTCTCTTGTTCTTGTTAGTGAACAAATTTGGCATAATTTTCATAGTTTTCTATGGCAATTAAAAAAAAAAAAAAAAAAATCAGCTAAAAACAGTCACCTGGAAGACTTTGGAACTAATGATTAAAAAAAACCCAAACCAACAAAAGTCACTTTCTCTAAAAAGAGAGGTGTGCCAGCAGAGCCTTTGAGGGCCTTCAAGAATCAGTTCTAATACACAACACAGGACGCAAGTCCAATCTCCTTTAGAAGAACATGAAGAATCCAGCCCTATGGATTTAGCTGAAGAGAAGCATTTGTGACTGCTCTATTACCAGGAGCTCCTAAATCCATCAGTGAGTGGTAGCACAGCTAGGAAGAGTCCTACCTAAGTTAGAATCATAGGATCATAGAATCCCTAGACGTGGAAGGGACATTTAAAGGCCATCTAGTCCAACTTCCCTGCAGTGAACAGGGACACTACAGCTAGATCAAGTTGCCGAGGACCTTATCCAGCCTCGCCTTGAAAGTCTCTTGAGATGGGGCATCAACGACTACATCAGATAACCTGCTCCAGTGTCTCACCACCCTCACTGTAAAATATCTTTTCCTTATGTCTCATCTAAATCTACCCTCTCTGAGCTTGAAGCCATTTCCCCTTGTTCTATCACAACAGACCCTGCTAAGAAGTCTGTCCCCTTCTTTCCTGTAGCTCCCCTTTAGATATTGAAAGGCCGCTAATAGATCACCATGCAGCCTTCTCCAGGCTGAAGAGTCTCAGCTCTCTCAGTCAGTCTTCATAGAAGAGGTGTTCCATTCCATGGATCATTTTTGTGGCCCTTCTGTGGACGCAGGTCTATGACCCAGGAGTTCATGTATTATGCAGTCAAATCCAGTGCACTGTATGACCATACAGCTTTGGTAATTTTCAAGCAACAAGCTGCTTTCCTAGATCATCCTTTTCCTAGATCACCCCAAGATGGTATCTCCTTCAAAGGTCATTCTGAGCAAAGTTCAACTGAAATACTCAAAATAGCACTCTAAGGTTACCTCCATCCCATCCTTATACAAAGAGCCTAGAATATTAGTTTAAGTATCTTGGTTAGATAATACATCCCATATCTGTATTTTCTATTTACAAGATACATTTCAGAACACAATTTTCAAATATGAGCAGGGGAATGCTACTTCCACTGGATGTCCAATGCATCAGCTGCATAAGCATTAACTTGGGCTTATTATTTGACTTAACACAGAGAGTAAAATACGACATCCTCCATCAATCTGAAATCTACTAGAACCATCATGTTCTGTAGGAGCCCACTCAAAGTCTATTCTTACTCCTTCGACCATTTACGATGGAGATGTTCCCCAAGATACACTTTCTATTAAACCGAACTAAATCAGAAAATTACTGAATAATCTCTTATTCTTGATTTTTAAAAATATTTTGTATTATACTCAACGGCATTACAGATAGGTGCCACAATGACAGTGAAGTCTGTAGCACTTCAGACTGTTAGTAACATCTCAGACATGCCACGAAAAAGACTGGTTTGGGCTATCTTTAACCTATGTATATAAATAACTGTAACTCTTAATTTCTCATAGAAATATTTGTGCAGCTTGCTTATTTAGTTCGAAGCAAATACCTTTCATCCAAAAAGACAGTTAATAAACTGAAGTACTCTTTCAATCTAAGTATTAGAAGAAAAGCACATAGCTTAGAACTAGATTTGCTTAAGTTAGCTAAATCAGATAATATAGAAGACAAACATCCAGTAAGTGCTGTTTATAAAATAAGAAAAAAAAAATTAGTGAAAAATTTGAAATAAAAAAGATAAAGAATGTTCATTTTAAAGATTAATAATTACATGTTATAAATTATTCAATAAAATGATATTTTGTAAGAGTTACAATTACTAATAAAAGTAAATTAAAAACACTGTTCCAACTGACAGTGAAGCGATTTATCTGTCAAAGTGGTAAAATACTGAGTATCTAAACAAACAGAAAGAAGTTCTACTTAAAAAGTAACTACATGCGTTATCGTCCAAAATTTCCTAATCAGCTCTTGGTAATAACAACTTGTAATGCCCTTCTTGATAAACAAATAAGAAAAAAGTTTTCTGATTTAACTGTTAAAACATTAATAGTTAAACTCCCAGTGCCCCATATGATGTTATGATGTGGAATACCGAAAACCAAAAAATCACAAAACCATGACAAGATGCTTTCCATTGATAGAATTCAAACAGAACTCTCATTTACAGATACACACATGTATATGTATGTAAAATATCAACGAACCAAGAGTGTTACATGCAGACTGGCCTACTTTGTCTCTCTCACTTGTAAACGCATTTTAAATGAGCTAATTGAAATAAAACATTTGCAACTGCTGTTGCTTTTTCTACAGCATTTATTCACAATTCAAATCTTAAAATAGCTAATCTACAGCATTCTGAAAATAATCTATGTATACTGTACTGAAAGTGCATTGTTTGAGCATCTGGAAAACTAAAAATCTACTAACAGCCAATCCTCTAAACATATGATTAGAGAATAAAAATTCATTTTAAATCTGTTCATAGAGATGGCTTTAAACAACATGGAATATATCCCAGATTGTATCTAATTCTGCTGAATAAGTTTTTTAAAAACTGTTGCTTTTACTTAATCTTAATTGAAATCTGGTCAGGAAAGGGACACTTACCTCATCAAATAAACTTACTGAAATTTCAAATTACTCCTGATAAGAACCTATTTACAAAGCATGATTTTTAAATATTAATTTAGTTGCTGGAGATTGCATGATATGTCTGCCTTAGTAAAGGTTTTGTGTGACTTTTGAATTAGATGACATTTGAGTAGTACCAAAATAATAATTTCCAAGTATTATCCTATAGCCAAGACTAGTTTTAAACACTATTATTATAATAACACCACATTAGAGATAGCTTGTTTTATGGTTGTGGTTCTGATGGTTTGTTTGTTTGTTTTGTTGTTGTTTTTAATAAAAAGTAAAAGTTAACGTTCTAACCATTTTTCTGTAATGTTACTGAAATTGTTATGAAGAACTGGGTTATCAACAGAATACAGCTGGGCAGAAAAGACCTTCAGAGCTTATAATGACAAGCTGATGTACATTTTATTTAAATTTTGTTCGACGAGATAACCTCACAAAATGCACGCCTCATTTAAATGAAGGCAACTGGATGACAATTGTAAAATTTGACTATGAAATGCAGTGACTAATTTCTAAAGTGCGTGAAAGTCCAGACTTAACTGTGCAATTTGTATCATACAGTGTAGGAAAATGAAGTGAGAAAATACATTAACCAAGTATAAATAGAATGATAGTGTTGTACAAATGACATCCACTTACTGCTATAAATAACATTTTGTAAGCAGTACATACTAAACTGCTCTATAGTCTATCATTTACCACAAATTTTCTCAAAATATTTAAAAGAGCTACTGTCTGATACAACTGAACACGACCACCACCATCCTTCCAGTAAGGTGATTACTTTAGAGATCTTTCAGGCCATTATGGCAAACTCTAACTTTAGGTACCCTAAACTAAACTGTTCTTGAGCTTATTTATCTCCAGTCACTATATAGAAGAGCCTAGATTAATTTAAGCACCTTTTCTGGGTGTTCCACCAAATCTATATTCCTCCTCCTCATCACCCCTCCCTCACCACCAGTTTTCAAACAATGTTAAGAAACATATCTTTTTTCCCAAAGTATTGTTTTATATGTAAATTATGCAGTCAATAAATGTATATTTATATTTATATTGAAGTCTAGACAAAGAAAAAGGAAATATATTGAATACAGGAAACAAATAAATACTCTTATCTAGACTAGAGTCATATTAATGGATTATAAAGTTGTAACGTAATCCATTTTCAAAAATAAAAGTTTGAAACTTCACAGACAAAAATTATGTGTTCTACTTGCACATGAAGAATTATTCATTTGTTCACATAAAACTGCTCACATTTATACTGTCAATTCTAGCTACTCTGAAATCCTGAGGAAAGCCCTTCTCAAGAGAAGATGTCGCTAACTGCAAAAAACATGAAGTAGCTTACCTGTTCATACCTAAAATGGAATGGAAAGGACTTTCTTTTACCAAATACAGTGCTAAATTGTGTTTCCAAATGCATATTTACCATTATTTGTCCCTCTGTTGACAAAGACTATAAAGCATAAAGAACAGAGTCTCTCATAAATATTACAAGAAAGGTATTTAATACTCTATTCAATGACAAAGTTCAGAAATACACTCCATGTTGACTATATTTACTCACAGAAGATCAATTTAAAAGGTTCCTTCCTACTCAGCTCTTCTTGTAATGAATCACTGGAAGAATCCTCAAAGTTCTGCACTGTAACTAATGATTTCATCCACACCACCAAATCATCATACCAGTCAAATTTATAAATTCTAGAACTTCATTTGTATCCATGTTTGTCTTTGCCTTAAAAAGAAGTTTAAAAAAAGAAAAAAAGGAGACATCTCCACCAGTATTTTGGAAAAGTTTCAGTAGATAACTCTTCACGCTTATGAAGAAAGAAAAAAGACGAGTACAGCAGAGAGCGGTCCTATTACCATGGCTTATGTTCTTCTCCTTCCTCAGCTACCATACATAGAACCACGAATCACAAAATTTATTAAGAATTTCATAATAGAAATGCAACTGAATTAACTGGAAAAGAAATGAGAACTTGGACATAGACACACTGTTAATGTATGGATTGACCAAAAAAAAAAAAGTGTGTGTATATATATATATATATACACACACATATATATATGTACGTTTCAGAAAAACAGGCAGTAACACCAGACAGCATCTGGTTATAAAAAACTCATGAGGTATAGTAGCCCCAAAACTAATCGCAAAGTCTATGATGGGATTTACTAATCAAAAATATTAATTTTACTCCTTCCAAAACTGCTGAGACAGATCTCCTTGTAGGAAAGATATTCCATCCCTTAGATCATTTTTGTGGCTCTTAAGACTAAGCTTTCTTTCAAATTCAGTGGCAGCAGCTTGTATTTCCGTGGAGATGAAGCATCTGAATCAGGAATGATTTTCTGGTTGACCCGTAGTATAATAGTGTGATGCTGCAGTTTAACTTATTTCTTTTTAAACATACGAATATCCTCATGATTAAGGTTATCTGTTAAGAAGCTGTGAAATTAGCATATTTAGTTCCCATTGAAAACATTAATATGCAAATTGTTGAATATTAAATGAGAAAAATAATAGAGTTCACCTTTGTGTAATCAAACATTCTGGAAAGGCATACTTTTTCTATTCAAAAGTGGAAAAAAGGAAAGACAACATGAAAAAGGCTACAATCATCCTGTCAATGTAAGTTTAAAAGGGTAATAAAAATGATTTAATATTGATAATGTTTAGTTAAATGTTAATCATAAATGATTATTTTAAGAATGTTCAAAATTTTAATTCTGTAAAATTTTCATTGTAAAATCCCAAAGAAGCTGAGAAAACAGTTCAGATTTTGAGTGCAAGGAAAGGAAATCTGATAGTAAATGGCACACTCGTTTCCTCCATATCCAAATGTAGCAGGACAAGTACTGATGGCTCATATCCTGAAATTCCCAAATAGTTCATACCAGAAAAGTACAAAAGGAAAAACAAGGTATCCACAACACAACCACACATAAAAAAGCAGTAGAAGACAACAAACTTCTTGGAAAAAAAATTTATAGAAATAATAACATACACTGCAAATGTAAAATTAGTATTCAAAATCAAAGTCAATTTTCTGAAAAATCATCTTGGAAAAATGTCTTTGAACAGATATACATACCTCCCTTATTAGTTCTGGCATTTTACATTCATTTTTCCCATACAAAATTCAATTGAATTCAGAGGTTCTCTCCAAGTTAAGGTGTGACAATTATTGTCACTCCTCAAAAAAGACCTGCTGTTGCTCTACCTTTGTTGAACTAAGCACCACCATGTAGATCAGACAGTAAAATCAACCTGCACATTTACTCCATGTATTTGAGCTTAAGAAACTCAATAGACAGGTTCTTGCACTGATACAATAATTCCTTTTCTTAAGAGACCGAGAGATCAGGACTCCGAGTGACTCAATCCCTGTCCTATTCCCCTCCCTCAAGCAAATTTACACAGAGTTTAACTTGTTGCATTCAAATACAAAAAAAATAAATAAATAAAAGTCAGATATTCTATAAATTTCAGTTACAGGCAATATCCCAAATGTATGTATGTATGTGTGTATGGTATGTATCATGTACACACTTTTGTATAATGCTCTACTATCATACTTTTCCACTTCAACTATCTAGACAGCAATGACTTAACAGCAATCTCTGAAATACATAATCTAAAATTCACCACTGCTTTACTGAATAAGCACAAGATAGTAGTTTTGTAAATCAGAAAAGTAGTGTTCCCAAACTATCTAACCAAGCAAATATAGCCCAGGAGAAATAAAAAAATACAAAAAATTCACTGTTTCAAACACACAAACAAACAAACAAAAAACCACCAGTATTTTCCAAAATATAATAGTAATAAAAAAATCATTTGGGAATGTCATAAATGTTTAAGCAATTAAACTAAAGAACATACAAAATCCTCCCTCCCTCCTGCATCTTTTATCGTTCATAGGGTATGAACTAAAAATACTGTTTTGCCTGACAAGCTAATACTCACCTTTCAAACTTGTGTCACTTGTTAAGGAAGAGGAAAACTGGAGGAGGACAGAACAGGAAAATGAAATGAAAGCAAACACTGTCATTCACACACATGTTGCTTAGCAATACACCATATGAATCAAGCAGAAATTGTGACATTAGCCCCCAGCTGAATTTTCATAAACACTGAACGTGCGTCACTGAAAGAGGTGTGAATAGAAAGTGGAAGGTATACAACCTTTAGCAACAACAGAGACGGTAGCACTGAGATACATGTTAACAGTCTAAAATTTAAACAGAAATGTTTTTTATTTCATAGAATCATAGAATGGCCTGGGTTGTAAAGGACCTCAAAGATTATCTAGTTTCAACTTCCTGCCACAGTCTGGGTTGCCAACCACAAACCAGGATGCCCAGAGCCACATCCAGCCTGGCCTTGAATGCAACTAGGCACAGGACATCCACATTTCTTACAGAATAGGAATGTTTAAAGCGGTCTTTCCCTTTTATTCTTATTTTGGGACTTATATGAACTAGAATTCAAAATAATATTATTTCCTTGATTAGCACTATAATAAAAGAAATTCATTTTATTCCTGTAACAATGATTAAATATACATCTTTAAAACATGCATTTCCCACAAACAAGCTTTGTTCTTTGGCACTGCTTTCTGTATGCATCTTATTAGTCAACTATTCATAGTCTGAACAGAAATAAAGCTAATAAAACTAATTACTTTACAACCAAATTACAAGTAGTGCCACTAATATTTACGTAACTAGTTTTGCCAACTGACTTTAAAGCACAGAATCTTAGAAAGAGCTAAATGTACTTGTCATGCTTTTTAAAGGTGAAAAAAATAAAGGCACAGAGTGAGGTAATGACTCAATCACTTCTTTGAAAGTGTCAAAGAGTAAGACTTTCACAACAGAGACAAAACATAGTAAGTAGTAGTAAATTAATGTCATCACTTTCACACCACATTTCACACCATGGTCCATATATAAGAGGTTAGTTCTATCTACACCAATATGCCAAAACACAGATCAAATACTTAGGGAAGAATTGTTTGAGTTTTAAAATTCTTACAAGTTTCATACACAACTTAAACACATTATCCACGCACACATTTGCAGAAAATATTTTGAGAAATTCTGTAAGCAGTTCCCTGTAACACAGCATATTCTCCCCTTGCAGTTTCCTAAAACATAGTGCACAGCATATGGCATTGGTATATTGGTGAAATAAGTACTTATTTACAATGAATAAATAAATATTTTATCAAAGCACAGACAAATATTAAGAACCTAAATTTTCTTTAAAGAGTCAATATAAATAGTACACACAAATTCCAACAACATGCAAGTCAAGAAGGATAGCAAAGGATACAGTAACCTTATGTAACAATGTCTTATTGTTGTGCCAAACCTGTTCTTAAGAACAACTACTTTTCAAGAAAATCATTATTCAAAAGTTGAAAGGTCATCATACAACACTAATTCTATGTTAAATATGCTACATGAGAATGTAATCCACACAATGCCACTCTTCATCTGTAGACAGACATCAACCTTCTTTTACCTTTTTTTAGGCAGGGTTTGTATTTCATGAAAATGAAAATTCAAATTATCTATGTCCACTTACTGGTATTCACAAACATAGGAATTAGATAAAAAGCTAAAAATTACACAACTTTTCAGTTCATCCTTTCATTAGTTGCATGATTGCCACTAAGTATTCAGTCTGATAAAACAGATATAACAATTAATGGAGGTCCTTTTTTGGGTGTAAGAACAAAGAGAAATAAGAAAATCTTTCTGATATTTTACCCAGTACCATTTTGATTGAAGTACCTAACAGTGACAGCAATCCCACCATGCTGAGTGCATACAGTAGCCTCACTGGCCTCCAGAAGGCAACTACTAACGTTAATGCAGAGTAAACCTACATTTATTCCTCATCTAAACAGCTGCAATTGTCTTACTGCCCTTTTCAATACCTAATCAACTGAGTTGGCAATATGCTGTAAACTTGAATACAGTAAGATATTAAAACATTCTGAAAATTCTTGTTGCATTCTAAAATTTTTCAACTTAAGCAATTCAGTTTCCAAATTTGAAAGGTTCCTGAAAATTTCTTTCCCCTGGTTAGAGATTAGCTTTTAAGTTTCAAAGAACAAATATATATAAAATGAAAACCAGACCAGCCTGATATTTCTAACACAGAACATTAACAGGTAAACAGATCTTCAGGTATTTAATCCCAATATTTATAGGGAATTAAAGTATTGTAGCCACATAAATTAAATAATGCAGGTCAATTTTCACACAGCCTGTATGCTCGGGCTGAAGGAATCTAAGGCATTTCACAGAATCACAGAATTATAGGGGCTGGAAGGAACCTTTTGAGATCAAGTCCAGGCTCCGTACAAAAAAGGCCCCCTACAGCAGACTGCACAGGTAGGCATCTGGTAGAGTCTTGAATATCTCCAGAGAAGGAGGATCCACAACATCCTTGACAGCCTGTTTCAGTGCTCTGTCACCCTCACTGCAAAGAAGTTCCTTCGCATATCGGTGCGTCCAGTTCATGGCCTTTTCCTCTTGTCCTGTCTCCACAGACCGCAGGAAAGATGTTGGCCGTGTATCTTTGACTCCCACATTTAAGACACTTATAAATATTAATCAGATCCCCTCTAAGTCTTTCGTCAAGACTGAACAGACATGGGTCACTCAGCCTTTCCTCACAGGAGAGATGCTCCAGGCCCTTTCTCATTTTTGTGGCCCTCCACTGGACTCTCTATATCAGATCCCTGTCTTTTTTGCACCAGGGAGCTCAGAATTGGACACAGTACTCCAGGGGAGGCCTGACCAGGGCAGAGTAGAGGAGGAGGATCACCTCACTCTCTGCTCTCCTTTTAATGCATCCATTTCTTGGTAGAGTGCTACTTTCAGTTGCATGAAAAAATTTGTCTCTACTCACTGGTTGCAATGGGGTAGGAGTAGCTTGTGCATATCTTGTTCTGACATCAAGGATACTTTTTGTGCATCCTCTGGTCATCTTGAGTCTTTTAAGAGTGCACTCAGAGAACACACCAAGAGGTTTTGGATCTACAAGCAGTGAACACAACCAAACCAACAATTCTGGCAGACTGCAACTCTGCACACTCTTCCACAAGAGCTTTGCAACTCTTCAACAGTCATGTGTACAGTTTTCCCAAAGGGAAAAACACAGACAACCCTCCTCTTCAGGCTGGACTCCACTTGCCTTATGTATCTGCTTATTAAATATCACCTACTTTACATCCTCCTATTCATATCAAAAAGGCATCAGACAAATAAATGGACACATTTCAAAAACAGATCCTAATATATGAATAGATGTTTTTTCTCTAAAATCCCTTTTCAGTAATTTGGAGATGGGGAGTGTGGAGTGGGAAATAAATTCATAAGAGGTAGTAGGCCTGATTTGCCTTTGTGAAGAGCCTCTAACTACTACTGCTGGAAATTTGAGTACAAGGAGACACAAAGAATTGATCTGGCTTGTGAAAGTATTTTTCATGCCCTGAAGTCCTTAGGTCCAACAAACACATTGATGCAGACTAGAAGTAAAAAAAAAAAAAAAAAAATCATCTTATAAAATTAAAAAAAAATAATTTCATTGTTCACCACCAGAACTACAACTGTTGTTGCCAATTCAATCCATTTCCTACTTCCCTCCCTTAAGATAGCAGCTGAGAAGAAAGAAAATAGAATTTGCATTGCAGGTGTTTTGTTTTAAGTAGAAGAATGGTAGTAATGGCATGCACATTGTGTCCTTTGTGAGGAAGGTGATTTTTCAAGCTTTCCACTCTGTACAAAAAATAGTTGCCTCAGGGGATCCAAATAAAAGAAACTTCAAGTCCTGCACATATTTGAAAAACGGACAACACAGTTGCCAGAAGAAGTTAATTGTACCATTAAATTCCAGCTCACTAGATTGGAAGACTGGAGAATGGACTTGATGTGAGATTATGGGGCTGAATTCAATTTACCAGGCAGCTCATTTGCATTAGTTACCATATATCGTTTATTCCCATATAAAAGATGCATTTAAGACATTAGTGCTTTTAAATCTAACAATGCAATATAATTTTTAAATTAGAAAATCTGACCGCAAATTAGAACAATTTCTTAATATGACTGATTTATGTAAAAATGCAAAAGACTCAAAAAAACATAAGACAGCAAGGTCCTCATTCTGGCAGTGATTTTCTTCTTCTGTACTTTTCAACATGTGATCCAGGAAAATTGATACACAAACTTTGATCGCCTGAATTAATTATCCAAAGCAAATTTGGTAAAACTATTTAATCTCTCTTTGCCCAAAATATAAGGGGGGCTGTGGTTGGAGCCAGTGTGAATAATGTGAGAAAAGACCTTCACAGCACTGCAAATTACAGGGATGAAGAGTGATACAGGGCAATTGAGAATAGTAATTCCTTCTGTTTTGCTCTTTTGCTACAATCAAGATTAGTCTGCAGTTGTTAGATGGTGTTCAATTCCTTAAAAATAAAGCACTTAGTGCAGCATCAGCAGTGAGCTCTTACATTTGTGAAACCAGTCATCAACGGTTTGAAACTGATACACAGACACTGATGGTGCAGTAGTAGTGAGAAGTTAATTGAGTCGTTTACCAGAAGGTGTAAGGATGAATACAACCCCCCAGGATTGCATCCAGCTATATAAACTTCACCATTATTCCTTCCCCTCACCCCTCTTCTTTTTTTCTTGTCTCATTCACCACATAATGCATCAAAATTTGCAGATCAAGATTTCCTGTTGACAACAGCCTGCTTCACTACTCACTCTCAGTTCAGCCCTGAAGCTGCCGCCCAAGAGTTCAAAAGCATATGTATTGTTCTGTTTACATCCTGAGTTTTGGTTTAATTTAATACTGAGTTTGCAACACTCTTATATTTTACCCATTGAAATAATTAGAAAACAAAACTGGGAAATGCTTTGTTTACTCACAGAATAGTTGGCATTGAAAGATCTGAACCAACTGCTTCAGATCTTTGAGGTGCACTGCTTCAGGGTATTTGTGCGGTGAGAACTAACGGTGATTTCCCACTCAACTTTTGCAAGCAAATTAGAGCACTGTATTTACATGCTTCCAGACAGAGGTTGCACAGAAAACCAGATATTGACAGTTTTAAGCTCCATCCTAGTTGCGGTTTCTATTTTCATCAAAACCAATCACAGTTTGGACATTTTACAGAATCTCTCATACTTAGATTAAAAAACAAAAACAAAACAAAAACAACAACAAGAAGAAACATTTCCTAAACGTATTCCTTCTTGATTTCAGTCAAGAAATTCCACTATAATCTTGTTCCACGGGGTTCCTTCAATAAATACTGGCTACTCTTCAGATTCTGTGGAATTATGAGGATTCATTAGCAACGGAGCCAAACTCTGAAAATAGATTTCTTCCAATAGCAAGTGTACTATTACATGCATTAACTAGTTAAAACTTATTCCCAAGTTGCTTATGTCTCCTCAAACTGTCCATGTATGTTTTACAGCTCTGACAGAACTACTCTGGACTTCCAGACAGAAATCTAAAGGTGGAAGAAGTAAAAACATCAGGTCCCCCAGGAAACAGATTTCTTTTGTGGGCATGAAAGCTGAAGTGTCTTCAAGAGCTGGCTGACATTCAGAGCACTGAACAAGAAAGCATGCATGTGCAAACACCAGTGGAAAAACAAACAATAGTCTAACATTGGAAGTATGGAGCAAATTAAAAAGTTCATGGACAACTATTTCCCTGGTTTTGGAGATCAGATCTAAATCACCATTTCCGTCCTGTTTCAAGTTTTTATTTTATTGTTGATTAACTTATTTTAAAGAACACAGGAGACCACCCTTAACCTGATTGAAATGCAGAAAATGCGTGTCAGTTACATAGAGGAATAAGGAAGTTAGTTAGCTTGTTGATAATCGGTAAAAGAATTGTTCTAAACAATAAATGGTTTTCTTAAGACCTACAGCCAAACCAGAGGACAGTTTTACAGATCCTAACTCTAAAATAGAAGTACTGTATTTTCTAAACTAGTCTCTACAGAAAAATGGAATGAAGATGAAAATGCAACATATAATCTGTACTAGAACACAGATGCAGTGTCTTCTTACACAGTTCTTAACATACTATTTCTGAGTTGAATTATCTCATATATTCCATAAAACAATATTTACTCTTGTCTGTTAAAATAAATTACGTCAGCTTAATAAACAATTGTAGATAAAACTTGAACTGATAATTCTTTTGTTATGCTTCTCAGGCTGCTTTAAATGGATCTTAACCTAAACTGATTGAGTAAAGTGAATCTAATTTTGTTGCAGTATTCTTCTTCTGTAGCCTCTTCTTTGTAAGTCTACAATGTAAACAAACCATATGTTCCAAAACTCTATATCTAAACGGGACCTTCTTAACTACAGAAATAAAATTACCTTTGATCTCTATTTTAAAATTAAGAATTTTACAAGCAATTCTTTATTCCTAACTATTTTTTATCCTATCCATCTCCCTATATTTTCCTTTAAGTTACCTATTTCAGCTATATCAGTCACTACACATTCAACTTCAGCATAGCTTCTACTTCACTATTGCCACAACGGTCACAGCAAACTGTATTTTTTATTTATTTTTTAACTGGAGAGGGGAAAAAAGGGTGGAGTCAGAAATTATTAGAATCCTAGCTCAGATTCACTCCACATTTCATGAGACAAAAACCAAATGAGGTTTAGTACATGATGAGCAAAACCACACCCCTTCAGCTGCAGCTCCTCTCCATGGGCATTCATGCATGCTAATATCACAAAAAGAAAATGCTAGAGTTGTAGACAACTTCAGGGTAACAGGGCTTTTTGTTCAAAGATCTACCTTTATGATAGCAGCAGCATGACAAAGATTTAAATTTACATTTCACGGTTGTAACTTAATGTGTCCCATATATTGGAACCTCAACAAATTCGTCCTGGTAAAGCATGGCGATATTCTGCATATTTTTAGACATGTCAGTCAATTTAGATCAGAAGACACAAAGACACTGGAAAACTATTCCAACTTATTGCTTTAAACTAGAAATATTTTTGAAACTGTTTAACAAGAAACCTCACAAAAACTGAAACTTAATCCTTAATTTTTAATTGAAATGCAGTATCTCATCTAATTTGCAGTATCACTGCTCCTGCTGCTTTAATGCTACATTCAAACCAACAAGCCTTATTCTCCAGCAATTAAGGAAAATCACAGCTATACTTTTCTGACTTTTCTCTGATAGCAAAAGTAAGATCACTTAGGATCACACATTCGACAATTTTAGGATGCAAATGTCTAGTTACTGAGTAGGAATTGTTCCACAACTATTCCCATGTTTACTTAACAGTTCCTACAGAGATCATCATTGATGGATTAGAAGTTGTCACTCAAACTTCTTCATGTGGTTTAGAAATGCACAGGTTACTAAAAATGATTTACACTTTTTGATCTGGGCGAGAAAAGATCACCTTTTAATTTATATGTAGAAATTACACATATATACATGTTGCTATGTAACTTATAAAAACATTTAAAGTCTTCATTTGTTTTTAAGGACATATTTGAATGTTCTAACATAGCTACGTCCAAGACACTTTCAGATCTGTTATTCATCTGTGATTCACTTATAGCAATCCATTTTAAGAATGTTTTTATGAATGTTTAAGAATGATTTGAGCTGCTACAGAAACTTCTATCAGTGTAAACATTTCTAAATCTTACGCTTTTTTACTACTGTTCATTTACATTCTTGATTGTTTTTCTCATCTATGGATAAAATCGTTACAAGCAAATCACACACTCATTCCCCAAGAAAAAGTCTGATTAATTTTTAAAGCACAAGTTTGTCATTAGTTATGGATTTGACAGAAGCAAAGACAAACAACATATTAATGTAGTTTCAGAAAGCATTGGGTGGAAAACAGCCACATAAAGTCAGTCTGTACACAAGAAAACAGAAGTAAAAATAAATACAGGTAAAGTTTTGGAAAGAGACCTCCATATTTTATCAGCTATTTTCCCTGCCAGAAGAGAAGACAGTCAAATAACCCCTTCTAAATCATGCTCCTGTTCCTATAATCTCTAGTTGAAATTAGTTTTTGCTGCTTGCTTACTTGGCTGTACTACAAAACAGCACATACTTGAAGATGTGGAGTAGATACATATGCCATGAAGTGGCAGAATACGAAGTACAAAATACACCTTACTTTTTTTGTAAATTTTTTTTAACCAATAAATCAAAAAATCCCTTTTCTTGAATATTTATTTCCATAAATATGTTCACGCCTTTTCTCCTTCTTATATTTAACAAACATTGGATGATCATTATCTAAGAATGTGGACAACAGTTGCCAACATGCTGTTCACTTTCAGTAACATAGTTTGCTAGGACTTCTTCAAAAACCATTGCATTTATCATGCAATTGCTGCCCATGTCATTCCTGATCTGACTGCACTGACTTGCTCTTGGAAGCCCTTAACCTGGATAGTACTTGGAAACCACGCAGGAATCCTTGACATCGCAGTGAGAACGTCAGATTATAGATACCAGATACTCTAATAGGGGGAAAACATTCAAAAAGAGAAATACAACAACTGAAAATGTTGCCCAGGATATGTACATAAAGACAAAAGACCAGAGAAGGAATGTCAACTGAGACACAGAATTTGAAGTTCCCATCCCCCCACCCAGGAAAAGAACACCTATATTTCTTCAATCTTAATTTCCACTGAACTCAAAGAAATGACACAACTTTAACTGTGGAATAAAATGCATTTCTTAATGTTGATGCAACTGGACACCACTGAAAAGAGTTTGGCTCCCTTTTCTTTTCACATTGGTTTCAATTCATTGCTATCAAATTACATGCATTGCTAAGATTCACCTGCACCTACTCTTCTGCAGGCTTCAGTTCCTCTCCTTTAAGTGTTCAAAAGGCACTTGGACAAAGCCCTTAATAATATACTTCAACATTTGGTTAGCCCTGAAGAGGTCGGAGAGTAGGACTTTATATCTGTAGGTCTTTCCAACTGAGTATTCCATTCTAGACAGACCAAGCTCTCTCAGCCTTTTCTAATAGGAGAGACACACAGCAGCTCTTCTCTGGATTCTCTCCAGCAGCTCCATGTCTCCCTTGTACTGAGGAGCCCTGAACTTGCAAGGCCACATCAGTGCTAAGCAGAGGTTAAGGATTACTTCCCTCAGCCTGTTGGCATCACTCCTCCTAATGCAGACAAGTATGCCACAAGGTTTTTCTGCAGCAAGGACTGCACATGGCTTATTTCCCTTTAACACAGTAAGGAGGTATAACAGAACTCCATAGTAAACACCGAAAATACAGCAACATGTACAAAGCTGTAAGAAATAGGAACATTACAGGAGGAAAAAAAAAAAAAACAAAAAAACTCAGAAAACATTTATTCTCCACAGTTTGTGTATTAACTTAAAAATGGGGATGTTACAATGGGCAATTAAGACTTAACTAACTTGTAAAATGGTTCACATGACTACATCAGGTACAAAAGTGCCTTGCATCCATTGTTAGTTATACAGTACATACTGAAACACACCGCTGTTCCATTGAGCATAGTTTCCTCTCTGATGGAACCAAAGCTGAACCCATGTACAGGAGCACCCCATTTGTAAGGCAGATGAGAGTATCTATCCAGGAAGGAAGTGAATCTCCCCAAAGCTCTCCAAGCACCACGTTCCCTGTGCATGTACATAGATCTGTACAGACATTTGCTCTGCATGACTCACAGACATATGCCACAACACACTAAGGCCCAGTACCTGGTGCACATTTCCCATAGTTGAAAAATATGCAATGTGAATATATATTCCCAAGACTGTATGTAGCAAGCTGCACAAATAAACTCTCTATCCTTTCCTCTTTGTACTATACTGGTCACTAAGGCATAAGATTGTCCCTCAAGTTCTTGGAATGCATTGGCAAATATTTTTGTAAGGTAAAGAAAAAAAAAAGGTTCCTCAAATTCTGAACACAATCAATACAAAGGGAAATTACTGAGACCAAGAACATGAAAGGCTTTTGGACTAGAAGCAACCACAGCATGATAGAGTTCACACTCTACAGAGAAGATAGGAAGAGTAAAATAAAAGCAGTTGCCTTTCAGTCTTCTATAATCTGAGGGCTTGTGAAAAGTCTAAGAAATCAGCAGTAAGAACACTGAAACACTGAACTAGGTAAAATTGTATTTTTGATTGAACTCAAACATGAAAGCATTTAGAATGGAGTATAGAGAACGAGAATAAAACAACACTATAAACAAAAAGAGGCCACTATATTACTAAAAAGTATGAACAATAGCAAGTATCAATTAGATTACAGTTGTGGTCTTAAAAACATATAACGAAAGAGTTTTCCTGATAACACTGTGCAGACATCAAAAATATTTAACTTTGAAATGTTTTCCTTTCATTAAGATTCAAACATAATTGGAAAAATATGACAGACCAGACTGGAAAAAAAAAGAGATCAGTGTACTTAACTCCAATGTCTTCAATAAAGGCTGATGCTGAATCTCATCTAGTATATTTTGAAGCAATTCAAAGCAATTCTAGTATTTTCAAGTTGCGTTTGAAAACTCATGAGCAAATGCAGTAGGGGAGGACTTGAACAAAAGCCTATTGGATGTAAAAATCAGGGGAAAAGAGAGGAATCTGAGAATGACAAGACTGGTCAGCAAATCTTTCCTCCTCAAAGCATCTTTCCTTAATTAATGGACATTCTTCAAAGCAAAATTGGTATTACTTTGCTGAAATTGTCTTAAAAGGAGATTGTATAACTAAACCAAGAGAACACTGAATACCTGGATAAAGAAAAAATAACAGAGAAAATTCTTTTTAAAATTTCATTACTATATGAAACTGAGACAGACAGCACATGCGTGACAAACAGGATTGGAATTCAAAAAGATCTCCAAAAAATGAAGCAGTGACTTGAAGAAAAGAGGAAGAAGTTTTACAGAAATGTTTTACTGGAGACAGGAAAAAGTAGACATGACAAACAATCAGTTAACATTTCTTCAGAAAAAGGACTCAGGCATTACATACTGAATAAGAATGAACACGAAGTTCGAAAAGATCAGGAATAGCAGTAGGAAAACCGATACTGCTTTTCTAAAGAAATAATTTCTTGACATCTCATTCCAGCGCTAAAAGATTCATAGAGAAACAGGTGCAGGCTCATGTTTGGAGGGCAACTATCATGTTAGTTTATTTACATAGGCTTGTTAAGATCTTAATCCCGTAGTCAATGGCAGGCTGGTAAAACCAAATTATATAGATGAGAATTTTATATGGAAACGGGTGCCTGTAGAAATCTATTAAGGACCATTATAAAAGTCGGTTGATTTCTTTGACCTTTGCTTCATTTAGCTGCACAGTATGAGAGATTATTTGGTTAGTTCATTGACTTGGGGGGCATCAAGAGTATCACTGACATTGTAGCATAGCTAAGCCATTCCAAAAGTAATACCTCCTATTTATTTCCATGGAAACTACAACAGGTAAAGGGAACAATCGCGCTATCCAATAGAGCAAATTCACAGCTACTAAATACTATTTTTCAGCACAGTAACCACCATTAGCAATGCATTTCTGCAAGCCCTGAACCACAGACTACGTGCTATCACAGCAATTTTCGGATGTTAAAGATTCTACACCTGGAGAAAGTAACGTTTTCTGTTGCCACACACTTGTAAAAAGTTGGTTGGTTTGTTAAAAAAAAGAAAAAAACTGTGCAAATTGATATCTATAGAACAGAATATCTGCAAAAAGTTAGCTTGATGACAAAAAATATTTGTTGATATGCATTAAAATCTAGGAAATTTTTACTTCAGTCGAGTCGTGTCATCGGTTTACAAGCTGGTTTGGCCCACTTCCATGACTAGCAGGGCGAGAGGGACCCATGAACACATGCCACAGGAAGGGGAAAAGGAAAAAGGAGAAAAGGGTAGAGAGATGGGCCTAAAAACAAAACAGCAGCAATGACCTGAAGAGAAACAAACTAATTCACTAAATAAGATATTGGAATGAAAGATAACATGCACTACATGATGTTATGTTGTGGAATACTACCACCACCACCAAAATCATAAAATGATGACAGTCAGAACTTTTGATATTTAATTCAAAAATTGTTGTTTTCTTTTGTATTTCTTTTATGTTCAGCTAGATTTTTTTTGCATTTTCAAAGCCAACTTTGCATTGTATAAGAAAATTCAATTCCACACAGCACTCTAAGTCTCTCACACCCTAGGACTTGCCACAGTGCATATCGCTATCTATGTTAAGTAGAGAAAAGTGTATTCATGTGGAACAACATGTTTTTAAAATGATATTTTTGTGAGCTCATGCCTAGCACATAATTAATTAAACACTTCTCCTCCAAGAGGTATAATTTCTTGTGAGTGCTCAAGTATATAGGAAAATACCAGTTCTAAAGGTAAAATATTACATTGTTTTTTTAACCTTTTAAAAAGTCAGTGTTCTTTTTAGAGTATAATTTTTATGCATAGTATAATTTTTTTTTAAGTCTACATATAGGATATTTTTCTTGGCATCTCTCTCAACTTTTACTTCATAAAAGAGCATCTAGTGAATGGAAGAGGCAAGTGACTTCAAGCAGAAAAAAACGTATTCCAAAAGATGAGACATCAGATAAAGTCATGTCCAACTCAACAATGCTGTGTAATTTTGTATAAACCCTTAAAAAAAATAAAGTAAGTGTAATGCTATAATAGGATGGATAGTACCACAATAATAGTGGGGTAGCAAAGTTTTTGGCTACAGCAAATGAGAACAAGGTCAAAT
Organism: Tetrao urogallus; assembly: GCF_951394365.1. Taxonomy (NCBI): domain Eukaryota; kingdom Metazoa; phylum Chordata; class Aves; order Galliformes; family Phasianidae; genus Tetrao; species Tetrao urogallus. The sequence continues at coordinate 34,086,944 of NC_136819.1, forward strand.
GCAGCAGCCACAGACACAGAAATGAAAGAAAATAGCTGCTTACTTTCAGAAGGCCTCAGGTAGGCACGAAACTCCAGCAAGAGATGCCCTCACCTCCACTGCCAACCATTAGAGTCTGTGAAGGGGTAGATCCTGGCTCGAGCCCCTTCAGTCACTCAGTTTTATATTAATGACCATTCTAGTAAGAGATTACAGCAAGCCCATCACACGCTCTAGATTATCCTTTTGTTATTATAAGGATTCCAAGCAAAAATATGTTTTTGCAGATAACTTTTATATCTGTTTTCATTAGCTGCCCCTCATTTATTACTGTCCAGCTTTTCCAGCCTAAGTCACTACATGACAACCTTCAGCATACTTTCTAGAAAAACATTTACTTGCAGTTTTCCTTCATCCACTCACTACTGTGCGATTAAAAACAAAACAGAAGAACACATACAAGTATTCATGGTATCTTGGCATTTTACTATGAATAATGCCTACAGAAGTATTGTACAAAATATTAGAATGTTCCTTTTCCAAAACCACAGTATCTGCCTATGTTCCCACTATCTAGACCATAGTTTCCAAGAAATATAAAAAAATTAATTCCAGAATAGAACCTGGAAAAAAAATCTCACTTAAACACTATTTCAAAAACATCTCGATTAATTTCTCAGAAGAAAAAGAGAATAATCCACCTGGTTACAGTTTATATGTCTTATATTTTTCCTATCATGATTTCAGTATACTGAAGAGGGTTTTTTGCACAACACCCATAATAGCCCAAGTGTATAATACAAGCGTATAAATATTTGTAAACATTTCTCCTCATAATATAAATAATACCATACAAAATACAAAATTCAATTCCATAAAATGACTCACAAATAGGAGGTAGGAGTGCTCTATTGTCCTGCAACTATTATTTATGTACCTACACTAATTGAAATGTCTTTCTCCTATGAGAATTCTCTGAGGTTTAACAAAACATAAGCTCACAGGCAACCTACCTTCAGTCAGGTTACTTGGCTCCTTACTCTATCTAAATGTTGATCTCTGGAAAATGTAAGAATGTTGATGTTCTTTGGTATTTCTAGTCTTCCATCAAATGCAACACAAATATATTCAACAAAAAAATAATTATTTCAGGTGACAGAAGAACAAACATTTAAAGTCTTAGAGAGAAAAATCCAAGACTCAGTTTCTTCCAAGTGTTCACTCCGCCTGTCTGTCATTTGTTTCTATTCCCTCACTGACCTTTCAGAACAGCCCTACACTGGATCAGATAGCTGATACAAGAAAAGTTAAATGCATACTTAAGTGCTATAGAATTAATGCTCCACTCAAAAGAGAAACCAATAGTTCTGAGCATCAACACACTGAGCAATTATTCTAATCATTTTTACATGAAATAATGAGAAACTCAATTGTTCTTTACACAGGTGAAAAGATCATCCAGATTTACCTTATGTATAGCACATATAGTTAAAAAGAAGCTCTTACTGAACAGAGTAATTTTTGCTATTGAATTTTTAAATACCAAGAAAAATTGTAAATAGTACTGAATACAATAGTAATCTAAGGGAATGGAATTATGTTACAAATACAAGAAGATTACACTTTCATTTAACTTTTTGTCCATTTTATGGATCTTTGTATTAAAACACAACCAAGAAGATAGAAATAATTACATAGTAATTTGATTTCTAAATTTTTCTTTAAGAATTAAAAGATAAATTTTAAAAGAATCTATGCATTTCAATGAAATAGTCAAAAATAAATGGAAAAATAACCTTTTCCTTCAAAAGGAGAAAGCATGATATAATAAAGCAGCACATAAGGCCAACTGCCACTATTTGCAGCTTAATGGAAGTTTAATTAAAAAAAAAAAAAAAATAGATAAAGCAGACTCTGATATAAATTTACAAGTTGTGGTCCTTTTTGTAATCCGCTATGAAATCACAAAAGATGAGTGAATTATCATTAAGCAGAAAATTCAAGTTTTCCTGAATAATAGAAGCAGCTGTTTTCAGTTTTTTACCTTGTGGAACTGCAGAATTGAGGTTGAAAAAAGACCTTGAGAGGTCACCTCATCCAAGCTGCTGCTCAGAGCAGGGTCAATACTGAATTCAAATCAGTGAAAACGCTCCACATTAGAGAACTAAAGAGCTGGGTCAATCACAACATTAAGAGCTTAGAACATCTTTCCAATAACTATGATAACTGCATGTCCTCTTTTATTTACTGTATAGTTATTTTCAACTAGCAAGTATCTAAATAGTCACATATCATTTCAGAAACATTATAAGGATTTATTACATAAATATTCATCAACAATTCCAGCTGTATACACACATATTTGTAATGTAAATTCAAAGATTCATCACAAAACAGGAGTTAACAATTTCATTAAAATGAGTTGCAATCAAAATCTTGCTTTATTCATACAGTCTTCCTCACTATCAATATGCCATTCAGAAAGGGAAACTTATATATTAAGGAATAAAGTGACTTGCTCAACAATATGGCCAGCAGGAATCAGAGAAATGATCATACCATTACACAATTCATTACTTATTATAACCCTTAATACAAATGTCCTTAAAGTCAGCTCAGAAATGAATTTCAATATACTGAAGATGCAGATTTTAGAAAGTTAATCTAGTGCTTATGTTTTCAACTTGAATAAAGACAAGATGTTGTGCGTTCTCATAATGCCACATCTACACACATAAGCAATTCCTATGCTCCAAGAAAAATAATAAAAGCACACACAGACACTTCTAATTTAAGCTTTGTGTATTTTCAAGTTTTTTGTAGAACTTGTTGATCTGAATGCCAATTTTGCAATCAAACAACTTTTTTGGGAAAAAAAAAAAAAAAAAAAAAAAGATTCTAACACTCAATAAGTGTGTTTGCAGTTATCATCTCTTTCAGTTCTTTTCCAGAGGCATCTCCAGATACTTTCTAGCAAGTTTTCATATATACAATATTTACCTCTCAAATATGGAAACTGGCACTTTTAAAGCTGAATCCATCAAGTTTGGTTTTTTTTTTGTTCTCAGGCCACCTTTGGACAATCAGAAATGATTTTCAGTAGCTTTAGAAGTTTAGAAATTTTTGTTTCACACTCAAGTCTTAAAGCAGTTTTCATCCTTATTCTCTTATCTAGGTTATAGAAAAAAATTAAACTTGTCAAACTCAGCATGACAGCTTTTAAGTTTTATTTATAACAACAAAAAATACTTAATTCTGAATAAAACAAGATTAAATTTAAATAAAAACAAGATTAAATGAGATAGTGTAATTCACAAAAAAATGTGAACTCCACAGTTCTCTGAATGTTACCCTAATATTAGCATTCTTACATTTAAACATATAACTGCACATGTCTATGTGAAATCTGTGAACATGTAGCATTTTTTCAGATATGTTGTTAAGCAACCAACAAGTAAATTTTAGCTTAGATTGTATGCCCCTACTTTATTCAACAGCTATCTATCAGTCCATGGTATTAACTTCAGATGCCTAAATTGTATAGTATGATTATTTGATAAGAGCCCATTAAGAAGCATAGGAATTACAGACAAAGGTGGAAAAGGGAAGAAAAACAGGAAGTAACACAACAAACAGTAACCTCAGCTTTGCTTTCCCTTCCAAGACCTAATAGGAAGGTGGGGTGTAAAACAAGCATTTTTTTCCTGTGGAACATCTCTAACACATGCATTATCCCTGTGAAGACAGATGAATCAAGTACATTCTCTGTCTGCTCACTTCTTAAGTAGTATATTCTTTTCCTTCCTTGACAAATCATACACTGTTCTACTTAAAACAATCTTTGCAGCAGATGGGTACATTATTTCATCATATTATTCCTTCCTTTAATCTTCACATGGACAAAGCCTATGCATCTCCATAAGGATAGATAATCCAGTCAGGGTTCTTCCTTGTATAACAGTACCTTTGTTGTTGTTTTTGTTTCCAAACCATAGGATTTAAGGTATTCATTTCATTATTAAGAGGCTGATATTTTACCAGCCATTTTTGCCCTGAAGAAATTCCATGGTTTTGCTTACAACCTAGGATAAATTTCTTATAGGGCCATCTTCAAAAGACACTGTTGATAAACTGCTGCTTTAAATGTTGAGGTATCCTTCCATGCAGCCTAAGTTGTGGTGTTTTAACCAGCTGTCCAGTACACTTTGACTGCTGTTGACACCACTGGTGGTGTTGACACCACTGGAGGCAGGGACTTCTTGCCTGCGTACAATATGGCATATAATAAGGTTCTATAATATCATAGGCTCCTTAGCAGATCTTAGGTATCTGCAACAAACGTATGCAAAAAAAGCATAAAGATTTAAAAGGACTGTTACAAATAATTTTTTTACAAGTAACCTTTTCCAGCTGTTTTCTACCTCCTCTTTTGCAGGTATATGTAATTATCAGCCACAACTTCTCATTTTACTCTATGCTTTCTTTTTTAAATGCATTAGGTGATCTCATACAAAGCATTATGATGATTTCTTCAATGTATTTCCTTAATAGCTACGTTCTCTAAGATCTGTTTATCTGCTACTTTTACGAGCATACTACTATCAGGATTTATGTTTTCAATTTTTGAATACTCTAATCATAGACAAGCAAGAGATTACAGATATAATGCAAAGCATGAAGGAAAAACGTAGACTGATAAAAGCCATATACAACCATGTCAACTCCTGAATAAAATTAGCTGTATCTTAAGCTGTGGCAGGGGAATGCTACTGCTTTAATTTAAATGCAAGTTTAATTATTGATAATGGTGAATGACACATTCTCCAAACCACAGAAACATCTAAAACCTCAGGAGTCACCAAGCCTGACTTCTCACAGCAGGACTACTTACAACACGTAGAAGAGTTTAGCTCTATTACTTTTGTAACTACCCCTATAGGGTTTATGCAGCATCCATCAAGAACACACAGAGCCCACTAGATAGTGTGATAGCTTCCAAATAAAATTCAAATAGAAGAAAGAAGAGGAGGTGTACATGCAATGATCAGTTAATCAGATTAAAAATTGAAAGTCACAACACTGGCATTAGTTTATAGGTCTGAATCTGTGCCATTCTCTGGATCAAGTAAAGATGGCATGAAAACAAAAAGCATGAAAATAAACACAGGTTAATGGCAGACTAGACATATGTTTCTAGGTGTAGAGCACAAATATTTATTTTCCAGGTTGTTTGATTTTACCAGACTGGAAACAATCTCAACAACCCATGCTGTTCTCCTTACCAGTGGGATTTCCTTCATCCTCATGAACTGCCATCCCACCAATCAAAACCACCATTTAAGAAGTTTAAATCATAAATTACCCTTTATATACAATCACTGAAACTGCTGTATGTAAGACCGAGTATCTTTTAGAGAAATTGTCTTAGAGCCAAAACATTGCTCCCAGTAGCTGCTATCTTCTCTGCGCTTTTGCAGTTGACAAGATGCTAAAAACTATTTCTAACATAAAATAAATCTCAAGGCTACTTTTTTTGTGTGTGTTTTTTGCTTTCAGACTACATGGAACATGTTCAGATATGATTCCCTTAAAATGTACAAAATGAAAGTTTATACTTAGACTTTGGTCATGGTTTGTACTTTCAATTCATGTCCCTCATGCTTAAAGATGCACTGGAAAAATATTTTTATGCCAATCACAAATAAAAGCCTCTAAACATCTTAGGAACAGCCAGGAACTAGATTAGATGTCATATGTTCACATTTCCTACTTCAAAAATTAAAAAAAGGAGAAAAAAAAAAAAAAAAAAGATACTAATCAAAATAATCTACCATTCTCTAGCTTTAATATCATTGCAGTTCCTGAGCTGATCCTGACTGCAGCATAGGCATAGGGAGCAAACAATGGCTATCTGGCTATCAAGCTCTATGAGACTTTATCACAGTACCACCTCATCATTGTGCAGTAAGTGGAAGCTTACATCTTGATCATCTTTTCCTCAGCCAAAAAAAAGAACACAGAATTACAGTGAACAAGCAATAAGAAGCCACAAATGCACGGAAGAAGAGAAAGTAAATATGTACTTATGCACACACACACACAAATGACTATCTTTGTGTATGTATATATCACTGTAAGATGTTTATTACTTCTGGATTATCATTATCATGTAATACACCACACTACCTTTCTAACCTTTGCATTTTGTTCCAGCAGATAAAAAGGAAGATTTAAAAGTAATAACGTGCTTCATGAAGTAGCTGATTTGAAGTACATACTTCAAGTTTTAAATTTAAGAAGTTTAAAGAATGACACAAGTTACTTCAATCTTACACACAGGATTTTTTTGAGCTGCATCAAGTCTGTCATAATTTTAGATTGCTGTGTGGATAGGAATATTTAAAAGGAAAGACCCAAAAAGGAAGAGAGCCCTCAGCAGTATTGAAAGTCTTGTACAAGGAAGTAGAGAGTTGAAAGCCTGTAGAACAAATTTATTTTAGTTTCCAAAATCCTGCACATTCAGAGGGACTACAGAAGCTAGAAGAATGTAAACGGAGGTGATGTCCAGGCAGAGCACTGACACACGGGGCATCTGTGCTGATCCTGCGGACCATCATCAAGCATGAGGAAGATCAGCATCCAAAGTTTTCTCACACAAAACTGTAAAGTACAGTGAACTTACGGGAAAGCAAATCACACCCAAAGATGAGGTGAAAGGCATTCCACAGAAAAGGAAAGTTCTTTTTATTCTCATATAGCCCACAGTCTTTTAGAGCAAATGAGGCATGATAACAAAATGAGGTAGCTTTTATAGCAGAACATCTATTATATGCATGAGACATTCAAGCATGACATTGAAGTACAAAACCAATATTTTACTGGAATGTATCGTAAGGCAGATTTCAGGTCCATCCCAAAAAGAACAAGTTTATATTATCTGAGAAGCACATAACAGCACCCAAAGACAATTTGAAGGAGAAACCCAGCTGCTAGCAGCAAGAGCTGAACAAGACAAATGCTACCACTAAATCCTGTATACAGCCAGTATGATGAGGTTTAATTTATTACCTCTAGAGAATAGACCAAGCTACAACACACACTTCCATACAGAGGTAGAAACATAATAAACACTTGGGAGAGAGTTCTAATTTATATACTTAATTGCATCTATTTAACTCCAGTCACATTACATAATGTCAACAAACTTGCCAGATGTCAGGCAGAGAGCAAAGTTAAGTTAAGGATGGTCTAGAATATGGACAAAAGTAACTGTAGAAACCACAGATAACACATCTACTTATCACATATTTCTTGAGATAAACAACTTCTGGTCTCTCTGTGCTCAACTCTCTTGCTAGCTGTGATTTTTGATTTCACATGGTCCTATCTCAAAAATTCCATGTCTTTAAATTAATCCTTACCATAGAGTCATTAAAACAAACAAATCAAACCAGCTAATGCACATTTAGCAGAAGTTTGTTTCGTTTTTATATGAAACTATTTTGATTAAAAACAAAAAAAGTAACAAAAAGAAACAAAAAGTAACAGCATGCAGCCTTCAAGTCTGCTTGTTTCCTTGCAGGTAACCACAATATAGTACACATTGTAACTATACAGCCCGATTTCTCCAAAAAGGAAAAAAAAATCTAGACAAGAAGAACAATAGCTTTGGATGTTTGCGAGAAGTTTTCAGAAATGATAGAAAAATACCCATGAACAAAACATACAAATCCACACATGACCACGGCACATTCTATATGTACCATACATAGACCCAGCACAGACCACTTGTACACAAGTAGTAAACCAACAGTGGCAACATGAGGCACCAGAGGCTCTTGGCATTGAGAAATTATCCATATGGTTACTGTCCCACCAGCTCTGAATCAGATAGACAGGTGACCTTCAGCATTCCACACTCACTAAGAATGTCATACAGAGAGTATGAACCTCTGTTCAGTATGTGCTGTAATGCCAGGGATAAGTTCTGTTTCTTTCTATAGCAATTGAGCTTCATCTCACCAACAGTAAGAGAAGCAACTCATCTGCTTATTCACCTCATCATTTTCAAAATCATTATGGAAATTACGTGTCTCACAACAGCAACACAAGGCTCCTTTTATAATTCTTTTAAAAATTAAAACATCAGCTGCTTTGATTACAAGCCAGTCCTATATCCAAAGCTCCATCTTACTTCTTACTCTATGAGAATTCATTTGATGGCCTTTAATCTTTAGCAAGGAATTTCTCAAATGCTCTAAATCAGTCAGCAGCATTGCACCAACTTTCCTCATCCATCACAGACGTGATAAATAACAAAGTCAGCATTTCTTTAAAAAAAAAAATCCCAGTTTCTTTTAACAAATTCAGACTGATTCCCTTTCATCAGTTATATAATATATGGCTTACTCTCACGCATTCTCCAAAGGTAATTTAAACTAATCTACAAACCAACATTGTGCACACTGACTTAGAGTTTCCAGGGTGGAGAATAACAAACATAAAGTCAATAAAAGACTGAACAGCAAACATCAGAAGTCTCTTGAGTTTGTAAGAGTGAGAGTAGAAATGTACTTTCACTTTGAAATATATTTACATGCATAACGACCAGGGACCTCACATTCCTAAAATGAAATACAACAACTTTCTGCTTTCACAACACAGGCAGAAGGAAGCGTTCAGTACAGAGAATTCACAAGAAGTCAAACATTTTGTTACAGGGTACACCAGGTAAAGACTCCCAGGGAATGTAGCTTTAACAGATAGACACACATTTGTACTTTTCCAGAACAGAAGAAGGATGTGATTAAGGACAAATACATAATAAGTATATGAAATGTCTACATCTGCATGTTGAATTGATCATTTAAGAGTTTTGGCTAGAGCACAAGAGAAAAAAAAAAAAAAAAGAAAAAAAAAAACAACAAACCTCTACTGTTTATCTGTCTATCTGGAGAAAATCTTCCTATACTATTTACTGAGTCCTCATCCCACTCCAAAGGAAATAATTTTCTTACTACCAGGCTCTTGTTTATTTTGCACAGGTTTGTAGATTTTATGGGGAAACAAGCAAACAATCAACGTCATCCACATGAACAAAATCTGTATGTTTTCCATGGCTGCTTAAAAGCCTTGCAGAAAAAAGTTAAGCATATTTTCAAATTTCAAATCAACCTTTAGAAAAACTCCTTTCTTCACTAAGCTCGCAGGCCTAGACATTCTGGCCTGAAAGGAGAGAAAAAAACAAAAAAACAAACAAAAAAAACAAACTAGGTTTATTTTTGTCTTCTTGTTTTATTTATTTAAGAATAAGTTGGATTTCCTTTATCAAGGATGACCAGGTGCACAAACAGCATACCTGTTCCTAAGTGTGCTTGGATCAACTCCAGAGGACAAATAAAGGACATAAATACTTCTAAAGAGCTCTCACTTTGATTTGTGGCAACTCTGCTACTTTACCACTGAATATCTTACATGGAGATAAACCTGAGTATGATACTTCGCTTGTTGTACACCAATTGAACTATAATTTTACTTTTGTCCTTCTTCATTCCTGAGATGGCCCATTTTCTGTTTTATTATTACTGGGATTGGGTTTGGGGATTTTCTTTGTTTGTTTTATTTGTGAAATTTCAGAATTAACCGTCTACACAACTACTTTCATAAATCAGTCTGAAACACACAGAGACAATGCAGACCAAACTTTGTTTCTGTTTTGGATGAAATTTTGTTTGTTCTACTTTTCTTTAATGAGAAACTAAAAAATGCACACAAGCATAATGCTTATGCAGGGCTAGCTGTGTTCACATGCAAGCTGCCTCAAGCTTACAGAGGTTATCTCACTGCAGTGCACAGAACATAAGCCATGCAAATCTCAAGAAAAGATGGCACAGGGTCCACGTTTACTCCTCTTAGCAACTTCTCTGTCTTCATATGCCAAAGATACGGCCAAAGATCATGTCCAAATCTCATCTTAGCAGTCAATCTAAGGGCTGTTTTATAAAACTATATTCTTAAGCCAAATAATTTTCTACCACATATTTACATCAAAGTTTTCAAAACTTGGCAATGCCAATAAGTAACTCAACACATTGTATATGTTGAGTTTTATATTATATGAGATAGTTAGTTGTATATTATATGAGATAATAAAGGTGGCAAAGAACTTCAGCAAACAGAAAATAGAACTTCCTCCTTTGGACTAATACTTTTTCTAGCAAAAAGCAAATTAGTTTTTATAATAACTGTTAAAACAAAAAAGTCTTTGGTAACATGACCACTTCAAACAACTACAAACATGCTGTGTTCCTACTTAGAGTGCTCTACACTATACTTGTGCCCTGGATAAGTGATCCTATTGTAAACCACTAACTCAAAAAGGGTAATAATTCGAACTATTTATATTCAGAAAACAAAGACTATATTTTACAATACTCTCCTGCTGATCTCATGAGGGGATCAGCCTAAAAGCCAAACATGATACATATTTTTCAGTATATTCTCATTTCTTGTCAACCACATAATTTAAATGCTAAAATTCCCATTCAGCTGAAGATCCCATGGAAGCACATCTCAGCACCTCCGGTTCTAGGAAAGACAAGGAAACAGACTCAGAGGAACCAAATGTAATCATGTTAAGTATAGCTCTTAAACTCAAGCACATTTAATTCTGTTATGTCCTAAACTAGCACAAACCATTTCATCTTCAGATTTGTTATGAAAATTCATTTACAACTATATCAGCATGATATTCCTGAAGGAATCCCTCTCTTGGATGATGGGAAAAAGAAAAAGAAAAACATTCTTTGCTCATGCCATTTTTTACATCATATATATTAGATCAATTATCTAAATATATACTCTAATAAAAGTAGAAAACCTAACCTTTGCACTTCAGGTGCCATTTAAAGTCCTCTAGTGTAAGTATATGCAAATTCATGTTTATATATAAAAGTTTTGCTACGTATAAAAGTTTATATTTGTGCATACATATGTATATTAGTTAAATCTTGGTTTTGGTTTTATGTACTAAATACTGTGGTTTCACATTTACAAAGATACATAAGTACACACAAAGACAGATACACGTGTACACATATACATACACAGACCCTCAATATTCATATCCTACTCAGGACTACATATGCTCCATGCTGCACACTCTGAGAACCCCAGTTCCACTTAATCTAAGTTCTGTGCACTGAGCACTAAGTTCAGCCAATAAATGTGTGCAGAGTAAAGGCCATAAATGTCTTCACTCAGGTATACCCACATCAGCATGGGAGAGACTCTCTGTAAACAGATCATCTGACTGACTGATACTGAGGAGAAGTTGCACATTTAAACCACAGAGACAGAGTTGATATTAATGACCTAACAGGAAAGCTGAAGAAAAAAAAAATAATAACAATTTTCATCCTGATATACTGCTTATACAGCCCAGACCAAACCATTGCCTTAGGACAACAGTCACATTGCAGACACTGCCCACCTCCTATGCAGACCAAAGGAACCTTGGAAATAGCATGCTATTTCATTAAAGTATTTGTTACAGCATCACCTCCTGCACAATGGCGGTGAACAATCAGATCTTTCACATTACGTTGTGAGTAAGTAGCACTTTAGATCACTTCAGGGAGAGAAAACATCATCAGTCTCTGGCACACAGGAGGTGTTACCTCAGAGCTACCTGATTCCAGGCCATTTTTTAAACAAGTTTCTGCCAGGATGCAGAGTAACTCTGCACATGCAAACAGTTCCCCTGTGACACTGAAACAGTGAGTGGCAGGACTCATGTCAACAGACATGCTTGCAGATTTAAAACAAAAATTCTCAGGACTAAATAACATACAAGTTAACCTGCAAAGAGCAGGAACTGCAGGCCACCATCCAAGGAGTAAAACAACAATTAAAAAAACCACCAAACAAACAAATGGAAAACATCTCTACCTCCTCATTATCACTTTCTTTTATCCACATTCTTCTTGCCAGCCTTGAGAAAGCAGGAACTAGGGCAATGAGAAACTGCACTGAGAAGAAAGTTCCTCACTTGGGATTGTTGTGAAGAAGATTGGTACATGCTTTTCTCTTTTGTACTGTCCAACAAATTAAAGTGTTTGACATTGTTATGTCAGTTCTGACTTCAGCCTGACTCTGGGAGGAAACGCCAAAGCATTTGGCTTTCTTTAAACAATACTGCATTGTTAAGAAGTTAGGAAATTGTTAGGAAGTATGAAAGATTACACTAGATCTAATTATAATGCCCTGAAATTAGTGCTTTCCTCAAGCACAAACACATTAACAATGCATGCAACGATCTTAACATGTTTTCATTCCTGCAAGCATAGTAACGTGAATAGCAAAGCACTATGCACTGGTTAAGCTGTGTCTGACCTCCGTGACCAAGCAACAAATTTCAGCCTGATAGCCAATATGGCAACGTTAAAAAACAGTGTGTCTTTCTACAGTTTGGTTTAGCAGTGCAGGTCACCAGCCACTTCTTAAGACACAGAATTTAGAAGCGAAGCTGTGTGTTTAACACTTCTTTCAAAACGTTGCATTAGGTGCTCTTCAAAAAAAAGGGAAATTCTGCTTTCAGCAAAGTTCAGAGGACAGGCTTTACAAACACAAATAAAGCACAACCGTGAGTTTAAAAAAAAAAAAAAAAAAAAAAAAGTGCTGCTGGAAAATACCTCAGTAAAAACAAAGGAAAAAAAATCACAACTTTTTGCGTTATAACAATCCCGGATGTCTAAGTTTTGGTTGGCTGAGTTAGTTGTAATGTCTTGCAATCATCATGACACAGTTACTCTGGTCCTTCACTCGAGAAGCACTGCGATAGTGCAACATTTTATACAACTCAGAATAGGAAACGGCGTCTGGCAGCAGATGAGGCACGCAGACGCTGGCGGAGCGGAACTCCGAGCGCTCCGCGACTCCCACAGCCCTCTGCCCGACGGCATTCTGCTCCGAGTTGCTACCTGCAGCCAGGCCGAGCCCTGCTGCTCCTCTAAGTCTCGGCCTCTTCCCGCTCCAGGGCCACCTGCCAGCTCTGGGCTCGCCCTCGGCCCCAGCCCAATCGGAGACCCCCACCCGGCTGCCGGAGGAGCAGCGCTGGGGCGCTGCTGGGGCGCTGCCCGAGCCCCGCCGCGCGCCACCGGCCCGAGCGGCGCCCCCGGCCCCGCCTTAGGCGGCGGCGGGACGCGGGAGCTGGGCTGCCCTGCCCGGGTATCGAACGGGAGCTGCGCCGCTGTGAATGCTGGTCTTTCCTTGTTGGTGTTTGCTTTTTTTTTTTTTTTTTTTTTTTCTTTTTTTTTCTTTTTTTTCCTTTTCTTTTCTTCTTCTTCTTCCAGTGGAAAGTTTCTACCTCTCCCGGCCGAGGCTGGGACAAGAGCTGCCTCGGGCGCCGCGATGACAGGTTTCGCCCCCCTCCCCCTCCCACAGCACCGGGAGCAGCCGCAGCGACCCGGGGGCCGGTTCCTACGCGGCACTTCGCGCAGCGAGCGCTGGCCAACAAACGGAGCAGAGGCGGTGGGAGAGCATCCCGCCCTCAGCCGGGGAACCCGAGAAGCGGAGCCCAGGAAGGGAAGGAGTCAGACGGGCGGCGGAGGAGGAGGAGGGCCGGAAAGTTGCACTCGGTGCTCTAGCATCGGGAAAAGCCGCCAGCAGGCCGGGACAGAAAAGTTCGTCGCCACAGCGGCCGTGGGATGGCGGGGATTGGGGCGGAGGGGGGGGGGGAAACCGCTTCTCACCTTCTGGTCGACGATGGAACAAGCCATCTCCCGAACGTGGGCCAGGCTGAAGTCCCCTGAAGAGTCCTGTAGCAACAGCACGGGCTCCCGGCTCAGCCCGATCTGGAGGTGGAAAGCGACGCCGCCAGCAGCAGCAGCAGCAGCAGCCCCGGGCGGAGGCAGCGGGCTAGGCGGGCGGAGCAGCGGTGGAGCGCTCATCGGGACCAGCCTGCCGGGGCGCCGCGGGGCCGGGGAAGGAGGCAAAGACGCGGACGCCGCGGTGAAAAGTTCGCGGCCGCCACGGAGGCGCTGGGCGAGTTTCTCTGCGAAGTTTCAGGGAAGTCCCGGTCGAGTTGCTCCCGGGTGAAAATGGCGAGGGGGGGTGGGGGGAAAGAGGGGCGGAGGACCGGAGGGGATGCAGACAGGAAAAGGCGGCGAGAGACGAGAGGCGCGAGGAGGGAGCAGGGCCCGGCGCCGCCGAGGTGGTGCCGCCGCTCCGGCTGTTGGCGCTGTGCGCGGCGCGGGGGCGGGACGGGCCGCGCCCTCAGCTGGGCCGTGCTGCGCCGCGCCGTTTCTCTACCACACGGCGGCCGCGGCTAGGACTGAGCTCGACTTCATGACCACGGGGGTGTTCTCGTGACGTGTACCGGGGACCCCCGGATACCTGGGCTGAGGAGGGAAAAGCATCCCCTTCCCCGTCCGCCTCCGCTGGATAAAACCGTCTAAGCAGCCTTCGTGCCTCCTACGGAAAGCCTTTCCTGGCCGCAGGAGTAGGTAGAGCCTGAGGAACCTCCGGTTTGGAGGCAGCACAGAGAGTTCTCAGAGCAGGGCAGGAGGAACGAGGGACAGCCTGCTCTGCAGCCGCGATAAGCAGCTGCGATTGGTGCTGAGGAGCTCCTGGCCGCCTCAGCCCAGGACAAGCTATTCCTCCTGAGTTTCAGGATCAGTGCAAGTCCCACACGTCTGTAGAAATAGCACCGATGGCAGGCAATATTTAAACTTAAAAAAACAAACAATATAATCTCCACTTGGAAATCTGTTAAGTCAGCGGGAGCAAGAATTGTAAATATTGTAGGTAGCAGAGATACTTAAAGCAGCTTTACTGCACTCCTGAAGATGGCAACGCCGAGTGAATGTGAGGAGGTGATCGAGGTTGATGGAATTTACCACTTTTTTCTTTACAAACTGATTTTCTGATCAAACGTATAGCTGCAGTACTATTTCATTTTGAGGAGCTGTTTTTTAAGGACGAGTTTTTACTGTGGTCAGATTATTTCCCAGCTGAGCTCTGCACACACATGCAGCACCTTGCTGTCAATGTTTTTGAATCCATTTATTCTTAAGCAAGTTTTCTGACTAACATTGTTGCATTTTTCACATCTGTATCTTCTACAGAATACCAAACCTAATGAAATCAACAGCACTGTAGATTAAGATGATTCTTAGTTCCCCCTGCTGACTTTCTTATTACATTAGGAACAATAATCATCTTCAACCACATCTGCTGCTTTTACTGTTGTAAACCATACTCACTGCTGTCATTGCAAGCAGCGTTTCTGTAGGAACATGTCAGTTATGGCACAGCATTGTACTCCAGCTGGTGCAAGTTACCATTACGATGGGCTGTTTCCTAATGGTTTCCAGTGTACTAGACATTTGTTTTGGAGTATGTACACTTACACTCCCATATCAAAACCTGCAGAGGACAACTGCTACAAGCTTCTCACAGTCCTGTGATCCAGCCAGCTGTCCTATACAGGAATCAGCACAGGAGAAGCATAAGATCTGTATGCACACCCACAAAAGGAAGAACATATGAGGTCAAAATGCCATCTCTGCCATCTCTGAAGGACTCTCAGAAGTTCAAATGCAAAGGTAAGGCCAGAGTCATATCAGGTAGCATGTGTAAGCTTTTTCAGAGCATATACACTTGTCCACTGTTGAAAGCAGCATATTAGAATATACCGTAGCATTGGTTAATTGTACAGGTGGTCTTTGAATGTGGTAAAAGTATCATGAGTGTCATCAGCTGCTATCAGAGTGCTTCTTCCTTGCAGTTCACTGTGGCAAAAACAGATGTGCTCTGATGGCAGTAGAGGTGTTGAGTAGTCCTCCTTTCTCCTGACCTTGCTATGTTTAATTATAGGATCACCTAACTGAGCCTTTCACAACATGAGTCACATGATGGCATTGGCTTTCAAGGGAAAGAGTGAAAAAAATGGAAGCTGCACATGTACTTAGCTACTGTGCAGTATTACAGCTCTTCTGCATATCTGCCCTGCAGAATACACCTTTGTAATCAGAGTAGGTGAAGACAGAACTTTTCCAGTTCTGGAGCTCATTTATACTGAGAGATTCAGAAAAAAACTCTGAGTGTTTAGATTTCACTATAAGTGTACCAATTGACTAAGCAGGACATAAATTTCAGGGAAAAAAAGAGTTTGCCTCACATGGCTTCAGAGCCTATGCATCTAGCTATTTACAGGAAAAGAGCAGTCAACAGAGGATTGTCACTGTAAAATCAAATTATGAGAACCTTTCCCAGCTGTCCCCAAGGTACAGAGCCTTACCTGTTTGTAGCACATGTTGGACAAGATTCCAGCAGTTCTTGAGAAAGGACTGCTTTTCCTGCACATGTGCATTGTATTGCTAATAGGGTTAATTACAAGCTGTTGTAATATTACTTCCAATTATTCTGAATAATTATAGCAAGAAGGGAGGATAGTGATTTTCATGTACTCTCAGATTGTACACTTGACCCTCCACTTACATCCCATTCTGAAACTTTCTTCTTTCAGCATCTGACATTGTATAGATAGAATTCTGTTCTATCCACTGGGAATAAGAATCATCCTCTCCTTTATTTTTCTCTACTTCTGATGTGACCCTTTTTGACCAGTGAATTATTCATGTATCTTTCTGCTCTTTAACATAATTATTCACTGCATGTGTTTTAATTGTTATAATTTTTTAAAAATCTGAGCTCAAACAGCTAGGAAAAAAATAATGCAAAATATGCCTCAAAAAATAGAGAATAGATATTGAGCACTGACAATGCTTATGTTTAGGTTAATATGTTTGACCTAAAATAAATTCTGATGTGTTTACCCAGAGAGTAGAACACGTGATTACTATCAGATGATTATTGCTGGCCTTCTTAGACTAATAGTAGAATACTATTAGTACCAGTTCTGGGACTGGTACTTTGAAAATATGTTGTTTGACAGTATAGCCAGTAGTATAGTACATCTTGGCAAGAAAAAAAAAAAAAAAAAAAAGAGTAGGGCTAAAGCAGAGAAAGGTGTATAAAAAAAGCAGTGTATGGGAGCTAGAAGGAAAGTGATACAGGAAATAACGTTGAAGTTTTTAAATGTGAGAATTATTAGAATGAGTAAGAAAAGGAAGTGGTAAATCTTTTTGAATGCTTTGATATTCAAACTCTTTTCTTAAAGACTTTGGGGCTCAGTACAGTTTTAACTTCTTTGTTTCACAAGATCAGAGTGGAAGACCTTTGGCCTTCTGTTATGCACCTAATAGTATCTAAAAGTGGCAGGCAGGTTTTTTTTTTCCTGTGACAGCACACATGAATTCAAACCTACAGAGACAGCCATCTTTCTTCTTCTCTTACTATAAGAGTCCATCTTCTACCTCAGAGGGAAGACACAATTTGTCCAAGCAGAAAGTGAGCCCATAAACCCTTTTTCTTATTTTCCTTATGCCACTTCCAATTACTTGCCCCATCAAGCAGAAGCCTGGGGAGCAGCTTGTTCTTCAGGGCATCGTGAAAATAACAGCAGGTTTGTTTGTTTGTTTTTTAATCTTTGATAGTTTACCTCCTCAATCTGCAATAGCACATCAAATGTTGAAGTGTACAAAGATACTTTTGTTGCTGAATGAGGCTGATTCTCATTTTTGCAATCTGCTACTACAGTGCTTCTGTTTCCTGGCCTTTCCTTCTCTTACATGTTCCTGGACCACACCCCTGTAGGCCTTCTGCTTTCATTTATCATTTCAATGCAATTTTTTTTTTTCCAACAGTTCATTTTCTTGACTGTTACAGTGGGTGTTATAGATGGAAATATTATCATGATGAAAATGGGAAAAAAAAACAACCAGGGAAGAAATGCTCACCTGTATCCAGAGATCTAGGTTCATAGGAAAGACTCTACAGAACAGGGATGTCCAAAAAGAGATCTTTCCCTGGTGGCAGTCAGCCCTTAAATGGGATCTAGGAGGGGGTCACACATGTGAATCGCCTTCAGAGATGTTTCCACACCTGACTCAGTCCTTTCCTCAGGTAATCAATCAGTGGTTCAGGCTGTGACTCAAAGTTCCCATACATTGACATACGGACTTGCATCCAGATGATGGTTCATTAAAAGCTGAAGGGCAAAATAGGATCTGGAAGACTGCAGTATAAAGCTCTCATCTACACACTCTGATTCTTTTGCTTGAGAAAATATCGTGCTGATATAGGAGGTTTGATATTTTTTTGTTGGTTTTTTTTTCTTTTTTCTTTTTTTTTTTTTTTTTTTTTTATATGCTCCATACTGATCTAACTGTACTTGAAAAATGCTGGGACAGGAAGGCAGAGTTCATGTTTTATTCAGAAATTTCTTATTGCTACCTCCCAGATGACTTCTGAATATAGCATTTTCTACAAAGACCACTTTTTTTGTTGCTTACATAGCACTGTTGCACTAAACAGGCTCCTCAGTGTCAGTGCAATACAATTCTACAGATTTTCTGGATCTCAAACTTCTAGGTCTGATAGTCAGACTTTATAATTGCATATAGAATTTCTTGCTCTTTAGAAATGATTATATAATCTTCACTATGTAGCTGGGAATACTTAATCAACATAGAGCTAGTCAGTTTTGTTTATTTTGATAATTTGCTTTTAAATTACATCAATAATTCTTTCCATTAGTAAAATATGTATGTTACTGAAAACCAGTTGTATCATATTTCAGTTAAGTGTATTTTTTATTAAAGTTCTTGAAGTACTGTTCATTTATTAATACATACGAGCATAACCAATTTACCAAACCTTGTTCCTTGTTTTGTTACACATCAGGAACCTGTTATATGGTTTCTTAACACTGATTTTTTTTTTTTTTTTTTTTTTTTTTGTGTGTGTGTGTGTGTGTGTGTGGCTGCTGTCCAGGCCTACGTGTCATTTTCATTGATGCTTTTTGGCAGTTCAATACGTAATCCAGATCCCAGGAATGAGAGTACTGGCCATGCAGAACCAGATACGTATGTTGTGATCTCTGCATGATTTTGACCTATAGTAATGGGTGTCACACTTTTTCTGTGAGCAGATAGATAGAGCCCAAAAAAAGAGGTAAAAGCTGCTAGCTATCCATCAGCAGTACTCACCAAATCTTATGGAACATGTCAAAGTAGTGGACATGCAGAGTGGCAGATAATAAGTAAGGATGTCAGAGTCTTATTTGTGATCTAAGAAATGTCTGGTTGTATGGAAAGTATACAAGGTTACAGGCAATTTTTAAATTGAGCTAGTAATTTATCCAGAAGCTAGAAATTTCTGTAATGACTGCTGACTTTCTGCTCTGGTATTTAAAGTGATGCTAATTGAGCTTGTCAGATGGTTAGTTCCAGTACAGTTAGTATTACCATACTTTTATGTGGTTTTATTTTGATGCACAATATAATTTGAATAAATTAAACTATGGTTAACCTAAATTATTAATGATTGCTGCATGAATGCAAGGACTACAGGCCCAGATAACACCTGCAAGGGATTACTGAGACTATAGCAATAAAGCAATTGATAGACACTGTTCCTTAATTCTGTGAAACTTTTCATACTTGTAATGATTTAATGAGATGAGAGAGACTACACATTGAAACAAGAAATGCAATACATTTCTTGCCTGTATTGTCATTGATCTTTTACTGTTTACGTGTTTTGTGTACTGTTTTACTGTTTACTGTTTACTGTTTACTTATTGTTTTTACTGTTGGACTTGGTTACTACTGCTGCTTTGGTTTTACTGCATGAAACTGTGACAGTAATGGGGGAACCTCTTATTTTACAGGGAAGGGGAGAGGGGTAGAGAAAGGAAATGGTGCAAAAGATACCAAGCAACCTGCCTGAGTGGGGTTAAAATAGAAAATGAAAGATTTGTAGGCAAGGAGAAGAAAGAGAAGAAAGGGCATTTATTGCAGGGAGTTCTACAATTGCATATAACTTTTTTGTTACCTGAAAATGTTCAGAATTTAAAATTTACCCTTACCTCATCATTTCAGCAGGTTGGGTTTTCAGATAATTAGAACTGTATTTTTCTTTCATTTGCGGTTACTTTCTGCACATAAAGATGACTTGATTGCTGAGAATTTCTTTAAGTAATAAAAGAAAATAATACCTTTCATTTAAACCACAATTTAGTCTTAATCCAGAAAATAGATGTATATCTTTTCTGCGCTTTAGAAGACAAGAATCTCAGCATGAAGCCCTATATGGTGCTGCAGCTTTGTCATCCTTGGTTATATAAACAACAAAACCATAAGACAGAGCAGGAAGACAGATTAGCTGTATTTGATTCTACTTAAATTTAGTGGATCTTGACACAATAAGCATGCTAAGAGAGTCTTTAAAGTAACTTCATTAGAATAATGTCCAACACTATAAGAGAATAAAAAAATGTGATATTAGGCAGAAACAGGTAGACAAGAGATTGTGAATATTACAGTTAATCTGCTCTTGAGCATGCTAAATATTATCAAGAATAAATGACATTGTTGGGGAAAAAAAAAAAAAAGATAACTTGAAAATATACCAGAAGGTTGAAATCAAATTTAAAGAAAAAATGAACATTTTTTAATCTTTCCCCTTTGAATATTTTAAAGTGGAGGACTTTATACGAGGTTGTCTTCCAACCACAAGTGTATGACTTTCTGAAAGAAGTACATTTTTACAACATTACTAGGTTCAGCATAAAAGTATCAGGTAACATTCCACGTCTATGTAGTAAATATATGAAAATATATTTGTCTCTGAACTATCCCTTTTAGGTCCAATTGTAGACTTTTTTTCTCATTTGTTAATTAATGTCTGATCAACCATTTTCTACTAATTCCTGAACTAGGAATGAAAAAGAGATGATTTTAAATTGTCCTTTTTGTAAGTATTAAGCTATTGGAAGCATCTATCTTTCTAACCACTTATAGACTATTTCGTTTCTTAAATACTATATATATATATATATACACACATATATACGTATATATATTAATATTCCAAGTTTTGAACCCAATTTCTAATTGTGTAGGTATCAAGAGTAGCAAATAGCTCCACTGGCCTCTTCATGAGCAAAAAGATCCAATAGAATAGAATAAGACTGCTAACATCCAAGACACCACGAGACAATGCTGTACTTTCAGAAAATTGATGCTATGGTGGATAGTTCTCCATGGCACTGACACAATAATATATTGTTTATTTATAAAATATTATTTGTTTCAAAGGGCTAATTGCAGCGAACATTGGGGCATAAAGCACAGAGGAGGACTTTACATTTTCCTGTTCTATTTATCCTAATCCTAATAAGAGTTTTCAATAATCTTTGTGAAGTTATAGTTAGTTTTCATGCCTTACGAATACAAAACACAATATGTAATTTGGCAACTGCTGAATTATTTGAATTGTATGGCTAAAAAAGGGATTTTGCTTTCAAAAGGACTGTGTCTCAACCACATGGTGAAGAATTTCTATCCTGTGTATAGCCCAACCTCACAAAAAAAGCATTGGTGTGCTCTGCGAAGGAGACTGAGCGTGTTTCTGTGAACGCATATATACGTTGGAGGAAAACTCCAAAAGCTTCTTTCAATTCAGGCTTGAGCATGTGTATCTGTGGAGAGTCTTTATAAATATCCAGATAAATGTATTCCAAGTCTTTCATAAATCTGATTTGTTGGTAGAAATTTGATGAAATAATAGTTTTACAGAGTTTGATACATTCTTCTTTTAAGACACAAAAATATGAAAATCCTGCAGAAAAGAGCAGGCATTTATGTAAATCTTGATTCATTAAAATCCTAGGTGGTCCTGTGAGGCTGGTCAATATTAATTACAGGAGTGACAGTTGGGGTCAGAAGATCATGGAACAGCTGGTCTATATTACTTTGACCTAATTTCAGGTGATGTAGTCTAGGAAATAGTTAATTATATTTATCAGCACTCCAGTGACTCACATCTTTAATATTAGGATGATTGATTTTTATTCTTTGTAGACCACTGCATCTGGTCCTCATCATGTTCTTTCTATTCAGTATTCACCGGAATAGTCAAATATGCTCAGTTAATTTTCACAACTCATACAATTCATCAACAAGAAAATGGCATCTCCGTGTGAACAGTTGAAAATCTTACTGCTAGAAAACTGTAATGGAACCACATCAGAGATTGTGGAGGGAAAAGAGGGGAGCGAATGATCAGAAAATGCTTTTTTCTCGTTTCAGCTCACCTCCTCTCCTCATGGGTTTCTGAGTAAAATTTTGAGCATGCTACATTTTGAGATGTTTTGAAATAGGCAAAACATACAAATCATGAACTGAAAATATCAGACATCAGTATCTTTTAAGATTTGAAGTATTAAAAGCACTTCATTAAGCTGAGTCAGTAGTTACTAGATTACACGCATGCTTTCAAATGAAAAATCATCTGTTCTTCCAAAAGCCAAAACAGTTCAGCATGGAATGCCAAATATATTCATTGCAAATATTTATGTTAAATCAAGAGGATGTGGGCAATCTGCAGAAGTTAGGAAATCGAATTTTTTATTTTTCACAGCAGCTGTCACTTAACTACATCACAGCCAAAGCAACATATTCTCAAAGCATTACTCTAATACATTTTTACATCTCTAAAAGGAAACTCAATACCAGCAACTATGAGAAACTGCATTTTGCATTTCCCAACTCTGGCATATTTGAATATTCACCCACAATACTAGATTAGATTAAATCTCTATGTTGAATACATGGTAAGAACCTGGATTAAGTTCTGAATTCTATAGTTAACACTCACGAAGTGCTTCTTGAAATAAGATCTCCTGTACGCTTTTCATAAAGACAGATGTTCAACATTTCCTCAAGAACTCTGTCAAAAGTTTATTCTGCCTGGGATAAAGTTCAGTTGTTGTAACTTCAGTTTTCCTGGCAAAGCTCTGCTCTTGCTTTGTCTGAGACTGCTTCCCTTATTCCTCTCAGGAATACAATAACACTTACTTGTAGGGAGAGGAATACCCTGATATTCACACTGTTATCCTACAAAATGCTATTTGCAGAAGACAGAGTTTTATAATATTTTGAAAATATATTTCCAGAGTGGCTGACTCTGCAGGATTATATTGATTTTTACAATATTTTTCACATGGATTCAGATATTTTTACAACAGATTCATGGTAACATATCTTTGAACATTCTGCATAAATATTTGAATGATATTCAAAAATTCTCCTTACATATATTTAAAACTTTGAATAAATGAAATTTCACTCATAGGCATATATGTTCTGCTTTTTTCCACAGTGCTATGTATTTTACTGCAAAAATATTCACAAGAATTCATTAAACTTCAACAATCACAGTCATATAAATAAATGCTCATGTAGTATAAATTACAATAAATTAACATCATTATGTCTCAAATTATATCTTACACCTAAGCAGTAAGTTTAGATGGCATATTTCAGTACCTGTTAATGATAAATAGTCATTGAAAACAAGTTAGAAGTAAAAAACAAAATGAAAAAACAAACCAACAAATCTTGAAAATAATTACTGGCCAAAGAATGGATTGGAGTTAACTGGAGTCACCTGCTTAAAGATATTCCCAAAATCCTTCTGTAAAAGAAAAAAAAGCAAACAAAAAGAAAAACCAACAGAATTCATACATTTCAGCTTACCCTTCTGTAATCATAAGAAATAAGAACTTTGAGGCCTAGTAAATACATAGGTCACTCCAAAAGTGATGTCACCTATTTCCACAGAAACTATGTAGGTCACTCTGAAAGTAATGACTGCTACTTATTTCCGTGGAAAATACAACAGATCAACAGGTTCAAAGATTGCAATACCATTATCTGATAGAGCAAATTCTCACTCTCAGTCTCTCTCACATAAGATTCTAATAGAAGCAACAGAATTTGAAAGCATTCGTTATTGCAAGAAGGCAGGGAAACTAGAGGACCTGGAAAAAAAAAAAAAAAAGAGTGAATTAAATGTGTCATAATGACTCAGTAAAAAATAATGGAATAGTTTATGTGCAAAAACTGCAGAATCTTAATTTTTTGTTAGAGTACTATGATCCATATACAACTTACTACTCTCTAATACAAGAGGAGAAATACTCTTTTTTTTCCCTTTATCTTGGAAGTAATTAATTCATAATTTAGAATCTTCTGTGTAGCAAAAATGGATTGACAGTGACTTCAGGAGCATTATTAAGATCCCAGGTACCTATATCAAATTAAGCGACGTTTAATTTTTTTTTCATTCAAAATCCTGTATCTTACCCACACTAATGCTGGAGGAGTTTATTTCCTGCTCCCTAAACTTTCTGTATTCATGGAACTAGGGAGTATCTTATCCATTAGGTCCAGATGGACCCATGTGCCTTAAAGCCTGAAGTATTCATAGGAGAAAAGGCTCCTATAAACAAACTTCTTGAGGTTCCTTACACTCTCAGTTATGAGGAATATGCACCTGTGCAGGCTCTGAACTGAATCACCTTCTGGAGCTTCTTCTGTCTCTGTTGTATGTGCAGGGACTCTGAAGTAACTGTGCTCTTCAGGCGTATGTTTATCTTCACCTATTGCAGGGACTTGTGCCAGTAGTCAAGCTTTTAAAAAGTTATGATAGTGTTTCAAAATGATTGTGCTAATCCAGCCACACTCTCCACTTCAGTGAGAGAGCTGCTATATTCTGAATAATGATCCTGAAAATTCCAGTAAATATCTACTTCATTTTTTTTTCTGTCACAATTCAGAGACTTAACTTCCTAAGACTAATGGCTCCCACTTCCATGCATGTATTGATGGTTAGCTTTTTGGCTTAAGCCTCTAAAGAACAGGAAACTTGTTTTTGATAAGTACAAGCGAACATGAAGGCCTGGGCCGCTTGAGAGCCCCAGAGTTGGGGATGTTCTCCACCTATAATTGTCTCTGGACAAGGAGCAAATCTCACCATGTCAAGACATGCTGCCAACACATTTGAGCAGCAGCTTGAGATATTCCAGTTTGAGTATATCTTGTTTGGAGAAAAGAGGGAGAAGTTAGTATCTTCCTGCTGACAGAGAAGGTGACGAAACAAGAAGGAATTGAATGTGCCATAGAAAAGAAGATAATACGATTGTTTGTACAGCTTCCCATTAAGCTGAATGAAAACACTAACAGTCATGATTTGAAGGGATTTGGGATTTGGAGCTGTGATTTATTTTATGATTTTTTCCCCTAGGCTGCTGGAAATACAATGCATTTCCTCAGTGCAGGTTGTAGAAGTAAACAAGCAGCATCTTTTCTGTTTCATTTTTTCTTGTTTTCAGGAACTTCATATTGCTATAATGATATCTAAATACTTTTGTTCTGTTTTTTTGTATATGTGTTTATTTGTTTGATTGTTTGTTTTTATGATTCAACATAGCAGAATATTTAAACTGAACACGAAATACACAGTATATTCCATAACTTCAGTTGAATCCACATATTCCTGTTCATCTCTTTTGACTAATCTTCATCATGGGCTACAGTGAATCATTTTAAATTTATAATTTAAATCCTGTTGCTTTGTATGTTGGTGGCATGTTTTGTGGATTTGCTTTGCAGGAAATTTTCTCTGTAGTGGTTTCCGCTGAGCGGAAATGTAAAAATGAATTAAAAACTACTATGGAAGTTAATTCTTCAAGAATATTCCCTCGTAGCTTCTGAGAAACGAAGAAAGAGCATTCAGGATACAGTCACTGCTACTATGCTGCAAGAGAGGTGTAAAAAAAGTTATTGTTACGTAGCATTGTCCCTAAATACACATTTAGGGTTTTAGTTCTAGATTTGTTTGACGTTTTTGGAGCATGTGACAAGAGCTTCAAAAATTTTCCACTTTCTCAACCAGCCTTCAACACTTGTGAAATAAACTGACTACAGAGTGCCATGTTACAACTCCATTCTCTCTTCCCTATCTTTTTTTTTAACAGAAATATGTTCACAGGGAATAGTTTCAGGACTCTGGACTGAATCAGGCTGACAAAGTCTTGCAATAACGTTAAGTAGTGAACACTGTTTATTTTGGCCTACTTCCTGGATTCTTTTAGTTTTTCATTGCTTACCTTTTTTTTTTCTTTTCTGTATTCTCAGGGAAAGATTAGTTTTCTCACGTGAAAACAACTCACCAAAAATATGGAAGGTGATTGAGGTTAATAATTCTACTCAGTGGTAATGAAAAATGATGATTTTTCATCAGCATTAACTGTGTTTATTATCCAGAATGATAATTGTCCTTTCCACATTTGTATGGAACTTGCCGTTGCCATTTTCTTATCTTGCACATCTGGGTGTGTAACTCATATGTAGCAAGCCAATTAAATAAGAATTGATTAGACTTCCTATTAACTGTGAAAACTCAATTTTTTAATCTAAAAATGTCCCACTTTTAAAAAGCTCTATCAATGACTCAATTCTTATTTCTACATTGAAGCTCGGTACAGACTAAAGAGTTTTAACAGATCATTTACAATTAGGGTCTCTGGTATTTTTTATAGGATGTTTATAATCCTAGGAAATCTCTCAATGCTTTTAACAAAAATGTGTCTTAAGGTAGATGAGTGAAGAGATTATATTGCAAGTGTCTGAGGAAAACAGCAAAAAATATCACAAGGAATGAAATGCTGCAAAATTCAAAACAAGAACAACCATAAAAAACCCACTGGGAACATGATCTGCAAGGAAAGAATGAAGCATGAGTGAAGCTTCTCCTTCTGGTTGCTAAATGAGGCATGGCAACATATACAAAGATAATATCTCTTATTTTTTTCCTTCTGTGTTTAGAAAGAGATGTATTTACTTTTTTTTTTTTTAATAAATAAATTAGATTACATTGGCATTACTTCCAAATTTTTGGAAATTCCTCTTCCTACTCAAACCAATCCCCCACTCTTGTGACCCAAAATATTACTGGAAGTGCAGTAGACAAAGCAAGGTAATATCACATCTGCTCACAATGGAAATAGGCAGAGAGCAGATGAAACACTGGAAAATGTACAAAGACCACTTTTTTTTTCTGAATAACTATTGTTACCACATGTGCTATGCATAAATATATATTAAATGCAGAAGTTTTATCACCACCTGTTTCCTGCTTTTTCAAATTATGTTGCTTACAAGGTTAATCTACCAATTTGGCTGAAATTTTTTGTTATTATCACCTGTATGAGAATATGTTAAAATTTTATATTATGTTTTAATTTTGCCAAAATTTGTGGTTTCCAAGAATGAAATTAAGGACAGTGTATCAACATACAAAACTTTTTGCTCTTTTCCTCAAAAACAATCTACAATTCAATGTTTATGAATGAGATTTGGCAGCTTGTTTTTTTTTTCCATAAGAAGTGCTTTCATTTTCTTAAAATACCAAATTTGTTCAAGTGACAAACCTTCAGAACACAACAGTCTTTGCTCAGTATAAGCTTCACAATGCTGAGAGTTGATTCCATCACTGCTTTCATCTCTCACACCTCTTATTTCACACAAAGTTGATCTGCCATTTTCACAGCGGATCTGAGCATGTAAACTTTAGAGTATGTGACAGAAGTCAGGCTTCCTTGCATGAGCTTCTCTGTTAACACAGAGTAATATTAGGCACTGGACTGAAGAGCATAGTAAATATTGATGTATTTGTGATCATCTGTCAGTCTTTTTGTGATTCGATATAATACCTTATTTTCTGATTTCTGGACAACATAAACAAAGAAATTAACTCTTAGAACTTGGAGAGGGGAAGAATGATGGATCATAGCACTTGAGTTCAGGAGAAATAATGAAACTAGAAAAAGGGAGTCAGGTGTCTAAACTGTGAACCACTGGAGGAGTTGGTGAAACAAAGCGAAAACCAGAACAGAATGCATGGAAAGATTGGAAGAGGATAATAGTTTGCAGGGAAAATCAGTGTAATCATAGGCACTACAGAGGAAGATTCAATCTGACTTGGAATCTAGAGGGAGGAATGAAATATTCTGACAGGTAAATTGACATGAGTAGCCAAGGAGAAGGTTGGAAGGAAAGAAATCAAAAAGGAAAATTGATGAGAATTAATATTGCTAAGAGGACAGAAGGGTTGTCTCAGGATAAAGATAAGTCATTTAGAATTTAATGAGAGGTGATTGCAAGAATCTATAAGCCAGGAAATTAGAAGACTGATTTGTATTCGTATAGTCAGTCATGCCTATGGGATGGCTTCACCTACTTCACTCAATACTGTGCAACTCTATAGTACATGTTTAGGGACACCAACAGAAATAAAAGCAAATTTATTTTGTGCAGAAGTTGGCATAAGGCATGGAATAGAACACATGCTTGAATGATGAAGAAAGATGGGAAAATTGCCTGAATCATTGTTTTTATGTGGTAAATTTATATGGCAGTTTCTGTGTGACAAAAAAACCATCTCAGATATTGTTAATAACTATTATAAAAAATTGTCATTTTTTGCATAGAACTTTCGCCCATGGCTGAAATTAAAATTAATTTTAAAATTTTTTTTACACATCTATAGTGCTGTGACACTAGATATGCATCCTTTCCCCAGAACTTCTTGGACAATTCAATAAATTATCGCAAATGCTTTTGACCTTAATATCAAATCATCTTATTTTTTCCCCTTTTCTAAAATAGAGCCAGAATCACAAACTCAACTCACAAAACGTTGATCGAGATAAAGTGACATTCATGCCATTATGAAACTCTGATGAGCGCACAGAAAAGCACTTACAGAAAGTAATGAAATTGTCTTCAGTAGTTTAGGGGTCTGGAAATGTTCAGCGAACATGGCATGGTGTCACACAGCAAACAACAGGAAGAATGTTAATGGTTTTATTCCAGATTTTGGTCTGAACATCA
The DNA here is from genome assembly GCF_951394365.1 of Tetrao urogallus. Lineage (NCBI taxonomy): Eukaryota > Metazoa > Chordata > Aves > Galliformes > Phasianidae > Tetrao > Tetrao urogallus. Next base: position 34,115,788 of record NC_136819.1, read on the forward strand.
TTTGTCCCAAGTTCTGAGAGAGAAGAACTTGTCTGCTGCAAGTAGAATTTATCACATGATTCTGTAGTAAAATAAATGGTTTTATAATAATAATTTCCTGTACACAAACAGGGGTTTGAGCTCAGTTTCACAAATAGCCTTACTGGTGCAATCTGAATTTGTCATTGCCTGTCATTTCATGGTTCTCAATTATTCAATGATACATAATAAAACTGAATGTTTGTTTTTGAAAAAAAAAATTTCCTTGCCTTTAGAAAAAAGGAGACATATGAGGAAAAAAAATTATGGAGTTTATTATTTAAAATTTCTTTTTTAAGCTTACCATTTATCATTTCTATTTTACTTTAAATAATATCTTCAGCAACATCCTGTTCTCTGTGAGTGTGGTTCAATGTGCTCTATTTTTATTACTTTATACTTTGTTTTTATCATTAAATATTTTTCTGTTAAACATCCATTTTCTTCTTGGCGTGTTTTTATAAAACTATAATTTTTTTTTTTTTTAATTTATTAAACTATAATTTATAAAACTATAATTTTTTAAGTATGTTAAGTACAAAAATGCATACATATAGAAAGAAGGTATTACTAAAACAAAATCTCGGAGATAATAGCATCTTATAGTTAAAAAAAATATAAAGTTTTAAAAAGTTGAAAGTACTCTACCTGCCATCTACTGGAAGTACAAGGACAGTGCACTTAAGCTGTATTAACTGTTCAGCCTAGTATAATGTCCTTCTACTTTATTACTTAAACCTTTCCAGAAAAAGACAGAAAAAAGAAAAGAACACTAGCCAGTATTATTTCATTTATAGCTTTATTAAAAGTGGAAGTTTTACAAATTAAAAACTTTTTAACTCTTCAATTTTCATAGATTTTTTATTAACCCACAGTAAAACCAAAAGCAGTACTAAGAATCCAGTGTTAGAAAAAAAATTGCTTGGTCTTTTGCCCCATTCCTTATGGCCATAGATCTTTTTGATCTGTACTACTTGCATTCAGAATAAGGTGAAATGTATATGGACAAAGAGCCTTCCAGAAACTAGCTTATTTACTTCTTTGGGAAAGAATAGTTACAGTATTTTTAAAAATACACCATACATTAAATGCAACAGAATCCACTTTAGTGTGAAAAACAGAATTTTATCAGTATATTAACAGCAGAGGATAATGTAGGTTCTTTGATAAGCTAGGTTTCCATCACAGTAAAGTGTATATGTAAGTGCACATCTAGCTTTTAAAAGCTATTGTTATACAAAGCAAGACAAGGCAAAAACAAAAACAAAGGAAGTCAGCAGTTGTCATCAGCAAAGTATTTCTTGATTCCTAGGAGACTATTGTGGAAATAAACCTTTTCAGACCTGGGAACACACAATTACAGGAACATAATATTGGATACCATTTACTATTGGATACTATTTGGCATCAGTTTTATTTTCCTTTATTTGATAATCTCACATTACATTCTGAATGAAGTATGACTATAATTGCTATTCTTTTCTAGAACTGTTGCTAAGCAAGAAATTATATATTCATTCTTTGTTTTCTCCTGGTTTGTTAACATGTAGTAGGACTTTTAACACTTCTCTAGAGAAAAAATGACAAGGCCCATACAGTGATTTTAAGTCTTTGATTTCTTGCTTTTTTGTCTGGGATAGGAATTATGTATGTCAAAATCAAACAACTTTGACTAGAGTTGCTTTCATTGGAAAATACAAATGCTTTAGGCAAAGATCTTGAACATTTGTCTTCTATTTGAACCATACATAAACTAGTTTAATTACGGAAGAGTACACAATGTCTGGATTCTATAATGTTAAATTTAAAATTGATTTACTATGGTAGGTATATTACATTGGCATTTTGCCATTTTTTCTAGCCGATCAAATGTCAAGTTGAAAATCTGAACATTTCTGGAAACTTTTGAAAGCTGCATAAAAAGAATTTCTTTTTTTGTTAAATGAGATTCTATTGAAAATTTTAAATGTAGAAATAATTATTTGCTATTGTTATTGTTAGTTATTGAGATAGAAGTGCATCTGTAGTGAAAGAGTGGAACTGAATTCCTCCATGCAGAAGAAATTGTACCCCTTGACATTCACTGACGCTTTCCGAATGTTTATGAAGACCAAACAGTGCATGTGAGCAGTGAGACAATGAGTGGTGTTTTAGCAGTGGAAACTGTGGATCACCTCCACTAGTGCAGATTTTCACAAATGCAGCTTGCAGGCTCTTGTTCATTGCTGGTGAAAATACATAGCTAATGCTGGTGACTACACTGAAAAATACTGTTTTTAGCTAATAATTTGCTCCATCAATAGCATAATTGTGCTCTTTGTATCTGTTGTAGTTTCCATGGAAACATATAGGAGGCATTACTTTCATAGTGACTTTTGGAGCATATAGGTAACTATATGCTTCCCTGACAAGATCTGTCGTGCTGTGAGGTACTTCTGTTTTACAGACATCTTAAAACAGGTAACTCTAAGACTTTTCAGTATGAGCTACAAGGTTTTTATCTTCTTTCTCTGCACATTTTTGATAAATATCACATAAGTAATATTCTTATCTTCCAGAAAATTATGTTTTCCCCTCTCTCTTCAACTGTAGAGAAGAAAGAACTAAAGGGAGATGGAGGGGCTTTTGTTTATGTATTTTTTTCCTAGATTTACATTGCTTTAGGCCAGATATGGTTAACCATTAGCAGTTTAAATTAAACACTTCACATGCATAATCAAAACCAGGTCTCTTATGTTGCTGCTGAAGCAGAATGGCTCTTTTTTCAATATGTGCTTTGATAGTATTCCAGATTCATTTCTTTGCATTTAGATAGGTTAAGTGGTGCCTGAAGGATGATTCGCAAATTATTACAAACAGGGTAGCAGATAGTCCACAGTAGAAGAGGAAATATTAAAAGATGTTTTTCTTTTCTAAAGAAAATGTCATCCAAAGTTTAATATCCATGTGGAGCAGACATATGCTCATTCTATATTTCCCCATCAGAATCGCTCTTTTACATTATGTCGGTAAACTTCTGTGTTTTGCTTGGTGCTATTGGCTTCTTCACAGATGTTCATCTGCAGCCACCTGATAGAAATAAACCTCATCACTCTTTGCTTGGCTGATTTTACCCAAATGTTACTTTAAGATTCTGTAACCTCTTTGCCCTCTGAAGTTGCTTTTTCTTCATGGTTTTCTATGTGGGATTCTCCTAAGCATGCAAAAGTCTTAACAGTTAGATTTCGTTAAAATCAGAAGAGATGCAAAAGAGAATACGAACTCATTGACTTGATGTATACAGACTTATTTCACAGAAACTAAACTAGCCTAAAATGTGTAAGCTGGTTTTCATTTAGTGTTCATTAGTGTAGTTTCTTTACTTTTTGGTGTCTCAGCTTCTTTTCTATAGTAACTTCAGGTATAGGTGCTAGACAAAAATTGATTTAAAAGTGCATGGTAAGAAAGTGGAGTTTTGTGTATATGCTGCCCCCTTTAACACAGTGATTCTACAAATTAGGTTTGCTAAGTTACTGTACCTTTGAGTTTAAATAAAAGAAGGATTTCTTGAGGTTGCTTTTATCATGGAGGGGATTTTACTTTATTTTTTGTGTTTGTCAGTACTTAGCAAATCAATGTTGTAAATAAGTAACTATCCACTAGCACAGAGGGTTATAATACTAAACTTATTTTGTTGGAGAAGGAATTTGGGGTAGTGAAACAGGACTTTCCTGTATCCATTTCAATTAGGGGTGTGTTTGTGTAGATTTTGTGTGTTAAATCTTGGTGAGGACTCAGAGAAGCTGTTGAACTGTGATTTATTCCTCAAGCTTTCCTACCAGAAGAAACTATGTATTTGTTGGAATGTAAGATTTGTTTTTAAAAACTGAAAAGTTTGGAGGAGCCTTGAGAGCAAACTGCTAAGATCTCTGCTATCTGCATTGCCTGACTAGTTTCCTTGGTTTTGACTGAAGACATTCCTAAAAATTAAGTTTTATGAAAATTATGAATCTGCTTTATTTGTGGGATTGAACTAGATGATCTCCAGAGGCCCCTTCCAACCCTGATGATTTTTTGATTCTGTGGAAATACGAAAGGGACTTTAAGCTAAGACTGCTTGATTTAAAAAAAAAAAAAAAAAAAAAAAAAATTAAATATAGAGAGGAAGAGGAGGAGAAGGAGAAGGAGAAGAGATGTTATTTTTAAAGTATTCCCTAGAGGGTTAGGTAATCATCCAGAAAGTCATAAATTGACGAGAACCTTGCATATAACAGATGTGAGTAGATTGCAGGAATTGTTAAAATCTCTAATCAGACTGTGGCCTGTTAACCAGACCTACTTAATAGAAGGGCACAGGGAGAGAAGCAGGAAGAAGGAAGGTAGTTATGCTTTTATTACTGCATAAAGTCTGTATACTCAAATGAATTTCTAGATCTCCCACACTCATTTAACTTTGAGCATGGCAGTTTGTCTTTCATATGCTCCAACATTTTACCATCTGTGATAAGGATGTTTTTCCTATCTCCCAGGTGTTTCAAGAAGTTCTACCAAGGAAAGAAAACCAAAGTTAAAAAATTGCTTTGTGCTTTTAGTCAAATGAGAAGTAGTGCTCTTTTGTCATATAGATCTCATCAATGTCTAAAGTACTTTGCAAAGAGTAGGGATGAAATACTCTCTGCATAATCTTGTCTTAAATAAACAATTTATTTGTCTATTCTCTAATTAATCATCACCTTAATTGGCAGTAAAAATGTCTATTTCATTTTAGTTGGTAATTCATTTATGAAATCTAGCAATGTGGTCCACTTACTATAAAAATCATGGAAAAGGTCCTCACATTTTTTCTCCAAATCGTATCTGGTCTCCTAGAAAACCATTTCCTCCTTTCAAGCATCTTTCATACAGTAATAAGATTTCTTTCAGCATTAGTGTATCCAGGATAAATGACACTTCCCATCTCTATATTTTGTTGGGGGGCTAGAAATAATGTAGACAGCCAGCACCTGTACTGCACATGAGCTCTTACCGAGAATATCCTAAACAGAGTGAAAAGATCGTTAATAGCCCAGATTTCAATCTTCTTTATGCAGCTCAGGTATCAAATGAGTAATTTGCTGTCCATAGCTTTGAGAAGGTCAAATATAAAAGCTACAAGAGACAGGATAATGGTATATTTGTGATTACACTGTTTTTCTAACTACTATCAAGGCTTTTGCTTTCAGTTCTGCCTTAACAAAAAGATAAGGCTGAAAATGAGCCAGGTCCTTATCAAAAGAATAATGTGTCTAGGAAAAAAACAAGTTTTGTTGTGCAGATTTGTATCTTTTGGCAGATTTATAAGGTGTTTATGTATAGTAGTTTTGATCCCATGGACAAGTGCTGAAGACTTTGCTTAATTTCATAAGTGTTTCAAAATTCTGATTAAAAGATGTTCTTTATGATTGGATTTATTCTCAGTAACAGCCATTTTCAGGATCAAAGACGATGATTCAGGTACCTCATTACAATAAACACATTTCACGACCACAGTTGGAAGGGCCAAACAACAGGGAGAGGATAGATTACACACCACATCTGTCCAAACTCTGACATACTTTTGCTTTAGCAAGCACAGAATTTATAACCATTTTTTAATCAGACACATGCTCTGTTAGCAGTAGACAAGATGGATTCCATACATGTGCATCTGATAACTAAGTTTGTCATAGGTAGAGATAGAGAACAAGTCTCTGCCAAAATGTTTTTAGATCGTACTAATTAAACCAGAATCAACAGTAAACATATTTTCTAATCTGTTTTAGCTCAGAGCAATCCTTCAGGGACTTATACTCTGAATGTGCATCACTGAGATATCAAAAAGTACATGCATGCTTAAGTGAATTCAGAAAGGGAGAGAATGTGAATCTTGTGGTGTACTGCATTTGGTTGTTTGCAATGGGGAACTGTAATGCTAGTATCTTCATAAAAGTTGTAGAAACATTTGCTTGGTCACATCGATAATTTTTTGCTTGTGACAAGGGATACCTGAATGACATATTAAAAAGGATATAATGTATCTTGCACTGAAGGTTTGATACAGCTCTAAATTGCAGGTTTGCTTTTTCCAGGAAATCAGAGACTGCTCTATAGATTACTTTTATTTTGAAAAATCCAAAGAAAAAATGTTTTAGATATTACTGACCTCACATCATTACTCAAGTCAGTGCTGGCTTTTTTTCATTTTTATTTTTGTTTTCTTTTTTTCACTTGTTAGACTTGTAGATATATTGCAGTACTGCACGTAATGCTGGTGTTCAAAATGAAAGGCAGAATCTTCTCTGGAATACCTAATTATTTTAAATAGGTCATATTTGAATCAGAGTTTTCAGATATGGATTTTCTCCTGCTGTCTTTGTTACAGTGTTTCTTTCCCTTCATTATTCCCTATGTATCTACAGATAATGGCATAAACCCTGAATATTTTCAAGATGCAATTTTTTAATCTTAATAGTTCTAGCGCTGCTTAGGAAAAAAATGTGTGGAAAAAGCAGTCACATGGCTTTTGTTGCAAGACAGTTTCAGTATTTCAAGTAAAATTCTTGGAGAAACAAACAATAGGGTTGGTCACTAAGACAAAGTAATTTCTCTAGAATGTTATTCCATCATATTTTTGTCAAAAGCTACTGTTCTTTAATATGCAGCCAGAGAAAACAGATCAAAAACCTGTTCCTGCAAACATTTTTTAAAAATTAGAATATTTAAATATTTAAAGAATTTATTTTTCAGATAGCAACTTGAAGAATGGGTGGCAGAAAGAGAAATCATTTTTACAACTATGGCAGTTGTCAGATCCATAAGTCTGGATTTTTTTGTGCTATGGTTCAGTAAATCTTGTGGTATCAGGATGTTGTACCTAAAGCAGTGTAAACTGTCTCAAGTTTCTCCCTCCTGCTGCTAACACTAAACTTCTCTGTGTTTAATCCACATTTCTGGGAGACTGCCATTCCTACTCCACCTTCCTCAGACACCATTCCTCTTCATTCATCACCAGTTTGTGCTCTCTGTCAGTAATAGTTTCAGCTTACAAGTCTATGCTCTGCAGTGCAGGAATTTGCAGAAATCTCAAAGACTTGCTGGCTGTGTAATATCTCAGTTGAACATAGTGCTTCATGCATGATTTCCCTGGTGTGATGCTGCAGAAATCTCTACTGATTTTTGAGAAAAGCATTATGAGTTCAAAAGCAACAGAAAAAGTGCTGTGCTGAGAGAAGTCGATATCTCTATGCCTTTCTAAACAATGCTATCAGGACTTTTTCTTTTTTTTTTTTTTTTCCATTTTCCTTGTTTCCAGTTTTCTAAGTGCTGTCTCTATGACCATTAACTCAATTGTGTGAAGTAGGAACAAAGCATTAATTCTGGTACTATGAAAAGAGTAGAAGATTTTGCAGAAATGCAGATTATTATATTTAGCAAAAAAATACACTTAAAGAGGGAAGAACATTGATGGATGCTTAGCAGAAAAAATATGGGCCTGAGAAGCTAAAGGTATAGTCAAGACAAAGAAAGCTGATTAGTTAATTAAAAGTATTCTGAGATATCAGAAATCATAGTCTGATTGTCGTGGGTACTACAACCTGTCAGAAATCAGACAAAAGTCAAATACAAGGAAAAGAATGAACCAGGGAAATAAACATCAAAACTCTCCTTACTGATCTTGCTATATTTTATAGGTGAAGGGTACACAACACCTACAAAGGAAGGATCCAATTCTTTCATTTAAGAGGGAATATGTTAAAAAAAGAAAAGAAGAAAAGAAGGGAGGTGAAACATTTCTTATAGATATCTGTAATAGATATTTTTTTGGACTTCATTTTTCAAAACTCTTTAAAAGATCAGTAGCTTTAAAAACTAAATGGAAAAAAAGTTTAATTTAATTTAAATTTAATTTAGTAGTGTCCTAATTTAATTATCTTCAAATGTCTTATTTTTTAGAAGTAGCACATTTGTTATCATCTGTATCATCTAATTATCCATAAAATCTTCGTGATCTTTTTATATTGATATCATTTTTAAGAGAGATTCTTACATTACTTTTAGGAAGCATTGGCCTAATAAGCTCAGAATTCTAAATTGCATTTATAGATGTAAATTGAAATTAAACCCAGTCAGAATAAGAATTCTGCATGGCTTCAAAAGTGGAATACTCATCAGCAGTTTTTTGTTTAAACTTATATCAAGTAACAGATGAGCAGAACTTTAGTAGCTAATCTCAGTTAACTTCACCCATTGCTTGTGATGCCAACAGCAATTGACTATTCATTATAAAAATAGCAAAATTCATATTGTACAACTTACAAATGATTGTACAATTAATAAAAAATAATTAATCTTAGCCATTAAATATTTGTAAATACTTTGTCATAAGCATTTCATGTTTTTTGTTTAAGCAATGTACTATTTGCTTTCAAAGCAGTGCAAGTCACAAAATTTACTTTGCATAGTCTGTGCTGAGTGCAAATAATTGGATTTACAGTGAGAAATACATGCAGGAGTTTGCAGATGAATTCTCTAAGATGTGAAGCCTTTTATATGTGTTGAACTAGGTCATAACCTCTGGGTCAAAAGTCGCTGTGAATTATAATAATTGCAACTTATGGTAAAGACTAGAGTAAGGTTTGAAACCTGTCAGTACATATCGTGAAGTGGAAATAAATTACAGCTTGTCATAAATGACAGATTTCTGTTAGGCTTCCTTTCTCTTTGACTGCATCAGACCTTTATCCACCTAGCAATTAACTTTATTCACATTAATATTCAGCAGTGTTGACAAGACTGACACAGTAAAACTCAGTTTGTATAAAAGTAAAGATAGATTGATAAAGAGTTATTATTTTGTCTCTTAATTCACTGTTGAGAGGAAGAGTTGATAAATGAAGAATGAAGCTGTTGACTCTGGTGTTGACTTACTGTGCCAAAAAGAACTCCAATTTTCTGTTTTCTATGGTACGCCATTTTTTGTTTGAAAATAAACAGCAATTTTGTCTAAAGAGTTACTGAAAGTACTGTTAATGCACCGTTATCATCCTGTTTATTATTTTCATATTTTCACTGCCTCCCCAGATCTTTTTTGTATGTTTAGAATAATTATGGTTGCACGTAATGTTAAATAAGGCTAGTCATATTTTTAAAGCAAGTTTTTTTAACTTCTCTGGCAAAGAAATATATGTGCCACTGCTGCCCCTGTCAACATTGTGGCCACACAGAAGTGAAAAGAACCTTTCATATTTCAAGGAAAGGAAATCTTTTATTTAAGACAAAAAGTCCTCAGCTGTTTTCGTATCTCCCCTGTATAATATTGCCCCAAAAGAAGTAAAGCTAGTCATGAGAGAGAGCAGGTTTGCTAATGCTTAAATATGTTACAGATGTTTGGAGCTTTAACAGCTGGGATTTTTTTTAGCTTTATAGCATTTCCTCAAATTGCAATTTTACAAACTTGTTGATGCATGGTTGAGACAAAATATTTAGGGTGCAGATTTGAGCATTCTAATAGCACCTTCGTACTTTTATCGTGTCTTTTCATGGAAAAATCAGAACACCTTTAATAAATCAGGTTTTATCTTACAGTTTGAATTAGGTAAAGAAGATATTATATTGCAGTACAGTAGCTGACAGAGACTTTTGTACAGACTCTCTGAATGTAGTAGCTTTACAGTACCTTTCTCAACAAGCTCTCTGAATGTAATGGAAATAATAATAATTCATACCAGCATTGCATAGAATTTTAGTCTCTTTTGCTCCTTGTTCTTTCAAATCTCATTGAATATGTAGATTTAGGTAGAATAAAAGAAGTCTGGATCCCTTTACTATGTCTCACCATGATCTATCACAAATTCTGCTGAGGAGTGCTATGGTTTCATTTGGTGAACAGAAACTACATTCTTGCTTTTTTTTTTTTTTTTTTTTTTAATTATTATTAAATCACTTTTGTCTTTGGCATTACATCATGTTTGTTTATTTTCTTTTCTCCCTGCTAAGTTTAATCACAATCTTCACCAAACATTTTCAGAACCCACTAAACCTTGTCTGGAAGTATTTGCCATGAAAATCAGACTCAAAGCTACACTACTGAAGGACTCAGGTAAGGTGCAGCTTTAAGCTCTCAGTTGGGTTCAGCATGCAAGTAGTCTTTGCAGTACATCTTTGAACCACATTCACAAGAGCCCTTGTGTCAGTTGGATATCTTGGCTGTTTTGGTGACTTTATGAGCCATACTAGATTTAGATGCTTGTCTCTAGTGTGATGTAAGATCATGAGATCAATAATTTTTTAAAAGAGGAAACATGAAATGTGTCTGTTACATTATGGCAATAATATATACAGAGATGGCAACTTATTTTTAAATCTCCATTCAGCCTGATTTAGAGGAATAGTTTGAATATAATTTCTAGGATGCAGATTAATTGTTAGGCCCCAGGGCAATCTTTGATGAAGCTCTCCCAGTTTTTCTCTTTTGTAGTTGTTCTGTTTCTCTCTCTTTTGCTTTATGTGGACATACATTCATACTTGACCTTCCGTGTCCCTATGAACGATTCTGATCCCTACCTCTTAACTTAGCCTTGTAGGGTTAACCTGCTAATTTTTCTCTTTATCCAATTATTATAAAACTGTTTATCCAAAGTTTCAGACAGGATGCCTTATAATCTCTGTGTATTTTCCATGGGCATAGAGTAACACAAATCAGAGCAGGTTGCCTAGATCTCTCAACAACTCTTTTAAATACTTTTCAAAACTAGCATGTGGGGAAGTAGCTGTAAAAGAAAAATATTCTCATTTGGATTTCTGTCTAGTAGTTATCATGATTAATTTTCTATGCGTGTAATCCCTGTATTTTCTAATTGTTACCCAGCAGTTATGCCAATAGTGTAGTTTGTATTATAACCTGGAAAGCATTGCAGGTATTGTCTAATAATGTGAACACTGGAGTACACTGTATGTTTCTTCAATTGTATCATCAGTAGTCACTTAGTTTTCCATCTCTTCATAAGCATTACATTCTCATTTTAATAGTTTTATCTCCATTGATTCCTATACAGAAATAATTTTTCACTTTTTTTTCAGGTTTTCAGTACCAATATAACAACTCTGTTTTTCAGGATTTTATTTATCATAGCTTTCTGAATTTATTGATTGTTTTAACTGAAAGACAAACCTTTTAGCATACCCATGTCTTGTTATTTTCTTTTCTGTGTCAAGGTAACTATGAATCAAAGAGCAAGGCAGAACTCTTAGTGACTTTTTGTACTTGCTGGTGAACCTGCAGGCCATCTCAAGAATGGTCAGTGTTTGTTTCTTTTATTTGGTTGGTTGTTTTTTACAACAGCAGGATATGGCTGTTGTAAAACATAATCACTGCGATCTTCTTAACAACTATTCAAGCTTCTCCTTTATCGTCTGGATATTTTTGGCTAGAATTTGTTTTTTAGTGGCAAGTTGATCAAGCTGTAACTTAGTTAAATTTCATAAACCACAAACTGGCTGCAAGCCTGGAAACACTGAAACTTTTGCCTAATTGAAATCAATTGCTTCTCTATTTATACTGGTTTACAATGTTATTGGCTCAATTTTGTTTGTGGTAAATAAATTGTTGGTGATTTGGCTGTGCAGCTGTAACAATGAAAAACTGGAAAATAAAGAAGTGAAGATAACAGGCACAGCCTGTTTAGCATTGCTAAAGCCATTGACACTATCATGGAAAAATGGCTTTGAGCCGAGAGAAGCTAGTTTGGGCAAGATGGGGCCGTCCCATTGGCACACTCGCTACTTAATGTCAGGGTCCTAATTCACTATTTTTTTTGTGCGGTATAAATGTTAACATGCATGCAAGCTCTATTCTGGGATGATCTAAATAGTTCTTCAGAAGGGAAATCCTACCTGTGTTCTGTAGTCATAAAGGAGATAACATGCTAGTTTCCTAACCCCACAATATGCAGTAAGGATACAAGACTTGCTGACCACCCTTAAGGGACATCTTCTTTTGTAAATATCTTATGATTTTTCTATCAGTATTAAACCCATATGCCCACTCCCTATGTAATGTTGTAACAAAATTCTGGCAGACACAGCAAGGAAGACTGTTTGGCACCTTCTTTCCTTCTTCATTTCATCACTGCATCAGCACATGCTAGAACTCTCTTCTCCTGAAGTCCAGAAGATTGCAGAACACTAGAAAATGAGTGCTGAACTCAAGGCTCTGCCTCATAATTTAAGTCTATGCAAAGTTGCCAGGAACTGCTGTATCATCTTGGACTTCCTTAGTAATTATTCTCTAAGGCTGCATGGCTTAGGCATCTATTTATAACTCTGTGAAGTTTACTCAAGGTTGTATATGGGTCATGTTCCACACATTGCTTTCTGAACTGGAGTACAGTGTCTTGACTTAACAAGCATAACCTGTCACTATACACTACTAAGAACTGGCAAAAATATTTTTACTCCACTTTCTGATAATGGAAAGACATGAGATCTGACTGTTTTAAGACTAGCTCTTATGGTAAAATGTAGGATTTTGCATTGGCAGACCTGACAACAGAACAAAGTTTAAGGGAAGTCTCTCTTACCCAGGCCCAGTATGGACTAAGGCAAGGGAAACAGGTTTAGAAAGGCAGTCTGCAGAGCACACAGAAATAAAAAATGATGTGATGGTGTGCTGGAAGGCTGTGTGTTTCTGTGTCCACCTATGGTATTAAAGCTTTCTTGAGGTCTGATGCAAGATGTGGAGAACACAGCAGGCCAAGTGGTATGGATGGCTTTGAGTATAACAGAGCAAAAGCTTTACTTTGGCAGAGGAGATTAACTTTCTGAATGATGTGCTGGCCTCTCTCTGATGGAAAATATCAGAGTATCTTAAAAATTAGAGGGTTACTTACCTGGTGCAAATGTGGTAAACCAAAGATTTTGGACCACTGATGAATGTGAAAAAATACTGTCTCTGGCTTGAGCTTCCAGTTGAGAAAAAACAGAAATCCACCCAAAAGGGCTTACTTGTTTCTACGCTTTGCTTCATTATTGCCACATTGATATATTCAGATTTCACAGGCTAAAATCTTAATCTTACAGTGAAACACAATATTCATATTTTGAAAGTTTCTTTCAAAACAAAGCATAAAGCAATGCAAACTGTGTTTGCAAACAAACTGAAACTGTGACTGCAATGTTCGAGCATTTCTCATCTCATTAATCTCATTGTCATATTTAGCACTAAAGCTTGATGTTGTTCTGTTAACAACAGTGCACACTGTCTTAAGAATGATTATTTTTGTGTATGTACTGCAGAAATAAGTGAAATAGTCAGAAGATTATGGTTTTTATATTAAAGAACAGAATTAGAGCAGCAACAAGCATGAAAGAAAAGGGAAAAAGGATAACAGAAGGAAAAGAAAAAATAGAAAAAAACTCATAAGGGGAACCCTTGTCTCTCTAGGATCTTGAATAAAGGCACTGAAAGAAACAAAGACAAAGCTTGGCAACTTACTAAATGACTAAGCTATTTTTCCTTGATATTCAGAAAAGCTTTCACAAAGATTTAAAAGCAAAACTAAATTCATCCCCAGCTCATAGGAAATTCACTATTATCCGAGAAAAAGTTGAACTTGCTTGTCCTAGTCTGAAACAATCACACTGCAAGAAATCTTATTTTTCCCCTATATATCATAATGTGGTGTTCTTTGAACTCTAATTGTGATTACTTAGGTACCAACACTATTAATTTTTTCTGTGCTGAAAGATGCAGCAGAGGTATTTATCAAATGCATTTATCATACACTTGTGGACAGGCCTGTCACATCTTGAGTTGATGTTCTAAAGAAGCTTGCAGCCACATCACATGTCCTCTTTTAAGCAGCACTGAAAAAAGGTTTAATAATGAGGAGGAAGTTCACTATTTTTAGTTTTTCTGTCCTTTTTCTTTCCCAAGACATTCACTATTCTCTGTGTGAATGACTGTTGAAATTCCTAAATCAAGCTTTGAGAGTAGCTCTGAAGTGAATGCAACTGTGTCAGTTTATGCAATAAGAGTATTAGAAGTATAAAAATATTGAAAGTAACAGCTACCTAACAAGACTCAGGTGAGAAATCATCACACACAAATGATCATAGATTATTTCCTCACTTGTGTCCCCTTCTTCCTTCCTTCCCTTTCCCCTGATAAACATGTTCTAAAACTTGTTAAACAAAAATATATATATACATATAAATTTATGTATAAAAACAATATATATATTCATATGTTTTATGTATTTGTATGTATATATTTATATTTATATTTATTTATATTTATATTTATATTTATATTTATATTTATATAAATAACTTATATAAATAATTTATATAAATAATTTATGTATATGTTTACCTTCTTGGCCACAAAGGCACACAGCTGGCTCATGGCCAACCTGTTGTCCAACGGAACACTCAGGTCCTTCTCTGCAGAGCACCTTTCTAGTAGGTCAGCCCCTCCTCTGTACTGATGCATGTGGATACTCTTCCCCAGCTGTAGGACTCTACACTTACCCATACTGTATCTTGTCAGATTCTTCTCTGCCCAACTCTCCAGTCTGTGCAGGTCTTGCTGAATGACAGCACAGCCTTCTGATGTGTCAGTCTCCTCCCAGCTTTGTATCATCTTCAAACACGCTGAGGGTGCATTCTATCCCTTCATCTTTGTCCCTGATGAAGAAGTTATCAAGACTGAAAGATGACATAATTCTGCTGAGTGTGATCTGAAAAAAACTTTAAAATTGAAGTTCTTATAATTTATGTTTAGATTTCTTGGCTTCTGGGCAGGAGACCAATATGAAATGAGCCAGATTATCTGCTACTGTTAAGTCAATCTGAAACGTAAAAATCAAATCTACTCAACCATTAGAAACCACCACAGTGGGTTAAGATATGAGGCTAGCTTTGATAAAAAGAGAAGCCACCAAACAGCAGCCTTTACATCTGCAAATATTTACCAATTCGTAATTTGCTAAAATCAGGAATAGAATTTCCTTTGATGAGTTTTGTATTACCCTGTTCAGTAACCAGTTGGTTCTTTTGTTTGGTTGTTTGGTTTTGGGATATTTTTTTTTATTATTTTTTTGTAAATGTAGTCTAGACAAATTTAAGCAAATAAGAGATGAAAAATATTTTTCTTTTTCGTACCAGTGGTAGTTGTTTGCAGTTTTTTCCTCATACTGAACATAGCATCATTTTTCTTAAAACTTCCTTGAATTTAAGACTCCATAGTATTTTATATTAATTATTTACAGATTTGTGCACAAATCTCTGCTTTCTGTTGTGTGTGTGTTGAGGCTAATCCTCTAGTTTAGAGTATAGGACCATGACTTTTTTTTCACCTAACACAGACTAGGTTTGTGTTTCATTGATTCTTGCCTTCAGGAAGGAGGCTCTCCTGGAGAGAAAAGCAGTTGCAAGTTTAGTAAAGAACTTTGGGCTTCACTGTCACAACAGAGAACAATACAATAGGAAGAAAACAAAATTCTTTCTCAGGCTAGTACTCACAGGAAGATCTGTTAGCTTGAAGGTAGAAAAAGGATGCAGCGTTCTCACTGGTATTTTCTTTCTTTGAAGTATGGAGATTAATAATGTTCAAGTTCCCTGTCCCATTTGTCTTCTTTTCTAATTCCCATTTCTCTGGATGGAACAGTAAATTTGAGTTGCTGATTCAGGAAGTAATTTGAAGGCATGTAAGAAAGCAGAATCAAAGGGTTTTGTAAACTTTGACCATTAAGCTGAACAGATGACACATCACCATCAGCCTACTATGTCATATATGCATGAAAGAAGAGTTTTATTTTCAGAAAAGGCTCCAAAGAGTGCTACAAACTTTTGCTGTAAAATTGGAAATTTCTGATTTGTGTTATGGGCATTTGACATTCCTATGAATTAGGAGACTCAACGTCTTCTAAATGTCTTCATTCTGCAAGCAACCTCTACAAGTATTTAGCTTGTACTTCCTTTATCTGGAAAAAAAAATTAAATAAAACTCTTCACAAAGCATTAAAAAATATACCACTAGTATACTGTATTTTTAAGCTTAAGAAAAATGAACAAGTCTTAGAAAGATAGAATTTTTATGACTTTTGTGAATTTATCATGATGCAATTGGAGTTTGCTAGTGGGTATTTTTCTTTATTTTTGTTTTTTGAATACACCTCTGTACTATCCACCAAGCACAATAAAATCATCTCTATTCAGTGAAATATTCACTCTTGTCAAAGGTTAGTAGAATATGTTGCATCTCAAGGATAGTTTCAGCCAGTCAATGGAAAAGTGAAGCTGGATAGACTACATATTTCATGTTTGCTACTGACATGAGTCATGGATAAAAACAGGATCTCTGACCATCACATTTTCCATGAAGCTGAGGAATTAGTTAAGCTTTCATTTCACTAACCATCCTGCATATGACAGCCAATATGAACCTAGCATGATCATGTATAATTGTTTGCTATAATAAGCTGTATTCCCATTTGAATACTATACAGATATTTTTGAATCTTTAGTAGATTAAATAGTATTTATCCTTATGTTTTCCAAGTAAATTTATGATCTTTAAAAATTTTGTCTGGGTTCAATCTACTTAAAATTAACTTCCAGTTGTGAATCAAAAAGATTTCGTTTTAAAAGTACTGCAAAGCAGATTTAAAAAAAAAAAAAAAAAAAAAGAGAGAGCAACTGTGATAGAAATGGAAATTCAATAGAGCATAAATAATCTGCTTTTCTATATAAACTGAGCAATGGAAAATTTTCAGCATCAATTCATTTGGTAAAAATATACCTTTTTATTTTTCCTTTTACAAGTCCCAAGGACCTGCTTGATCTTTGGCAGAGCATAAAACCTCAGTCTACCTCATTATATCCTCAGGTGGTTGTGGGTGCTTTTTCACACCCATTCATTTTCACAATTTAAAGTTGTGGACAGTCTTTACATAAATTTTAGTTAATAATGAAAGGGGTTTCTTTGTGCTGAGTCAATAGAATATTTTTTAAGATTATTTCATTTTAAAATAATACTTTCAATCCCTCATAAAATTTTCTATGAAAGAGGGTAAATACTGAGAAAAGACTTGCATAGGAATTAGTTACTGGAAAACAACAAAACAAGACAAGAAATTTTGCAACATTGGCAATAGATTATTCCACTGTAAAGAAATGCATTAAAAATAAAAAATAAGTAAAATTTTAAGTGCTTAGCTGAATTCTGCAGCAATTGTAAGCACTCAGGAAAAGCTTGAATATAGTACCAGACACTGCAGTAAGAAATTTTTTCTTGTATAATATTCTTGTTTCATGGATAAATGGTAAAATAGAAGTGCTAAAAACAATATTTGAAAGGCAAGCTCAGAACTTCGTCTGGTGAACATAGATCTAATTTTACTACTTCCCAAACTTCACCTCACTTCAACTTCTGCCTGTATTTTAAGCTCAGGTTGTAGGAGATATTACATATCACTGGAAAAACCATCAAAATCCTTATATGTGTAACTTCAAATGATCCTGGTTTTGTGCTGTGTTTCCCATGCACAACATGTCTGCATTCATGTGAATGTGTTTCTTGGCTTAGCTACTTTATAAGGCTGTAAATTCTAGCTATTTTTTCATGGATCAGAGATCTGATGCTTTTTAGAATGAGCTTTCAGCTCAGGGACGTGATTTAAAAGATGGTTGTTAGAGGTAGGGTAGTATGGTTAGGTTGTGGTTGGACTTGATGATCTTTAAGGTCTTTTCCAACCTGAGCAATTCTGTGATTCTATCTGTAAGATCAAAGACAGAGAACTTCAAGAGAGAGTCCAGTTGAGGGCCACAAAGATGATTAGGGGCCTGGAGCATCTCCTTTTTGAAGAAAGGCTGAGAGATGTGGTTCAGCCTGGAGAAGACTAAGGGAGGATCTTATCAATGCTTATAAATACCTAAGTGTAGGAGTCAAGTGGATGGGGCCGGACTTTTTTCAAAGGTGCCCGGCAACAGGACGAACGGTGATGCACAGACACTGCAACACGGGAAGTTCCATATGAACATGAGAAAAACCTTCTTTACTTTGAGGGTGAAGAGTGCTGGAATGGGCTACCCAGAGAGGTTGTGAAGTCTCCTTCCTGGGAGACATTCAAAACCTGCATGGAGGCTTACATGTGCAACCTACTGTAGGAAACCTGCTTTAGCAGGGGAGGTTGGACCATATGATCTCCAGAGGTCCCTTCCAACCTCTGCAGTTCTGTGACTTTATTGTCTGAAATATAAAAGCAAGCTGAGAGAAGGACATACATGTTAGTGAGGCCTGAAATCACTGGTGAAAATTCCCCTGCATATAATACATTTCATTTTTATATAATTGTAAGGTGTTTTCATTTCTTCACAAAACATCTTCCAGACATAATACCTGATCCATGACAGCTTGTAAATGGTATGCTGTTTTTCTGCTTAATTCTCCTTTTCGTACACAGTATGATTTCATTTTATTCTATCCTAGAATGTATTGATGAAGTCTACATTCTAGGACTACAAAAACAACAGAAATCTTCAATTTCTGTGGGCTTTTAAAAAAGCTTGTATTGTTTTTCTTATCTTAAGTAAAAATTCAATAGTTTAGTTTTGAACAAAATCTGACTCTAGAATGTTTGATTAGCTCAAGTAATGCAGAATTACCAGACACAAAATCAGAGAACTTTTTAATAACTACAGCATTATTCTGCAAATCACAGTCAGCTGCAACTTAATCCCATTAGAAGGCAAGTTTAGTTCCCTGAAAACAAGATACATTTGTAAGCATTTCAACAGTTCCATAAACAAGTGCATTTCAAATCTAAAACCAAATACATGTTTATTAGAGGTTCACTAACCAAAGAACAGCAGATAAAACCTGATACAGAAGTACATCCCCACCACAATCTGTAAACAGGCAACATGCTAATCACAAGGAAGAGTTGTTTGCATTGTTAGACTTGTAAAGCATAGCCATGCTCACCACAAGCTTTGAAGGCACAGCTTATCAATTACTGCACTAATTGTTTGTTCTACTTGTGTCTCAGGCTAAAAGGAAAGAATTACTGAAGAAAAATAAGGCACATCGAATGCTACCTCACTGACTGTTCAGTTTCAGCATCTCATTATTCATTATTTGTTTCATTGTTCATATGTGACTTTAAGATTGAATGTACTTATGTATACTCCAAGATGCATACTGTGCAAAGCTTGTGAAATCATTATGCTCATTATTCTGCAACTCCAGGCATGAAGCTGCTTCTTAACGTTCAGCCAGTTTATTTCTTAGCTCTTCTTTCCAACCCAGTAAGAAATACCAAAGCCATTCAATTTAATATTTGAATGTCTCTATTCAGGCTAAAAATTCAGGAGGTAACAAGTTCATTGATAGGAGGAAAATACTGCTCTTTGAACAAGAGCACCTTTTTGGCACAACTTAGACAACAGATTTTTTCAAAAATGTATTCATCCCTATATTTCTCTCATGAAAAGGACCGAATTGCAATGGCAGGATGTGAATACTAGTATTGTCCAAGTGATAGTGATCAAAGGAAGTTCAAAAGGAAAGTATCCATTTTCAAAATGTAATTATAATTTTTGCATAATACTTGTAATATTTATTTAATCAACATCGACTCTTACAGCAGATGCAAATGTACACAGACACATCTGTGATGCATCAGAGAAATGCTTTACTCTTTTTCAGCAAGATTTGCTTTTCAGTGTTTGCTGTTGATCCATCGCTCACAATCAAAGCTGATCTAATTTAAAAAAGTTGCCAGCAGTCCAGTGGTCCAGTGACCTAGTGAAAACTACAAGATACTGAAATTTTTATTTAGTCCTTTCCTAATTGGGTAATCCCCTATTTTTATGGGTCATTTTCTGCTATTCAGTGGAAGTTTGTGAGAGTAAGTACTGCTCTCAGTAGCAGGGTTGCAAATCTGAGCCATCCACAGTAAGGAGCATTTGCAGTACTCTTTGGGGAAGAAGAGCGTATAGGTTTTCATCCTTTTCATCCTATAGTCTCATACTCTAGCAGCCTGGTCCAGTACAAGATCTGGAGGTTGGTGGCTCTTTCTGCGCCAGGTGGCTTGGAACCTGATGATCCTTGGGGTCCCTTCCAACACAAGCCATTCTATGATTCTATGACTCTATGACTCTATGACTCTATGATCTTGGTATCTGCTGTGCTATCCTACGTGTATGTTATACTTAGAGGACTGTGGGCCTTCACTGTATGTATGTAGTCTTGTCTCTTGTATCTTTTTTTTAGAAGTTATTCTTGAATTTGAATTCTACACTTCATTTTTCTTTGTAAGAAATGGGACAATTAGATTAAGAAAATGTATTTACCTATTCCTAAGACAGGCATGCTTTCAGTGATTTGTGATAGAAAGACCAAGGAGTTTCATGCAAAAACCCTCCCTGCCACCACTCCCCAGCATTCTTCCCCTTCAAAAAAGTGAGCATGTTCTTGAAAAAATGGAGGCCCAAAATCTCAAGTAATCAGAGCACAGAAAAATTCTAATCTTGATTTTCTTTACCTGATACCTCATCTCTTTCCTAGGCACAAAACAAACAAACCCAGAAAAGATCTATTTTCTTGCTGGCAAACAGGAAGCTGCCTTTGTGCAGCTTTCATACAAAATTACTGTTCTCTCTTGTTTACCTTTAAGCACATAATCAATGCATCTGAGCACACTAGATTAGGCATGAAAGACTAGGCATGCTCTGTAGGCTGATTTCAGTAGTGTTTGGGACTGACCTGGTATTTTTCAGCAGCTGAAAGTAAGATTTCTGAGTTTGGATTGTGACAGTTTTATTCATTATACAGTCACAAATGGAATCTCCAGGTGTCCAAGTGGGAATGGGAGAGAATAGTGCAGAGAAAGACAAATATGACATTCCTAATTTTAAAATATAAAAAAAAAAGAAAGGAGAAAGAAATTGAGGTGGTAAGGGACTATAGGCAATTAAATGAAGCCACCGGGAAAAACAAACAAACAAACAAACAGCAGCAAATAAAACATTTTAGGGCAGGAAGACTCTCTGATCCTAAGGATAATGGTTTTTTTGCACTGGCCAGACTAATCATCTTTTCTGCAAATAGTTACTACATTTTCTGTAAACTTTTTCCAGCTTAAAATGGGAAGAAATGGGCAAGAGCTAACAATATGCAGCAGATTTGTGATAGCATACTAATAATGCCTCCCTGTTCATTGTTTCCTGCTTGTCCCCTTGATGAAGAATTTTACAGTCCCTCTGTTTTACATCTGGTATGGCCAGCTGAAGCAATGTATCAGAGCTCTTTAAATAAATATTTATTCTTGGTTTGCTACACAGTTTTAAAAAGAAAATGCTATGTGTAACCACAGAATCACAGGACAATGTGGGTTGGGAGGGATCTCTCTGGGTCAAGCAGAGTCTCCAAGAGCTGGACAGTCTAGGAGTGGCCTTACCAGCGCTGTCTTTATTCTGCCAATAGGGCTAGAGTTACATTCTTTTTCCAAATGTATTTCAACAACATTTGAAAATGAAAGAAAAAAATGTTGACTAGCAAAATACTCATAGGTTCCGATAAGCCAGAATGCAAGTAATAAAGAACACACACAAATCGTCAGTGTTGTATTTCTTTTAGATTTACATAAATTCTGATGTTGTTATAAATCTCATGGTTTATTAGAAAGTAAAGAGTGGTAATCTCAGGTCACTATATGGCCATAACTTCACAGAGAATACAATCTTTTCTGTAAATATGTGGACTTTTGCAAACTAAATCATGTGTGAATCACTGCTCTTCTACTAATTACAGTACGAAGCTGTGCTCATTAGCTGTTCTCATCTGGTTCACTGCACGAGATAAATAGTCCGTAAATGAGCCAATAATTATTGCTGTATTACTGCTACCAGTTCTGTTCATATCAAAATATCTTCACCAAATATTGTACTCCTTGGTATTATCACGTTAGGGATTTCATAATCATTTTGAAGCAGGTAATAGGGAGATGTTTTTTGGAAGATGGAGGAGCATCTGAAACTTCTATGAATGACTGGCTGTTGCAAATATGTTCAGCATACATGTGACAACATCTTAAAATAGGCCAACTTAAATATTGCACTTAACGAACTAAGAAACTGAAACTGTACATCTTACTATCAACATTATGCCTTCTAATAGTAAACTTCATTTACATAATAGATTTAAATTATGAATGGGAAGATTATGGATCTGTCAGAATTCATACGCAGTTTGTTAAATTAGTCATATAAGTATTGTTGGTAGTATATGTTCTATATTAGTACAGGAGAAAAGATGAACTTAAAATTGTATTCCCATCAGTATCATCTCTAACATGATTCTTCAAGCAATAACTCACATGCCAAATACAGCCTGCATGTCCCATCCAAATGTACTGCAGATGTGTTTTCAGATGGGAAATGGCACTTTAATCTCGGAGGGACAGGAGCAGAAAGTAGGGGTTATGAGCTTCACTATTCTCCACTCTCACACTTATACTAAGATATAAACACTTGTCCTCTCTTGGAGGTAAATCCTTTGTTTTCTGATTGCTCTCGCTTACAAAATTTTGAAGAATCTTGCTATATAATTTATGTGGAATCTGCTTACTTTGGACAAAAGGCTCTCCATGTGCTCTCCCCTTTTTCAAAATCAGTACAGCCCAGATTGTGTTAATTTTAATGCCCGTGTTTTTCAGGAGAATTTTGCTACTATACATAATTAGAACCATTTCTCACATGCACCACTTGTTGAGAGAAATCATTCAGTGACAAAGTTCTGATATTAAAGTTGTAGTTTGTTTCTGAAAAAGTTGAAAAAGCATGTAGGACATGCTACAGAAGCTATTCCGAAATACATCATGAACTTTGTATACCTGATCATATAAATAACACGACAAACTAACAGGATAAAATTCCCAAGTTGCAGTAGTTAAAATTTTCAAGATGTTTTGCTAGGAATATATGAGGTTATAAATGTAACTGTCCTATAATATATGAAAGTTGCTTTACACAACTTCACACAACACAAGCACTGTTAATTCAACTCACCAAATGCAAATAACTCTAGCTTCTTTTTACTGGACTTAATTCTAGTGGGCCATGGAAGCTGGGGACATAAACACAATAATGGAACGACAGCCGTAAGTCACTGGATAAGTAGCTCTGGGTGTTGTGGTGTGCTTCCCCAAGGTTCCTTTACAGTGCACGATCAGGATCAGATTTCTCTAGCTGATAAGGAAGCCTGCCAGCAGTGGCTGCTGCTCAGCAGGTGACATTAGGAACACTTGGGGCATGGTGTTACAAGGAATGTTCCAAAAGACTCTTTGATGAATGGGAGAAGAGGATCGGAAAGTGGTTGTTTGGAAAAGGAAGAAAGGCGAAAGCATCTTGGAATTAGCTGATGGAAATACCCATACTACTGAATTTTCTGGGATTACTAGAGTGTTTATTCTCTTCTTTAAGCTTTAGCAGCTGTCAATCAAGTAAACAAAAGGAAGATCATTTATTTATGGTTACAGTAACTGTGGTATTTCAAAGCATTGTTTTAATTGAGGAGCATTTTTCTTTTAAAAGAAATTGTTTAGACTTACAAAGGTAACTTTGAGAAATTAGGTGTAAAATAACAGAAGTCATATAGTTTTCATAAAGACTTTTTAAAGAAAAATCTTATCGGAAAATCAGCCATGTTGAATTTATTATGCATCTTGTATGGGAACTGCTGAATCACGGCCTGAACCTTTGATTGATCACCTGAGGCGAGCAATGAGTCAGCCCTGGGAGCACAGGTGAAGGAAAGAGGTTACAAAAAAAGGGCTGCAGAAAAGCAAAAGGTCATATGCAGATACTTCATGTTGATTCTGGGAGATTGTTAGCTGCACAGTGACTAGCACACTTGACACTACCTTCATGATTCATTTGCCAGTCACTCTGCAGTTATTCCAGGTGCTGCTGGGGAAATGACTCTCAAGTTTTATAGGAGTAATCAACATATAAATGTTGGCAGGATGAAACCTCCAACATAGGCTTCAGGTGCAACACTCAATACAGATGCAAACACTTCAGTTACTTCTTAAAAGAAATAGTTATATTTTGGTTGGAAAAACTGTTCTGGTGGAACCTTAGTGTTTTATCCGTCTTATCTGAAAAACAGAACAGAAAGTAGAATTTGAAAAATCCTTTAGTATACAGAAATAAAGAAATGCATTGGTATGTTTGTCTATTAGTTTCCTAAATTCATGTAAGGAGCAAATAAGAAATCAGAACAAAGGATGTGGCATAGCAATGTTTGTATTATCTTTACATAAATTTAAAGGAATTAATCTGGGTGATCTTTCTTAATCCTCTTCAGGAAAGTAATCACTGTTACTAATGTGGCTCAGGTCAAGGGAATATGGACAACACCCTGTTGTTTCAGTCATGGCATTTCTGAAAAGGTTCAAACTCCCTCACAAAAGAGTTGGAGTCAGTTTTAAAAGATAAGCAAACATATACAATACAATCTGTCAGCCTGCTTTACGAGTGTCATTGACATACAAATATTTGACGTACAACTTTAGAGAAAGTTGTTTTCTGGGATAAAAACATCCTGACCGACAGGGCAGATGAAGGAATTCATGATTAAGGGTGTCAGCAATGTTTAGTTCAAAATTTACCTTTCAAACCATTGAAGAAAGAAAGCACAGTTTCAGCTAAATGAAATTGTATGTATGGAAAGTAATTCTTTGACTAGATTTTTCATGGAAGTTCCTGATATTCAAAGCACTGGAAATCTGGAAAAAAATGTATTTTGATTCCTTTTTATTCTTCCACGTTCAGTGAAAGCACTAGTACTTTGTTTTGGACCTCCTCTGTGTTTCTTTAGGATCTAGCTTCGCTAGATAAATTGGATAAATTGGAACCACTGAGGTAGAGTTTGTTTCACTTCAGATTTTGGAATTTCTTAGAAGAAATTGTATGTAGTCATACGTAAGAATAACCTTGAAATTATGTTTTCTTGCTTTACTTTTTCTCCACAATTGCTCAATCACCTTCACAAATAGTTTACACAAATTAACCTCATTCAGTTATGTAATTCCAGGAAAACATACAATACCACTATGCATCTGAATAACATTTTGAGACCTCTATAGACCAAAGAAACATTGGTTTGCTTTGCTAAAATGTGATTAATTCATAGATATTCTTTTCAGTCAGTGAATCTGAGGATTAGCTTGGAAATTGATTCTAGTTCCTTTTTAAGAAGCATCTGAGTGTATCTTTAATTATTTTATTGTATCTTTTGATCATCTTTTTGATAATTTTTCATCTCTCATAAAGTGAGACTTTAGTTCTGCTGGGTTCCCATTCCTATAACTGAAAATGCACTAAAAATGATATATAATGATATATAAAAACATTTTCTACTACTATTAGAAACCAGAAGGCAATGTCTTGTTAATCCATAGCATCAGGCAGAGAAGTTTAGAGGAAAGTATTTACTGACAAATCAAAAATTGAACTGAAAACTCCATGATATAAGTGACCTGCTCCCAGAAGGAAGCATAGAATCATAGAATCATAGAATCATAGAATCACTAAGGTTGGAAAAGACCTAAAAGATCACCCAGTCCAACCGTTCACCTATTCCCAATAGCTCCTTCTAAACCATGTCCCTCAACGCAACATCCAGTCTTTCCTTGAACACCCCCAGGGTCGGTGATTCCACCACCTCCCTGGGCAGTCCATTCCAGTGCCTGACCACCCTTTCTGAAAAGTAATACTTCCTCATGTCCAGCCTGAATTTCCCCTGGCGTAGCTTGAAACCATTCCCCCTGGTCCTATCACTAATGGCACGAGAGAAGAGGCCGACCCCCAGCTCACTACAACCTCCCTTCAGGAAGTTATAGAGAGCAATAAGGTCTCCCCTGAGCCTCCTCTTCTCCAGGCTGAACATTCCCAGCTCCTTCAGCCTCTCCTCATATGGCCTGTGTTCCAGACCCCTCACCAGCTTCGTTGCCCTTCTTTGAACACGTTCCAGGGCCTCAATATCTTTCTTGCAGTGAGGGGCCCAAAACTGGACACAGTACTCGAGGTGCGGCCTGACGAGTGCTGAATATAGGGGAACAATCACCTCTCTGCTCCTGCTTGCAACACTGTTTCTGATGCAAGCCAGGATGCCATTGGCCTTCTTGGCCACCTGGGCACACTGTCGGCTCATGTTCAGCCGAGCATCAATCAATACCCCCAGGTCCATTTCCTCTACGCAGTCCTCCAGCCACACCGCCCCAAGCCTGTAGCGTCGCCTGGGGTTGTTGTGGCCGAAGTGCAGGACCCGGCATTTGGCCTTGTTGAAACTCATCCCATTGGCTCCAGCCCAGCTCTCCAGCCTGCCCAGATCCCTCTGTAGGGCGTCGCTACCCCCAGGCAGATCCACGCTTCCAGCCAATTTGGTGTCATCTGCGAATTTACTGAGGGTGCACTCGATGCCCTCATCGAGGTCATCTATAAAGATATTGAAGAGGACAGGCCCCAGCACCGACCCCTGCGGAACACCACTCACGACCGGTCGCCAGCTGGATTTGACTCCATTCACCACCACTCTCTGTGCCCGGCCCTCCAGCCAGCTCCTCACCCAGCCAAGAGTGTACCCATCCAAGCCTCGGGCTGCCAGCTTCTGCAGGAGAATGCTGTGGGAGACAGTGTCAAAGGCTTTGCTGAAGTCTAGGTAGACCACATCAACAGCCTTTCCTTCATCCACCAGATGGGTCACTAGATCATAGAAGGAGATCAGGTTGGTCAAACAGGACCTGCCCTTCATGAACCCATGCTGGCTAGGCCTGATCCCCCGGTCACCCTGCACATGCCGCATGATCTCCCTCAAGACGATCTGCTCCATAACCTTCCCTGGCACCGAGGTCAGGCTGACAGGCCTGTAGTTCCCCGGATCCTCCTTACGACCTTTCTTATAAATGGGAGTCACATTGGCAAGCCTCCAGTCATCTGGGACCTCACCAGTCAACAAGGAGCGCTGACAGATGATGGAAAGCGGCTCGGCTATCACCTCCGCCAGTTCCCTCAGCACTCTTGGGTGGATCTCATCTGGCCCCATCGACTTGTGACAGTCCAGCTGGAGCAGTAGGTCTCTGACTGTTTCTTTCAGAATCGCAGGGGGGTTAGTGTGCTCCCCGGCCAAGATTACCAGGTCAGAGAGAGGGGTATCCTGAGGATAACTGGTCTGACTTTTAAAGACAGACGTAAAGAAGGCATTCAGAACCTCCGCCTTTTCC
Organism: Tetrao urogallus; assembly: GCF_951394365.1. Taxonomy (NCBI): domain Eukaryota; kingdom Metazoa; phylum Chordata; class Aves; order Galliformes; family Phasianidae; genus Tetrao; species Tetrao urogallus. Next base: position 34,143,090 of record NC_136819.1, read on the forward strand.
TTATCCTCAGTGGTCACATTCCCAGCCTCATCCAGGAGGTGATGCTCAGGAGGATATGAAGAATTATTGATCCCTTGAGAAACAGGAGATCTGAGTTTTGCACGACGACTGAAAAAAAATTAGGAGTTTAATATCTTTCTATGGCTTTGCATAGCCCGTTTGTTATCCACGTGAATCTTACTTCACCAATCATAATATAATATAGAGTCTTGCCGAGTAAAGTTTCTGTGAAGGAATGCATTTAAATTCCTTGACTTGTAAGTCTTGGGTCATACATTAACTGTTTCTGCACCAGTACTGATTTTGTAGCTGTGGCAATATTTGATAAAACAGCACAAATTCTCTCTCTTGAATGCTGCTCAGGCTCACTAATCTTAGAAGGACACAAGATCCATAGACCTCATCAGATGCTTGGAGGCTGTCCTTGCAACACAAGTCAGGAAGATTGTAACCATATACATCAATGTTTTTCAAACAAAGAAAAATGATGTCAGAGGAATACATTTTGCATTTGGCTTAAAGACTTTAGAGGAGGTAGCTATTCTGATATATTTAAAATATATACATTCTGAACTGCAAATTTATTACCAAAACAAGTTCACTCTCATGGCACAACTGTAAAACACTGTTAGTGGCAGTTCTATGAAGTGCAACTGTTGTAGGATTAAGCAGTGTAAAAAGATTACTTGGGTGTAACCTGGACAAATCTTTCTTTGTCCCTTAGCATTCTGCAGTCTCTATCAGAGAAATACTTAAAAAGCCCATAGTTTTTCTATGAAAAAAAAAAAAGTTTTTACCTTTTTATTTCTGAAGATGAGCATTCTGAAATCTTTTCACATGGCTACCTACACAAACAAGAAATTGTGAAAGGCAGGATAGCCTGCCTACATGAATTCTGTGGTCTGAACACATCAGTATGTCACATCAACAGAGTTGTGGTAAAAGGCAGTTACACTCCTGTCACTATGCTCGTGTGCAGAGTTAGAGAACAGGTATGAGTTTTACAGTTGCAATACAGTGTAAATAAGAAGAAAAGTGAAGTAAACTAAAATAAGTCCATTAGAAACTTATTAGTACATTAAGACTTTGAGATAATGGACTGTGTGGAATTTAAATTCCTAAAAAAGGTATTGATTTTGAAACCAAATGAAGTTAGAATGCTACTGTATGCCTCTACAATAGTAAGCCCTAGGAATTTGTCAACATTAGAAAAAGCTTCAAATTATTAATTATTTTTTCATTATTTTTTTCTGAGAGAAAAAAATCTCGTTGGAGAAGAATTAAAAATCAAGGGTGTTATCATTTCATAACACTTGAAAGGATTATGGAAGTAGAAAATTAAGGTAGTGTTGATGAGGAGACACTATAAGGCTGCTTGTTAGCATATGATGAAATTTGCCTTATGTGTGCAGAGGTCACATTATTAATTAATACACAGTTTAAGTGCCAAACTAGATGAAATTAAGTCAGCTTCAAGTTTTCTACACTGTGAAGGCCATTCAGATTACTGTTGGTTGAATTAAACATGCCAAAACAATGACTTTGTTTAATGAAGTGACATCACCTTGTCATCTTGATTTGCTCATGTTGTAGCTAGACTTAGTCACTTAGATCAAATTTATGTGGTCTTTTTTCCCTCTAAAGTATTACAGACATGGAATAGTGCTAGTGTCTTTGAATGCACTTGTCATTTTGCAGAGGTCTTCAGAGACATTAACAGTATGGGTTTGGCATGTTCTATTTGTGTATTTTCTTAAGTACTCATCTAATATTAAACATCTTAAGTGTTCTACAGAAAAAAAAAATCAGCCCATTGTTTTTGCCTGTGTATATGTATACCCTTTTAAAGACACTCATTCTTCTAGTTCTAGCTAGTTGATTTCATGACCTCACCAGGAGCCAAGAATGAGAAAAAGTCTGCTGAAATTCAAGGTGAACTTAAAAACCCTCTGTTTTCCTTCACTTTTTCTTCCTTCTAGCAGAGGCAAACATCATAAAAAAAATAGAATTAGCCAAATTATTTTCAGTAATGAGAACAGAACAGGTTTCTCTATCACAGACTGCAACAGATATAACCAGTAAGTTATTTCCCCATGAAATTTTCCCCATCCTGTGTTTGTTTGCCTTGGTCCTTTACATTATTTTACTGGTCACTCTAAGGAGCATGGTCTCTTGGATCTCCACGTTCCTCTTTTGTCTCCAAGGAAATGTTGAGATGAATGAAAATATCTCGTAAGGGCACAGCATCATAGACCCAAACCAGAAGATTACTATAAACAGTTGCTTATACATTTCCAAATACCTTCCACGTATTTCCATTTTACAGAGACAATTGCTGAAAAGCTGGTGCTGCCAGTACTCAAGTAACCTTTCTGTTGTCTTGCTTAGATTTCTTGTCACTTTTACTGGTTAAACATATTAATGAGTTGGCCATAGAATCAATTTATTATGTGAATTCTCAGTATGGTTATCAATCTATATATATGCTCATACCAAGTTCTTACTGGCCTATGGTCCTGAAATGGTGGATGAGTAAACACTGATCTGGAAATATAAAAATGGTTGAGTAAAAGTTTTGAATACCTATGAACACATAATAAGTGTTCTGAATATGAATGTTTCTTCCCTTTGATGATCTGTTGCATAAAAGAAATTGAGACTGAGTGAGGTCACAGAATTTACTTTACAAAATCAAAGACTTTGAGTTTTCTGGGAACTGCATTCACTAGTTGGTAACTAATGCTCCTAAGTTCATAGAGAAAAAGTATTTCCAGTGGCCAGAAAAGCTCCAGATATGCAGAGTATAGACAAGCATCCTGATTGCAGAGTTCTCATGTATGCAACTTATGCCTCTACAGAAATGTCAGAGTTGGGGGTGGAATGTAAAATTTCAAATTAAATGAAATATTTTTAATTAAGATGGTTCTCTTTGAATGGCACCACCAACAGCTGGTGTACCAGCCACTCTTCCCATTTTTTTATTAACTTTGGCCTTGCTGAAGGTGCATTCTGTGCTACCATTCAGGTCATTGATGAAGGTATTAAACAGTATCAGACTCAACTCTCACACTTTGGGTACACCACTACTCACCTCCATCTGGACTTTGTGTCACTAGTCACAGTCTTCTGGGCCTGTTTTTCCAGAAGTTTTTTCAGTTTATCTCACTATCTTGTATTTTGTCAGCCTGTCTATGATGCTGCGGGAGGCAGTTTCAAATACTACAGCACTGAGGTGAACAATATTCACTGTTCTCCCTTTGCCCACCAAGCTAATTACCTTACAATTTTACCTGGCAAGGAGATTAAGAAAGTCTTCCTGGAAAGCATGTGCCTGTATTGCAAGTTGACTCTGGTTGGATCTAGACCTAGAAATTCTACCCTCTGATCAATTCCCTGAGAAGGAGAATGCCCTGGAAAGTGCTATCTCCAGACTGCTTGCAAAGATTATCAGATCACTGGATGTCTAAAAGGATCTGTGGATAACACTGCTTTGAAATGAATATGAGATTCTGTATTTTTCATGTGGAATTGATAAATATAGTTAGTACAGAAAGGAAGTATCTCCTAAACTAAAATGTATGAATCATTGTGTGTTATGAGATGGATAGGAAATGGGCATTTGCACTTACATTGGCTTTCAATAAAAAAATTTTGTGCACTATAATGACAACACACCAGATTTAACAAATGTTGTATATACATATGTACACTTCTACACTTGATCTTTTGAAAAAAGCAGAACAGTATAGAATAACAATGTCACTTCCTAGCAGTCGTAGTAAAGCTGAGAAATTTGAAAAAATGTTGATTAGTATAAAAAATAAGGTATTTATTTCAGCTTCCTTGAAATATATGTAGGTCAGTTTAGAAAGTAAATTTCGTGGGATGAATAAGGTCTTCAGTTTTGGAATGCTAAAAAATCTGGTATATCATGAGCAAGCAAATTTCTGATTAACTTCAAATGTTCATTCTCTGATTGAAAATTGAAAATAAATTCTAGAGATTTTCAATCTTTGTGATCTACAAAAATTTGCAAGAATATACAAGTTGGCTACAACCCAAACCTTCTTCTGCAGCACATAAACAGTATCTCAAGGTGTGCCAGAGAAAAAAGAACAATTTAGTATGTGTAGGGACTTTTGTCTCTCTGAGACATTCCTGTAGTATTCAGTTATAGCAAGAATATTATTTTCATTCTGTAGAAACAATTCCCCATTAGCTGTTAACCTCTTCTAAGTTCACCATAAGTTATTGGTTAAGTACTTAACTGCAAAAAAGACAAGATGGACTGCAGATTTCAAGGAATTTTTAAAACTGTTTTTACTATATATAAAGTATATATTATACAATATATACTTTACAAAAGTATATATTGAAGCTTGATCAGTATCGAACATCACAATACTGAAGATGTTGATCAACAGTCAGCTGCCCACATGACCTTGCTAAGAGAACCTCAAGTGAAAGCCTAAAAAAGTGTTTATCCAGGTTACAATCAAATAACTGTTTAGGAAGTACCTTAATGTTAAAACATAAAGATTGAACATCTTTCTAAACAGCATAATGAATGAAAACAGAGTTACTTTAAAATACATAGCCTAAAGGATAAAGAATTCTGCCACTGTGAAAGGGACTAGTAGAATTCTGTCAGACACTGAGATTGGCATATTCCACATTTTTCAGAATCTAATTCAGAACCATAATTAAACTCAGAGAGCAAAGATACTGAGCTATTCTTTAGAAATACTTGACATTTACTCATGTGTAGTTTCTCTCATCAGGATTGTTTTCTTCAAAACATTTGCAAGCTGTACATGAGCAGAAACACTGAAATGCATCAACATCTAACTTTAAAACTTAAAGTACAGAGTACAAAAACCTTATTAAATGTCAATCAATGTATAGAAATTTGTGCAAAGTGGAGAGCAAAAGATTCACAAGCAAGATCTGTTTCACTGAATTCAAATTTTTGAGAGGATGCAATACTGCTACCAATATTCTCTCTTTTCCCAAGGAATAGTAGTGTCGTTTACTAAATCTCAGAGCCTCATCAGGGGAGCAGGAGATTGATCTTCATCAAGAACATAATTCCTTTGTTAAATCTCTTGATTTATGTAAAGGGTGGACATTTTTGATTGAAGGGAAGAGAACTTATTCTGTTACAGAGAAAAAACACTTTTTCTAATATGACGTCAATGGAAAAAAAGGAGTTATTCAGACTTTGCCCTTCTCTTAACTCTGTTAACTCTCTATATAGCAGAAGTCTTACAGTATGTATACCACAAGAACTCAGTATGCGGTATCAGCAATACCATTTCAAATTTTAGAGAAATTCATACTTCACTGCCTTTCTTACTGATCTGTGAACAGCAGTTCTTCTCCCCTGTTATATTTTTCATGCATCTATGTGATGCTGGTGTCTCAATATTTTTTTGTATGCTGCGTAAATTTATGGGTAACAATTACATCAGGAACTGGAAGCATGAAATGTGATAAGAATTCTTATTTCCTGAGAGCAGAATAAAGTTCCGAATGAGACTAATTGGAGAAGAAGCAAGAATTAACTTTGAAACACCCATCTAAACGTACCCTTTTTTTTAGTAAGATTTTACAACAGTAGTACAAAAAATTCAGATGAATCTTTCACTAATGCTATACTAAGTTATTGCTGTAGAAGAATTTAGATGTCCTTTTGTCTGTGGATGAGTGAGAAATGCTATGGATATTGTCTTAATATTTTTACACATCTTCGGTGTTTCAGTGTAGATAGTCTTAATAAAATTGCAATTAGCTTCTTCCCTATCACGCACATATTGGAAATCAATATGCTAGTTAAGATGAAAATCAATAATGAAATACTTTCTTTCTGTGATGTGCTGGAAAGATAAGGCAGATACAGCATTATGTTTTTTTTCACTAGAGTGAAAAAATATGTTACCATTTGGGGTGGCATGGAAAAATTATATATACGCAGTGTGTTATTTTATTGCAGTACATAACTGTTGTAGTATACACTTTTACTCACCTTATAGCTATGTAAATCATGATAACAAAATCAAGTAATCTGACACAAACACCATATAATTAGTATGTTTCTGATGTTACTAGTACTCTTTTCATATCTGAATAGTTCCCCACAACTTGATATAGTTCACTATAATTCAATTATCCATAAATAAATTGTACTTTTAAGACTATTAGTCCTGAGAATATAGGATATTGTCAACAACATAAGCTTAGTGGACTATCAGAGAACTAACAGCAAGGCATGACATAATGTAGACATCATGGAGCTATTTTTTTCTTTAGTCACTGACTGTTACTAATTTCCTCTGTTTAGGATGCTCTCTTGGAGATGGTTTTCTCACATGATTTTGATCAAACACTCAGGAATAAGAAGGATTTTCATTATTGCAGGTGGTATTATTTGGTAGACTAAATAACGCATTTCCTTTAGAGGAGTAGTTTGAATGTATTAATAATGTGGATGCAGAAAAAATCATATCAAAATAACACCAGAATTTTTTCATACTCCAACTGTGAAAGTATGAATTCATATTCTGACTATGAAAACACACCCAGTATTTCCCAAGTCTCTGTTTAAGCTTTTTAAGTTCATCACTGCCTGTCAGCAGGAAGAAAGCTTTGTGTAGAATCATAGAATACTTAGAGTTGGAAGGAACCTCTGAAGGCCACCTCGTCCTACTCCCTTGTAGTGAACAGGGACACCACAGCTGAATCAGTTGGCCCAGGGCCTGATCCAGCCTCAACTTGAAAGTCTCCAGGGATGGGGCACCAACCACAACACTGGGCAACTTGTTCCAGTGCCTCATCACTCCCACTGTAAAATATTATTCCTTTATATCTAACCTAAATCTACCTTCTTTGGTCTTGAAGCCATTTCCCCCTTTTCTATCACAACAGATCCTGCTAAATAGTCTGTTCCCTTCTTTCCTGTAGCTCCCTTTTAGATACTAAAATGGTAAACTCCACTATTTAGATATTTGCAAATGCTAGAAAATCTGTTCTGGACAAGGAATAAATAGGCCACCTAGAGAAGATGAAAAAATTGGTTATATTTCACCTCTTCAGCATTTAAATTTAAGAACGGTTTATTTGCAACTAACTGTAAATATAACTAGTAAAAAAAGAACCAAAAAACAGATTTCACTAAAATGACTCAGTATCAGTAGTAGCATGTGGATATAAAAGTTAGATTAACAAGAAGTAAAACTATAGGAAGAAATGCTTTCAGGAATTGCTGACTGCACATAGCTAACATAGACTTTTGCTGATTTTTCTGAAAGTCAGCAAAACTTGGCTGGTTTTCAGTAGGAAATAATACCTATGCAAAATGGATGATAATAGTTTCCTACAGTGTTTCACCTGACATTTCCCTGATGTTCTTTTAAATAATCTTATGCTAGCCAGGGCTTTTTGAGAAAGCAGCTTTATACTTTTAAACAATTATCTAATTGAGACAATAGAACAATGTGTTGTTGTTTTGTGTTTTTTAATTAGCTTCAGTGTAGTTCACATCAAGCTATAATATAAAGTATCTTTCCATATTATATTCAGACACATGTCTCCTAGATATTAGCATACTTAATGTCACCAGCACTTTAAAAAAGGTGTACGATACAGTAATTTGAACAAAGTGTCCTGTCAGTAAGGAAAGGATCTTTTGCTGATCATATGCCATGTGCCAACGAAAATAAGAATTACAGCTTTTGTGTATAAGGTAGTAATATGTTATGCACAAGCTTGTAGGCTATTTAATGCATAGGTTCTGTTGAAACTCAGGTGTTGAGTTACATCAACTAAAACATGCAAAATGTGATGATGGAGAAAATCAATCAGCCTGCTTACTAAATGAGATTCTTTTTCTTGACAGCAAAAATAATTCAGCTTCATTTCTTACTGATAAGTTTGGTAATGTTTAGCTTGGTTCCTTATTATTGTGACTTACATTACACTTGCCTTCTAGGAGACTTTTATTAGAACAGCACCATAAATAACATCTTGTTACAGTAAAACTGGAAGAGCAGATGCTTAAATCAGTGCAGCATATATAGGTTCTGTATTTCAAAACCTTGACTGCTCAGATCTTTGACTCAAGTAATTCCACAGACTTCCACCTCCTCTTTTTTTTTTTTTTTTTTTTTTTTTCAAGTAGATAGAAAGCAAAGCACTATGATAAAAAGGACAATCTATATACTTTGCCAAAGAATACTTTTATTTTTTTGTGATTTCTCTTCTTCATGTAGCAGTTGTGGAATATCCATGTTTTGTTAGGTTTTGCTGGCAAAGGTATTACAGCTGCATTGCAAAACACAACCATCACATTTTCCTTGCCTAGTATCAACATAGGCTGCTATCAAGTATTATTAAATTCAGCAGTTTTGTTGAGAGTATCTTCTGAAGAACAAATGAAATGGTACAGGAAGTTTCTCTTGTGCTTTGCTGGACAGGTTTTTTCCTTTTTTTTTCTTTGTTCTGAGCTTTGTACCATTTTCTCAGCTTTGAAAAATGCTTCTAATAAGAGATATGCTCTCAAATTCTCGAAGTTAACTTCAAAATTCTCACCTGTTATTAGGTTGTTTGGATGTCTGATATGAGAAATAATATTTAAATCACAGTAACTTGTATTACTTACAAATTCTAACATTGTTAATTAAGACTTGTCTAAAAGAGGAAAAAAAAATCTGTCGTATCTATGCAAAATGATAATGTAGTCCGTTTCTTATAGATTGAAGACATCAATTATGATAACTACATATTGGAAAAGTCTTCCTGGAAAATTTTGCTCTTTCTGCTTTTAAGTGGACCTAGCCTTGGAAATAATTGTGCTTTATAAAAAACGGTTGGAATTCAACACATTCCAGATATTTTTTTAATTCTAGCCTCTTTAGCATGTTGTTAGAAAGCAGACATCAGATTTAGTATAATTTCTTGTAATCTTTTAAGATGCTGTTTCAAAGGTAAATGGCAAGTAAAACAAAAAATGTAAGTTTTGCATACATTCTCAGCTGTTAGGAAGTATTAAATAAGTAGAGATATGTGCAAAACACCTTGATATAGTCTCTCTATCCAGCTTCACAGAGCCTCCCTGACAGACTTTATCCATGTCCTTTATTTCAAATTCTCTCAACTGTAACTCCTCTCATCTTCTCCAACTTCTGCTTCCTGCTTCTCTAATGAATTAACATTGCAACCTAGGATACTGAGTCTTACTACTTGCACCTGTGAAACAATTGAAACAAAACAAACAAATAAAAACAACAGAAAACAAGTGAAAAATTTTCCATGGGTTTGGACACCTATTATTTTTCTCTTATTTTGTCACAATAGGAAATCACCTTAGAGTTGCAATGAAGTTCTGACACAAAACTTCTATTCATAGTGTGTTTAGTGAAAGATCTCAAACAATAAATACCATCTCAGAGATGAAAAAGTGAGGTACACTGAGGTATATAGCATTGAAGTTCACAGAGGAAGACAGTGACAGGAACCATAAAAGATTTTCTGAGTCCATGCCTAGTTTCCTTACAGAGAATATTAAATTCTCCACCTGAGTTCCTGCATAATTTAACTTCTACAAGATCTTCATTACCTCAAAAGTTCCCCTCTGTTCTTTCATTTATATGAACAAAGTTTTATAGAAAACTGATTTTTAAAACTCTGTAATTAATTCTTAAAGCTATATAGCTCACTCTTCTGAACTGTAATTCCCCTATGTCTGTTTTTTCGCCTAAAAAAAAATCTCAAGTAAAACTTCAGTACTTTACATTTGTCTTCCAAAATATTCTTGTCTCAGTTACTCTTCTTCAGGAGCACATATTAAATACCTTACTCTTTCCTTTACTCCACCATATGCTTTCACAAATACACCTTTGTTGTCACGCTGCTACTACATATTTTCAGTGTTCCTCTCTGCCCTGGTGGGTACACGTGCCCTGTAGAATTATTGGTTAAATCTTTTCAAGTCCCTGGAGACTGGAGAAAGGGAAACATCATTCCCTTATTCGAGAAAGGGAGAAAGGAAAACCTGAGGAACTGCAGGCTGGTGAGCTTCACATCTGTACCTGGTAAAATCATAGAGCAGATCCTTCTGGAAGAGATATTTAGGCACATGCAAGATAAGAATGTGATTGGAGACAGCCAGTTTGGCTTCACAAAGGAGAGATGGTGCATGACCTATGATGGAGTGCTTCTATGATGGAGTGACGGCTTTGGTGGACCAAGGAAAGGAAACTGATGTCATCTATCTGGAATTTTGCAAGGCTTTTGACATGGTTCTGCACCACATCTTTATTTCTAAATTGGGGAGATATGTATTTGAAGGCTGGACTATTGGATGGCTAAAGGATTGATTGCATGGTCAGAGCCTGAGGGTTGTTGCCAGTGGCTCTATGTCCAGGTGGAGGCTGGTCAAGAGTGGTGTCCCAAAGGAGCCTGCCTTGAGGCCACTGCTCTTCAGCATCTTTCTAAATGATCTAAGCAGTTGTATCAAATGTAGACTCAGCAAGTTTGCTGATGACTCTAAGCAGAATGGTGCAGCTGACACAATGGAAGGAAGGAACTCTATCCAGAGGTATCTGAATACATTCAAAAAGTGGCACACGAGAATCTAATGGCGTGTAACAAGACAAAGTGCACAGTGTTGATTTGGGTCGATGCACTCCCATATATGAGTACAGACTGGCAGAAGAGCACACTGAAAGTAGCTCTGCTGTGAAGGACTTAGGGGTCCTGATGGATGAAAAGGTGGACTTGAGCCAAAAGTGTGTTCTTGCAGCCTGGAAAGCCAACAGTATCCTGGACTGCATCAAAAGAGGAGTGGCCAGCAGGGAGAGGGAAGTGATTTTTCCCTCTCTCCAGCTCTTGTGAGGTCCCATCAGGTGTACCGTGTCCAAGCCTCTGGTACAAGAGGAATGTGGAACTGTTGGATTGGGTCCAGAGGAGGGCCATGAAGGTTGTCAAAGGGCTGAAGCATAGGAAGTCTCCTATGAAAACAGGTTGTTTAGCTTAGAGATGTTGTAACAGGCTGCCTAGAGAGACTGTGGAAGCTCCATCCCAGGTTCAATAGGATCCTGGGCAGCCGGATCTAGTGGGTGGCAGCTCTTCCAATGGCACAGGAGTTAGAACTACGTAGTCTTAATGGTCCTCTTCAATCTAAGCCATTCTATTATTCTATGATTTTTTTTCACGAATGTGAAAATAAGATTTAGCTGTTCCTGAGATATTCAGAAGAAAAATGTGCTCTTGGTTTTTCCTTCCATCTTATACAATTTTGCTGCTTTCTATTCCTTTCTATGTATGTATGAAGTGCTGTGTTATTTTATCCGTTGAATCATAGAACTGAATGATAGAATCACCAAGGTTGGAAAAGATCTCTGAGATCATCTAGTCTAACTGTCCACCTACCACCAGTGTTTCCCACCAAACCATGTATCTTAATACCACATCTAAACATTTCTTGAACGCCTCCAGGTACAATGACTCAAACATTTCCCTGGGCAGCCCATTCCAGCACCTAACCACTATTTTGTAGAAGAAATTCTTCCTAATATCCAACTTGACTGTTCATCCCTTTCCTACACATATACAAATATACCTCAGCTCCGTGAAAGAATACAACAGAAATAATTGCATGAACATGAAAACTACTACAGTCAACTGCTTTAATTGAAACACAATCAATAAACGTTATATTTGTAATAAAAGTGCAGAGTGCTACTCGAATTATTTAAATAACTTTTGAATAATATTATAGCTATTATATATATTATAGCTATTATATGAATGTTCAGCAAGAACATATGAATGCAAAACTATTTTGATCATATTTGTGGACCACCAATATAGATTGTGCCATTTGAATGCTCATTTTGGAATCTTGAATTTGCTTTGAACACGCAAAATAAATTGTGAATATTCATAGTCCTCCTTTTAATAACTCTTTATTAAATTACTCTTCAAAACTGAGGCTGCTTCAAAGACTTAAAAAAATATATATATGTACACATAGATTCATATTTCCTCTACCACTGGGGTACACACAAACCTGCCACTATTTTGACTTAGAATTTTTGTGAACTTTAATCTTATTTAGTTTTTTAAAAAGTCTTCATTAGATCATTCTAAATAAAAAGATCCTTAGACTCTAATGCTAATAACAAATGTTGTGATACTAGTCCTGATTCTTTAAAAGATACACAAATCCTGTATTGATGATGTCAGCTCTAGTTATTCAGTATATCTGTCAAATAACAATATAAATGTTGTAATACTTGGGTTCAGGTTTTTAAAGATCAGATTCTCATGCTGTTAGGAAGGATATGCATGTCCTTTTCAAATTGCTGTTTTTTCTTTGTGGTAGTAAGCCAGTCTAAATGCTCATTATTCTCACCTGGCATTCCAAGGCAGCCAGACACTGTCTTTGTTAAGAACATTATTCTTTAAGTTTGACTTACTGTTACATTTTTTTTTTTTCTAAATGTGCAAACAGTTACAGTAGTTTTATACACAAAACCACAGGTATCACTTCTGACTGTCAGAGTTCCAGAGGCCTGCCGCGATGCTGAATTCAACTGATGTCCTGTAGTGACACCTAGTGGGAACCCGAATTCACAATACTTACAGTTTTGAGTAATTGCCTTGAATTTAAAATAGTAATGCACTGAACACCAAAAATTGATGTTGAATTTTTTCCTTTAAAGAACAAAACCGTGAATTTTATATCTATTGTCCAAAATTTATATCTAAGGCATCTATGACCGTAGGTGAAGGTTAGACCCATAATCCTTGAGGTCTTAGATATCACCAAAGAAAAGTAAAAAAAGACAGAGTTAACAATTGTTTCACTCATCTCTCTGAGAGGTTTTTCCCCTGGCTCATATGTCCTCTAAATGCTTTATATAAAATAGGAATAAAATATGATTACTATCATCTTAAAAAATGATGAAAATAAGTTATGTATATGTTACAGTTGTTTTTCATTTTGTTTCGTTTAGTGGACAAAGTTTAGATGTAACTCAGTAAATTTTAAAAAATGCAATATGAATTAATTAAATAAGGTTAATGTCATTTTAATCGTTAGCTAGCAGCTGAAACAAGTTTGGCTGTGTTTGATATTCTGATTTGGCTCCCAAAATTTGCTATTGCACAGTAGAAAATGAAGAATGAAAAGGCTTTTTAAATCCGGAAAGATAAACACAATTCCACATCACAATAAGCACACTTTCATGTGGGAAAGAATCTTAATTTTGCTCCATTTTCCTTCCACCTTCTCTTCACTTTTAACACAGTAAGCCAATTCCATGCAGAAAATCTCTTTAAGACACAAAAACTACTGTAATACAGAACAGGCTCATAGAAACATGAACACATAAGTAAGTCTTCCCTTTGCTTAACAAAAGAAAGCCCTTTAGTGTCAGGTATCACCACTTCTGTAAAACAAATGTAGCCACTATGCAGCAATTTTCTAAAAATATATATCTCAGCCTTCTCTTAAACTTATTCCTGAGTTTTGTACTTGGCTCTCTGGGGATTTGTTTGTTATTCAGCATACTTGTAAAATAGTATCTGTTAAATATGAAGAAGGGGCCATTTTGCTTCTGTAATGCAGCACTGCAAAATTTAAAGTTATTAATTTTTATGAACAGTTCTGTAACATGTATTTTTTAATAACAGACAGCAGTTGCAGCAGAACTGGTTGAGATGAGTAACATACCTGCAAAGCAGTCTACACAGTAATCTATTGATCTTTTTCAGTATTCACCAATTTTCACAAAACCCAAATTACTTACACCATCCAAACTTTGGAAATGACATGAAGATTTGAATTCCATGACAGCATAGATTATTCTTATATCACAAACTAACAAGGAAATATATGGAAAACAGCAGCAAGACAATTGCACAGGATGATTTTGGTTCTGCTTCTCTGTGTGAGGTCTTTCAGTACAGTCTGTAACCACAGAAAATTCACTCTCCGGCGTGGCTATATGTCCTGTGATATCTTTGATCTACCTTGTATTTGGCTCTGATATTAACTGAGAAATTGAACTTTACTCCAACTTACTGTCACTCTTCAGATTATATAATAGACAATTGAAATCATGAAACAACGATGTGAACTAAATGAAGGCTTTTGAGGTAATGAAAAAGATAAGCTCAAGCAAGAAAGCCAGGAACACAAAACACTAATTTGGAAGAAAATAAAAAATCAGATTCATTTAAGGACCAAGTATGTATACTAAATGGTACAGACCACCAAGTTTAAACCCTAAAAAACATTTGCCAGTAATTTGAACTGATTCCCTAATTCTTTCTTGCCACCAGGAAGAATCTAGGAAGATTGTTATGTATAACAAAAATAATTTTGCTGTATATTCAGCTTCTACAAGTATTTGTTTTTATAACATGTAGCATAAATTGATACAGGACCAGAGGAATCTTAAGAAATAAACACATACTCAGCACATTTCTTTGACATAGGATACATACAGAATTTTTCCTGAAGCACTTTTCTATGTGTCAAGTTTAGTTTAGTTCTCTTTTGATGGCATTTACACCATTTCCCTCAGGAAATCACTCTACCAGATCATATATTATTTTTTCAAGAGACTTTCCTTGTGATCAACTGAAATATTTCCTCTCTTTGTCTGACTCTACCTTACTATCATTTTTAATACTCAGTTAACAGTATTGTGGCCTACATACAATGTTTGCTCAAGGTTATGTATTTCTGCTGACTAAATACCCTGCATGTTTCAGTTCATGAGAAAGATAAATGTCAGGAAAACCCTTTGTATCTTCCGGTAGTTAGAACTTCTTAATTTTTGTATTTCTCAAGTAGTAAGTTGCTTTCCTTTGGCATATGAGAAGGAGCACTTGTTCCACCTGCTTAACAAAAAACTGTCAGAACGTTCTAGGATGAAGGATGGTTCTAGGATGGTTTTACTGCTGCATTGTATCACTACTTCTCTTCAAATTTCCATATTCCTCCCAAATATGTTTGGGAGAAGCTACAGGTATACAGGGCCTCACACTACAGTGAAGCTGCATTGCCACTTGTTTTCGTCACATCACAAGTAGTTGTGGAGCATGTGGAGTGTGTGAGGTATTGAAGCTGATAGAGATTAAAGGGAAAAAAAGAAGGAAGAAATCTCACTTCTTCCATGCTGAAGCTTGTTGGTGCACCAGGCAAGAGGTGGGACATACCTGAGTTACTCCCGGGTGGCCATGTTATGCTCTTGCTCAGGGCTGTGGTACTGTTAGTCTATTCTCCAGAATTATCAGATCCGAGGTATTAACTCTTAATTCACATATCTGCACATATGCAAAAATGCTGTGTAAATGCACAGAATATTTGAGGCATCCTGGAGAAAAAATCTGCAAATAATTTCACTTGCAATGAAATGTTATATAGATCTAATCTATTCTGGATATATCTAGTCTTTTCTGCCTGTTTGTACTGACCCTTCATTGTATATATGGAAATCCAGTTGAATCCAAGCTGGTAAAATGAAAGATTAAAAGCAGAAGTCTATTGTCAAAAATTGGTATGAATTGCAATTTTTTTTTCTCTCTTTTGTATATGTTCTTCACAAACCTGATTGGTTTTCATGCTTTTACTCTTGTCAAAGAGTCACCCATGCATATTAGTTTTGTGAAATGACTCTTAATATCTTTCTCACCTGTGTAGCCAATTGCATTTCCAGCTTTTAGATGTATGTTACTGACTCATGAACCATAACTTTATTGTACTTATCTATCTCGCTTTATCTCCCACAGTGATGCTTTTTATATTTAGAAGTCATAAAAATGACACAGGTGGTTTAAACTTATTTTAGATTAAAAAAATTTGCCTTTACTTCTTAGCAGTAAAGACCCCCTTTACCACTACCTGGAAAGATGCAACGGAATATTTGATACAGCAAGTTTTATATAAAATAAAACTTTTTTGTTTGTTTGTTTCTTTGTTTTTTAAGAGCAACACTAAAGTTTAGGTGTATGAATTGACGATTAGCATTTATGACTTCTACAGATTAAATAAAAATATAAATGTCTTTTAAGATCTAAGGAATCATTTAGAAGTCTTAACAAAATGTGTCATCAGGCTCAAACCAGATTACATGTAATGGGAAGCTACAGTTATGATATTTTCCTTATATATCTCAAAAAGATGAACAGAAGTGAAACAGCTGGAGAGAAAAATGAAATGTGTATTTTCTCTCAAGTGAAGGAATATGTGAAATTTTCATCTATTCATCTATCTATCTAATAGCAATATTAGTGCCTCCAGAGTTAAAGACGAAGCTTTCTTTCTGTTAGAAATGAATATATTTTCAGCCTCATAGACAGAATTTCCTTAGAACGCAGAGCAAATATTCATCATGATAAAATTTACAAAAGCTCTATAAAAATGCAGAAGATAAAATCCTATTTTCAATAGACTGAAGAACAATGAGAAACGTAATAATGGTTTAGGAACAATTTGAAATGAAATTTAATTTCTAGAATGGGTAGAAAGAGTTTCAGCTGGAAATAAACCAATCCTTTTGAGCATTTTTTTTGTTTTGTTTTGTTTTATTTGTTTTTTTTCACTAGAATGTGAAGTTCATTTATCTACCACTCCCTTCCCCCCCAAAATTTGGCTACTAGAGTGAAAAAGAAAGGATATTTATACTGTATCTATTAATAAAAGGCTTCATTTTCAGTCAATTGTGATTGAAGAAAGCCATGTTTACCTTTTTAGGATACAAATGGAAAAATAGCCAATGCTGTATCTTCTACACAAAATGAAGAGGAGAACTGTTTTTGTTGCACTAAAATGTCTGTCAAAAATCAATGTTTCTTGCTACCTGATTTGCTGAAAACCAATCACATACAGTTTCTGTAAACATCACAGAATGTTTTCATAGAACAAATCTATAACTGTAAATGGAAAATAATGTTTTGCTTCTAGTAAATATATTCAAAGCAGAAAGTGGATTAAATAAGTGTTCACCATTAAACAGTACACATGACAATGTAAGGATTTTTAAAAAATATTTTTAATATGCAAAGTTGCAGGAGTTGCATTAACTATCTGCAGGGTAGTACGTAAAAAATGCTAACATTAATTTAGCTAATTAGTTATTTGATTAATGCAAAGTAATTTTTTAAAAAAGAAAGAATAAATATGGGTATTTATTTCAATATATTAATATTGCTAATCCAGCAAAATGCTTGTAATATAAATCTGAATAAAAACATTACAACAGGTTAAACTATTACAATTAAGCATGTACTTCTATGTCACTGATCTTGGCCTGTAATCAAGAACATCACAACAGTAAATTGCGTGTGTCTTTTCTCTGTCAAGGTTCTTTTACAGGTAAAATGTCTTTGTGTGGCCTTTCCTGTACCACACATTTCAGATTTAATCGTATGTTTGATAAATCATAGAATCATAGAAAGGCTTGGAAGGAACTTCAAGGATCGTCAAGCTCTAACCCCACTGCTGCAGGCAAGGCTGCCAAGCTCTGCATCTAATACTACACAAGGTTTCACAAGGCCCCATCTAACCTGGCCTTGAATACCTCCAGTAATGGGGCTTCCAAAACCCCTCTCAGTGGCCTGTTCCAGCGCCTCACCATTCTCTTGGTAAAGAACTTCCTCCTGATATCCAACCTAAATCTTCTTCTTCTTCTCTCTCTCTAAACACTTCTTCTCTCAACTTAAGACCATTTCCCCTTGTCCTGCTGTTATCCACTCTTGTAAAGAGTTGACTCTCCTCCTGTTTGTAGGGTCCCTTTAAGTACTGGAAGACTGCAATGAGGTCACCTTACAGCTTTCTGTTCTCCAAGTTGAACACACTCAGCTCCCTCAGCCTGTCTTTGTAGGGGAGGTGTTCAGCCCTCTTATCATCTTTGTAGCCCTCCTCTGGGCTCTGCATGCTTTTCCTTTCAAAATAATATGACAGGAACATCCTACTCAGTTGAACTTGTTTTGAAAAATAGGCAAACAAAATGAAATGATTAAAAGAGATGATATAAAAGTCAATAGCAACGTTGTGTACAGTAAACAAATATGTAATGACTTAATGACTTTAAATAAATATTACCAGATTAATGCATAGGACTTTTACGGTCTGGCTTGAGTATTGCACAAAGTGACTGAAGGAACACAAATCTACTTCTCAATAGACACATTAAGGTGTTACACTCTCTAAAAATAAGAGACATACAATGTAGAGTGCAAATCTTAACTGCCTTCCCATTCTTTTTAATGAGAGCAAACTCTGGAAAGTATCTTCAAAAAGAAAATGCATGAAGCCATATACTCTATTTGTGTACCCTGGCAGTAATGTGTCAAGAATGAAAATCAAAGAATTTAAGGACAAAAGACTTGTTAGGAAGACCTGAAATTTTTATCATGCAGATTTTTTAATTAATACTATTTTTTTAACAATTTCTTTCCTTCTGAATTGATGAATATGTAGTTTACTGTTTCTTTTTAAGATTATCTGTCAAACAAAGGAAGTGAAAGAAGTTTGTTCCAGAAACTGAAGAGTTGGGTTTCTGGCTGCTGCAAGTCTCTAACCCAAACACTTTCACAGGCATAAAATTGAGTTTGTAGGTAGCAATATTGATATCAGCATGGCTACTTTTTGTTTAAAATAAATTATTTCTCTGAATAAATGAGGGACTACTGTAGCTTCAAAGAGCCGTAGTATCCCCTCCTTTTTTTTCAGAAGCAGGCAATGTGAAGAATACAACAATTTCTTTTTTTTTCATTCAATTGCCTGTCATAAGTTTATGATAAGTGTTAACAAAGTTGAATTAAATAGTGAGTATCTTTAAACAGCCTGTGTGTACATGTCCTGTACATATTGTTACACAATTTAACAGTTTCAACTAATAATTTTAGCACTAGTGTCCTGGTATCTGTCCTAATTCCCTGTTAATCCCAATCTAAATTTAGTGGGGCTAACCAACTGAACAAGATGAATGCAGGTGTTACCCTGAGGTGTGTGATATGGCATGCTACCCCACGAATAAAGAGGTCTACCTACACTACATTCTGAAATTCAAACACATTTGGCAAAGCACTGAACTATACAGGTAGGATTTTCCATGCCTCTGGGAGAATCTACTGAATTGGTCATCCTCAAAACAACACAAAACTCCTTCTGTGCTGTCATGCCATACTCAAGAAGAATATGTGCAAGACTGGATAGCGAATCATAAAAGTTTTTGTTAATTGAAGGATTAATAAAGTTGCCTGCCTATTGCCACACCAAACATCAAATCTTATCACCATAAGATTTCCTACTCAGTAATGTCTGCACACACTTGGGCACCTGGGGCATCGTTGGACAACTCTATTTTGAAATGCTTATAGAAATTAAAATTATATTTCTTGATGCATTTGAGAACACTTTCTATTTTTCTTGCTTGCTTAAATATATATACCAAGGTGACACCCCATTGCATTAACATAGGAGTGAGTGCTATCACTCAGACTCATCCTGAAGACTTTGTTCCATCTGACATGGTAAACACATCTTTCAATAAAGTTGCAGAAGAACCTTTACATGTTCTTTTAGTATTTCTCTATCCATATCTACTCCCAATGTAATGGCTATAAGAATACTTATTATTCTATCGGAGACATGATTCATCCAAGCTAGACTCCAATTTAAAATTCAATAAATTTGGCTATCAGGCTTATACTTTATTGCTTCTTAAAGAAGAAGAAGAAAAAAAAATCACTTTTCATAGTGCAGCTCTGATGGCCAGAAGCTGGAAATTTTACGCTTGCTAGACTCAAACTTGCCTGAAAATATGTGCTTGTCAAGACCATGAATTATCTGTGGCTCCCAGCTTTTCAGACTCAGCCTCTTTCAGCACTGTTCTGTTCCACTGAAATAAAAATGAAAAAGGGTAATCCAATCGGAAAAGCATTGGTTTATAAGCCTGTAACATAGCATTTTGAAATGGAAGGAATAAGTTGGCAGGAACAGGACATAATTTGACACTTTGAAAATAATATCCCAAATATCAGTTATGACTGACTTAAATGAACATTGTAGTAGAACTGTGCATAGTATTATCTACCTAACAGCAGATTACTGGCAAAAAATGATGAAACAGCCAACATTCATTGGCCCTTTTTAGATCTCAAACCAGTAAAGGTTCTTGAACTGCTAACATCTGGACAAACCAGAAATGTTTCTGTGGTCCTCACCTGTCTTCTTTTTGCTTGCTACCCAATATAATTGCTGCTTTCATACTACTATTTGTGACGTGATATATATCTACATGATGTACAGAAGCAGGTTTCAAACTCTGCTTCTTTGGCAAAAATAGAAAAATTGCATATTAACCTCTGTCTCCTGCCTGCACATCCAGGTAATGTCAAACAGCTATTTCTGTAGACCCTGAAATTGAAGTAATCAACAAAAACAAATATCTCTTCTAATCCTTTAATGATAAAAAGAAAATCACTGTTCTCTATGTCTCCCATTCTATCTTATAACCTCAGATCTATAGTTTTCTCTTTAGCATTTGTCAACATTTTAAGGGCTGGTTAGGCCTGGTTCTATGACTAATGGAGCAGGTGGATGCACAGACCCATGTACCAGGAAAAGGGAAAGGGGAAATGGGGAAAAGGGTAGGGAGATGGGCCTAAAAAAAAACAGCAGCGATGACCTGACACAAAAAGCTAATTCACTAAAAAAGATATCAAAATGCAATAACACAATATTGTAAAACAATATTGAGGATAATAAAACAAATAAAATGTGAGAGAGTATCCAAAAACTTACTCTAATGTTGAAAGTGAGATGTCTAACTGGGATGAGCAGAAAGGCAAAAGAGAGCACATCTCATGATCTGCAAACAGTTTTAACTTTCCCTGTGAACAGAAAATAGAAACAGAACAACACAAAATCCTCTGGGTTGCGTAGTTCTTCTTCTCTTCTGAGATCCAGGTACCTGGAAATATCAGCAGTCCATGGAACTGGAGCATTAGCTCTTTAACTCCCAGTACACTAGAAGATGTTATGATATGGAGTACCGATTAAAAAGTCATAAAACCATGACAGCATTAGTGAACTAAAATCAGTTAACATAGCTGAGCTATCTCTGAGTCACGTCTGCCAAACTTTCTGAATTCTGTTCAGCAAGTCCTCAATGTAGTAAGCACATTTTTCCAAAAGCATTACAGATCGAAGAGAGGAAAGGAGATGAAATTCCAGTAATGACAAAATTCATTTAAAATAAACTTCTTTTGCTCCTTCAGCCTATTGATATCTTTCCTAACTTGGATTTGAAATGCTTATTCTCAAAATTTCCTTTGACCAAAGAGCCAAAAGGAAATGCCTGGAACTTCAAACTGCACATCAGCATAGCCCCCAGTATGGAGCAACAGGAGTGTTACTGTTGGATTGCAGCTGCTGTTACCCACACGATAGCAAGAAATTGAGAATGCACAGCACTCAACCCTAGTCTCAGGACAGCGGTAGAGAACTCCACTCACCCAGAGCTGAGGTAGCATCATGCAGTACTCTTTCTAAGATGACTAGCAGGTGAAATCCTGCATCTGAGGAGAAAGCCCCATGACTACCTGCAGCATCTATAAAGAGTTAACTATCTCTTTCAGCATGTCATCTGATCCATTTCCAAGCTTCCTAGAAGTGTCCAAATTCTACCCCATGATATGTTCTGTCAGCAGAGTACCTTTGCCATGTGGTGGCCTTCCATTTAGTTACATATCTTATGCTAGTACATTTCATCATGTTTACGTGCATTCCTACCAAATCTACATCTGGGCTGAATTCTGGCTTATAAAACTTAACTGTTGACTTCCTTATTAGTGACAAAAAAAAGGGGGGGGGGGGGGGAGGGAGGGGTACTCAAATTTTTTCAGAGAGGTAGAACTGAGATATTACAGAGTTAGAACAGTTAAAACACTATGTCTTTATCTGGGTCCAAACTCTGTGATTAATTATGAAGAAAGATGTGAATTATACACATAATAAAGCTTTCAGGAAAGGAAAAAAGACAATCTCACATGTTTTCCATAAAATATGGCTGTAAAACTAGCTAGGTGAATAAGAAAAAAAAAACAAAAAAACAAAAACTCAGATCTTTTTTTATATCATATGCAGAAAAAGTCAAAACAAATAAAAATGCACCTTTTTTCCCTCTTTAACTGGTCAACCTATAAGCTACAATATTACTTTTAATTCTCTTCTGTTTCAGCAGCAGACCTATTTTTATGTAGCACTTCTGTTGGCAATTTTCCTCCAAGTGCTTTGAATGTGTTCATAATAAGAGTGTTAGATTAGTGATTGCTGCACTAATGTGATGTAAGGAATAAAAAGAATGATTCATTTCTTATTCTAAAGCTTTAAATACAAATTAACACACAAAAAATCCCCACTAATCTTCTTTTGGGGAGATTTAGATGTTACAGTATTACACAGCCTACTTAAAAGCAATAAAAGAAATAACCTTAGAAAATTAAGCAAAATGAATTTTCAATTAGTTTCAGAAACCTTGACAAATGCATTTTGAAATGAAAGAGTAAAACGCAACTTTGTTCAGTATAAATTGAAATTTTCTTTTGTGCTTAATATAGTTCACTTATAATTAGCTGAAGATTTTGTTCTGGTTTGAAACAAAGTTCCATCTTGAGATTACTATGTACTGTGTACACAGAACTTTTATCAAGAAAGGCTGTTGCTGCAGGGTTTGCTTTGACAGCCTTTATCATAGCTTTACAGAAATGAAAAGTGAAAGAACACAGCTGGTTTTAACAATGGGGCATGTTCAACATTAGACCAAAACACATTAGATATTGCAAAATATTGCACGTTATATTTATAGCTCCATGCAAGTTTTTGAAATTCATGCTGATGCTGCTCTATTCCAGCTTCTTAGAACAATCAGTTCCCTAATGATGGAATTAGATCTCACTTTCAGAAACTGCTTTTTAAACCAGTGGCAGCAGGGTTGAATTCAAAGCACTGATAGCAAAAAAATGAATTTAAGCATGTTCTAAGAACATGAGGTGGTGTAATTTGAATGTCTCTCTCAGACTCTGAAGCTGTATTTGCCGTGCTTTGTTTGTCATTATGCCTTACACTTTTTGACAATGCCATTCTGAGGACTTCCTGGAATTCAGCAATGAGGTTATTTGAATGATGCTAATAGCATAAAAATTTAGGGTGTGATTCCCTGAATATATTTAAACAGCGGATCCAGTATTTAAGCTGATAAGCTCCAGAAGTCCCAATCATTGTTTCACCCTCCTCAAATAATCTAAATTCCATAAATTCTTCTGAGCTTTCATGAAGTCACTTAAATCTTGATGCCATCAATCGATGTAACACCTATACAATTACAAACACATAAATCAACCTGGCATTTTTGTTTTGCTTTGTGATATAAGGCTTTTTTAGCTACTCAGAGCACTCCACATAAAAGACAGCAGGAAGGGGTGTTCCTTTTTGTAGCAGGCTATTAGTTACAGCCTTCATCAAATGTGTGGGAAATTGAGAATCTAATTTCATGTCTCCCTGTTTAGAAGGCAATTTCAATACAAACACTTTCTACAGAGCCAACCTTAATAATTTTTTTAAAAAATAAAAAAATAAAAAAAAAATAAAAAAAAAAAAAGGTAAGAAAGAGAGAATGGCTCATGGAAGAAGAAAGTGCAATGCAACAGTGCATGAACCAGTTTAAGCAAAACAAGCAAATAAATGAACATAGAGAAAGACTCAAATTTAAAAGATTCTGGTCTGCATTTTATAAACTCCTGGGATTTATACTTGTAAGATTGTAAGGCGGAATTAAAAATGAAGTGCACTCTTGCAAGTGAGATGGGTCATTCCCAGTTAAGTCTGCATTTGTCTCCTAACTGTTCATGGACAGTGGAAATGATGGAAAGATCTAGAAGATCTACAATTATCCTTAGGGTATAATACCATTTTCTATGTATCCTCCATCCTTCCACCTCTTTTCCAAAATGTTATCAAAGCTATTAATTAGTGTTTGAGGACTATCTTAGACCTATGACAAGGGAGAAGGGAATTGCCACTATGTTATTTGTCGATCTGATTGCATTCTTGAATGTTGGCATACCTCAACAAGATAATGATAGTCGGGCTCCTTGAGGAAATTAGAACCTATCAGAAAAAGGTTCTGAGATGTTCATTTTGTTTACATATGACATAATGCTAGAGAAAGTTGCTACAATGGACTACTGAATCTGTAGACATGTAGTATTCAGTACCAGAAAATGGCAGATCAGGTGTAAGGGAAGAATCTCAGCAGCATTTTATTTCCTACGTTCTAGACATCGTAACTCTATAAAACAATTTGTAAAGAGCTTCTCTTCTTGAAAATGTGGCTCAGTTTGACTGTATCTGCTGGTATTGATTCTCCATCATCCCTAGTGGCAAGACCAAAGCGTGGCTTGCTGCCCCCAGAGCAAGATGAATTCTCCCTCATGCCCTCTCAGCCCATTCTATCTTGCAACCATGCCTCTTCCTGGCAGAGAGACTGCTAGCTGATCTAGACTGAAAATATACCAAATTATTAAACAAACATGACAGTGCCAGAATTCAAGCCCTGAAACCACTAATACAGATTTAGCCATTTCTCACATAACAGATTGTAGATTAGGTTGTTCCTGATATCTTGTGTAAGTGAAAGCATATAGATAACTGGAGTAAAAGACTTTCCTTTTTCTTTTATTAGGAGAAAAATGATATCTGCTGCTGTGAATCAAAATTGTTCAACGGTCTCATTGCATGTGATCAAAACATTCAGTGAAAATAGTTTTGAGTGAAAAAAGTGAGTTTTTCAGTATTTGTGCTTATATTTGTAGTTGGGCTTTGAATCTATTATTGTGAGCTTGATAGTAAATAACAGCTGAGACAGAAATAACAGGATTAATATTTATGAATACTATTGAATATTTTTGCCTACCCAGTAATGTACTGAATGTGATTTTAATATCAGAAGGCAATCCCATATCATTAAGAATAAAATGATGAATATTTTCCATATACACTCTGTTGCTGAGATGTAGAATAATATATTCATATGCTCTAGTTTGATTCCATTGACTGTAGCAACTCAGATGACCAGACAGACAAGTAATTTACAGTGAAGCTTTGGTTTGTTTACAAGTACAGGTTTCAAAACTCTGCTGAAACAACTGATTTGACAGAGGATTTTTAATACTGAATTATCATATAAATATTTTAACTTCTTTAACACTGACACCAGTACTTTTACTCAAGAAGTAGAAAAGCTGTGCAGTTATTTGGTAGACTGGGAAAAAAAAGTAGATTTAAGACACTTTGGGTGTCAAATCACATGTTCCTACTCTTAAGATGCTGGAGGTATATCTTTGGTTACATTGAATCATTAAGCATGATTCCATGCTGGTGGTCTTACTGCACTAATAGTGACATGAGGGCTGGAAAAGAAGTGTGAATCTTTTGTTTCAACATATTCCATCACCACAATTACTAAATCCATTTTTAAAATTCAGAATAAGATTAAGATTTCTGTGCTTGCTTGACTCTGCAGTTAATTATTAACATATTAAATATTAAATATGAAAAAAACTTAAAAGCTGGAAACTCAGTGCAATTAAGCTTCTTGAGCCATATCTAAAATCTGTCCCCTTTTGCAATCACCCCTTTTCAGAACCCATTTTGGGTGATGCATACCTTTCATGAATTATTTGGTAAAAAAAAAGTAATTCGTTTATTCCATGCACTATGTAGAGTTTGCCTACTTTGTAGTATTTTTACAGAATAATGTCAAGCTTTGTGAATGAGATGCATGCTTAACTGCATTAGTTCATCATGTATTAATAAAGTTCAGATGGAGAAAATGTGTTTTCAATTCCATTAGATTTCAGTTTCTGAAGACCATTTTGTCTTGGTAGAGACGTTATACTGGTCGAATGATGTTATTCAATTTATTTGGATCACATTTGTGGAGGCAAAATTGGAGCCCTGCACCACTTTAGGATTGACCTGACAGTAACAGCATTGTTCTGGATTGATCTTAAAAGGATCATCTGAGGGAACTGGGATTCTGGAGAAGAGGAGGCTCAGGGGAGACCTTATCACTCTCTACAACTACCTGAAAGGAGGTTGTAGCAAGGTGGCTGTCAGCCTCTTCTTCCTGGTAACTAGTGATAGGACAAGAGGTAATATTCTTAAGTAGTGCCAGAGAAGGGTCAGATTGAGTTTTGGGAATAAATCTTCTCAGAAGTAGTGGTAATGCACTGGGACAGGCTATCAAGGGAAGTGAGGTAGTCACTGTCCCTGGAGGTCTTCAAGGAAAGTATAGATGTGGCAGCTAGGGTCATGGTTTAGTTGGCATGACTGTGGTGTGCTGATGGTTGCACTAGGTGATCTGTGAGGTCTTTTCCAACCTTAATGATTTTATGATTCTATGAAAAAGAAGAAAAAGGTGGAAATAATCACTATGAAGAAGAAGCAAAAGGTGGAAATAATCACTCAAATGTCAGGAATCTACTTAGAAGAGTACAGGAAATAGAGATGCAATGCAGTGTGATATGGGCAGGCATGAATTTGCTGAAGACTTATCAGGTATTTTTTAAAACATCTCAACTGGATTGAGATTTTGCCCAAAGACCTCTTTCCCTATTGTAGAAGTTAAAAGTACGTGTCTGAAGTGTGCCTGGATAGTGACATTCTATCCTAAATGAGGAAAAAACTTTGAAGTGTGAGTGTGCTAGAATAGGACAGAGCACTAAAAGCAATTAAAAAGATTGACATGCAGAGAAATTGCAAAAACCTTTATCTCACACCAGAAAATGCTTCTATGAGTTTCATATCACAGAAAACACAGGAGTCTTGTTGTTTCAGATCAGCCTAGCTGTCATATATATGATAATGCTATCTTGTAATGATACAAGGGCAGACGAAGTTTGAAGTCCAGACCATCAGTTTTGAGTCTATACAAAATATTTGAAATGCTACTGTTGTACATATTCTGCCAAGATGGCATTAATCTTTATGAGAAGTGTTTCACTGAATAATTCATATGGTAATAAATATGTGAAATATCTATTTATTGCAAATATAAACTCAAAGGGTTCAAGATAATACTATCTAAATCTTTTTTCTTTTTTTTTTTTTTTTTTTTTTTTTCCAAACCAAAGCTACAAAAGGATCTGTAGAAATTTAAGTAGGAATGAACTCTGAATAATTTTATTTCAAAAGAAATTGCTATACAGTGCTTGAAGACTTTGGAATATTAAGTATTTATGAGAATAGAAATCAATATGTTCATTGATGGCTACAAATAGTTACAGGTATGTAGTATTTACTATGAAATGATTCAGTTATATAAACAGCTGAATTATCATTTAGTTAACTGAATATTCAAGTGTGTAAACAAAGTAAGGAATGCATTATATATGCATAATACAATAAGCCTATGAAATTCTGGCTTATATTCTGTCTTAGCCAAATTTAAACAACCAAAAAGCCACAAGAATAACCAGATGAGTGAATAGCTAGTGGACCTTGTAAGTCAATCCCAGCTCATTTAGGTGAATGACATGCCCAAGATACGCCCTGCTGGCCATCCAGGAATTGGTCGTCCTGAACAGTATTCTCTCTCCAAGGAAAGGAATAGGAGACAATGTTTACTAAAAGCGTATAAATCTGTCCAAATCACACATCCCACTCTCTTCTAGCTCTCCAGCATCTGCACACAGTTTCTACTACTGAGAAACAATAATTACCAGAAAAACAGTAAATGTATGTGTAGACATGATGTAGGAAATTTTAACTCACTATAATTTAAAACACAAATGATTGGGTATTTGCATAGAATATTTCATCCCACTACTTGAAATGAATTATTTTGTATCTGTAAGATGTTCCGCTGCCATTAATTTTCGTGGAAAGCATAAAGAAAAAAAGGAGACTTTTAAGTTTTAAGTTTATGTTTATTACACTTGTTCTAGATTACAGTCTTACCATCTTGCATTTTCTATTCCTGTAGTTATTTTTTTTAATTCATATGATGATTTTTATAGAAACAAAACTTCATTGATGTCTATGTTACATTAGTCAATTACTGATTAAAGAATGCGTTTGATAGCACTTATCTAGTATTATCTTGTGCTTAATTCTTTGAAGGTTCTGCCTAATGTGGTGAATGCTGTACGACTGCATAGTAAGAGCATACTACTTCACGTCTCCCTCTAGTGTCTTTTTCCATTTGCATTCTAGTTTATTAATGAAAATAGTAACTGATTTCAAGCTGTAAAATGCATTATCTTGTTTATTAGTCATAACAAATATTTTTTTACAAACTGTAATATTTTGAAAGCTTCTGATTGGTGGCTTGGAAGGCTGACTTTTTTCCACCATCAAATAATAGAAGGTGGGGGAAGAAAGGAATATTGAAATTCTCCTTTGATTCTTGGGAAGTCTGTTGCTTACAAGACCACTAAATATTGCTTAAAGACATAAAAAAAAAAAAAAAAAAAAAAAAAAAAAAAAAAGAAAAAGAAAAAGAAAAAGAAAAAGAAAAAGAAAAAGAAAAAGAAATGGAGCATAATAGCCTTCCTTAACTAGCACAGATCATTTGCACCTAAAACTTCAGGGCCTGTGGAGAAGAAAGGAAAGGGAAGGGAAGGGAAGGGAAGGGAAGGGAAGGGAAGGGAAGGGAAGGGAAGGGAAGGGAAGGGAAGGGAAGGGAAGGGAAGGGAAGGGAAGGGAAGGGAAGGGAAGGGAAGGGAAGGGAAGGGAAGGGAAGGGAAGGGAAGGGAAGGGAAGGGAAGGGAAGGGAAGGGAAGGGAAGGGAAGGGAAGGGAAGGGAAGGGAAGGGAAGGGAAGGGAAGGGAAGGGAAGGGAAGGGAAGGGAAGGGAAGGGAAGGGAAGGGAAGGGAAGGGAAATGTGCTGGCTATTTCAGTCCCACCAATTCTAATGAAAATTATCCATATATCCAAAATATCATAGTTCATTAATGATAAATTAGTACGCGTGCAGAATTACTAATATTTTTCCAGTAACTACCAGCAAAACTTCTGTACAAACAAGAACACATCTGTTATTAGCTGTGCTTTGTAGCACTAAAATGTGTTATATTAAAGAATTAATCTTCATCATACATTCTGTTTGCCTTTCTACGGCAGACTCTCAGACTGATTCAGATTTAATCCAACATATAATTGTATTGCAAAAACAACTAAGGCTGAGTTCCTACATATGTCTCCAGAACAAGAACGAGAACAGCCACTGTATAGAAAGGCTGGAATTACTCTTATTCTGTAGGCAGGAATTCAATGGGCCATTTTTATTAGGTAGCAATAAGCCAGTAACAGAGGATGCAGAGAAACTTGTAGTCTTCTTAAGATCTCAAACTTTTTTTTTAAGGCAGTGGAGAAAACTACTTAATCAGGTATCAAATTGTTTTGAACCTAACATGATGAATATTTACAATATTCCTAATCCTGAAGATATTTATTAAAAAAAGAAAAAGAAAAAGAAAAAAGAAAAAAAAAAAAGCAGTAAGCAGAGATGGTGAATACCATGTGTGCGGAATTAAGAAGATTTGGGTAAATTTTCCCTAGTTCTCACCTCAGTTGTTTTTTTTTTAAATGCAGTGTTTCATCTTCTAATGTATGTACAATAAAGATAGGGTCAGGAGGGGGAGACTTCAGGAGAGGAAATAATCATCTGTATAATCCACATTATTGCATCTGAAATGATGGTTGAGGACTAGGAACTGAAACAAAATTTTATGAAAGTATCATGTTGAAGTTTTTGCAGGTTTCAAAATATTTAAATATGTAAATTTCAATGAAGAGACTTCCGATTTTTTGATAGCCTAATGATTTTCAGCATCTCATTTTTACTCAAACACTCACAAAAGATGTTCAGATTGCAGTGTGAAATGGTTTCTATGGTTACAGTTGTTTCCTAGCATTTTAGTGACATCTTTTGTGAGCATTGGCTGCTTCACTTATTTGTCACTAATGTATGTGTAGAACTATAGTTAATAGCCTTGGGCAGACAATTTTTTTTCTCTGAATGGTGATATTGTTTTTTAGAAGCATTTTTCAATAAGATGACAATGCACTATAATACTAATGGTATGTATGGTATTTTAAGTTGTCAAGTTTTCAACAAAATGGTAATGAAAATTTTGCATTTCATTTAATAGCTAAATATTCATGATTTTTTCACAACATGATCAACTGAGCAAAAAAAAAAAAAGAAATTATATAATGCATAATTTGAACATCATAAATTGAAGTACTTTTCATGAAATCTGTTCAAGACTTTCTAACAAGTAGCTCTTCATATATTTAAATGAGCAGCAATAAATATATGTAAAACTGAAAATTTAAATTAATTTAAAATATTTTAATACATCTTGTTTATATTGAAGTACGAATGAAACACACATTATGATCAACATCCTACATGTGCAGAAAAATTGTTATGACCAAAGACCAGGCAGTTATGTCTTGTAAATGAGAGCAAAGAATTACATTTTAGATTCATAGAGTATTCTAAGGGAATTAGTAAAAAAAATGTTTGGATTTATATGAATTTATTTAATCACAGTATTAAAGTGTGAATGATGATCTGCTAAAAAGAAGTGGATGTAGCATTATAATTTATAATTTAAATATAATAATAAATAAATTATAATTTATATCACATCATGTTTTCAAATCATGTTATCAATCTGTTATCGATTTTGCTATTGTCTTTAACAGAAGAGAATTAGTTCATCAGGTGAAGCTAATTTCGTATATATTGCCAGTGCCAGTCACCATTTGTGCAGTGATTTATGATGTGATTTCCTCATTGAGTCTGTACTTAAAAGGCTGAAATGTAACCACTGTGTGCTGAGCGCTTTTTGTCAGTCAAGTTGCTTTAAACTTCAATTTTTCCTATGCAAGTATAAAAAACATATTTTTTAGTACAGTAGAGGAACGCTAGGCTAAGGGTTGTTTCTGCTCGGAATATAATGGAGCTATCTCTGGCTTGAATTTCAAATCTTGTACTGTCAACTCCTTCATTGTCATGTAACTGAAAGATATACTAGACTGGTTAGTGTTACTTCAAGTTACTCACTCTATTTATCTCCTCCTGCAAAGTTAATAAGAGTTTATATGCAGCAGCACACTTCTCAAAAGGCAGGCATAGAATATAGACATGATCCAGAGCAACAGAAATTGTATAGTTGGTTTGCTCCTCCACTAAACATCCTGTCAGTTGGACTGGGTTAAAAAGTAGATGCAGAGGATAGGTCAACCATCTAAGCAGGTGATAGGTATTATTGTAGGTGATAAATTGTATTCCTTGCTAAAGAAAGCATTAATGTCATAAAGAAGATGAGCATCATTGTACAGAGCATCCGTTCTTACATTCAAAAACAGTCAAGAGAGCTAAATGGCCACAACAGCCTCTGGTTACATGATGATTGCTTGCGACAGCTTGGTCTCTGCTACCTCCAAACCTTGATTATACTCAGTCAAAAAGAAACCTTTCCACAGATACAGCCTCTCTCCTCAATGGAAAAAAAAAAAAAAAAAAAAAAAAAAAAAAAAAAAAAAAAAAGGTGAAACAAAAGGAAAAACAAAAAGTTGTCTGTTTTAGATTATTTCTTCCATCCTGACCTTTGGCAAATTGTTAAATTTTTCATCTTTCTGGGGGTTTTTTGGACATTTGTTTAGTCAATTTTTCTCTTTGTAGGGAACTGTTATTTATTAAGATAGCTAATTGACTGAGACTTCAATTTAAGTGGTAGAATTATACAAAGTCTCTTCCTAATTTGCTTCTAATAACAACTCTTTCAGGTTTAGCAGCAAACAATTAGATTGCATTGCTATCAATTATGACTGCTTGAGTGACTCAGAAATTCCAAACAGAGGAATCAAATGTATTATTTACTGCTAGGATTGGCTATATGTCTTCTTCCTTATGATTTATGCATCGATTATACCAGCTTAAGTCACAGGAGTGGCTATGCCAACTAAAAGCTAATGTATTTTGTAATGCATAAAAAGCTATGTGTCTTTATGTAGCCTTCATCTACTAACTGTTCTTTCTTTCTCTATAATCTCCAAACAAAATGATAATGCCTGCGAGAGAATAAATCTCATTTCCTACAGGCTGTAAAAAGCCAGATCTTTATCAACTACACAAGGTTGTGTGTATGCATGTTATTCTCCTTTTTTCTGCACATAAAAGAAAGTGTCTAAACACCAGAGAACAAATGCGCAAAACAAACAGTACCTCACAGGACTGTAAACTGTGTGATTTTGGATTTAGTGTCCATTCGTAATAGAGCACAAAGTGATTCTTTTCTGAACATCTCAAAGCACAGCCTGACCCTAAAGTAATGCACACTATGTTCTATAGATATATTGCCTACTACATGATACATAACTCCTTCTAAGATGCTTTTCTTCCAGGTGCCTTTCTAGGGAAAACAGTGGAAGTTTCTGTAGTAATTGAAGAAGCCCTCCTGCTGGATTTTCTACTCTAAGCTGTTCTTTGGAGAAAGAGAAATCTTTCTTGAGAACTTTTATTAAAGTTTTAAAGACAAATGAGATTTTTGGTTTTGGGAAGATCTACCAGCTGTTCCAATTCATCATACTTATTGGGAGTACAAGTGGAACCACCTAAAAACCAACAATTCTCCAAATTGCTTAAGTTGCATTTCTGATCATTCTGATAAAAAAAATAAACAAGGTTTCTTTGCTCTCCATTTCCTACAGATTGAGCTTTATGATGTATGTTTCTCTCTCTCCTTTATCACAGGCTCTTCATGGAATAATTTTCTTTCTCACCCCAAGAGTGCAACTATATTTTCATTCTTTTAGTGCTAATAACAAGCTATGTTATGAAGAGTTTAAGTATTCAAAGAGGAAAATTAGGTGTTCTGTCTCTGTAGATTTACTTAAGGTACAACCATAACAGAAGCTTTCAAGCAAGAGCAAGGGCTGCTGTACTTGAGGCATGTGCCTCACCACCATGCATCAAGTCCCATAAGACTTTGGCAGGACAGAAACAAACAGGGTAAACTGACATAGCGCATTAATACCTGAGCAGGCCCTGGCCTAGGCCTGAGTTTAAATGGAGTGTATGGGCAGAGGTCAGGTTCCAAGGTGGAGCTAGTCAGGGCCGTTAAGTCCCTCAGTGTTACTTTTTTTCTGCATTGGGTGAACATTCAGAAGCAGTCATGTCATGCGCTGGTCCTTACGGACATTGAGAATAAAGAGAACTGTCTTCATGTTAGTGTGGAAATAATCCTCAAATTATACATTACCTCAGGGAAAAGGAAATGTGATATACACGGTATATCACTAAATGCTTCAATGTCCTGCGTGCATGAAACCCTCTGTGTTCTGTCACAGCAGCTCCTGTACCCTCAATAATAGTATCAGCAGCAATACCAGTCGCAGCAGAGATATGCATGAACTCTGTTACACAAAATATAAAGTAAAAAATGTATTTAAAATGTCTTTCAAAATACTTTATTTTCATACTCTTGTTATGGTAACTGCACTTTTGTCATATTTTTGTCACCCTTTACAAATCTGTATTTTTTTTTTATATGTACTGGTGTTTTTAAGAACGATAGCTCACTGAAGCAGTGTCCTTTCCTATTTAACAATAGTATTTTGGGTTTTTTTTAGTGTTTAATGACAGTAATTACTATACTACCAAAGCTACTGGTAGACTGCTGGTAGAATTTTTTAAGATGTAAATGATACCTGAGAGTATAGTCCGTGCTTAAAAAAGATTGGAGATTAGTCAAAAAACCCATGGAATAAACTATGAAAAATCCTGAAATCTTTCTAGAAAATTTCTTTTCTCAGATGTGCTGCAAGTTTTGTTTCTGCCAAGAATTATTTTTACAAGGCTGCTCTTTACTAATGGAGAGGCCCTCCATGACGCTGTGCCTGCTACTGACTGCTCAGGGTTTTGTTTTTCCTATTCACTATTCACACTAGATTTTGAGTTGTTTTGTGCCCATAAAACTGAAGACTAACAGTCTCTGGAGCCAAGCATAATCTCTTTGTTGGGTAGAAATAAAGCCTACAGGAGAGGATGGATGTGCTCAGCGTCCCAGCAAGTGGCTTGAGATGAAGTGATATTGGCAGGATTCAGACTGAAATTATTACAAAACATGAATGCCACATGTGCAACTGCTGCCTGGCTGTTTCCATCCTTCTTTCCTTTTGTTAAAAAGTGCTATCTTAAAAAAAAAAAAAAAAAATTGTAATAACCTTGATCTTGTGCCATTGCTATCTGGAAATTGCAGGGTCTTACAAATCCCAGAATGAACGACCAAGGGGGAAAATGATTGTTCTGCCAAACGTGAAGCTTTTATAATGACAGTATTATGTACTACTTCCACAGAACAAGGCTTCCATTTAGCTTAGCTTGTAAACTATCCTTACCAAGAAGTTTGATGACATGCTGTCTCCTTCCCAAAACAATCTGAGAAAACTTCATTAACAGTGATAATTATTCAGGTCTGGCAGTTATTAATAGCTGATTGGCAAATTTTTAGTTTTATTCATTTCAGTTCAGTTGCACTGATATGAAGACACACGGGATTTCCTCTAGGTTAGATAATCACTAAATTTTGTGATATTAAACTGAAGAAAAGCACTGTTTCAAGCCAGTTGCAGGCAGGATCCCCCAGTCCTGCAGATACATCTCAGTGCTAGTTATGCTACACCTGTTTGTCAGTCTTGGGTTTGTCAACAAGATGTCATGCCAGTTGAGTAATGATTCTGTGATAAGAACAGCTGGAAATTAGAATGAGATCATTTTCACCTTAAAAAGAGTTTGGATTTAGTTTCAAAAGCAAAAAGCTGGTACTTATATCATTGTCTCTTGTCCTCCTTCTGTGTAATAAAGTTGGAGTCTTCTACCATAACCTTCATTATTCATGTGTCCCTAGCAATAAGCACATTAATCTCAGTCATGGAGACTAAATTAAATTCTTTTATTAGCCAAAATATTTTGGTAGCAGAACAAAAGACGAAAATATCTTGATAGACATTCTATGGTCTGGAATTAGAAACAAGGGCATTACTGAAGCCTAATTGTATTCCCTGGTCCAATTAATTGCAATACTTACTGAACTGGCATTGTTACTGAAGCTCTATTGGATTCTTTAACTCTGATTCTCTTTAGAAGAAAGAACTACTATTATTTTTTTTAGAAAGTTACTCATTTTGGAATTACTGCCTACTGCATCCTTCCAGAGTCTCATTTATCACTATCCTCTTAGGCATGACCTTCTGGAAAACTAACTGTTCACTGTAAGTCTGGTTCCTTTTCTAGAAAATGTCATTCCTTAGCATTGCTCCAGAAAGCCACACATTCAGAAACTGGCCTCTCAGTCCAACTTGCTTTAAGTCCTATTGTAGTAATATCCTTCAGCATATCCTGACAAACATAACAACTTAAGCTTTTCTCTAATTCTGTTAGAGTTCTGTTTCAGTTTGTCCTCCACTTTGAATTCTTAATCGTGCACTGTCTTTTCTCTCTGAAGGTACCTTCTCTCTAAGATGTCTTTTTTTGAACTGTGGCTTCATAATAGGTACAATTGGAATCATTTGGTGGACCTTTAATACTATGCTATTTGGTGGTCCTTTAATACTATTGTCCATGTCTTGGCATATATAAAATATATGCAGTCTCAAGCTTTAGTATACTCTGATACCACTATCATTAATTAACAGAATCTGAATCTGTATTTCTGTAATTCTGTACCTTCATATTTTGGCTTTAACAGTGCAAAAGTAAATTGCCTTGATTCTCACTTATCACTGTTCAGGATGACTTGTACTGTTAATTTTCAAATGCTACAGAATTTCTGACTGAATGCAAAATGCTTCTTCATTACCCTTTTAAATATATATAAACTAGATATATTAGATATATTTTAGCAGTTTTAAAACCCTGTCATTAGAACAATGAGTGTGATCTTGCTGATTTCTGAACACAGTTTTTAGTAAATCAACTAATTTATTTTTTAGGCAATATATAAAGAACCAAGTCATACTTTGTCTTTCCTCCTCTAAAATGTACAGGTACTTCACGAGCATTTATAGAAAATAAAAGTAAAAACACGGTGGAGTTTCCAGTTTGAAAACAGATAAATTCTTATTTGTCTTCACCTTGGACTGTGAACAATTTAGATCAAATTTACAGTGGTGTTTTGAATGTATAAATTAGTTCATGTGTTAGACTTTCTCTGCATTAATCTTGTTATAGTTTTTGTTCTTAGTTTTAAATTAAGAATATTTTGGCAGCAAGATCCTACTTTTCTCCTACACATTAATTTCAAATTTCTTTTTTATAATTTTACTTAGAAATTATGATCTGGTACATATTGTACTCTGTTCCTCTTTTAGACTCTAATAGGAGTTATTTTTGTTTGTTTCTAAGTTTTCATAATAGATATAAACTTACTGTTTCATATGATTATACCTGTGGTATAATAGGATAGATTGTGGTATAATAGGATAGATTCTAACACTGCAGTCTATCTAAGAGTAGTTCCCATTTCTTGCTGAATTTTATGTTCATGCCTATCCTTCTCTTCAGTTTTACTCTTCTGATGATACAGAAATGACTTAGAGTCTATCACCAACTTTTTTTTTAAATTGAAACCAAAGACAATTA
Source organism: Tetrao urogallus (assembly GCF_951394365.1). NCBI lineage: Eukaryota > Metazoa > Chordata > Aves > Galliformes > Phasianidae > Tetrao > Tetrao urogallus. The sequence goes on from NC_136819.1 coordinate 34,179,827, forward strand.
ACCTCATTGACAATAGTGGTACAATTGTGTAATAGTAGTAATTTTAAACTATTCTATATTTTCCATAAAACAATTGGGAAGAGATGCTGCAGTATATCAAAACAGATATTTTAAATGTAGTTTGATATAGCTTTTTTCAAAATGTTTGCATTGAACAATTTTCAATTTTTTTTAATAAGTCATGAAAATAAATTTTTAATGCCTGTTCATTCTTTCAATTTTGATTAATCATCAATATTAGAAGTGGAAAATGTTTTTGCTAAGTGCTAATCAGTCAGTAGAGTTCATGGAATGTTTTTCTTCAACTATTTCCATATAAGACAGAATAATAAGTTCATTAGAGCATTGATTTTTTTATTAAAGTATTTTTACAGATGCTTTTCACTTTTTAACTGACTTATAGTAATATTTTTAAATAAAATTAGTAATAGTGATGACAAACGATCAATGTCATGATAAGTAGACGATGGATAAATTCATCCATTCCAGGTCAATCAGGAGGAAGAAACAAGGTAAGCCTTGTTACCTCTACTTACTATCTACTATAAAGATGTTTCTTATTCAGAGGTTAACCTGATTTTGCCTGCCTCACAGCCATTCAGTTAGAAATTTCATAACACATAAATTGCAAATGAAATAGTCAACAGACTATCCTTTTTTTCTGAATATTTTGATTCTTTGCTGATTTCTTCTTCCACTGATATTAGCTTTATTTCTGATGAGTCTTTAAATACAAAATGTATCACAAAAGACTTTAGTGATGTAATTTTACCCATATTTACACAGCATTATTCTCATAGAATTGAAAAGACATGAGGATGTAAGTGTAATGGCTGCTTAAGCAGTTATGTCACTATTCCCTAACTTAACAACAGTAATTCCTTCAAATCCAATCCAAAAGACTTTGTTAAATATTTTGCTTTCATTTTTTCCCTCATCACAATAAAAAAGCTATTTCTTTAAAGCTCCCTATAGAAAATCACAGTTTTGCAAAGTTTGAAATTGATGTGAATGAGAAAGTGGACTGACTCAGAAATGAATCAGGTTTGGGATATGCTTGGGACTTCAGGAAAGTAGCATAGACATTTAGAAATAAAGATCATACTGTTGATCTTCCTGAGATAAAAGTGATTATGTATGTAAGACTAAAGAGATGACTGGAAGTAAAAATATTAATTCATGTTAAGAATTTTTTTATCTCAGTAGTTAATCTCCATTATTTCTTGATTGTTAATATGCATGACTAAAGTCAGACTGATTGTGTAAATTAATGGTACAGGGAAGATTAGTGTAATGTCTTGAGTTGCCATTGACAAAGCAGTCTCCTTGACGCTCATTTGAAAATTATGTGGCTTTGGCATCAGTAGTTGAAAAGGGCTGCAGTCCTTTTCAAAATGCCTGCAAAAGCAATGTAGTCAATGAGGAAGAAGTACACAAAAATTATATCGTTAAGGTCTAGAAATATATATGGGCACTCTGGAGAACTTGAAGTCTTCCTAGTTGCATACTAAGAAAGATGGGAAGTACATGGGCCTTGATTCAGCTTGGAATATCAAATACTGTAGTGCCATAATGACAGACAATTGGACTGTGATGTCTGCTGTCACAGAATCAAAGAACTGCAGGAGTTGGAAGGGACGTCAAGAAATCAATGAGCTCAACCCACGTGCTAACGCAGGTACTCTGCTATAGATCATAAAAGTATGCATCCAGACAGATCTTGAATATCTCCATAGAAGGAGACTCCACAATCTCTCTGGAGAACTTACTCTGTTACCCTTACAATAAAGAAGGTCTTCCGCATGTTTGCATGGAACTTTCTGTGTTCTTGTTTCAGGCCATCATTCCTTGCCCTGTTGCTACACATCACCAAGAAGAGCCTGGACTCATCCATTTTCCTCCCATCTCCATTTGGATATTTATAAACATTAATCCGATACCCCCTCGGTCTTCTTTTCCTAAGGCTGAACAGACGCATGTTACTCAGTATTCTCTCATATGGGAGATGCTCCAGACCCTTTATCATCTGCGTGACCCTCTGCTGAACTCCTTCTAGGAGATCCCTATCTTTTTTGAACAGGGAAGCCCAGAACTGGAAACAATATTCTAAACGTGGCTCCACCAGGGCAGAGTAGAGCGGGAGGATCACCTCCCTTGACCTGCTGGCCATGCTCTTTTCAATGCACCTCAGGATATCATTGGCTTTCTTGGCCACAAGGGCACACTGCTGGCTCATGGACAACCTATTGTCCACCAAAAGACTCAGAGTCTTCTCCACAGAGCTCCTTTCCAATAAGTCAGCCCCTACTTTTCATGCATGCTGTTATTCCTCCCCAGGTGCAAGACTCTACCACTTGCTCTTGTTAAACCTCATCAGGTTCCTCCCTGTGCAACTCTCCAGTCTGTCCAGGTCTTGTTGAATGGTAGCACAGCCATCCAGTGTGTCAGCCATACCTCCAGCTTTCTAACATCAGCATACTTGATGAAATCAGGGTCCCTAAATATGATTTGGAAGCACATCTTTGTGATAATTTTACTTATCAGTGAGATCTGTAAATTTCTCAAATTAATTTACACTGAAGATGAAAACAAAGTGTGGTTTGTAAGAGGAATGTCCAGTATAAAATGAGAGACACAGTACTTAAGAGCAACAGAGTTTAAGAAAATGAGTTGCATTGTGGTTTCTTAAGATATGAGTTTAGTATAGATACACTTTAATTTCCTTGTTAATTTCCTGAAGCCCTTATTTCTAATGTCTTTGTAAATAATAGCTGTTTGCATGACTGCATATCAAAACTATAGAAATATTTGTCACAGCCTGATTTATATTAGGAAATTTGAGAATATCTCTCAGTGGTTATGGTTATGGTTAGGCCCAGTTCTAAGACTAATGGGGCAGAGCCTCTCCCAGACCCATGCCCCAGGAAAGGGGAAAGGGATAGAGAAAAGATAGGGAATAGGCCTGAAAACAAAACAGCTACAACAAGCTAAGGGAGAAAACTAATTTACTAAATATGAGATATGTGAGATAACACAATATCATATAACACAATTGGAATTGAAAACAGTAAACCAAATAAAATGAGAGAAAGGGTGTTCAAAACTGAAGGCCTTACTCTAATGCTCAAGGCAAGACAGCTAGGGAGCACACACCACAGAAAAGAACAGGGAAAAAAAAAAAAAAAGAAAAAAAGAAAAAAAAGGAAGATCTCATGAGTCCTGAGCAGTTTTATCTTTCCCTCTAAAAGGAAAATGGAAATGTAACAGTGAAGTCTTCTATGGATATGTAGTTGTTCTTCTATTCTGAGAAAGGTACCCAGAAATATTGGCAATCCATAGAGCTGGAGCATTAAGTCTTTAACTCCCAGTGCACTACATGATATTATTATGTGAAATTATGTGAAATAAAAATAACAGAAATCATAAAACCATGACAATAGCTCACCCAATATCATCAAAATAATCAAAATATGAATCTCTTTTTTAGATACGCTATTTTGCCTCAGCAAACAGCAATTTCATTTTTTTTTAAATCACCTCACAGTCATGTATGTTGATACTGATACTTTAGCAGAACCAAGAAGCATTCCAGTTATCATGAATTCTAGGGTAGAAAAAAAAAAAGAAATATATTGGCTGCTGCTACTTGAATACAAATGGCAGTAGTTTAACTTTGTTTCTGAGAAGTATGCTATTAAAAATACTTAATTGTATGTAATACTACATATATTTAGTATTGATAATATTGTCATCACATCTACATTAGATTCAGTCCACTACTAGTTACGTTGTTCTTTTTTATCTAAACTATAGATATCTCCCAATCCTCCTCTACTAAACAGAACAGCCATTAGGACTCTTGATGGAAGCATTCCCAAAATACGTTGCTGCAGCAGTATCAAATCCTAGATTAAATTTTTATGTTTTTCTCCCCTAGTGAAGTCCCTTGAGTTTAGGAATATCCAATCTTCAAAGATAGTTTAAATAAAATTTAGAGAAATGTCAGAATTTTGCAAAATGTTGAACATATTTTTCTTTCTACTACACTCAAGATAGATAGTAAGACTGGACAATCAAGTAAAAAAATATGATTCAGCATTGCTGGTTTTTTTTCTTGGCATATAAATTATACACTAACTGTATCCAATAAATCTAAAATAGTCCAGCTACATGATATTACCTATATTTCATTTATAGTAGCAATAGCATCTAACATAGAAGTGCATCTGAAATAAAGCAGCATCACTGAATTCCTCCATGCAGAAAAATTGGCACCCGCTGGCATTCATTGATGCTTGCTGCACATTTAGGGAGATGGAACAGTGGATGTGAGCAGAGTGTGGCAGTGGGTGGTGCCTTTCTGCAGTGGTGACAATGACAGTGTGTGTCCTCTGTTGTTGCAGACATCTATGAGTGCGGCATGCAGGCTCTTGTTCAAGGATGTTGAAAATACACAACTAATGGTGGTGACTATGTTGCAAAATAGCATTCTGTAGCTGAGAATTGTCTCTGTCAAATAGTGCTATTGAGCAATTTGTATCTATTGTACTTTATTTATTGTATTTCTGAGGAATTGGAAGGCATTACTTTGAGAGCAACCTACATATTTGATACAGATCATCAATTTAGAAAGAGTTTTAAAACCCTTGTTGGAATGAACACAGCAGGAATCAAGGAACTGGAGATAATTTATATTCTTGCATTTCTCAACCTTTTCCCAGGCTCAGAGACATTTTCATTCTTTCTTATTCATCAAGGCCACTTAATTTCTCTTCTCCAATTTTCTGTGATTCTGTGATTCTGTGAATTTTGTCTGTCATTTCTAGGTGATTTGTACACAGATATGCTCACATCCACTTACTAGCACCAAACAAACTCCTTAGTCTTCTGTTTCCAAGCAGACTTCTGTTTGGGGGTAGTATCATTTTGTTCCTATTTCTTATTCAGAAAAGAAGTAGTAACAGCTTGCTACATGTATCTTTAAAAACAAGTGACTGCCAGGTTTATCACAGTAATTCTCTCCCCGAAGTAAAACCTTATGTGTTGTCTGGGGATTAACCGTTTACATAGTTATTTAGGAAACTGAGCTGAGACAATAAAATCCATTCCACGCGCAATTGCTATGCAAAGTGAAATGTGTACTCTAGGGTCTGAAAGAAGTATGGTGTTTAGGACATTTTCTCTCTTCATTGACGAGTTGTGTGAAGAACTAACCCATAGTGAAGGCCTATATTAGCTTTTGAAGGAATTTCACTCATATTCCTCCTAATCATTTTCTTGTCAGTTTAAAATGTCACATTACAAAAGACAGTGGAAAGTGGACTTAACTTGTTGATTTAGATTATCATTTGTAATATGCAGTTTCAGCATTGAGACTGCAGTCTGAAGAATTTATGATGATTTAATAAAAAGTTTGAATGATTCCAAAGCCTCGAGATCTCTACTTTTGAATAGTTAATAATTGATTAAGAAGGAAAATTTATTTTTCTCTGAAATATTCACACAAATTGCTACATTTTCTGTCAGCATCACTTGTCTAGTGCAGTGGAGTTCACAACTGTTAAGAAGATCCCTTAACTGAGTGCATAACAAAGAGCATAACAGTTTATTTTCCATTCACTCTGTTCTAAATCAATTTCAGACATAATTCTCTACCTGAGAATAAGAATCAGAGAGAAAACAGAGTTAATAAGCAGAAATAAAGATGGAGGAAAGTATTTCTATAATTTGTGAAACACTCCACTGCACCATTTATTGTGAAAACTACTGCACTTGTCATGTAATTAACAATCTTCTCTGCCACAAAGATAGGCAGATGTAACAGGCTGATCAATTTATTACCATAGGTCTTTTAATACTAGACTGATAGCAGAAAAATTTACAGAGAATGTTGCAGATGACATTAAAATGTAAGTTCTACATATGCTAGCATTTTTCCAAGTCTATTCATGCTGAATATAGCATGTCTCTCAATATAGGCAACCCCATAGGAAGCTATAGCAGAGGACTGAGCAGGCTGTCAGAATTTTTCAGATAACACATGGATGGATAGACCATGGCAGTTAATTTTGGCCAATTCTGTAAGTGTCATTTTCAGGCTGCCAAAGGTATGTGTAATCTGGCTTGCAGTGCCATTATTCCTCCTCAGCTTGATAAGGAAAGAAATCAGATTTTACTATTATCTTTCCTTAATAGAATAATTATGGTATGTTTATAGTAGATCATTCCTGCTTGCTCAGTGAAGTTGTTTAAGTCTCTCTTTTCCTTGATACAGTAGCTGAAAATAAAGTATTTATGAACATAACCTCACCTCTCATGCAGTTGAGAAATAAACATGCAGAACAGTCTCTGTTAGAGCAGGATTTGGACCTTCTGAGTTACAGTGCTGAAGAGTAACAGTGAGAATTTTTTTCCTTCTGCTCACATTGAAGCCTTTCTTCTTCAGTCTATGATCTGCTGAATCTGCAAAAACTTGAATTTATTTATAGATCTGTTTAAAAAATCAAGATCTTTAATATATTGTTTTGATTATACAGTGTATTGTATTCTTTTCTCTGGTTCTCTATGGATGTAGCTTCTTCCTTTTGCATCTTACTGATGGTTACTGAAATACTAGACATGAAACTTCTGAATTTAACTTTAAAAAACTTACAATCATTGGGTATCCCATATTTTATTTTTATCATTGATTCACTTTCAATTAGAGATCAGATGCAATTTTTCCTACCTCACACATCTTTTGTTTTTAAAATTATTCTTCATTAGATTTGGTCTTAAATTATCACAAAGTTTACTCAGCACTTCTTGAAAATGCTGTATTTCACCTTAGTGTCTGTAACTAGCAGGTCAGCTGGTCTCTGTTAAGCTTTATAGAAACTACTATTCCCAGCTTTTCAAAAGGATAAATACCTTAGTTTCCAAAATAATAGCTATGGGATTTTTCTGCTGAGATACTTTTTGTTTTTAAAACTACTTTGAATTACACTCTAGAGAGATTAATCTGCATTCTGATCTTGTTTATATGAGTTCATATGCTCAAGCCCTTTTGAAAGAGGACATTGTGCACACTTTCAAATGTGTGACGTGTGTGAGAAGGCACAGAAGCCAAGTAACAATGAGGTAAAATGAAGAGAATAGACTTCTTAGCATTGCAAGTACCATCTGTTCTGTAGAAACGCATCCTCTGTGTTGGCATTGCCACAGTGGTATGACATGTGTTATTACTTTTAATCATACTTTGTGCTGAAGAAAAGTCTGGTTGTATGACAGATTCAGAGGTTGCAGACTCCTTCGGTGTTAGTCTCTGAAATCCAAGACTGCTTAGAGATTCAATATTTTTGTTTCTGCTGTATAATGACTGTAGAAGAATACCACTGGGGACCAAGCTACTTAAGCACATTATTATATTTGTATAGAAGATGAAGAAAGCAGGCAGTATTCACATGAAAAAGATAACATTTTCATAAAATTGTGAAGAAAAAAAAAAGCTAAAGAATTTGTCATCTTTTTTGTAAAGTAAAATTTTGAGGTATTACATTATTATAATAGACAGAGAAAATGACAGAAGTTTCTCTGTCCTAACTGAGACTGTTGTTTCCAGTTTTACTAACAGTAACAATCCTTTGTTTATTAAAACAAGGAAACAGTCCATTGCATAAATCAGTCCTTACCAAGACATTTGTTGAAATGTCCTTGCGTATGTATGAAGAAAAATCTTACGGAACTAAATAATATTCCTTGTACATCATAGTAACTTTTTTTTGTAAAATACATAAAGGCTAACATCTATTTTCTGTATTATTGCTAGCCACTGTGTGCTAATGCAGACACAAGAAGTTATCCCTGTAGATTAAATAGAGACATAATCCATTACTAACATATATTGTCATTTTTAAAGTTACTGCAGTATTAATAACCACTAGTCATGTAATCACGTATTCTAGTTCTATTTGCAGCATACAAACAAATGTTGTATTTTGTTCTTGATTAGGCCCTGCTTTTATGTCATCAGTGACAGTGACTTTTCAAGTATGGGGATATGTAACTTCTGGCTATGTGTTGTCAGATGGCTGTTACCAATATATGAAGTCCAAGGTTTTCTGATACATTAGAAACAGACTTTTGGTTTCATGTTAGATTCAAACAGCATGGCATCTAACTCATGTTACACAGTTATGATGGCCAAAACTACAGAAGCTTGGCAATTTACTTAGGAGTTATAGTACTTTTTGGATGAGCAGTAAATATCAGAGAACTGGTTTATCTGATAAAACATTAAAATCAAGTGCTGTGTTGAATATACTCTTAAAATATCTTTTCTATGGCTATTTATCCATTTAATATTTCTGCGTATTTTGTTAATATTCTGATTTCACCTGCCCAATCCTCCTCAGAAGATGAGTACATTGTATAATCTAAAGTTCTTCAGCATTCTTTAGTATTCTAGACTGCACAGAATGAATCATAACACAGTTTTGGTTATAGAATATTGATTGCAAATGATTAATTAAAAAAAATTAGGTAATAGCAGTTTTTTGTAATCATTATCATTTGTTACTAGAATAAGCTAATAAGACTTTATTGAGAATATATGCTTTTGCAGTGTTCATGAGTGACTCAGGAAAGGACATTGTTGGTTTACATTTCTGTTCAGAATACTGTCCTACTAAATTTGAAAAAAAATTGGATGTGTAACATATTTATCTATTCTGTTCTGGCTCAGTCTTCAGGCATCCAGAGGTGGATGATAGTAATGCTAAATTTTGCATGCATATTAAAGCTGATGTCAATGAACTTGTACCACTGAAACAGCTATGTCAAATACACAAATGAAAATGTGTTCATTAACTAATAAAACCTCAGATATAACTTATGCAAAGACCAGTTAAATATGTTTTCTTTGAAAAAATAAAACACTTTGCATTCTCATATTGTGTTTAAATATTCCCTTTGAAATCCCTGGAATTTTCGTTAGGGGAAAGAAATCAGAAGGATGCTCTGAAAGTAATGCCTCCTGTTTTATTATGTTAGCCCACAGTCAGATGTGGATATTGATGGTATGGCAGTAGAGGTTGAACCTTCCTGCCAATATTCCATTACATATTGTTGCCATGCAACAGATGGTAGCAGAGGGACAGTCTGAGAAAATGGCATTTAACATAGAAGTTCATCTGAAATAAAGCAGTGTCATTGAATTCCTCCATGCAGAAAACTTGGCACCCATTGGCATTCATTTATGCTTGCTGAACATTTATGGAGACGAAACAGTGGATGCAAACACAATGAGGCAGTGGGTGATGCCTTTCTACAACGGTGACAATTAATAGGGTGGGCTACAAAACACTAATAGTGAATAGAGAATTGGCTCTGTCAGATAGTGGTATTGAGCTCCTTGTATCTGTAGTAGTTTCCATGGAAATAAATAGAAGGCATTACTTTCAGAGCTACCTTTGTGTATTGATTTCTTTCACTTAGGATTATCAGAAAGTAGTGACTAATAAAGGAATATTAAATATCTATTTATAAAAAAAAATAAACTTAAATAAAGTGTAGTTTTCTACCTTTGTTGTATTTCTGAAACTTTTCAACAGGTATTTTGAATTGGGAACTTTATACAAACGTCATAAAATGGTAATGGAAAGAGAAATTTGTCACTTTTCTGAGAAAAACATTGGCCAAGTCCTCAATTACAACAATGTTTTTAATTCCAAGCAGAACATGTAAATATTTCTTACGGTAAATTTTTATAAATATGGAGATATTCAACTGCTTTGTGAACCTCTCATTTTTATTGTCTAGGTTTCAGATAAGTTCTTATGAGGCTTATTATATGCAGTTTAAATCTGCTGGAAAAATAAGTTCATGTATACTACAGGCATGCATAAACACCTGAACCTTTTTGATGGTGACTAAATCACTGCCCTTCAGGAAGGCAAGTGATGCATTTTGGTTTTGAATAACTTTCTTTTACCTGGTGATAGATGCTATAGAAACAGATTCTGGACTTCCATCTTGCTCATGCATGATTTCAGTACTACTGTTCTCCAAAACATAAAATTTGTTCTTTGGGCAGAAAAAAAAATTCTTCCTCAATTTTTTCAGAGTTTATCCTGAAATAATAATCTTCTGATTAATAAAAACACAGTCCATAAAACTCTGGTGGATGGATATATAAATGAAATAATATTTCTATATTTTGATTCTTATTCAAAACATACAGCTGCTAATCTTGGTATCAGAGGTTCCAGATACTGGCAATAGGAAATAATATCTCTCATTCTTTGTGATGGCCTCAATTTTATGTCAAGAGAGAAGCACCCAGTTAAACTGTCCATACATCCATATTTTGCTTGCTCCTTTAATTGAACAATTTGCAGAGTGCAAATATTAGATGCCCATCTTGACCTCCAACCCTCCCTGAAGGCAGGCCACTACATCACACACTAGTTGTACCTTTGATATACTCCCTATAGGCTTTCCCAAAATGCATGTATTACACTTACTCCAGTCCAGAAGCTGCACATCTCCTTTTGCTGTCTATTTCCTCCAGCAGAGCTTGAAAATGTTCTATTATTGAAAGAGTTAAAAAAAAAAATCCCTTTGGAAAAGCTAATTATTGCATGCAGATACTTCTTTGTGTGATCAAGGAGGGGACAATTTAATAGGCTCTGTAATACAACCAAGAACAAAATTGCTTTAAAGGAAGTCTCTTGTTGAGTGACAACTCTGTTGCCTGAGCCAATTAGGTCCCAATAAAGAGTGTTGAATTGGCTCCTGCTTTCTCATTAATTATGTTCTGTCACAGACATGGGGCTTGATTTAGCAATTTTGTATTACATTAAGATACTGAAAGGAATGGAACAAATGGCTCACTCTGATAATAGGCATTCTATACACGGTGTGACATTTACTATCCAGCTGTCCATAAGGCAGCCTAGCACTTCAGTTCAGGGGTTTATTTGTCATTGCTTCAAAGGGACACTCAGCTTTTCACAAAAAAGAAACAGAGAGGCTAATAGATAGGACAAAATGTACTGCTGATATGCTTTATTAGAGATAGGATGCTAGGGTTTTGCTAACAAGCTCATCCGTTGGGACTAAGCCGAGTTTGCTGTCAATCATCCTACACACAAAAGCACACTAGTTAACAAGGAGAAATGAATTACAGACACTTATTCCTGCCTGTGGGATCACAAATACACCAATCTGTGAAAGAGGCACAAACTCAGAAGACAAACTACATATTTGTCAATAACCTCCTAGAAAGAACCCTAGTAATTCTTTGAAGACCTTTGATTTAACTTCCCTCTAAAATACATGTATAGGAAATGTTTTAGTTACCATGACATTTGTCCTTTGTTACTTGTACAATTTTTCATCACATTAAAAACACAAAACTGAGGAAGTCTGCAAATGTTGTACTAGGTATACGCACTGCTTTTTATATCAAACCACAGGGGGCAGCTGCTGTAGTATTCATTAATAGCAACAGAAAATTAAATCTTACAAATTTTAGGTTCAGACTATCATGTGTCAATGTGTAGAGTATAATCTAAGTCCCAGTTTATATCTTATATAACAAAGTAACAGGGTTTTTTTTAGGTTGTGCTCATTTTTTTCACCCTCTAGTATGTATATACATATCATATATGGGGGAATTTTGGTCTATTGCTTACATTGCTTACACAGCACTTTCATGTTTAGATTCAATGTGTATTTGTGAATATGTTTATGTACGTAACTAAATATTATTAATGTGTGTGTATGCAAATGTAAATGTAACAATTTGATCCTGATTTCATCTTCTTGTAAAAGTACTGACATTCATAATGTAACGTATCCAGTGTTAGTGACTTCATCTAAAATCCATAGAAAACTGGAGATTTGTTTTGCAAAATGTTAGCTGCATTTGGGAAAAAAAAAATATCCAAAAACAAACTTCGGATATGAAGAAAAAAAAAGAGAAAAGAGGAAATGAAATAGATGTGTGTTATTGCAGAAAGAAAACTAAGGTGTATTTTCTAGTATATATATAGTATATATATATATAGTATATACTATATATACACTTCCACCAAGGTCTTACCTAAGTTTTTTATAGTTTTCCATGTTAGGAAAATTTCCCGCAATGTTTCTTATTTCAGATGTGTGAAACAGTATTTTCATACTTTACTTTAGGCCAGTGACTTTACCTATTTAGTAATACTTTATTTTGCCCTTTCTTGTCCCAAATACCTGCAGATAATTGAAGTCCATCATTACCTCTTAGGATGCACACTGCTCACCCTGAGAAATTACAAGGGTTGAGGTGGGGAATGTTCATTACAGAATATTGAGTACAGTCCCAAAGACTGCTCATGTACTGCCACAAGGATGGACTAACAACATCTCAGAACTGTCAAGATTCAGAGCTCCTCCAGCACAGTGAAATAAAATAGAAGCTCCTTTGTTCTTCATTCTCCCTGCTAACTAGCAGTGCAGGTTGGGAGCATGAAAGAGTTATTCATTAAGAAGCTGCCATAAATGAAATGGAGACGTGCTGCTTATTCTTGAATAATTGAGGAAAGGGTATACAAACTTCTGCCAGTGACCTACACACCTTGCTCAGCCCTGGATTAGCATATATGAGTTGGTTTCTTGACAATACTGGCAAAGGAACATAGAAAGACTTCTCTACCTTAAAATCCTGGATAACAGGACTCTGTTCAGTCACAGAATTTACCAGAATCACAGAATTGTAGGGATTGGAAGGGGCCTCTGAAGGTCTTTTACTGGCAGGTTCTCTGAAGTAGGTTACACAGGAAAGCATCCAGGCAGGTTTAGAACATCTTCCAGAGAAGGAGACTCCACAATCTCTCTGGGTTGCCTATTCCAGCACTCTGTCGTACTCAAAGTAGAGACATTTTTTTCAGATGGACCTTCCAGAGCTCCAGTTTGTGCCTGTTGCCTCTTGTTCTGTCACTGCACACCAAAAAAATCTGGCTCCATCCATTTACACCTGCCATCTAAATATTTATAAACTTTGATGAGATTTCCCCAGTAGGTCTCCTCAAAGCTGAACAGCCCCAGGCCTCAGCATTTCCTCATAAGCAAGATGCTCCAGGACCCTAATAATCTTTGCAGCTCTCTGCTGGACTCTCTCCAGAAGTTCCCTGTCTTTCTTGAATTAGAGAGCCCAGAACTGGACACAGACCTCAAGATGTGGCCTCACCAGGGCAGAGTAGAGGAGAAGTTCTCCTCTATGCAATCCAGGATACCACTGGCCCTCAAATTCTTCCCTGGAAGTCTTTTCAGCAGAGCAGCCCTCTAGTCTGTGCTGATGCATGCAGTTATTCCTCTCCAAGGGTAGGACTCTACACTTCCCCTTTTGAGTCCATGATTTTTATATAATTTTTTTATTTTCAAAGCCTGGAAATTGTCGTGTAGGATCCTCTTGGAAATCATAACTGAGACACAATAGAAGGCATGTAACTTTTCTATGAAATGTTCCTCATCAGCATCTCCTTTGATTATCTGCATGATTTCATTATGGAATATACTGGTACTTTCACTTATCATCCAGTGAGTGTTCAAAGCATTTGGTGAAGTAAAGAAGTTCAAGTACAGAATTAAAGGATTTTAAATGCTTCTTTTTAGGGAGTATTTATTGCAGTAATTCTGATGTATCATCAAGTTTTACATTTACTTCTGAGGTACAGTGTATATTGAATCATAGGAATTGAAACATGGGAGCTCTGATTACTGTTAACAGGAGCATTTAAAAAGAAAAAATAGGCTTTATCTTCTTCAAAGACAGATTTAATTACTTTAATGATTTTCCAGGATATCTGACAGCAATTCAGGGTATCTTCTATATAAATTCTTTCATTGTTTTCTCTCACTTGAAGTCTGTACTTTGGATATTCAGAATTTTTGTGGAAATTGATGAGAGAATCCAAGCTTCAAGAAAACATGACAGATATGTTTTCTATATAACATAAACTTCCTGCTTGTTTAAAATCTCTTTTTTAAAATGGGTCTATATAAATACTACACTGTGGTGCTAGGATGGCAGACAAATGCTAAAATATGATCACAGTTGAAGACAATACTACTGTGTTTCATAGTAGATGTAAAATTGATAGCACATCCACACTGAAACTCTGAAATTTCAAAGATTTTAGCACAGACCGTTTGTTTACAGTTTGAAGAATATTCATTGTAATTGGTATGTTATTAATGAGGTTATTTACATTGTGATATTATCAGATAGTCTTTTTTACTTGGAGGGAGATGGCTTTTTGGATAACAAAATTTGCAGAAGATTTAGACAGTCCTAGTACATTGCCAATGAGAGTTCTGTGATTAGATACTATAAAACTCCTCAAGGTATGCTTTGCATTTTCTCTCTAGGAAGCACATTAAAATTATCCAGGGAATAGAAAAAGCAGAATAAAATTTTGAGGGTCACCTTGGAACTGATTAACTTCTTTCTGCAACATGAGTATGCTGAATCAACTGAGGTCATAATTCCTCAAAACTATCTTATATAAGTACTTATCTAGAAATGAATTGCCATGAGTACGAAATATAGTCCTGATTGATCACTCCTGATTTATGGTCAGTTTTACTTTTACTTTTGTGGCTCTCCTCTCCTTTCCAATTTGAATTTTACTGAAGTCAACCTGATGCATGATGATGCTTTTCATGTGGGAAATACTAAAACACACCCAAAAAAAAAAAAAAAAGAAAGATAAATTAATGTGCAATTTTGGAAGGGATTTGAAGAATCTGCAGCACTGTCAATGAACACAGTGCACTAAACCAGAAAATTCAGATACTTGCTATCTGAAATACCTAGGAATTCTGGAGGAAAACTAATTATTTTCTGTCTTCATAAGCCACAGTTACACACAATGACATGTTTAGAACAGTTTAATATCCACAAATGCCCAGTGACAGGTAATTGCTTTCCATTTTTTTGACAAATGATAGTTTCTGCTTTACAGAAGACAAACATCCAGTATTTCTGATGCTTTTGTAATCTAAAGTTGAACATTGTCTCAGCAGTAGCATACTAAGTATCAATGAGGCATTAGTGTCCCCTTGAGATTTGTTTAAAAATAAATTTGTCCTTCATCTTGGAAATAAGTGCAGTACTTGGTCTGATTGCAGATGGTATCATTTTTGTATACTGCTGTAAAATTTCCTTTCAAAATCCAAAATGATTTAGTATTTATAATGTAATTTCTTATTTTCTATTATGGTATCTGGGCTATTTCTTCTGCTAAGAGCAGAAAATATTAGACGATCATGAAATCCCATGATTTATCCTTCTTCTCCAAAAGTCTAGAACACATACTGTAGTTATGATGTAGGGATACTCTATAAATGCTATGAAAGGATTCCTTAAGTCACAAGCGTCATTGCTTTACTATTGACATTAGCAATTCTCAAGAAAGGGAAATGTCAGATATTTTGCAATCTCCACTGAATATATGATTACCAATTTCTGAAATCAGACAGATGTGTTATCTGCTGTTAATTAATATAGAATGTAGTGATGAGTAAATACTTGCACTTAGTCTGTTTTGGAGTAAAGTTCTAGTGCTCAATTAAAATGTCCTTAAAAATTGATTTCCTTTTTTTTTTCCCCCCCAAATTTTTTTGTCAGGCTCAGTTTTATTATTTAAGATTTTAAACTCAGAAAATAAGCGTCAATAAGACATCTTCTCTCATAGATCCCAGTACTTATAAAATTATGAAAACTTGAGTCTTAAATTTGGTGCAAATGCTTTAAGAAGACAATATTGGAATGTAATATGTGAAAAATAAAAGTGGTATCCCAAATGCAGCATACCATTTCAGATCAGAAATCTTACTGGCAGCTTTCTTAGGCTGACTTGATCATATTACAGAATCTCAAGGAAAATAGTAATGCATAGGAAATAGTACCTAATTATAATTTTTGTTTATGAATTGATTCAGTGAAACATGTTAGATTGTATATCTTCACTACAACTAAATTATGTTAATTAGCTAATAACATATCTTCCAAATGATTTTTAAATAGCTCTGTTTAGATTCTGACTCATACAAGTAGCAAGCTGTTCCTTTTTTTTGTATGAACTAGAGCGAGTGATTAAAAATGATGTGCGTGACTCAAAAAGAAAAGTTCAAGTTTTACATAACCATGAAGAAATGTTTAGGCAGTCCAATTGAAATAGAAAGTGCAAAAGGGTTGCAGTTATTAGATTCATATTCTTTGTTTTTAGCATATGAAAATTGGTCCAATGATTTTGATCTGACAAATATTCAATAAAAAATTAACACCATAAATTTTTTTTTTTTACATTTAAAAGGGTAAAAGAGAAAGATACATTTCTGTAACTCTTTTAAGTCAGAATTACCACTTTCTGACTTCTTCCTCACACACAAATCAGGCACAAGTTACCCAATAAATGTGTGGAAGTGTTCAAAATGAAGACTAAAAAAAAAAAAAAAAGAAGAAAAAAGAAGAAGAAGAAAGAAAGAAGGAAATGAGAAACATATTTGGAAAATATCAGTACAGTATGTCATAAAGATTTAGGCCATAACTGCCTAATGTCCAGTTATTCAGACTTGGTCAGTTGAAACAACTTTCCACGTAGAGAGAAAACAGAAGGGAACCAATGAAGAACTTTGTATATTAAATTTTATTTTAAAAGCATTTGTGTCGCTGTTGGTCGTAAAATGAAAAAGAATCCCTGAATTCATCATTCTGTACAAGATTCAGCTTTTTCTAAACAATTCCAAGAATATAAGACATAGTAGGTGTATAGACCTAGAATAAATCAAATAACTAGAAATAATACATATATCTCATACTTTATAATTGCTGCTTTAACTGATGATTATTGAACTGCAGTCATTAATACTGGTTTCCCTTCTAGTGTCACAGTGTGCATGAAAACATGCATTTCAAAATCAACCTACACAGAAAAGGGAAAGCTCTAGCCTGCAATAAATATTACAATATATCTTCTTTTTTCAGATTTATTACTGAAGGATAAGTAGAGGGATCAAAAGTGTTTACACAGTTAAGGTTCCCTTTCATTCTGTTCAGTTTTCTAAGAGAGTTTTAGGTTAATACTTCTAAGGCAATCCTTCTGAGAAAGATATTTTCATGTTTTATTTTACTTCAACACCAAGCTAATACTCACATTGAAAAATAAGTATTCTTTCTTCTAAATAATTCTACATATATAAATATTGCTGATAACATTTTGACTAGGAATTTTAATTTATCATTGCTAAATATTTACATTAATTTATGTGTAGAAACACACTACTCTATTCTGTTTGCACAGAACTTTTCCTTAGAGCAGACTTGGCTGAGAAACCCAGTTCCTGCATGTTTCTGAATCTCATATAGCTGGATAAAGACCAGGAATTCTATTGATCATTGACTCTTTTTCACTATGTGGACCAACAAAATACAAGCAATATGCAATTTTGTTGTAATTCTGCATTACTTGGTAATAAATACTTACTCCCTAATAAATATTTACCTTGTTCTGCATCCTTTTGGGGAAAAAGGGCAAGACAGAAGAATATTATGATAAATAACCCCTTTTGTGAAGTCTCTTTCTAAACTTTTTAAAATGCTTCATTTTTCACCCTTTTAAAGACCTGTTAAGAATACTCTAAAACTCTAAAAAATTCCATCAAAGAACTGACCTTTTTTTTGCTTCTATTTCTGTGGTGTAAAAATAATTTTAAATTTCATGATTGTAGCAAATGTCTGTATAAACTTTAAGTGGAAATCTATTTTAAAATATATACCATTTTTGAACTTCATTGTTCATTGAGTAACTGATACTGAATTTAGTATTTTCACAGTGAATGCACTGATAGGAAACGTCATTCACATTTAAAAATTTATTTAAATGATCTGCTAACTACCCTTTCCTCCACACATCTTGATTAATTACAGGTCCATAGAACACGCAGAGAGCTCACTGTGGGTGCCAGAATCCAGGAGTCATTCTCCTCATAGGAGTGTATTATTGGGACAGAGAACCACACTCCTATCTCCATGCTCTTTTAGAGACACTGAATTTTTTACTCTTTCATAAATGGCAGCACAACTTTAGGAAAGTTGGAAAATATTCACAAGTAAGTCTAACATAAAAGTTAGGCTATCTTGGACTTCTGCTGCACAGCATTTAACCCTGGTATGCTTCCATCTTTAGAAGCCAGTGGCAAAAGGTTTTCACATTAGCTGTGCAACTTCAGTTCATCTCCTGATATTTTGCCCTAGATAGACAAATCTGTTGTGAGCATCTCAGCAGAACTTGTGGAAACATATTTCTGGGGAACTGCCAATTACTTTCTGGCAGTTCAGGGAAATTATGGATAGACAGAGGAACATACCAGAATTCTTTGGGAAACCTCTAAAAAGTTAGCAGATACTGACAGCACATGGTAGACCTTTTCTCAAGAAGGAAGCTAAATAAATGTTCTGATCCAAGCTCTTGCTCTAAACTCAATTTCAAAAGTAACAGTACAAATGCAGCATGCCAGCAGAGGCATGAGAAAGCAGAGACAGAAAGCTATAAGCTGATAAGAGCTATTGTCATGGCAGTTCTGAGGTAGATGCTGTGCAGTTCTTGATGATGATGTCACCTAAGTGGAAGATCTTTTTTAGACCTAAACATTCTCCCCAGGCTGGTTGAATTGAGTCTAATTTTCAGTCTAGGATATATCTATTATAATACATACATTCAAACTGAAAGAAAAAAGCCATGATAACTTTGCCTTCGTGATGTGTGACACTTCAGCATATTGTAGTAAGATCACTAACACTGTTGCTTGCCAATGTGGTAGCCTAATTGCAGGAAGTATGTGTATATGAAAGTAAAAAAGCTGTTGTTGATATTTCTATTATGTTTCACCTCCAATAAGACTAAGAGAAGTTCCACATCCCTGCATGTCTAATAGCAGGAGGAGATAGTGTTTGGTAACTATACAAGTTTTTCTCTGTGACTAAGTCTGAAAGACTTCTAGTCTGCATTTGTTTTCTTTCCAGACAAAATGTGCAATGCCAGATCTTTAAACACCACCCACTACAGGAATTACCTTCTCATTTTACTAATCGAATCATAGAATCACAAAATCACTAAGGTTGGAAAAGACCTCCAAGATCATCTTGTCCAACCATCCACCATCAACTACTATTTCCCCATTAAACACTTAGTACACTTAAATGTTTCTTGAACACCTTCAGGGTTGGTGATTCCACCACCTCCCTGGGCAGCCCATTCCAGTACATGACCACTCTTCTGGATAATACATTTTTCCTAATATCCAACCTGAACCTCTTCTTGCACAACTTGAGGCCATTTCTTCTAGTCCTATCACTAGTTACCAAGGAGAAGACGCTTCCATCTCACCACAACCTCCTTTCAGTCAGTTGCAGAGCAATAAGGTCACCTCTCAGCCTCCTTTTCTCCAAAAGGGAATGTTCAACTTTGTACTAGACTGTTAATAACAGAATTCCTTTGATTTTCAATTAAGCAATGTGGCCCAGTTACTCCCTCTATGGCTTGTAATGTAATGTACTGTTCCAATGCAAACTTGCTATACAGATGAAGCATTTTGTGATCTGCTAAGAGAAAACTGGATCACTGGGCCTACAGAACATTTGGTTTTTCTAGTCTGAAGATGAGGAGGCTGAGAGGTGACCTCATTGATCTCTACAATTTTCTGAGGATGGAGAAATGTTGGCCTCTGCTTCTGGTGACTGAAGACACGATACACTGAAATGGCACAGATGAGGCCAGGGGAGGTTCATACTGAATGTTAGGAAAAAAATCTTTACCTGCAAGTAGTCAAACACTGTAACAGGCTTCCTAGTGAGGTGGTTGAGGTAGTTTCTACACTACCTCAATACTACTACAATATCCACCTCTGCTGTTGTGGGCCAACATAATAAAATAGGAGGCATTACTTTTGGAGCAGCCCTTGTATATATTTTTTCCAACAGCACTATTTCACAGCATGACACATTAGCATAGTAGTGTTCTCTACTGTGTAACCTTAATATTAAACATTTTATGCTCTAAAATAATAATAGTAACAAAAAAATAGATTTATACAAAGAAGCAAAATAATTATTTTCCAAAATAAAAATTTTCAGGGTGAGAATAAACTATTTCCTAGCCAGTTGCAGGTCCTGCCCATTTTGTCCACTTTTTCTTCCTCTGTCTCCATTGCCTAATGCTTTTGCTCTCTAAGTTCCCACATGAGTTCAATATTTCTAGTAGCATTCTCTGTACACTACTGAACTCAAAAATATTTGGATTTCTGTTTCTCTCTCTCGTCTAAGTAATTTGGCTAGCACTACAAATCTTCTTACATTTTCCAAATAATAGCTATTACCTTAAGCAAATAAGAAGTAATATGCCTTTATCAGCCACTGCCAAATATGCAAGTGAAACTCTTCTAAGCAATTTTTCTAATCCATAAAATAAATGCAATTATTAGTTAAACTCATTTTCCCAATTTCACAGTAAATATTACAATAAACATTTTTTTTGTAGACTCACGTTGATGGTTAATTTTTGAGAGTATACTAATGTTAATAGAGATAAATACATGTTTCAACTGAATATCAAAAGGTAATCACCACTGGATTATCTGGAAAAAAAAAAAGAAACATTGAAAATGAAGTAATTCTGCATGCTGCAGTGATCACTATGTATGTTAGGTTGTCCTTCTTAAAAAACATGGCATACTAAATTGCTGAAAACTGGTGTTTACTACTGTAGCATTTCATTTTTACTTGTAATGTTAAATCGTGTCACTTTTTGTTATGTTGTTCCTCATCATACTGTGGTTGGATGTGACATGTTCAGTTACATGAATGACTCATTGCAACCTGAGAAATAGAATGGAAAAAAAATTGTTACTAGAAATGAAGAGATTTTTCAGAAAACTTCTAGGTGGAATATGCTGGCAATACTGTTTTGTTTTGTTTTGTTTTGTTTTGTTTTGTTTTGTTTTGTTTTGTTTTGTTTACATTTGTAAATGAGCAATCTCTCAGTTATCTTAATTCCAGCACTTTTGCCTTTTTATTGTCAGAATCTATCTGTGGCTTGCCCTTTGGAAAATTATACTTAGAGCTCATGCATAGTTATATTTTGCAAATTTAAAATATTTATTAAATGAATATTGTTTGATTTTAAGGTTACAAAAATACGTTTACAAAAAAATATATATTTCTATCATGGATCTAAATTGACCTAGTTTTCCACAATGTGATCTTTGATTCTTGAGGGCTGAAGTCAAGTATATTTGAATCCTTGCTAGCAAATTTATAGGTCATTTCTGAAGTAAATTTCTCCTCTAGTCAGAAATACAGGCAGGTTAGAACAATCATTTATGCTGATAAATCAGAAAATCACAGTTTCACAGTATGTCTGACGTTAGAAGGGGCCTCTGGAAGTCATCTGGTCCAACCTTGCTTATGCCAAGCCACATAGAGTAGGTTGCGCAGGACCTTGTACAGGCAGCTTTTAAAGATTTCCAAGGAGGTCCACAAGACCCAAAGTTCTAGAGATGTCACCAGCCACAAAGCCAGGTATTTAAAGAGGTTATCCTTTGATTTGCTACTGTGTCCTTACCCAACACAGGATGCAGGAAAGAAAAGATTAGCTGTGCATTTAATTCCTTTAGCCATCATCCCAAGGCCCTGAAATCCCTTTTGATAGCCTTTGACCTACACATAGCCACACCATCTCTCCCTATATGGAAAGCAGTAAGGGATTGTCATCTGTCAGTCGTACCAGACTAAGTTTCCTGCTGACATCTCTCACTTGAGTCCCAGGAAGACAGCAGACTTCTTTAAGAATAGAATAAGAGAATCAGAATCAGAGAATCAGAGAATCATAGAATTGCTCAGGTTGGAAAAGACCTTAAAGATCATAAAGTCCAACCGCAACCTAACCATACTGCACTAACTCTAAGAACCCTCCACTAAATCATGTCCCTGAGTAAAATGGTTTTTGAACACTTTCAGGGATGGTGACTCAACCACCTCCCTGAATAGAATCTGCTCAGCATGTTGGATGTTCGATTCCCTGTAGGGAACTCATACTTGTCTCTTCTTTTTCAATGGCGTAATCTTGATGTTGAGGGAAGTCTTTTCCTGATTTGATTTTGTTACTTTGTCTAGACTGAGTGGGCTGTTACCATCCACAGACAGGCCTTCTACAACCAGGGTCACATAAGTGCTGTAGAGGTGCCTCCAGAGGCATGGGGTGGGGGGAGGGAAAGGGGGTCTGGCAATGAGGGTTTTGCTTTGCTGCTTCAAGACTACAAGGCTACAGACTTGCCTCCTCCCACTCCTTTCCTTTGCGTTCTTGCCTCCAGCCTTCCATCTTTTTCCTCAACCCAATGTGATACAAGCTGCCTTGGGTTCTGTGTTTTTTCCCTTGAAATAGCCTGTCTGCGAATGGATGAACTGTGGTTTTCTCACTCCTTCTTTCTGTCCCCCATGACTCTTTTTAATCCATATGTTTTTTTCCAGTAGCCTCACCACATGGCAGAGCAGGTTGTTCACTTTCTCTCACCTCACACAGCTGTTCTGACAGCTACACCACAATGCCAGTGAAAGGCTCCTGCACTTTACACAGCGAGAGATCTGGATAGCCACTTCTCCCAGTTTTGTGGCATCAGAAAAAAAGTACAGATTTTGAAGGCAAAATCTACCCTTATAATTAATTAGGTTGTTAAACATCACTGCTGCAAATATTGACATGGAGAGTAGCTGGTCTCCAACTGGACTTCATGCCATTGCTCACAGCACCTGACCATTTGGTCCATTTTCAATCCACTTCCATGAACATTCTCCATCCACCTACATCAAGCCCATAATTGATAAGTTTCTTTGTAAAGATCTTACAGGAGACAGTGCAGTAAACCTCGCTGAAATTTAGAACAATATCCATTGCTTTTCTTTCATCTTCCAAGCCAGTCATTTCATCAGAGTTATCAGGTTGATCAAAATGACTTTTCCTTTGTGAATACTGACTTTGTGAATGCTGACTGCTCACAGTCCCCTTCTTGATGTTCACGTACCTGGAAATGGTTTCTAGGAATAGTTACTCCATCAACTCAGTGACTGAGGTGAGAATGACTGACCCAAAGTTCCCTTTTTTCTCCTTCCTGTCTTTTTTGAAGGCATGAATGATTTTGTTTTCCCTCCGAAAGTCAGTCGTGCTACGTAAGATTGAGATGAAGAAAACATTCAGTATCTCAATCTTTACCACATCCTCTGAAGCTAAGTCCCATTAAAATGAGGTAGTAACAGGATTAGTTTCAACAGCACTTAATGGAGATAATTTCAGCTGGTAACTGGTTGTGAGAGGCATTCCTCTGGGGTCAGTATTTAGTCCAGTCCTGTTCTATATCTTTTTTGATGATCTGCATGAGGGGATTGAGTGCAGCCTCAGTAAGTTTGCAGATGACACCAAGTTGGGAGGAAGCGTTACTCTGCCTGAGAGTAGGAAGGCTCTACAAACATATCTGGACTGGCAGAAACCAAACAGGCCAATTGTATGAGCTTCAGCAAGACCAAGTGCTGTGTCCTGCACTTTGTTCACAGTAAGTCCATGCAATGCTACAGGCTTAGAGCAGAGTGGCTGTGCAGAAGAGAAGCGTGTGGGGGCGTTGGTCAACAGCAGGCTGAACATGAGCCAACAGTGTGCCCAGGTGGCCAAGAAAGCCAATGGCATCCTGGCTTGTTGGACTTGACTAATGGACTAGATGATCTTAATGGTATTTTCCAACATTTACGGTTCTATGACTCTGGGAGAGTGTTTTTGCCCAGCTGCACCTAGGATTTGATGCTTCTGTTCTCTAAACTGAGTTTTCATTTCCTCAGATAATGTAATAATTACATTCAGCTAACATGTTGCAATGTAAGACTATAAAGCATCAGAAGATGTAAAGAAGGAAAAAGGTGGTCTATTGATAATTTGATGCAAATTAATTTTGCACATATTGGCAATAAACTAGGTTAGTGCCAGTGACTCACTGTGTTAATAGTCACAGTCCTCTTATGATCAAATAATGAAAAGGTTTGAAAAGTGATTGCTGCTATTAATTACTGGGACAATACTTATTTTCATATTCTGATTTGGCAAAAACTTAGTAACATTGTCATTCTTATGAGAAAATGAGGAGGAGAGAAGACATGAAGAGAAAAGAATATAACACTTTTGTAGTGGAAAGGATGCTGTACTGGCCATTGGTAGGAAAGTTCAAATTATACTATGATTTTTAACCATATGAGCACATATAGGCTTATTTGCCCAGTATTTTCTTGTGAATAAATAGCAGGAGTAGAAGAATATCAGAGGAAAGACATATGTAACTTCTTGAGTGCATAGCACTTGAAGCAAAAAAAAGAAGTGATATGATAAACCATGTAACTGATAGGAAAGTCATGACATAGCTACACTGAGCCTACAGGAGAACCCATGCTAGCATCTGAATCTTTAAGAGTGTTAGTAGAGTTCCCTGCCTTTCTCAAGAATTCCCCAATACAGGACTCAAAATATAGTCTTAGAAATCTGAGCTACAACTAAATCACTGAAAGTGTGCTAAAATTACTAAATGCATTTTTGCATGTATTTACTTGCCAGAAAAATTGTAGAGAGAATTACTTTCTGGTTTCCATGGGAATACTCTTGTAAATGTATAGGGATTCAAAATGTAAAGCAGTTGGTGAAAAACTTGTGAAAATAAAGTACATTTGCAGTTTTCTCCCTCGATAAATGTATGGAAGAATGAAAATCTCTGACAAGAAAGGAGTGAGAGCATATGAATTTTTAGACATATGGGAAACGTGTGCAAACTCAAGAGTCATGAATTATTCCTCTTGAGCAAAAAAAGGCTTAGCAGATGCTAGTGTGCAAGAAGCATGTAAACATCCCAGGGATTTAAAGAAGGATGATTTTAAAAATCCATCTATGGGAATAAAGACATGTGAATCTGCAAACCAAATATTTTTATGAAATACGCAGGTAGTAAGAATTTCACTGGTTCCTTTTACTCTTTTTGAGTACTCTTTTACTCTATTTTGTTTGAACCCACACCAGTAATTTCCTATGAAAGGAACTGGTCAGCAGGATATACTCAAGAAACTGTTGTCATTTTTGTCATTGCATTTTACAAAGATTTTACTGTTTTAAGTACATTAATCTGAGATTCAGACCCAGCTGTTCAGGGGACAGAGCAGGCTGTCAGCTGTAATTGCATCACATGACCAGAAGCACATATGCCCCATTGAGCATTGTTGGTGGAGGAACGGAAAATTAACCCTTCCAGCAACACCTTACCTGCCATCTATGAAACTTCACTAAAATTCGTCTAGGTGTTTGAAGAAACTACAGTCAAAAGTAATATGATAAATCAGGTTACACAGGAAGGAGTAAAGAATTTGTTAATCTAAACTGAGATAAAACCCAAATATTTGTGAAATGTTCATTTTCAGTTAAATTTTAAAAAATTCAGCTCCTCTCAAGTATTTTTGAAAATGTGGGCTTTAGGAATGAGAAATAGGTCTGACAGATCTAAAAACAGTTAGTAAGAGTTATATCCATAACTTCTAAAGAGATATTTTATGGAATCTAGTGTTTTCTCATTAACTTCCTGCTCTCCTGACTGTTTTTTTGATCTGGTTAGGCAGATGAGACTCAAAATAAGGAAAACAACTCTTTAAATTCATAGATTTCGTCAGAGGTTGAAACATGCTGTGGAGCACAGTTATTCCAGAACTGTTATGACTATTCCATTTCAGTACATTTTTCACCTGTTAAATGCTTGAGCGTTTCTGTGCCTTCTTTCTGCTCATTGTGTTATACAATCATAAACACTTGCCTCTGAAGTAATGCCAGTACAGCATAATATCTCAGAAATATGAGATCTCTGTCAATCAAAGCAATATGGGAGCCTTCTGTATGCAATCATGAATGGAGTCAGTATTAGAAAAAGTAATTAACTTTTCTGGCTATCGGTTTTCTGGTGACCAGTTGTCATGCACCCAGTAAACAGCACTTCTTACAAACAGACATTATAGACATCCACTATATTGCCCTTAAAAGTGAAATATTTGTTACACATATAAATAATAGCATTCTGTTAAATACAATATGAAAATTGAATCTAGTATATCAGCATTACATTGAGTGCTGTGCACAACACTGACATGACAATAAAGACTCCCTAAGGTTAAATTGGACTCCTGCACTGAAATTCTAATTAGAAATATGAGTGCTCCAACTCTGTGTAAGTGCATGTGTGTTTAATTATTTTCCCTTTTTACCTTACATCTCTCATTACTTCATAGTCCTTTTCTTCCTCCTTTCTTGCTGTTTTCAAGCAACCCAATCTCCTCACTTAATCTAAGTGTAGGACTTTTCTTTAAGTTGGCATTAATTGACAAGCAGCATTTAATTATTATTTTTCATCTCTGAAGAAACCTGGTATTAACTCACCAAGGGCCCTAGACAGCATCCTAGCCCTGTAACTCATGTAGCACAGCTCTGCCATCTTCTGACACATCTATTCCCTTGTCAGCACAACAATTATTTTCGTTAGTGTAAAACCAACAGTATTTTGCCTATACTTTAGGAATTTCCTACCAACTTGATAGTACACACAACATTTTTTATGGGGTACAGAGTGAGTTAGTCTGTACCTGACAGATGTGTCTAAATTAGGAAGAACAGCGGTTTTCTTCATCATAATAAATGTCATTTCAGAAACCTTGGTTTCACAAATACAATATAGGACTTATATATTCACCTTTGTGTTCTTCAGCATTGATGCACCCTGGGCATACTCAGAACTCTTCTCTCTCTTGAGACTCTTATTTTTTGGAGCTACCATTTCCTAGAACAGACCTCCAAATGGAACACATGCATAAGTTTCCTCTATAGTTCTGTTTCTTGTCAGTCCCAATAAAAGAGAAAAAAAAAAAAAAGACAAGATAGACTCTCCAGCCCCAGGAAACTCATTACATCACTGCTCATTCTTAACCTATTCCTGGCCTATTCTTAACAGAAACCACAACATAGGCAAATAAGAATCTGAAGGTCCTTTGCAAACCTCTTTAAAAATACATAAATACTAGGCATCACCAAAATCTGAAAAGTTGCACACACTCTATTCTTAAACATTAGCAAAGGATAGCATTAGCTTCCCTAAAAACATACTTACAACCCATAAAATATTTAGCTTTGGAGTGTCTAATTAATACAGTGTAAGACCTGAGTAAACATTGTCCTGTAAAAGCCCAAGGGTATTTCATCTCAAAAGCTGCATATGGAATAACAAATCAAAACTAGAACCATCCTTAGGCCTAGCAGCATGGAAGCTGCATAGTTCATAATGCATATCAGTAAACCCAGAAACGTCCTTCACTGGTAGCATTTCTGTTTAAAATGGCATGGTACATCATCTAGATTTACATTGCTTTGATGGAAAATATTCAACAGATATATATTTCTCTATTATTATTTACCAGGCATGACCATGAAGTCCCTATTCAGTGGGCTTACATGCAAGGTTATTCCTGAAATCAGGAAATTGTTCAGGTTTGGGTCTTCCTCATCCAAGTTCTCTGTGATATATGCAATTATTTTTAAAGGACATAGAACAGACCAACAGTAAATTGTTCTTGGAACTTGACCCGGTTACATTACCACTTATTTTTAGAATCTGTGACCTTTTGAAAAAATATTTTTATAAGTGCAATAGGATCTTCTGGTGTGTGAATTAATGTTGTACTGATGAAAATGAGTTGATTGCACTCAGCCTTTAGCTTCATTTGCAGTAACACATTAGTTGTGAATTAGTGTGCAATAATTCATACCCTGTTGTGTCCTATGTCTAAATATAACGTGTTCAGGTTTAGGAGTACAACACAGTGGCATAAATATTTTCAAATCAAGAGGTATTTTCATTTCAAATATGTTGTTCATACTTCCATATGTAACAGTAATAATAGCCTACTAAATAGTGTCATAGACTTCAGCTTAATTTATAGACATATACACACTCCTTCTTGTACAGACACTTTCTCACCCAATATGTTGGTATTCAGTGACATAAAAAGGGATCTAAGCTCTGGATTGAAACAAACATACTGCATGGTCAATCTACCTTTTATGTCTTCTTTTTACTTTAATTATGAATCAAGGATACTTCACAGAAAGAAAACAAAATTATTTGGAAAAATATCTCAGTTATTTTTTAAAAAGAGAACATGATAGACAAGCAAGACAAATATCAGTCAGAAGGCGTCTTGAGACATCTAAGCCTAAAATTTAGGTTATTAGTATTCTCACATTATGCTCAAAGTCTCCCTTTTAGCTCTGAGACACTCTCTTTCAGCACAGAGACTCACAATTTCAGAAACTCTCTCCCTCCTTGGGATAGTATTGATAAAGTCCAATAAGCATTAGCCAGGCCCCAAATCATTTGTGCCTCCTCAGATCTGCCTGACCAGCAACATCCCTGTCTCAAATATCTGTTTAGGCTCTCAGGGTCTTTCAGGTGTTGAGGAGTAAAGTTTCATGACACCAAAGATGTCTGTCACTCAGTATTCTCTGGTTTTAGGGAAGGCTTCTTCAAAATATGATAAATTCAAATACTGAGTAAAATGATGAGTTCAGGGAGATTAACGTGATCAGAAGAGCATTCAAAAAATGCATAAAGGATTCAAGGGAGAGACTGGGAGCCTGTTTAAAAACCACAAGTTCTGTGGAATTAGCAATTCCCTCTGGAGTTGTATGCCACATTGTATGCAAATACTAGACAGTTATTTCCATCAATGTTTTCAATCGATTATATATACTTATAGTTCCACAGAGCAAAGTGGCAAACTTAATTAAGGCCCAGCATATTTTGAGCATTAAAAAAGAAAAAACGATGGCATGCAGATCCTTGAAAAGCAGTTTTACAGGAGAAAGCTTTTTTTTTTTTTTCTCTTTAGAGAAGTAAGATAGCAGTGCTCAAAGTTCACAAATATCCCAGAATACTGTCAGTCTGGACTTTCAAGGTCAGTGAGCACCTGTGAAGGAGATAAACTTCCCTAGCGAAGCTCTCTGAAAGCAGAGTGAGATTCATTCTAAAAGCAGAATTTGCCCGCATTCTCCATCAAGAATGTTTACAAGCTGGTTCGGCATGGTTCCATGACAAGCAGGGTGGAGGGATCCACAGATCCACACCCCAGAAAGGGGAAACAGGTGACCCCGAATAATTTTAAAAAGTGGCAGCGATCAGAGGAGACACAAGCTAATTTACTAAATGTGGTATCGGAATGCAAGATAACACACTATAATGCAATATAATTAGAATTGAGCTAATAAATCAAATATAATGAGAGAAAGAATGTCTGAAAAAGCTGAAAACCTTACACTAATGGTGTGCAGTTGGGACAAGCAGCAGCGAGAGAGCCTGACGATTGAAAACAGGGATGTCAGGTGACCTACCAAGGTCTTATATGTGTTCCCCCTGACCAGGAATAATGACAGAACAGCGAACAGCCTTCTGTAATTCTCTTGCAGACAGGTGCCCGGAACTGGAGCATTACCTCTTTAACTCCCAGTGCACTACATGATGTTATGATGTGGAATACAAATAAGCAAAAAACATAAAACCTTGACTATCCTTGAAGTCTTCTGGGCAAGCAAGTGTGGTGAGAAAACACTGAGAGAGGATTTTCTTACAGGTCTGGCTAAAATTGAGGAAAAGCACAAGTTTCTCATAGCATTGTAGTACTGGCTTCTTGTAATGAAGATTTCAGTTATAGAATTAACTGGAACTGGCAAACCTGAATTCTATAGTGTGGCACTGTGCCTAAGGCTAGACCTAAATCATCTTTTGAATTTACTTCAGACATACAGGAAGTCTTTAGCATTGTATAGAAGTCGTGGGTGTATCAAAGTACAGAAGTGTGGAATCCTGGTGTATCAAAGGCTGACAGATGCCTGTGCATTGGACTTTTGGATGACTTTCATTGTTGTTGGTAGTTTTAATGGACTACAATTCTATTAACACTGAAAAATCCCCAAACTAAGAACAGATGAAGAACCTCTGTAAACACTGAAGAAATATTAGGAAATCAGAACAAGAAAACTTTATGCACATATCTGGAAACCACCATTCAAGAGCATCTTTGCAGGAATACAATGGAATTAACTATATAATTTGGTTTCTGAGGCTATCCAGCAAGTAGGCTTAATAGGCAACTGGAGCTCATAGGGTAAGCAGTACAATAACTTTGATGACTCAGTGGAAGCATTTCTTAAAGTTTCCTATACTCAACATTTCAGTCCACAGTCCACTTTGGAAATGTTCTGAAATGAAGAGTAATATTAGGCTATTCTTCTCTTCTAGTTCTAAACATGTTCTTGTGTCTGTGTTGAGCAACAGAATAGATGTTATAGGCAAATCTGCCTTCACAAAAAAATCTATTAATCCAAAATCACATGCGGCTTCTTTGCAGTGTCTGGGTCACACAGATTTTCTCTTTACCATATTTCATTACTATATGATCTTATGAACCATCACATTTTATTGTTGTTGCTTGTTTGTTTTGTGAATTTATCTCCTATAAGAGGAGGATTCACAATAGCAAAACACAATCATTCTTGTTAGTAGTAGAAGCAAGCTTTATGAACTGGGCTGCACTAAAAAACATGCTATACTTTTCACATGTGAATACACAAAATAGTGTTAAGTACTGCCTTCATGTAGGTGACCACAAATTAAGCAAAATAAGTTAGGTTAAAAGTTATGTGTTTTCATGGGGTGCTGAATCGGCAGCTACAGATCTGACCTTGCTAAGCCAGGTTTGGCTGCCAATAACAGATGCTTTTCTACAAAATTAGTACAGACAGCAGGTCCCCTGTTTCTCCAAATAACATTATTAGTCACCTATCTCTGGAATACAAGGTAGCAGGCTCGGACAGTAAAACCACATATTAATGAAGAAGCAGCAGATTGGTGGATAGAGTTGTAGGTGATAAGACTGCCAACCAGAGCCAGCCAAGTGTCCTCCAACCTGACCCAGGTCAAAGAAAAATAAGATGATGGCTTTCATCAGAAAGACCACCAAGAGATACACATGTGTAAAAGAACCGAGACTAGGGGTGGGGGAAAATGTCAGTCATTCTTGGGACTCACTGTAATAACCCAACCTTTTCTTGGAATTCTAATGCATACATATGTAAGCAGTTTGCTCTTTAAGTATGTGCCTTTTCTTGCCCTCTGGCATGACATCTAGGTGGGAATACCCCCCTCTGCATCTGGCATGTGTGCAGTGTTGATTAAACATACCTACTTTATAACTACTCTGTGGTTATAGAGTTTAATTTCCACATATCACCATGGTCTGTGCTACTTTCAGCTTTAGAGAACAAAAAGCAAAGAATATATTGTAGAGTAAACTTACAATTTCAGTATGCACTCTTTTCTGGAATCTAGATTGTGCTGATGGCTTTCCTGGTGTGCCTGCTATTCACTACTGTTGTCATCTGTGCTAGGTAAAGTGAACATAGTTGGGCCCATCCATTTTGCCTTATGATTGCATTTTGTCTTGTAACTATTTTGTCCAAAGCAAAGTTTGGTCTCTTATTAGTGTGTCTGATTATACTGTGATTCACTACAATTTTCTCTGATGTCAGCTTAATTGATGCAATAATAACAAAAACATCTGATAGAACTCCAAATTCTGTATTTCTTTTCCCTTTTATTCTCTTCCTCCCCCTTCTTTCTCTTCACCATTCTTTTCCTTCCCCTTCCCTCTTCCCATTCCCTTTCATTCTAAGATTTTCTCCTTGAAGGTAGTGTTCAAAGCAGAATATGGTTATGCAGCTTACTTTATTTCTGTGAATAGACATCATGTAGCTCAAGACAGAATTTATTAGTATTGAGTTTAAAGGACAAAAATTGCTTTTGCAAATATGTCACAGAAAAGATGTACTACAGATGTGAATCTACCACTAAATGAGGATAGATTGAAACTTTTCATGTTTTTAAGTGTTCTACTGGATTTGATTTCAAGATTAGCAACATAAAAAAGTCACCATGTCATTAAGATGCTGATGAAATGCAAGCAAGTAGTTGAAAAACTGGGATATGTAAACAAATGGGGAGGTAAGAAATAGCTAAGTGAATTTTTTTCCAGATATCATATACGAGTTCTGATAACTTCCTGATTTGCACTCTTTTAGAGAAGTGACTACAGTAGGTAGAACCAGAACTGACAGTGGGGAAAAATGTCCTACTGTCTAGTGATGAAGAGGGATTTGCAGAATTCCATTTTAAGTAAAGAGGACAACTGACTGCCAAGAGCATGGAAATGTTATGAATAGGAATAAAAATAAATAAGATTTTTTTAAAAAGAACAATCTAGTATGTAAAAAGCAGGTTTTTTTTTTCATCTGGAAAGATTATCTCGAATAATACTGAATGATTTTAACAGAATGATTTTAGCAGAAAGACCAGTGTGAATTTTCAGTCAATACTATTTTATCTGGTGCATGCAAAACCTTAGAGCAATAGCACCAATTAAGTAGCTAAATTCAGTAATGACACTAGGCAGATTATAGAGTACATTCTATGTAGGTATCAATTCTATATTTAGAGCAGAGATAGTAGGGTGATAGGTGCACCTAATGCTAGTAAGAAAAGAAAGATTAGTTAAGAAGGACAGGCCTATTTCATTTGTTGCCATTATGGTACATAAAAGAAAAGTATTTATCTTAATGGTTTTCCCAACTTAATTCATTCTATTCATGGAAATTCTTTACACACTCACAAAGAAGTATTGTTTTCTTTATTGAACAGTATAACTAAACAATCTCCTTTTCCTTATGCAACAACAATAAACCCTACTCAATTGCTTTCAGGCCAGTTACACTCTCCAAAAATAATGCAAGGTTTTTCTCCGGTTTGAAGAACCTGGTGGTGGGGAGGTCAAGAGGTCAAGATTCAATGAGAACTTGCAGTAGAGCAATGAGGGATGGAAGAAGAGAGGCCTGCAATATGTGATGTTTTCAGGATGATTTGAGTATTCCTATGCATATAAATACTAATTTCTCTCCAACTTGGAAGAAGGAGGTAGGATTGGATAATATATGAGATGGGTGGGAAAGCAGAAGGATGTAACTTGCAGGAGCAAGTTAATTCTGTAGAATTTTCATTAGTTTCTTTTAATACTGTTCAAAAAACTTTTAAGAATAGTTTTTTCTGGGCTCCTAGACAGTCTATTGCTGATACATTAATTGCTCTGCAAGCAGTAGGCTGAGAGAGAAATCCTGAAGATCAGCATCATTCAAAATATGTGCGCACATCCATATAGTGTCATAGGCTATGTTATTTTCTTTTAGTTGAAGGAAAACAAGGAGGGAAACTGTGATTTCCTTGAGATAATTGAAGGAACTGAGATGATTAGAGCTAAGATGCAATTCCTTGTTCCAAGCCTATATCCAGCCGATGAGACCATTTCAGTTATATCTTTCTCTTTAACCTGACAAACTGTGATACTTCTCCTGGTAGCTGTTTTGATACTAAACTGACATGTTCAGATATCACTTTCTATGTGTGAATTCTTACTCAGTGTTTTGTAGCAAGTGACAACTTCAATATCTAAAAAACAAAAAACAAGTTGTTTAGTCCTATAATTGTCAAATAAAGACTTGTCCTGAAAAAAGAATCCCTTAAAATTCATTAAATTCCAAGAATGAATGTCTCACTAAAGGCAAAATACTGCTTAAATTCTAAAATAATTACCCACATTGTTACATCTGCTACTAAAAAGCAATTTCAGCAAGTCTTTCTGAGTGCTCTCACCGTGCAGTAATATCTGCTTTTCTCTCACTGCTCATCAGTGATAGACTCTCATCCCATTCCAGCAATCATTATGACAGCCCAAGAATACTTAAGATAGTAATACAGCCTGGAAGAAATGTGACCACATTTATGTGGACCTTTTGTGTGAGTGATATTAAGTAAAAAAACAATAGTAATAAATATAAATAGTAAATAAATAAATAACATTTTATTTCCCAGCTGTACTGAGTCTGGTGAGAATGCAGTTAACTTTCTTTGTAGCAGCCTATATGATGTTGTATTTTGGATTACTATCTGTAACAGTGTTAATAGTACATCAATGTTTTGACCATTTCTGAAGAGTTGCAGTACTCTGCCCCTGCAGCAAGGAGGCTTAGAGTGGGCAAGATGGGACACAGCCAGACATCTGATGCAAAGTGGCCATAGGGATATTTGTCACGTCGAACTCTATGCTCATCAGTAAAAACTGGGATAGGAGAACAAGGGAAGGTATTTTCATCCGTAAAGACTCAAGCACTTGGAGAGCAGCTGTGTACTAGTCTGCTTGTGGGAGGTACTGAGTGTCAACTGAGAGTCTCAACCCACCTGTTTTCTCATTTTTGCTCTCTTTTCTCTCCCCTTTTGGGGGCTGGAGTGTGCAGCTGTGTGAGGGCTTTATTGCTCACTGGATCAATGCACCACACCTGCTTACCTGGGCTGATATCTCAACTCATCAGGTTGTTTTGGATGAAAGCATAGAGTGCAGCTTAAATCTGTGTCATTAGAAACAAAAACCCTGTAGTTAAATATATCAGAGTTCTTAAACTTTAGGTTCTGCATTAAGATCTTTTGAGTCTATGTAAATAATAACTTTCTTTTTTCTGAAGTATAATTTTGCTTTTCCTCTAAAGACTGAAATGTGAGTAGTATACTTATCTGCAATTAACTCTTGTTCACAAGGCTATGTCTAGCTGAAAAAGAATAGTACTGTGCGAAGAAAAGCAAGTGGTATTGGTCAAGGGAAACCACTGTCAAGCTCCTAATTTCAAAAAGTAGTAAAATAACCTTAGAATTGGAGTGGCAAATATAAGGAAAATTTAGGTATGTGCTCAGACAAAGCTAGTTGTATTCACAGCCATGGTAATTACTTGCCTAATTTGAGACTTCTGTATCTTGGATTTGTGGTGGAATTTTGAAGTCCTCAGGACTATTTTCAAGAAAGAAGGTCTTTGGGTAACATCAGAAATATGGTACAGGACTAGGTATGCTGCAGGCCCTAAAGACAATTAACTGGCAACAACATAGAGAGGGAATAATGAATATGGGAGAATGCAAAAACAAAACACTTCTAAGCACTCAGTAGATGTAAGTAGCCATAAAGAACATAATAAAATTTTCAAATTTGCTAAAAATAATGCATACAATTTCTTATTATGCTAATTTATAATTTACAATCTATTTAAAAAGTTTACTTTTTAATATTTTCTTAGACAATATTGATTTGTTTTAGCTCTCATTTCAATGAGCATATTACTGTACCCTTCAGGTAACACTAGACAGGTATTAATATCGGATGAATGTAGTGCTGTGTCTGTATGAGGCCTTATGAAGATCTGCTGAAGGAGCTGGGATTGTTCAGCCTCGAGAAGAGAAGGCTCAGGGAAAACCTTATTGCTCTCTATAACTACCTGAAGGAAGGTTGTAGTGAGCTGGGAGTCGGTCTCTTCTCTCAAGTAACTAGTGATAGGACTAGAGGGAAGAGCTTCAATCTGCGCCAGGGGAGATTGGGTGTTAGGAAATACTACTTTTCTGAAAGAGTGGTCAGATACTGGAATGGGCTGCCCCGGGAGGTGGTGGAGTCACCGATCCTGGAGGCGTTCAAGGAACATTTGGATTTTGTGTTGAGGGATATGGTTTAGTGAGTACTATTGGTGACAGGTGGGTGGTTGGACTGGTTGATCTTACGGGTCTTTTCCAACCATGGTTTCTATGATTCTATACATAAATAGTCAATGTGTTCCTTGAATTTTATCTCCCTTACCTTTTCTTACTTTACTTCTCTTGTTCTACAACTTTAATTTTGAATGTAAAACACCACATTTAACTTCAGTTAGTGGAGAGTTCATGTATACTGAAGTACTTATTACCTTTCCCTGAAGTACACAGAATCACAGAATCACAGAATTGTAGGGGTTGGAAGGGACCTCCAGGGATCATCGAGTCCAACCCCCCTGCCAAAGCAGGTTCCCTACACCAGGTCGCACAGGTAGGCATCCAGGCAGGTCTTGAACATCTCCAGAGAAGGAGACTCCACCACCTCCCTGGGCAGCCTGTTCCAGTGCTCCGTCACCCTCACTGTAAAGAAGTTCTTGCGCACATTTGTGCGGAACTTCCTATGCTGCAGTTTCCAGCCGTTTCCCCTTGTCCTGTCTCCATTCACCACTGAAAACAGTCTGGCCTCGCCATTCTGCCCCCCACAACTTAGATATTTATAGACCTGGATCAGGTCCCCTCTCAGTCTTCTTTTCTCAAGGCTGTACTTATTACCCATACTACTACTCCTATGTAGGTAGTATGCAGATAAGTAATTCTTATTGCAATAAAAATATTATCCATTTTGTACTTTGAAATATTTCATGTTTCCCCTGAGTTTTTCAGCCACTACTTTTATTTTCTTCCCTCTGAATTTCTCTGCTTTAAGATGACTCATTTCTCCTCAGTTGTGCTGATTTCTAGTAGGTGGGAGAGAGAATTCTGACACACTCGCTTTCATATCCTCTACTATTCGTTTGCTTAAGATCTAAAATGTTGCTTCCAGAGCACAGAGTTACTGAGACTTGTTTATTTTGTTTCTCTGAGGATTGGAGAAGAGAACAAAGCATGACCAAATGATATCTAGAAGAAACTGCTTTGCTGTTGAAAATGATACATAGCTTAGTAAACATTTGCAAGCAAAAGTATCTCTCTCAAGGCTCAGTGAATGTCAATGAACAGCAGTCATTTCTGCTGTATTGTTTTTTTACTTGAGTAACCACAGTCCAAAGCAATTTCCATATGACTGGGGATCTGAGGTCACAGTTCTTTGCAGCGTTGCCAGGTTTATTGGATGAGTGGGATGATTTCTGGCAGTTAAATTTAAACTCAAATGTCAATTAAAGGACACTAGAGGAAGTCTGTGTGTGATCTAGATCCCTATTTTACTGAGGATAAGGCAAGTAGGCCCACTTACATTGTGTCTCTCTAGTCTCATACAACACAGCAAGTTTATTTTTTGTCAGAAGAAATTTAGATTTACTTGACAGGAAATAATATATGAAAAAGTTGGATTTTTTTCAGGATATATTCAACTTCTGTTTTTCATTATTATAATCCATTATCAGGAAGAGTGTAATATCATTATCAGGTAGCAAAAAAGATTGCAAATCTACATAGAATTTTTTTTAAAACTGCTTAAAAATAAAATAAATAGACTCATTTGCCTCTGTTCAGTCCACAATACTGTGCAAATCACAGATGCCATCATTGTCGTGGAATATAGATCTACACTATATTTCTGTTTGTTGTTACAAACATATTGCCTTTACATATCAGGACACAAATTAAAAAAAAAAAAAAGCAAAAACTGTTCAGTGCTTTTAAAGGTATACCAAGCTTCTTTAAGCAATAACACGGTTATAATTTTGTTTATAAATGTCTTTATTGATGTCCTAATTCTGTAATTGTATGATTTATTATCTGAATTATTTTCAAAGAGATTGACTTCTGGGATAGATATTTAAAAAACAGTACACATTCAGCTGGCTCCATTTGAAATATGTTTTATAGTAATAAGTGATTTGGAAAAGCTGAAAGACCATGGTTTAAAAGCTGAAGTCAACCTTTAATTGACAAGTATAGGTATATTCTCTATATTGAAAATTCGAAGAGTCTTTTCTCTTTATGAAATCCTGCCTTTCATCTTTTCTTAGCATCTGGAAAATTTTCATTCTTCATATCTGATGATTATGGGGGAAACAGAATGAAGATCAGACAAAATAAAGCCTCCAGAATCTGAGGGATTCTTCCCTTCTGCTTCCCCAACCCAGGCGCAAGACCTGGGGCACATCACTTGTCACCAACCTCCATCCAGACATTGAGCCATTGACCACCACTCACTTAAAGGATAACTCCTTAGTTCCTTCCAGATATTTCCCTTGAATTTCCCCACTGCCTTCTCCTGTTTCTCCAGCAGTCGCTGACTCGTCATAGGATTTTGAATGTGTTATAATGTTGCCAGCACCTTTCAAAGCAGTGGGTCCTTCAAGGCCACTGATAGTACCCTGTCCCTCTAGTATAGTTATGCCTTGCCACAACTTGTCATGGGAAGGCTCTCTATCCTCACCCTGTCCTCCTTCAGGACTAGTTTAAAGCCCTTCCAGTGAGTTCCACTAGCTTTTCCCCTGGGACCATTCTCCCTCTTTGAGAAAGGCAAACCTCAGCCAGTGCCCACAAACCTGGTACCATCTAGTCTAATTGGCTGTCAAAAGACTCAAGGTTCTGGAGATTGCCCCTGCCACAAAGCCAGGTATTTAAAGAAGTTATCCTTTGGTTTGTTACTATGTCCTTATCCAACACAGGAAGCAGGAAAGAAAAGATGAGCTGTGTGTTCAATTCCTTTAGCCATCATCCCAAGGCCCTGAAATCCTTTGGTAGTCCTTGACCCACATGTAGTCTCATCATCTCTCCCTATGTTGAAAGCAATAAGGGATTGTCATTCGTCAGTTGTACTAGGCTAGATAGTTTCCTGGTAACATCTCTCACTTGAGTCTCAGGAAGACAGAAAACTTCTTGAAGAATAGGATCTGCTCAGCATTTTGGATGTTTGGTTCCCTGTAGGGAGGAATCATGTACAATTCATACCTGTCTCTTATTAAATAGCAGAGTCTTGATGTTGAGGGAAGGCTTTTAAGGCTTTTTCTGATTTGGTTTTGTTAGCATGTCAGGACATAGTGGGCTGTTGCCACTCTCAGATGGGCCTTTCACATTCAGGGCCACATACCTGTTGTAGAGAGGCACTCTGGGGGATGGAGCAGGCAAAGAGGATTTTTGTTTGCAGTGTCAGATGCAGACTTGCCTCCACCTGCTCCTTTCCTTTATGATCTTGACTCCAGCCTTGCATTTTTTTTCCTCAACCTGATGTGATACAGGCTGCCTTGGGTTTGTATTTTTTTCCCTTGAAAAAAACCTCTTTGCTCATAGGTGAAAGGGGTATGAGATATTATATTTCATCTCCAGAGTAATACACATTTTTCTAGCTTTTTTTTGTTGTTGTTGTTGTTTTTTTGGTAGGTGCCCCATACTTTGAGATAACCATCTTGCAATTGGTAAAAAATGCATGGAGACCATGGCTAACATTAGTGAATCTCACATCTATGGAAATTTTCTCAGAAAACTTACAAAGCCGTGAAAGAAAAAAAAAAAGTTAGATTTCAATCTGGGTAGTTACTTCTTTGGAAAAGACATTTTTAAGGAGTTATTTTCTTGGTCTTCCTTTCGTATTAGAGATATAATTAATCTGCCAACAAGTAAAGAGAGGAGAAAAAGGTACTCTGTGCATTTTTTTTTTTTTTATTTAAAAATTTCTTTTTACAAGTTTTTATTTCTCATTTTCTGGTTGTCTTTACAAATGTTCCTCTGCCTTCTATATCTTCTGGATGAGTAAGTATTTATACATTTAACTTTGATTTAATTTTTTTTTTCTGTATGCGTTTTGGTCCTCTGAACAGTTTTGTGCTGGTGTACTTACTTTAAGTGTTGGTATTGCATCAGATACCAATTCACTCAAAACAGACTGGTGGTCCATCTGGTTTAGTATCCTGTTTCCTGTAATGGTTAGTAACAGATGCTTGGCAGGAGATTTCAAGAAATCCCATACAGACCTATTTTGATATATTTATTCATTGGGATATTATTTTCTGAGTTTAAGTTGGGCTAATGCTTTGCACGTTAATATGCTTTATTTTTTATAAAAGGTGTTTTACCATGTAGTAGTGATTGGTCTTTTATTCATATTTATCTTCAGTACTTTCATATATATGATCAGTCATTTTTGAATCATATCACATTCATTCATGTTTCTTCCAGACAAAATTAAAAGTGTAAATATTCAGTCTTTTTGCTTTGAGACTATTTAACCAGGTCATTAGAAGATAAATTTGTGTTTACAACATGTTTAATAGAGAATGATCTTACAAACTGTCAGAGAATGCACTCAAGATTAAACAGGCATATTTGTGCAAATCAAAAAATAGCTAACATCTGGAGCACCTGGAGTTTATTGAGAACAAAGGTCTGTTATTAAGAAATTAGAATAAAGAAAATTTTCATATGTGGCAATAGTGTTAATATCACTACGATGTGTAAATGAGTCATTTTCTCCATTACAATTTTTAAGTACTGCTAAATTAATCACATTTCAGTTATTCTGATAACAAGTAAGCAGCTAGTATTGCACACATATTCCAGTATTGCACAATATTCCAGTTGCCAAGTAATTTCTTTTATGTAGAGATTTTTGTTTCTTTCCACTTGCTTGTGGTAAACACAAACCACTAGGTCAGAGCATCTGCAGCAGTGTACACATTATAAATGCCAAGTAATGTGAATGCTGAACAGATGGTTTTGTGCAGACCAATGCTATTTCTTGCCCCTATCTGCAGCTCTCTTTCAAAGCAGGAGGAACTGAGACTAATCTCTTTTATTGGCTTTATTTGTGAGTGTGTGATTATATTAGAGATCAAGCTTTTAATTATTTGGGGGGATTTGAAGAGTTCTATTTCATGAAAAGTTCCCAGAAGTAAGACAGGTATGACATGTGTTGACAGCTTAAAAGAGAGCACAAAAATGAATTGAAATAGATGTTCAGGATACTAAGCTTGAAGCAATCACAGTGTGTGTGGTTTTCTTAGTACTCTAAAACTCTCCAAAAAAAGAGACTTTAGGAA
Organism: Tetrao urogallus; assembly: GCF_951394365.1. Lineage (NCBI taxonomy): Eukaryota > Metazoa > Chordata > Aves > Galliformes > Phasianidae > Tetrao > Tetrao urogallus. The sequence continues at coordinate 34,220,677 of NC_136819.1, forward strand.
AAAAGGCCTTTTAGTGCTATTTTTTGCCAATCCTACTTAGTCTAAGAAATAGATAACAGAATACGTTTATGATTACATAAACATATTTTAAAGCATGTACATTTTCTTAAGTCATCTTTTCATCCTGTATTACCTAGCAAATAAATATACCTTTATTTTAAAAATATCTAAAATACATTAGTGTATATGAAAATTCAAATTTGGACAGTCAATTCTTTCAATAGAACTGGTTTAAACATGTCTGCAGAGACTTAATTCATCAGTCCTCTTGCATGCATTGCATTGTAATATTTTGCTTAATTAAAGCACCAAAAACACTGTTTTTCACAGGACCTTTGTCACATTCCCTGCAGAGGATGGACAATGCTTTCTTAATGAGCATTTATTCAGAGTTCTGTTTCTGATCATTGTTCAGTGTGTGGTCCTATACCTTCTTTAAGGCATAAAAACTGTGCATTATTCAAACTTTACTTAGAAGACAGTATTCCTTAACATATTTCTGTGGCATTCATTGGTGTGCTATTTGATTATTTCATGCAACAGTTCATATATTTTGTCTTTATAACAATGAGAATAGGCTAGTCATTTTAGAGGTGGGAAAACCTCTAAAGGGGTTTTCTAAATCACAGATCATCTAAAGATGATCAGGCAACAAAGGGAAATATATACTTTAAACAGAGTCCCAAACCTGAGAAACCTGTCTTCAGTTCTTTTATGTAGAACATCTTACATGTTTACAGTGCAACTGTTTCTATTGCAAATTTGAGTGCTTACCATTCAAGCAAATCAGACCTCCAGGAATCAAGCTGAATCTCTAATTTGAGATTCCCTGCAAAGATCTTGGTTTCTTAAGCCTCTGAAGTAACTGTCTGAAATAGCAGACTGTCGTACTCTATAAGGATTGTGGGTATGCAAGATATAGTTAAGTCATTAATTTTATTAGTATTTCCTAATAGCAGAATATTCAATTTCACTGCAGACTGAAAATTGTATTTGTTTTTATATTTCTGGCCATATCCTGTGGATCTTACTCCTACCCCACTCTCCAGTTTCTAGGCCAGTATTTTTACATTATACACATAAAACACTGGACTGTGTTATGTTAGTCTTTCTTCTTAGTTTTGGTTCACTGCTTGAGGAGTATGATTTTCACTAGTCATTTTCAATTTTCTTAGTTACTTTAAGCCTCTTGAGCACCAGCTCCAGAATTTTCTTATCAAGTAGTTTGCTTTGCATTTGTCTCTCAGTCTTCCTCATTTCTGCAGTTTAGGATATTCACTGAAGCACAAATGAAATAATGTCTATATTACATATTTTAATACCATTCCTCCAATTAGTAATAGCATTTGCTGCAAAAGATCTACAGCATGTCCTCAATCTGTTATGAGTTCAGTAAAGTTCAGTTGTAAATATTAGGAATTTAGTTCTTGGAACATTTTCCAGTCAACATGAAGTTTTTTTTAGGCCTTATATAACATTGTCAAATTTGGGAAGATATTTTAGGGGCAGCCAAGCATTACTCAACAAATGCCATCTCCTAAATGAGAAGCTTTGTAATACAACAGCTACATATAACAGAAGTAAAATTCTTTAATCTTTTTCTTACAAAGTGCTCTACTGTTCTGTAACTTAGAAAAAGAAAATTTCATAAGACAATTCATGTAAAATTTTTGCTCAAATATATTAACAGTTTCAGAGTTGTTAGGCATAAAGAACTGCTATTATATTGTGAAGTGTTAATGAATTTTCAGTAGGCAACCCTGCCACTTAGCATTCACTGTTGCAGATATTCAGGGAAAAATATAACATACCTGAAATTTAGACAATAATTAAAAATCCTCAGTAACTAGAAATAAAAGGAGACACTGTTTCATGCTTTGAAGGTAGAATAAACCAGGATTCTGAGTGCTAAATTCTAAACACATCTATTGGTGTGGTGAGAGTCAGAAAATAGATTGTTCTCTGACAAAAAAAAAAAAAAAAAAAAAGATCATTAAATAATTAAACATTTTTGCTTAGGAGAGACATCTGGAGGTTGTCTAGGCCAGCCCCATATTCTACTTTCTACTTACATTCTTACTGGAATGGTCTTCCAAGGGAGGTGGTGCAGTCGCCATCACTGCCAGTGTCAAGAGGCACCTGGATGAGGAGCTACAAGATATGGTTTAGTTTGTGGTAGCAGTGGTAATGAGAAGATGGTTGGACTAGATGACCTTACAGGTCATTTCCAACCTTATGATTCTATGATTCTAGTCATGGTCTGCTCAGTGTAAGTTATTATAATACTTGACTATCTCTCCAAGCTGAGCAACACAATGCAGTTGACAGCCTGTACTCATAACTCAAGTTCTGCATCTCCCTGTCACATTGGTGACTATCCACTGGACTCATTTCTGGATGTAACCATCTTTCTTGTGCTGGAGAACCCTAATCTAGGCATAATATTCTAGATACAGTTGCAAAAGAGCTCAACAGAGAGGGATAATTATTTCCCTCAACTTTCTGGGTGCACTCCTTCATGCATCCCAGTCTATAGTTGACCACTTTTGCCAGAAGTCAATGAAGCCAATTTTGCTGTCCACACTAACATCCAGATTTTTTCCTGCAAAGTTACTTTTTATCCATTCAGCCTCAGCCTTCATAATTTCCAAGGCCATTCTATGATTCAGTGATACTATTTAATCTCAGATGGAGCACATTGCATTTGCCTTTGTTAAACGTCAAGAGTTTTCTGACATAACATTCATCTAGGCTGTCAGACATTCTCTGAGTAGAAGTCTCCTCTCCAAGACGGCTGTTACTCCCCCCCAGCTTGCTGAGCACTTGTCCTGTTTTCTAATCCAGACAATTAATAAACTCACTAAACTGTTTTCCCTGGCATTGGCCCTTGATAGATACTGCTATTAACCAGCCACCACATGGGCTTCTCCCTGACAATCATATCTCTCTGAGACATGTTTCCAGAATATGAGACATCCCACTTCTGTCTGTGACTGATTCATGAGATGATGAAAAAAAGAAGCAGAAATATGAATGTTTAAATGTTACAACTGGCTAACAACCCAATCATCCTAAGAACATAATAATTAATAAATGAGTAAATTCATTAATTCTGACCAAGCCCTTTTGACAAGAAATTGTTGCTTATTTCTGAAAAACCACACAACTGTAGAATCTTGTTTCTTAAGGTCTTGTTAAGACGTGTATCGTATGTCCTTCGGCACTCTTGCACAGCATAATCCTTGTATTACTTATTTAAACAACCAGTTTATAAAATAATCCAGCGCATAGTTCACAGTTTCTAGTCTCTGTATGGCAGTTACTAATCATTGATGACAGTGACCTCAAACAGAATAAATCTATTTATACACATTGATGAGGTAGCAGCTCTAATAAAACGGGTTTTTTTGTCATGTGATATTGTTATTTGGAGTTTTCTTCACACTGGGTGTTTTAAAGATTTTAAGTATGTTAACATACTGCTTATTCCTAGGTCAAAATATAGCCTGATATAAAACCATAAACTTTTGTAAACCATGGGAATAAAGAAAACATAATAAATCCAAAGCAGAACGTGATCATTTCAGCCCTTGATTGCACTTTCTGCTGATTCTGGGAGTCCTGGACATCCCAGCGTATGAATAGCCAATGTGTCAAATGCATGTAACTGATTGGAGACCAATTTATGTCTCTATCATTGCAGTTAACAGATGCTACATTTCTAAACCCACGTAAAACTCCATCTTCTAATAGAGCAAGGACTGACATTTTTCATCCCAGTTCTTCCTTGTGGTTTGGTGTGACAATAAATTAATGTGCTTGTAAGTGTTGTATATGTAGGGAATTACAGTGGTAAGAAACATTCCAGTAAAGAGTACCGAAAATACTGTCCTGATAGGATCTACATCGTACTTTCCTCTCTTATATTTCTTAAATCTATTAATTAGTTTTAACAGAGATGTCATAAAAATCAGATCTTGAATGATAACTGTAATTAATTCACTTTAAGTTGTGTAATATATCGCTCTGGCAAAACTTTCTCAGTATTTTTGACTTAGTCTTTACAAGCTTAATTGAAAAGATATTAACTTCTTTGTAGGTAAATGCAAGGCTAGATTAAGCCATTAGAAAATTTCTGGCAAAGGACTGATTATTGGATCACAATGCTAACCTAGAATCCCAAAACTCTGAACTAATATCCTCGTTTTATACTGGATTTATGCTGTGATACCTGTGAACCCTGGACATACAGGGTTTTATTTAAAGATAAATGGACTTGTTGTAAAGTGAAGTTAGGAATTACTATGTGGCAAGAGATGTTCATATTTTATCACTACTGTGCACACCTAGCTATTGTTCCATACTTGGTACTTTAAAAAAAAAAAAAAAAAAAGAAAAGAAAAAAAGGATAATGTTGAAAGTGGTAATTCCACTTTTATTAGAAAATCTATGGCAAAGATTTTCTAGAAAATAATTATAAGTGATAAAAGCAAATAAGAAACAAAAAATATGTTGCTGTATTTTGCTGTTGGGAGATTGTATCATTGTAAACTTTTTATATACTGTGATAATAGACTAACAGTTTCTGCTTTATATGTGAGTTTGTGGTTCGGAACGACTGAAAAAAAGAAAATGAGAGTGCTTCAATAAAATTCCTTTCTCTCTAGTTTGATGTTAAGGTATCATGGCAAACCTTATTGAAGGTCTTGCTGAAATTAAGGTTAACATCACCTCTGTTCTTGAGGACAGAGACAGTCAACATAATCAGGTTTGGGTATGATTTTCCCTTGGTAAGCTCATCATGATTGTTCCTCATTACCTTCTTTCCTTTGTGGGCTTGGACTTCACTTGTAGGAAGATCTGCTCCATTATTCTCCCGGGAGCTGAGATTACATGACTGGCCTGTAGTCATGTAGAGTTTGTGTCTTGTTCAACATGCAATAGGCATGACACTTACCTTTATTTTTTTTTCATTAGGAAACTTCTTGAAACCCTACGATTTTTCAGAGATAGTAGAATGCCTTCTTAACGCCATTCAGTCTGCTCCCTGTTTCTTCTGATACTATGGACTTGTCTGATTTGCTTAAATGTCCTGAAGTCCATCTTTCTCAGCTGAGGACAATTCTTTGCTCCTGCAGACTGTCGGTTAGGGAGAAGGCAGGCTCCAAAAATGAACTAGAAAATGTCACTGTAATAATCTCTTCTGATTTCTGCTTTAAGAAGTGCATGTTTAAGATAGAATTATATTTATTGTATGGAGAAACCACAGACTGTGCATTATACTTAATAGAAAAATCACCTACAACTCTGTATATGCACTGTAAATCAGCACGTAGGCTGTTGGCCATTTTTATTTGCTAATACAGCATTGTATAATCAATGGATATTAAGATGTTACAATCCCAAAATAAACAAGAGAGTTAGGCGAAGTAGATTATGATAGCAAAAGAAAATAAATGAAAAGCTTACCCTTAGGCTAGGCTCACCCACAAAACACCAGAAGGAGGGATCTCCAGATGAGATCCTTCCCCCTGCTAGCCAGCTCTTAAATAGGTCTAGGAGAGGTGGAGCCAGGCTCCACCCCTTCTGGCAGCACAGGTTAATTACCTTCACCTGTGCTCCTCTGGCTGACTCATGGCTTGCCTCAGGTGATCAATCAGAGGTTCAGGCCATGACTCAGCAGTTCCCATACAAGCAAAAAATTATCACTAGTGATTTGTTCTGTGCGTACGTTATTTCCAAATACTTGTATGCATTTATTCATTATAATTTTCACTGATTTTAATACAAAGCAATACTTGCATGCTTACATGCTAAAATAATGCAACCTTCCTATTTCTGTCAATACCTGATAATTGTGCTTTGTTTTACTGATTACTAAAACCAATATTACAACACAAGATTATGCAAACAAAGTAGACTTTATTTCTATCTTCATCTTTCAACATAAAAAATAAAGAATGTTCTTCCAATACTTTGGTTAAGTTCTCCTTTTGGATGTGCTACTAATTTTATAGAGTGGAAATGAAATTCATCATTCAAAAAGTAATTATAGTCTGTCACCTGCTTACGCAGCTACAAATACATTGGTAGACATACATTCAGATTGTAGCACTAGTTGTTCTGAGCAGAATTTCAAAGAAAGCCAGTTTTCCAGTTGTTAAAATCTCCAGCCTAACAGGTGGGTAGCATGAAGTCAGTGTGACAGTGTTGAGTGTCATATTTCATTATTATTTTTGTTGAAACAAAAATGTTTTCTGAACATAAAATACTTTAAAAGCTGTTTGTAATCAGTGTTAAAATAGAAATTTGTGTGTTCCCATTGACAGAGTTCTGAAGATATCCACTTAATTTTTCCAAATTGTATTTAGTTCTAGTATCAAATTTTGCTGTCATTGCTGTTCACTAGTCTGTAGATCCAAATGGAGACTCTGAATATATTTTCAGGTTATTTGAAGACTTTCAGTTTCTCTTTATGCGGATGGCAGGAATTTGGTTTCCCATTGGACTGAAAATTTTTCTTTAATGCTGTGTTAGATTCTTCTCTATTGATACTGAGTAGCACATAAGGACACTGTGTTGTTTGCCTATATTGCTACTCAAGAAGTAAAATAATCCTTTGATAATGTTATCATGAGCATCAAATTTCTACCCAATACAATTTCATTTTATAGAACTGAAAAATTAATAATTTTTTTGAAAAGTCAATGAATATTCAGTAAAGAGAATAAATAAATACCATCAAAATTAGGCATACCAAAAACAGGAGCAAAAATTATAATCAACAACGCAAAGATTCAGCTATAAAGTGGAAGACCGTGGAACCAAAAAAAGCTGTGTAGTAGCTTTTGTAGTAGCTGTGTGGAACCAAAGTAGCTGTGTAAACACAAAAACTTTTCCATAACTTAGTACATGTTATTCTCAAAAAAAATAACATAAACTATTCCTTTACTGTAGAAAGTTTTAAGCAGATTGATCATGATATGTCCAAATCTGCTAAGGCTGAAAGTGAGAGAGGAAAGGGAAACATTTGGCATATACAAAACAAATCTATTGCTGTTGTAAACAAAAATATGGAAAGCAGCAAGAATTCACAAAGGTAACTCAAATTTACTAATACAGAGATTTCTTGTAAAAATATCTATGATTAAAAAAGTAAAATATAAATTAAGAAAGGTAAGTAGTAGATTTTCTTCAGTAACTGAAGAGTCTTTCAAAATAAAATACTCAAAAATAGGGAAAAAATAGGAAAATGTATAAAAGTATGAAATCTGCTCCACAGTTTTGGGTTTTGCTTCAAGAAAATGCATATTCTCTAAAATTCCTTTGGAAAATTCCTACTAGGAAAATCCAAATTACTTTGATCAGATTGAGTTAATATACGTAATTTTATCTGCTTTCAGCAAAACATCAGACTGCTTCTGCTGCAGACATCAGGTTACCTGGGAGCTGTAGTTTACCACCCCCATCTTCTTACTGACATTCTTAACAGAGAGCAAAATATTCTGAAGCTCTATCTGAGTTTCCTGCAAAGCTTATTTGATGAATACTGGAAGTAACGTTATCATATGTGTGTTATAAGACGTGTCATCAGATCTATGAACTGTTTGACAGTAATATTGACTTAGCTTGTGTATGGGAACTGCTGAATCACAGCCTGATTGACCACCTGAGGTGAGTAATGAGTGAGCCCTGGGAGCACAGGTGAAGACAATTCTCCTGTGCTTCTGGTAGGGCTGGAGCTTTGGCTCCACTTCTCCTAGACCCATTTAAGAGCTCACTACGGCCAGGGAAGGATCTCTTTTGGAGACTGCTCGTCTTAGACTCTTCTCAGGACAAGAGTTAAGATTTTCATCTGTTCTTTAGTGTGATAACCTTTTTCGTTTAACTTTCCTGTATATTTCTTAACTGTAGCATCTGTATATTCTTTGATTGTACATCTTGAAAGGAAGTTTTGTAGGTAGATTCAGAAAGCTGAACCTCTAGGGTTTTTTTTTTGTTTGTTTGTTTTTGTTTTTTTTTTTTGCTTCTCCATAGTAAATCTGTTTTGATTTTTACATACATAGTTCACCCTGAAAGTAATGCCTTTTTTATTTCTATGGGAACTGCAACAGATACAAAACATATAATAGCACTATAAAGCACTGTAATAGAGCAAATTCTCAGCTTAAAAAACATTATGTTTCAACTATTTTAACATTCAACATTATTATTTTCAACTATTAGCCATGCATTTTTGATAGTGAACAACAAGAGCCTGCATGCTGCACTTGTAAAAATCTGCTCTAGAAGTGACCCACTGTTTCACAGCTGCTATGAGAGCACTGTTATTAGGAGAATGTTGCCCATGCAGTCTATCTTTCCTTGGCCTGAACAGAAGGAAATCAGAAGACACCAAAACAAGACTATACAGAGGGTATAATAGGATTTCCAGCCAAGATTGTTATTGTGCTGCATAGTCTGAACTGGAGGTCTGGTAATGAGGCCTGGCATTATCCTGTTGCAAGGGAAAGGTTGTATTCTTCTCTATATTGACTCTGAAAGTTTGAGCCTTCAGCTTAGTCAGCACTGTGATTTTGCAGTCAGCATTGATGGTTTGTCCATGTTCTAGGAAATCAAGAAGGATAACACTCTTTCCTATCTCGAAAGATAGTGCACATCACTTTACTCACTGAGAGCTGTGTCTTGAACTTTTCTCTGCTACTGTCTGTTTTATCACAATAAAATTTAATGGAATATTGGCAGGAAAGTACAACTTCTACTGTTGTACTGCCAATATCTTGGGCCATCATAATAAAAATAGGAGGCATTATTTTTGAGCAACTCTTGTACGCTAAGGCTGGAACTACTTCAATAAAATGTTTAGTGTGTAAAAAGATAGTTACTAAGAAACAAATGCAGTTCTACATCCAACTGCTGCTAGTACTTTGTAATGAGATCTCTTTTCACAAGTGCAGGTGCTGATTATTCATGCAATATAAATAATTATTTACACAGGTGTTATGAAATCTGATGCAAGAGGGAAATTTGAATAATGATATAAACACATGATAAGTATCTTACCAGAGTTAAAAATTTATAGGTAAGACCATGGAAGATTTTGAGATACATTCAGGCCATGGCAACATCTCATGTTTCTTCCACTCTCCTTGCTGTTATAGTATATTTAGTGTTGTGAAGAGTGATGAAAGTACTTTATGCAAACTAGTAAGTTCTATCCTACTCTGCAACCCTGTTATACAGCTTTGGCTTACGAAGTCCCTTTGAAAAAAATTAAAATATTATTTCAACTTCAGTTATTTCAATGTACAACAAAATAAATTTCCTCTTCTAAGGGTATATAAGTAGTGGTAGAATATTTAATGTCAATAATAATATTGTGATTTAATTGTATTATCTACTTTTTGCAGTAATCAGCATTGATTTAGTTCAGGAGTATTAATTGCAAGTCAAATTATAGGGCTTGGTACTGCTTTCAGACAAATGGCGCTCAACAGATTAGCTATATAAGGTATATTAGTATTATTTGCTACTACACAGTAAAACATGAAATTCAGTATTTCAGTTTCAAGTACTGAAAAGTAATCCATTTAAAGATATTTATTCCACTAATGCAACACACATGCAAATATTATTTTGATCTGTAGATATCAAGATTTTCAGGAGGAATTTATTTTGGAGTTGTGGAGCATGACAAGGCTTTTAGGAGTAATCCTATTTCCAGAAGTTAAAAAAAATTAATTTCCCTGGTCAAAAATGAAGCAAAAGCAAGCATTCTTTCACTGGGGGAAAACAAAAACAAACCAGTCCTAGGTAGAGTAGGTTCTGCTGTAGCCTTTCTCAAATATGCAAGCCTTAAGAGACTGCAAGACAATACAGTGCAGTATTTAGGCTCTACTATTCTATAGGTAAACTACTCCATCATATTCTCGAAGCAGAATCTCTGAGATCCACTATGCTGCATGCAAAAATATAGATGTAGGAAGAACTTTCTGAATTAACAAGGAAGCACTGGTATACTGAGCACAGTAGCTGCAAGAGCACTATTAAGTTTCTGGGGAAACTGTAAAGAAGGCATTGAGACACACATAAGAAATTACTTTTGAGGAAGTGCTTTGCTCTCGATTGTTTCTAATACAGTGGCTATGAAACCAATGGGAAAGAGGTCCTTTACAAAGGTGCTGTCATTGGGAAAGTATAGTCTGAAGCCAGCAAAAGGAGCTTCATGTGGTATATTCCCATAGGCCACAAAAAAAACAAGGGATTATATCCCTTAAAAGCTATGTTTTATCAGTATTCTTATTATACCAGAATGAGCAATGTTTGATTATCCCAGAAAGTGTAACAATCTTACTCAAGCAAAGTTAAAACATCACAAAAAGAAAATAACAATCCTGAATAAGGAGAACTGACGCAAAAAATCAAGATGACTGCAGGTATATATACCATTATGAGACTGTAGTCCAGGTAGGAACTGATGAGAATGTCATATATGTGGCTCTAGGAGTATCTAAAAACATTTTTTTTGTGCACATAACAATGAAAGCAGAAGTAATATTAATATAGGCCTCAGCATGCCCTTGAGTGACCCAAATTTAGGAGTTAGAGGTGATTACAGCTTTCTTCATATCCATTTTCTTTTTAATACTTTGTGAAACATTTAAGAAAACCTGTTTTTTTGAAGGAAACTTGAGGACTAATCAGTATTCTCTGTGGCCATCATTTTCTGACAAGCTGCATGGAAACCATCTTCACACTAGACAGACATCCAGTGAAAATTCTCTTTCTTATTTGCTGACATAGGCTATATTTCAACCTGATACTTGCAGTTGCTTATCCTTCAAAAAACAATTGCTGCCTAGGTTTCCTGAATTTTGCTGCTTTAAAAGTGGTTGGGTAGCTTTTGCCTTTGGCATAACTGTGGGAGGGAAGACTCTTCTGCTTTTTGTTTTCTTCTGTGAGCTAATCAAAGAAAGAAGCAGGATTATTTGCTACACTTTATGGCACAGCTTAATTTAACATATTTGACTACAATTATCGTACTTGTACAGTTGACTGTTACTCCAATTTTTGGTTTGTAAAACTACAGTTACCATAGAGATGTTATTTAGAATGAGATTCACTGTGAAAGATTCACAGATAGTTTTAATGTTCCAACGTATTTGAGGTCACATTAATATTTCATCAATGAACAGTCTGTACAGTAGAGAGTCATGATTTAACTGATCAGTGATGAAGTGATAATATTTTCTTCACTGGGTTGAAAAAGTATTACCTAAAAGATAATATTGAATGTTAAAGACAGACTACATATCAGTGAAAAAGAAAAATATTTTCTTGTTTGCATTTTCTTCATCCCTTTCAGGAAGAAGAAAGCTTTTGTATCAGTAAAAGTGGATAATTGCTACTCAAGAGTGCAATTAATAATACAGGCTTCCTACACACAGCTCTGCAAAAGAATGTCACTTCAGATTCAGATTATTTAATTAATGCTCGGTGATAGTGGGATACAGTTGTGATGCCCTATGTATAGCTTTGGTTTCTTACATATTCCTGAATAATGCATATGTAATAATGATATGCAAATTTTGACTTTTTAGTAACTGCTATAATAATATGTCACCTAATTTGGACCACTTATGTGTACCAATACCTATTAGTGAAAAATTGCTCTTTAGTTCCATCTGTGGTTTCAGAATATAAAGTAAAAGGCTACTAGTACAATAGTCCACAGCAGTTCATAGACCTTATGGCTGAGTTTCTTATGCTTGACTGCCTGGAAATGAACCATGAATAACCATGGCTTGCTGAGCTAAAAACAGCACTATCAACCAAAATCCTATATCTGGATCTCCTGTCTGATGTCTTATTACTAATGTAGACAAAGAACTGGATGCATAAAGTAGAGGGAAATACTTATTTTTCTCCATGCTAAAGCAAGAATGTGATTTTTTTGCTGGTCAATAGATGACTTCAAAATATTAACTCAAAACTTGCTTAGGAAAATAAGGGACAGAGCCCAGCAGACTTGAATATTACAAAAGGTATTCCTTCTGAATAACATATTTTCAAGTTCATGTATAATTTTATGCTGAAGTCTTTATTTTATGGGTTTACTATCCTAATTTTGTAGCTATTTACTACAAAAATACTTTGAGAGCTGTAATAAATTATTTGTGTACAATTCAATTTAGCATTTGTAGTTATATGAATTTTTAATGCTGTGTAATGTTTTGAATATTTATTGCCTATCTATTTTATGTTGAGTGTATTGTTATGCCCTCTAGGATACTTTGAAGAAAACATTTTATTTGAAGTGTTATTTCCTGAAGGAACAAGCAGAAACATAGCTCTGTGCTATTACTTAAACATGTAATTGTCCTCATCTCTGAGTAGACATTGTCTAGATAACCTTTCTTACAATTAAAATCAAACTGATATCCAGTATGAATATAATTCAAGTGACTTGTTTTAACTACTTAAGTACTTCATGCTCTTTCTTTTGATTCACAGTCACTATTGTATAGCCTTAAAATTGCAGGAACTTAATCTTGACTATACATTGATCAGTTCTGAATCTGAGCCCAAAACAATAGACTTCTAGATCACATATGCCTCAGAGATTGTATAAATGGTACTGTTTCTATTAATTTAGCTTTCCAGATGCAAGACATTCTTCACAATGGAGAAATATCTAATTTGCTTCTTAGGAAAACTGATCTCTATTAACTCTGTAAATTAATCTTAATCAGACCTACACAAACTTTCTATGGCGCTCAGCTATTGCACAATGATGGCACAGAAGAAACTAAAAGCTCCATAAGTCTTCCAGAAAAAGAAATAGAAGATTTTCTTTAATGCTACCTTCTCTAATCTAAGTTAACAGCAGTGTGAAAATTTGTTATACCAAGAAAATAACAAAACAATAACAAAAATATCCATTCAAAAATACATTTGCAAAACAACGTTAGAAATAATCCTGTCAGCCTTACAAAAATGAGGTACCAACCTCCTGTTTTGGGGTGATGAAAAAGCAAATAATATGTAACAGATGTTATTCATGTTGTTTAGTTCACTGCTGCAAGCTGTTCAGATGAGATTGTTAGTATGTAAATATATACATAGCAGAATAAAAAGTGTTTATTGTACGTGTTGCAGTACCTAGTAAGATGAACAGTAGTCACCTCAAGAGGAAACAAAAATTTGTTTCAATATTTTATTCCATTTTTTGTATATGAATTAGTTTCATCATTTCTGTAATGCCGTAAGAAACCACAAAGAATACAAAAGATTAAGTCCTGGTAGCAATTTTTTCTTTTTGGGAATGTGGGAGTCGCAGCAGTCAGCAGTGGGAAATAAACTCTTTCTAATCCACTAATTAGGAAGCTTGTTCCAGTCTTCAGTAGGTTTCAATAAATACCTGTCTTCCACTCTACTCTCAAAAAATTCCTTAGTATTCTTAAGTTTCCATTTGGTGTGAGAAGTACCTTTTAAGCTCTCTGTCATACTTAAATCTCTCATCATGAATCTTCTACAAGGTCAGATATAATCAGTTCTCTAAAAGGTATCAGATAGCTTTGGACTGAATCCCATATGCCTCTGACTACAGCAAGCTGATAAATCTTCACTTCTAACAATTACCATCAATAATTCCAAGTTCTGCTCTACAATGGTAAAATTGTGCATAGTGTAATTATTTGATCCAGCTTTTGGATCTCTTCTAATTCTGTAACTGGCATGTTGCCAAGCACATAGAATATCCAAAAAGGCAGCCATGGATGCTATTACTTGTTGCTGATTGCTGAGGTCCAGCAATATATTTAGATTTATATTTGGTGTTTTTATTTCCCACATGAAGACACTAGCCTTAGAGTAAAGATTTGTTTGGTCGTGGTAATAGTTCTTAAATTGGTTCCATTCTGTTTACTGACAAAGATTTAATTTATCCTGATAAAATCAATTTTACACAGAATCATAGAATGGCCTGGGTTGAAAAGGATCTCAAAGATTATCTAGTTCCAATCCCCCTGCCATGGGCAGGGTCGCTAGCTACTAGACCAGGCTGCCCAGAGCCACATCCAGCCTGGCCTTGAATGCCTCCAGGGATGAGAGGCATCCTCAACCTCTCAGGACAACCTGTTTCAGTGTGATACCACCCTCTGACTGAAAAACTTCCTCCTAATATCTAACCTAAATCTCCTCTGTCTTAGTTTAAAACTATTCCCCCTTGTCCTATCACTATCAACACATATAAATAGTCATTCCCCCTCTGTTTTATATACTCATTTCAAGTACTGGAAGACCACAATGAGGTCTCCCCAGAGTCTTCTCCAAGCTGAACAAGCTCAGTTCCCTCAACCTTTCCTCATACGAGAAGTGCTCCAGCTCTCAGATCATCTTTGTGGCCCTCTTCTGGACCCTTTACAGAAGCTCTGTATCTTTCTTGTGCTGGAGGCCCCAGGCCTGGATGCAGTAGTCTATCAGAGATAGATGCTTAGGGAAGATGGTAGAATACATTTTCTGATATTTTCTTTGCTATAAAGATTTTTACTAGTAATGTTGTTTCTCCTTCCACTCTCATGAACATTGGCATCAGTAGAAAAACAAAAACAAAAACAAAAACAAAAACAATAAATTTGTATTCATTTACATGACTGAAAATTTGTATATCCTACTGGAAGGAGAGATAAGGTTGCTTCCTTTTTGAATTATTGCTTTGGTCTACCACTTTCTCAGCATCACTTCTACAGTCCTTTCTCCTTTAATTTACTCTGTTACTCTCAACTATTTGCCATAATGTTTCTCAGAGTTATTTTAAGGGCTTAGCTCTTCATAAATTCAGGGTTGAATATTGCTGAAAGTGTGGGTCTTCCTAAGTACTGGGGAGAAGAATCTGTCTTGAAGGGACATGAAGTAAAAATAGTTGTTATTGTGTCTTCTTTTTAATATTTTATTGTAACAAACATATTAATTTTCTCTTTCTAAATGGTACTAGTTGTCTCATCAGAAATACTAACCAGGGAGACATAGCTGAGGAAGTCACTGTGTTTCCATGTAGTAAGAAACACGTTAGAAGTTTGCTGTGGAAAGTCAGTGACTGTATCTCATGAAGTGTAATTTTAACAAATTTCACTGTGCAAAAGAGTTATTTTTTTTCCCTTTTTAATGCTTATTAAAGTAGATGTGTTTGCATATCAGACCCTTTAAGTGAAATAAGTCTGTTCGTAAGGTTGGCACAAGGACCACAAAGAGTCATTAGAGCTGCAAACTTGGCTACACAAAAGCCACAGATTGGCTAGCAACACTTTCAATTCATGTAATGACAATCTTTGTTAAGGAATCACCTGCTCATCACACTTACACAAAATTGTATCAGGAGTACATGCTGTATTTACCCATGAATAAGTAATGGCTTGGAGAAGGTAGGGAGAGAAAAAAGATATTTTCCAGTTATGAACTTATTCTGGTCTTCCTTTTGCTCTTACTTAAAGCCATTGTCTTTTATAGTATCACTCCTGTCATTTTACGTATGGAAAATGGGATCTGAGATTCAGCAAGTAGCTCCACAGTTGTTCAAGCCCTTCTGCTCTTGGCTCACAATTTGTGTTTCACACACATAGGACAAACATTACAGTGGCTGACTTTATGTCAGTTTGAACAACTACAAAATACGCACAGGTCAACATCACAGAAAGTGGGAATTATACTATCAGGTCAGAATGATGCAGTCAAATTCTACTCCAGTGGCTTTTTAGTGTTGCTGGGTATTCTTATTATCTTATCACTCCTAGGTATAATCTACTAGAAGAGAAAGCTAATACTGTGGCTTGCATAGGTAGCATTTTATCCCTTTAACCTTAAAAGGTTATCTGAATTTGTAATTGAGTGGGTCTTTGCTAATATTTTTTTTCTTGTTTGTTAAGAGTTTGCGTGCTGTTTTTATAATGTTTTCATTGATGTCAAGACCTTAGTATAAAAACAACACTGGCACTGTACTAATTTACCCCATGGTCTCCTGTGTATCCCTTTGCTTCTCTCCTTGAGCAACTGGCATAGCTGCAGGACTGTTTACTCCACGGCTTATTTCCCCTTTATCTTTGATGTCCCAGGATGTCAAAGGCTGTGAATTTAATATTGATTTTATAAAGTACTTTTACTGTAACATGTCAGTTAGGATTAGCCTCAACCTCGAGTAAGCTTATGCACTGAGCTGGATTTGCACGCAATGTGGCTCTCTGGCTCTCAGACTCTTTTCCCGAGCGAATGCTTTATTTATAAGAGTGACAGTGTGCTGTGAAAGCAGGGACAGCACACAGCCCCCAGCTATCTCTATGTCTTGTATACACAGCATCGGTGCCCTGTGTATACATTAGGCTTGAAAATGTAAGTGGATCAGAGAGACGTATCATTTGCTGGTATGTAAACAGACAGATGAGTTTATAGATCGCATTAAACCCCAGTGGCTGTAACTTGTGGAAGAGTCTTCCTGGAATCCCATCCCCCATCTCACTCCTTCTTACTCCTCCTTATACATCAACACCAACACCACGAGCTGGACTCACCTCCTTTAGGGAGTAAATAAAGGCATTCTTCCAAAGGAAGAGGCATGTCTGAAGAATATTCCTGCCTTGATCTAGATCCCTTAGCCTTTTCCTGCTCCTTTCAAATGGCAGTCACTGCTGACGAAATGTATTAATCCACAGATTAATCTGCAAAGTCTTTTCATAACTCAGTATTGATCCTTCACTCAATTCCAACAATGGTGAAAAGTTTTTCTTGATTTTTCCCTTTTTTCTTTTTTTTCTCCTGCTTTTATCTTATGCATTTGGGAAAAAAAGAAAAACATAGTTGCCATGTTTTGTGTCTAAAAAAGCAAGTTATGGTTTCTCCAAAGACTGATAGTGCTGAAGCTTGGATCTGCACTCTCAAGGGGGCAGTCACCAATTTTCTTGTGTTTTGAGCAAGTCATGCCAACTGATTACACACTGTTAATGAAAGATTAACTATTTAATGCATTAGCTTTTTGTAGCCACATGGAACATCTGTGCACTTGGTCCATGTCTGCCCCATTCATAGCGTGTTTAATTTTCTCATAGCTCTCCAGTTGCTCTGAGCTCACTTTCTTCCTCAGCTGGGACTTGTGCGAGGTTAGGTCTTCTGAGCATGTTGAAAATATTTCTTGTTTGGTTCATTAATAATTCCATAAGGCTTGACTTTGTAGCCTATCTACACTTATGGCAATACATAAATAATAAAAAAGTTATAATTCTTTATGTACTGCATATACTGTTGATTATGAAACAAGACTCCTACAGCTGCATTATCTTTGCATTCAGTGTTTCCCTCCTTAAATATGTATGACAGTTTTGTTTTAAGTCATTTTCACAAAAGATTGGCTGTTTCATTATAAAACTTCCAGGAGTTGATAAGAATTTTGCTGAGATGCAGTAACTGACAAAGAAGGGATGCTAATATTTATCTTATTTTTCTGTGTTTCATATAATGTGACAGATCAGCTGCAGAGCAAAATTCGTAGTTTAAGTTGTTGCAAGGAACAAACTGGAATCATAAAACTGAAAGCTGATTTCATGTGCATACAGACAAGCATGCATATACCCTCAGTGCTCCCTACTTGTACAAGAAATGGAAATGCATTTCTGGTGAAATTTGCCAAGCTTAGGTCACAAAATCGAGATCACATAATTTCTTCATGAATCCAGACAAACTGATAGCAGACTCAAAATCTAGAAATCTAATTCCAGAATGCTGTTTCAAAAGTTAGTATCATTTTACACTGATGTCCATTCTGACATTTCTTATCCATAGGAGGGATGTTAAGTGGAAATAGGCCCAATCTTTTATATATTTCTTCCCAGGGTAAAAACACAAGATGTTCCCAGTGTTATATTAAAGAGAAGATTTCCACACTGGATGTCAGAGGATAATATTTTGGACATATATCAACTAAAAATTAAATGAAGTCTCTGAAGCATTTTGAGAATAGTCTGCCAGTACTGCTGATGTTATGGTAAGCCCATAAATATTTTATATACCTGAAAACATCACGTCTTCTGCTTCTTTTGCATTAGGTATACAAAGTATTATCTCTGTTTTATATAGAATTTAAAAATTATTTTATGTCTGTCTACGTGTAATGTGATTATTTTACAGGTAATATAATAAATAGAAATATTATTTTCAAAGATTTATGACTATATTTTAAAAAGTATGTATGAGTAAACAAGGATAATGCATCAGTCTGCAGCAAAAAATTCAGTTGGAGAAAAATTCCTTCTGCTTTTATGAAATTCACGCTAGGTTGAAATATTAGTGAGGGTTTTTCTTAGAACTTAATAAAAATCAATGAAATTCCAAATTTTGTAATTAATTTTTGTATTGCTAAAAGTAAAGATCACAATTACTATATGGTAATAACATTTTAGTTAAAATTAACATTTTCTTAACACAAAATAATCCATCACATTGCTTCCAAATTTTCTCTGAATAATGTGTTAACTGTGACATTACAGAAATGCTGAATTTTTGCCTCACTCCTGGAAACAAATCCATGCATGTATGTAGATCTATTCCTACGATTTTTTATGAGCATCATTCATATCTGTGTATATGTAGATATAGATAATTTCATTGGAGCATATACTCAGAGAATGTTTATTGGATGTGGTTTTACAGATGGTTGTCTGTTTTCATTCCTTTTGTATGCTAAAAAGACACAAGGAATAATGAAAAAAGTCTTTCACATTGTAGCTCAAGCTCTAAACTGAAATTGTAGATGTTCTATCACAGAACAACCAAAGGCTCACAAACTGTTAGTAGACTTCTATGGCTCTGTGCATCAAGTTGGTTTTTTTTTTCAAACACATTCATTTCATAGCCCACTTATAAAAAACAGAAATGTTAGTGAGTGCTGCTTCTTCATACAGCAGTAGGAGTCACGGAAAGATTAATGTTTCCTAATATCACTCAAACATTCTGTGGTACAGTCGAGAATTGAATGAAAGTCTCCTGAATTCCCATTCACATCAAGCTGTTTTGCTTTCATCCCATAAACCCTGACTGCCAGAGGCTATTGCAGGGTGGCCTAAATTAAGGGAAGCCTGAGGTAATTTTGATTTGTGTCATAAGGTCAAAGCAGTCTCTATTGCTTTGTTAGTACAGTGGTGGCAGGGTCACTTCTAATATTTCTTCTTGTTGCTCAAGTGAGCACAGCCTAGTGAGTCCTAAACACTGAACGCTCATGTGGTCAGATTTACTTGCCACTAGAAAGTCCTTAACAACAGTTTATGCTGACAAAGTTCAGTCTCAGGTTGTTAATGAATTTTTCATAATTTGTGGTATATGAATGCATTCATAATTTGTGGTATATGAATGCATGTAGCACGTTTCCGCCATAATGTTGAATATCTACATTAAAAAAAAAATGAAATAGTGAATAGTCAGTAGGTTTATTTAATTTAAGAGGATTTATTCTCTGATGAATAAATGCTGGTAGGAATGTAAACAGCAAATACTGACATATATATGGATAGTTATTCTGAACTGCCGCTTAAAATTTGAAAATATGTTTTTGCACAGCCTTTAGAAATATTTGACAGACTCCACCTTGTCAACAGTTTATGGGCTGTTTCACCCCAGTTCCATGACAAGTGGGGCGGAGGGATCCGCAGATCCACACCTCCAGAAAAGGGAAACAGGGGACCCAAAAATAATTAAAAACAGCAGCAACAATCTGAAGAGAAACAAACTAACTTACTAAACATGGTATTGAAATGCAAGATAACACAACGTAATACTATAGAATTGAAGCAAATAAAGCAGGGAGGAGAGCTGAAAAAGAAGTGGAGATCTTATGACCTTGTTAGAGGTTATATCTCCTCTCTGAACGCAAAGACTTCCAGGATATGTAGTTCTTCTCTTCTGGACAAATGTCTTGATCACCATATCTACTTCAAAAGTACTATTGCTGTACAGTTCAGCTGTAGTGCTATCTTTTTCTACTGGGCCCAATTCTTGAGTGTCAGCTCTGACTTCAGCATTCTTATCACTTAACAATTCACTTGAGGATAGATGAGAAGGAAGGCTAAGAACTAAGAAGGAAAACTTATCTCCATTCTTCACAAAAAGAAAGCAGTCAAGCATTTTTCCTCATATTTTAATGAATCAGGTCTAGAAATACAGACATAAAAGCATTGTCATGCTCTGTAAGTTTAGTGTACTGAGAATAAATTTCAAAAATGAGCATGTATATATATCAACTACATGTTTGAATCTTGGTTGCCTCTCAATTTTAAGAATTACTCTTGAAGTATCATGCCACTCTCATCTCAGATCTGTTGGGCCGTTGTCAGCCTGTGGAGGTTCTGCTTTGGGTGACGGTAGTTGCTCTTCTTGCATTTTCAGCATCTGTGGATTTAATATTTTTCTCTCTACTTCTCAGAGATACTAAAAAAAACCCCATCTCTCTATTTCTTCACTTCTTTCTTTATTAGTGGATTTTCAATCTGTTTAGACTGCAATTTTCTCAATCTAATCCTCATTGGTACTAATTCTCATTTGAATCAAGGTAATACCACATGGTTTTGCTAGCTTAAGAGAACCTAAAAACAAAGGTCTTAACCCACAAGTCTGCACTTATTACAGGAGACAATGTGAGTGTAATCTTACTTTTCAGATAAAAGTCTTGATAGCCAGCATTCATTATTTTAGTAATTGAATTGTTCTTTTGTTCTTGTGCCATCATTACCATATTTTCAGTCTGAAATTGCCTCCTTCAATTTTGTAATTCAATGTGTACATTTGATCTTGGCAAAAGTTTGTCTTGCTTCATAGGAATATGGTAAGACAATATTTAAATATATTCTAACTGTAGTTCCACTGCAAATTTTGCACAAAATATCTTGCCAAAACTGACCCCTTAAGACAGAAATTGCAGGACAAGCACTCATCCCATGCCACAGTGGAATAAGCAGCTGAGTTCTTCACAGAACAGCTGTTGGCAGAACAGAATCTGGTATAGATATTTCAAGAGTGTGGTCCTCTATTTCAATATAGTAATTAATATTTTGTTAAACTTTTTGGTTACACTGAAAATTTAGCTGAATAAAACTGTGCATGCTGTGTCAGTGGAGACACAGCTTTACTGAACTGCAACCAAAGGCAACTGACCAGAACACAGCAATTTCAGGAAATCTCTTTTCAGCACAAAGGCAGATATGAAAAACACAGAATCACAGTATAATGGGAGTTTGGAAGGGGCCTCTGGGAATCATCAAGTCCAGCCCCTCTGCTAAATAGAACAGGTTCTCTATAGTAGGTTGGCTATATGTACCTAACATTGCCTGAGATTCTTTATGTCAGCAAAACTGCTGACTTGGACTTCCAGGGGGCAGACTTTGAACTGTTTGGGACACTGGTTGGGATGGTCCCTTGGGAGCCAATCCTGAAGGGCAAAGACTGAATGCTTCTCAAGAAGGAAAGTACAAGTACAGGAGCAGGCTGGCCTCATGTGCCATAAGCCTGTTGGGAAGAAAACCACTGTGGCTGAATAGGGAATTTTTGCTGAGGCCTCAGGAGTTTGGTTCCTGTGGAAGAAGGGACAGGCAACTCAAGTAGAGTACAATGAAGTTGCTATCATATGCAGGGAGAAAATCTGAAAGGCTAAAGCCCAATATGAGCTCAACCTGGCCACTGTGGTAAAGGACAACAAAAAATGTTTTTACAAATATATAAATATTAAGAAGAGGGCCAAAGAGAATTTCCATTTTTTACTGAATGAGGCAAGGAACATGACCACTGAGGATACGGAAAAGGCTGAGGTTCTCCATGCGTTCCTTATGTCTGTCTTAAGATGAGTTATCCTTGGGGTACTTAGCCTCCTGACCTGGAATTCTGGGGTGGGGAGCAGAATAAACCCCCCACAATTCAGGTGAATTAGAGACCCGCTTCTCTACCTGGATTTCCACAGTCCATGGGGTTGGATTGGATCCACCCAAGAGTGCTGTGAGAGCTGGCATATGTGATTGCCAACCCACTTTCCACTGCCTATCGTTTGTCTATTATCATCTCTCTCTTCCACCCTATTGTCCATGGAACCTGATAAGATCAATCCATGGTTTCTGAGGGAACTGATAGATGAAACTACCAAGCTGCTATCCATCATATTTGAAATGTCAGGAATGGAAGATACAAGAAACTACAGGCCAGTCAATCTCAACTCTGTTCTTGGCAAGATCATGGAGCAGGTCCTCTTGAAGGCCCTACTAAGGTATGTGGAAAATAAAGATGAGGTGATTCATGATAACCACCATGCCTTCACCAGGGGCAAGTCATGCCTAACAAATGCGATGGCCTTTTATGCTGGAATTACAGCATCAGTGGATAAAGGAATAGCAACTAATGTCATCTACCTGTTGTGCAAAGCATTTGACACTGTCCTGCATGACATCCTGGTCGACAAATTGGAGAAAAATGGATATGGTAGATGGACCACTTGCTGGATAAGGAATTGACTGGATAGTTGCCCTCAGAGAGTTGTGGTCAATGGCTCAATGTCCAGTTGGAGACCAGTGACAAGTGGCATTCCTCAGGGACTGGTGCTATTTAACATCTTTGTACATGAAATGGATAGTAGGATCGAGTGCACACTCAGCAAGTTTGGAGATGACACCAAGCTGAGTTGTGCAATAGACACGCTAGAGAGAAGGGGTGCCATGCAGAGGGACCTGGACAGGCTTGAGAGGTGAGCCCATGCCAGCCTCATGAAGTTCAACAAGGCTAAGCCCAAGATCCTGCACCTGGGTCAGGGCAATACCAAGCATAGATATAGACTGGGTGGAGAATGGCTTAACAGTAGCCCTGAAGAAAAGGATTTGGGGGTCTTGGTTGATGAAAGATTCAACATGACACAGCAACATGGGCTTTCAGCCCAGAACACCAACTATCCTGGGTTGCATCAAGAGAAGCAGGACCAGCAGGTCGAGGGAGATGATTCTGTCCCTCTACTCTACTCTCATGAGATTCTACTCTGTGTCCTGGGATCCTCAGCATAAGAAGGACATCAAGCTGTTGGAGCAAGTCCAGAGGAGGGCCACAGAGATGATCAGAGGGCTGGAGCACCTCCTCTACGGGAACAGGCTGATACAGCTGGGGCTCTTGAGCCAGGAGAAGAGAAGGCTCCAGGCTGGAGGCTTATAGCGGCCTTCCAGTACCTGAAGAGGGCTTATGGGAAAGCTAGGGAGGGACTTTTTATAAAGGTATGTAACAACAGGATGAGGGGAAATGTTTTTAAACTGGAAGAGGGTAGATTTAGACTAGATATTAGGAAGAAATTCTTTACTATGAGAGTGGTAAGACACTGGAACAAGTTGCCCAGTGATGTTGTGAATGCCCCCTCCCTGGAGGTGCTCAAGATCAGGCTGGATGGGGCTTTGAGTAACCTTGTCTAGTGGGAAGTGTCCCTGCCTATAGCTGGGGGGTTGGAACTAGATAATCTTAAGGGACCCTTCCAACCCAAACCTCTCTATGATTCTATGATCAGTGATTCTGGTGAGTGGGAGAGGTCCCAGATGACTAGAGAATAGCTAGTATGAAGCCTATCTGTAAAAAGGGTCATAAGGAGGATCCGGGGAATTACAGGCCTTTCAGTATGACCTTTTTATCTCGTGAAAGGCTGAAATTTGGACTAAAATCTGAATAAGAAGTCAGACAAGAATGATATTGAAACACCTGTGAAAATGTAGATGGAGCATTACTTTCAGATGCCTTCGATTTCCTCACATGTTTTCTAGCCAAGTTTCATTTGGTTACTCCAGTATTCTTGGCTTTGTACACCATGCTAAAATTAGCTGCATCCTTGAAAGCCTTATTAAATGTCATTGGAAATATTCAAGCACTTACATGTTTTGGTGTTTTGCCTTGTTTTGAGAAGCATAACTTAATCAGCAGTCATGTAACAACATCCAAGACATGTACAATAATAGCCTTCTGTTCTATATTTCATTAATTGAAATGGATCTTGTGATGCCTTCCACTGAGCTTGTATTAGTTTCACTTCTCTTCCTATGAACAAGCTTAGAAATATATTTTAATTAGCAATGAAATTATGTATATAATAATATCAAGCATCATCAAACCTCACATGATGATGATAAATGTTAGTTTTATACTCATTTTGGAGCCTCTCCTGTTTATATCATGTTATATTTTTCAGGATTTGGAAAGCTAACTCCATGACCTAGCTTAAAAAGATGCAGGTTAGGATTATAGCCAAAGTATATTCCATATCCATATCAGAAAATGTATTACTGAGTGCTATGATAATGGCTTCTTTAATATTTTGACAAATAAATACAGTATTCTACTTTCATTCTGAGAAATCAGTAGGAAAGTGTTGTATACTAACAAGTGTTGAGGCCTTAACTTTTTTTGCGAAGAAAAATCACCATTACTGTTCAGAAATCCAATGTGTTTTTTCACATTCTGTGTCTCAGCTTCAGCAGAAAGAGTATTTTCAATAATAACCCTTGGAGTTACAAAGAAATAAATATTATTCAGCTTTTTCAGGTGCTTCCATAATAACACAAAGTCCTTCCATTTTATTAGTTTCTTTTGCTGTACAGTAAGTAATAAAACCTCATTTATTTTGAAAATACTGACTCAGTGGATGTGTGGCATGGTTTTGGTTTTTTTTATGGCTGCAGTTTTTTAAAGACTTCTGAGAGTCATTCTTCACATTTGTACTGTTTAATCCAATTTCTACTGTGAAAGTATTCCTTCTGGGTAGCTGTGTTTCTCAAGAGCTGAAAACTGCATACTTTTGTTACAATCATTATACATCAGAGGCTCCAGGAGCAAACTATTAGGCAGTTGTGACTGTATTGTTACCACTGAGAGCCAGAAAGTCCTTACTGCAAGCAAGATTGACAAGAACGCTGCAACAATAGCCTTACAATGGCTCTCTGTTGTTGAAGACATTTGGTATAGCAGGGGGGCAACCTATGTCAGCCTTCAGAAGCTATCCAGCAGAGCTGTGTTTTACTTCAGTCTTTCTTCATGGGGAAGCAACCTCCTTATTTTGGGAAAATTATGCTTGTGTAGGAAATGATCATTGTTAAAGATAAAAGCAAAACTGTGTGATTTAATTAGCAGCCAGGCCTAAAAGAAAAGTGCTGACAGATAAGTGTGTTGGGAAGTTTACGCAAGTACTAAACATTTAAAGTTTAAATATAGCTACACAAAACATTTTGCACTACTTTTTAAATATCAGATTAACAGTGTTATTTATAAAACGTGTTATATAAGAGTTCATGCTCCAAAGAAAATGCACATAGTTGCTAAAAGAAATATATTGTTTTACAAACTGTTTTTGCTTCTCCTGCTGGCACTTCTTCTAAAGCTCATTGCAAAAAAATTTGAAATCTTTGTCATTGATATGTTTGAGACTATTTTCATTAAAAAGAAAAAAAAAAAAAAAAAAGTAATCCTATATAATAATACTACATTTGTTCTCTGCCTCTTCAGAGTAAGGAAAAATTGTAAAATTTTAACAGAAGCCTCTGCCTGACTGTATTAAAAGTGTTTGGCCACCTTTTAATCAGGTTAGTATTATTTATAGATAACACTGAAATCACTTATTGTCTTAGGCACTCATAACACCTCAGCAATATATTCACAGTCCACACTGCAGTATCAGATATGATACTTAAATGGACAGACACAACAATTCACTGTAATAATTAATTAAGTCTTTTTCTCAGAATGATAATAGGATTACCAGTTCTCTTCTGTTAATTATACTTCATGTTAATAAGATCATATACAAACACCCTTTCAGGCAATTCATGGTAAATATACCAAGCTATAGTTCCATTTAGAGATGCCTAATATGCCAACAGTATCTGGCATCAGTATTTCAGAAGCAGACACAGAAAAATGTTCCTGCAAAGGATACAGCTGCTGGTAAAGAATAAAAATCTCAAGGTGATAATACTTAGAAATAATTGCAATAGGCTTGTTTTGTGTTGTTTTTTTTTCCTATACAATAGTACTTCTCAGAGTGAGTAAGTATTTTGTTCAACAATGAGCAGAAGAATGATAATACTGATATATCTCTCATTCATGTCACTTTCCCTAGTCAGTAAAAATTGCTTCTTCTTTTTATGCCATTCTACTCTGTTACTCCTCTGCATAACACATCAAGTACTTCTTCGCAAATTGTTTTAACTACTTTTTGTAACTTCTCCCTCTAGATCACCTCCCAGATTTTTATGTCTGATATAAGCCAAATCCTACAAAGTTCCAGTTCTTTTACTCCTCACATTCCTTCGGTTTCTCATCACTGTCATAATAATGAGTCTGTACAAGAGGGCGTCAAGGTTCTTTTCTTACGAAAGGTTCTTTTCTACAAAAGTAAATGGAAGCATAGACTAAATTCTTGTTTTTATTGGTACACAAAGACATTTTCAGTTTCATCCATTTCTTCATGTCTATACCTTTTGCAATCTCAGCACAACAAAGTAGGTCTTGTTATATGTGACATAAGCATTACGCATCCACGCATTCAGTAGCTTATACAGTATGATACAACATGGCACTGTGCTAATTGTAAATCATACACAAAACTTTTTTATCTGAGGATCATTTCTGAGATGGTTTTCGGGTAATTCACTTTAAACTTCAAAGAAAAAAACGTCAAAGAGGAGATTCGAATCAAAAGGAAATATTATTACTATAACAGGAGAAAAGACAAAAAGTAAATTAATATTTTACTTTTACCTCTATTTTATAGAAAACTCTAATCACAAGAATATAGCAAAAACAGGGCTTTGCCTCCTTGTTGAAAACTGCATTTGGATTAAGAAGAATATGCTGAACGGGTTAACCAGAGAAAAAAGAACTGCTTTATACCTGCCATCTATGATTATTATAATCTTGCAGACAAATATAATTAGAGTGTGTGATGTCTGTTTATGTCTGTGAAAGCTTTGATTGTGTAGCCTTGCCTGTATTACACTGCAAAACAGCATAAACAATTATACTGTACAGTAAGTCTAATCCAGTGCTAATGCCCTGAGCTATGGGTGTCACTTTGAATTGCAAGGATTTATGTGATATTTATATCTGCCTTTTTCAGGTGAATTTGATCACAATGCACTTAGTGTCTTACTAATTTGCAGAATCTAGAAGCTGATTAACAGACTGCAGAAATCAGTGGAATTACTTGAATACAAGCACATACCATAAAGTAACAATTACTCTAGAGCTTCATTATCTGATACAGAAATGAAAAGGGATGTTGCAGTATCTTTGTAATGATTGAAATATTAAGATAAGATCATTTAAATTTAAAAAACATAGTCGATCATAACATTTTATCAATGTGCATGTTCCATTCAAAATAAAAGCTCTTAGACCACATTTCTATCTCATGCTTGAAAAATTCTGAGCTCGTGAAGGCAACAACCAGAAACAGGTGAGCATTGTATTTTATTTATATTTACAAAAATAAGAACTTTGTTTTAGATAGGACATCTATATATTAGATAGGGCAGACAGAACTGAGCACAACTTTCATAGATAGCTAATGACTTTTCTCAGCTTGAGATTAAATTGATCCTCTAATCTATAGGAACTGATTGAATAACCAAAGATTTACAAAGAGATAACAAGAAGGCTTTAGAATATGTGTTTGATGCATATGTGGGGTGACTAAAGTAAATAAGAATACAAATGCTCACCCTAGGGAGTTACAAGTGTCTCTTGCATTAGTTCCCAGATTGTAAGTTTCTTTGGTTTCCCACTTACTAGCAGTAATCAGGGTATAGAAAAGAATAAACAAGAGGAGTCTGGTGTTACAGCCTCCTCCTGGGGTTTTGGATGTCTGGGCTTAGAGCCAGTAGTGGCAGTGCAACTGTGTGGCCTTGAATTGGTGAGCTGTTTGAGAAAGAGATATGAGAAGCGTTAGTAGAAGCTGACCCCTTTCACTCAGGATCTCCATTTAAGCTGGGCAATTGCCCTTGGTCCTAGCTTGGCCATGTACCTCAGTGATGTGACCCTGCTCGACCCCACAACTGCCTCAATGCTTATGGACTTTTGTATTCCGTCCCAACATGTTAACAGACTGTCTTCAGATCTGCTCTGCTGTCCTTGTTCTCCTACCATGCGACTGTGCCACTAGTCATCCAGGACCTTTTTCCTGTTGTCCTGCTGCCTCAGCTCCTGGCTCTGCCCCACAGCAGAACAGCCTGCTATTGCAGCTTTGTCTGTTAGAGCCAAACATGAACACAATGTGATTGCTGCTAGAAGGAAGAAAGCATCCAACAAGGATGATGTATGTGTTTTGTTCCACTTCCTTTAGAATTAGTTTTCAATTTGGGTGAAACACAAGGATTTCTTCTTAACGTGCATTTCTTCTGTGTCACTAGAAACTTTGCAGTCCCATTAGTGGAAGATTCAGTAACTGGAACATCTAATGAGAATAAAGACAACTCTGATTTCTCAGTCTTCTGATATGATATGTAGTATTTTAATCTTGTTCAAATGTATTTTATTTGGAAGTAAATATGTAGGATTCAAGCCTTTGAGTGCAATAGTAGAGTTATCTCTTTGAGATACTGTACTGTCAGTGAAGATACATTCTTTACATTGTGAATGTAAATCAGAGCAGGTTAAGGTCACACTGGCGTAGAATGCACAGTGGCTGGATTATATATATTAGTGACAGAAGGAACTGTAGTAACTGAAGGAACTGGGGCTGTTTAGTCTGGGGAAGAGGAGGCTGAGGGGAGACCTTATTGCTCTCCTCCAGTATCTGAAAGGTGCTCACAGTGAGAGCCATGTCTTCTCACTGGTGACAGGTGACAGGATGAGGGGAAATGGCCTCAAGTTGCACCAGGGGAAGTTTAAGTTAGATAACAGGAAAAACTCCTTTACTGAAAGAGTTGTGAAGCAGTGGAATAAGTTCCCTCAGGGAGATGGTTGATCCATACCTGGATCTGTTTAAAAACCGTTTTGATGTGGTGCTCAGGGACACAATTTAGCAGAATATTTTTAGTTAGGGTAATATGGTTAGGTTGTGGTTGGACTTGATCTTGAAGGTCTTTTCCAACCTGAGCAGTCCTATGATTCTATGGTTCTAAGTTTAGCCTATGGTCACATAACTACTACAATGAAGGATGAATATCTCCATTCATCCTTTTAGGTTCCAGTTTGCTGCATGTATATAGAAATGCATTTAAACATTTGCATTGAGGCACACTTTGGTGCAGAAACTCAAACACGCTACTACATGTTTGTTATTTTTTTCAAATAACATGTTAATTTTCATATTCTTTAAAATGAAACAATTTCCATTAGTAATCTTTCATTTTTTATATATCAATCATAATAGAAAGCAAAAAACAAAGCAGATACATATCTACGTCTTGAAACAATACAAATGCTATTATCCAGTTTTCATCTCCTTCTCAAAGAAATAAAATTATTTCCTCTTTAACTGCCTGTTACGGGACTGACCATGCCTTCCCAAGACCCTGTGAATTTCTAAGTCATTAATTAAATGGTACTTATGTTGATATTGGTTTTAATAAGCTAAATTCGCTAGTAAAATAAAAGAGAGCAAAAGTGTTTTTTTGAAAGTGAAGAATGCCAAATTCAGGAATGTATACAATTTTTAAAATGGTCTTCCTAACTGAAACCAGAAATCGCAGACGTATAGCAAGATAAATAAAAGAAATATACATGCATCTATTCCTGAATGAATAAACCCATTATTTTGAAAAGAGTTTCATTAAACACTTGAGGATTTCAAAAAGGAAAATAGATTTTAAGTACAGGGCTGTTCTTTTCTTGCGTTCTTAAACATCTGAATCTGTTCTGCATTTTAACAAGTCAGGACGAAAGCAAACTGCTTGTGTTCTTTTCCAAAATAGTGCATGTTCCACACTTTCTGGATGAAGACAGCAGATGGTTAGCACATTCTTACTGTGTGCACACCTGAATTCCTTCATAGTGAGCAAGATGGTGTTGTTGCAGCATAATAATTTCAACAAATAC
Organism: Tetrao urogallus; assembly: GCF_951394365.1. Classification (NCBI taxonomy): domain Eukaryota; kingdom Metazoa; phylum Chordata; class Aves; order Galliformes; family Phasianidae; genus Tetrao; species Tetrao urogallus. Next base: position 34,250,749 of record NC_136819.1, read on the forward strand.
TACCCAAATGTTCAAAATGCCTTCCAGCCAAGATCATTAAGATTCTACTGCTTGTTTCTGTTCATATACGTGACCCTGTGTGCTTATATCTTGACTCATAAGAAAGCATGAATAGCTCAATGCCCAGAAGGTTACAGATGTTGATTTTTTAATATCAGAGCAGAGATTTAGCAAATAGCTGGAAGGGTGTGCTTTTGCCTAGAACCAAGAAATGCAGTCTAGTAGTATGGTATGTGAGTCCTCACTTAATCTCTGTTGGTTGTTAAGAGTTTTGATGCAACATTTCTGCTACAGTTAAGTAGGTCAGGTCTGAGTAAGACCTAGTAAGTAATGGACCTCAGTAGAAGCTCACTTTAAACAATTACTAGCCATGGCATTGCATTTTGAAGGATTGGCAATAGTGTAAACTTTTGACCATGATAGGATATGCAAGATACTACTTGAATGCAAAAGTATGTAACAAATATGATATGCCTTTCTCCACATCTAAAAGGATTTATTCTTTTCTACTTTGATTTCATTATACTTATGCAAAGATACACATTTATACTGCAATTGCAGACACTGGTAATAAAAAAGCTCATCTTTCTACAAAATATAAAAATTGCCTTAGTCTGAAAATCTAAGATAAAACATTTTTTTTTAATTAAAAAAAAACCTGAATTTCCTTAGTGATTGCATTAGACTGAAAAGTGGCAAGTAGGACAAGGTATAAGCATATATCAATTAGCAAAATTTAAAAATTTTTCATAATAAAGAGAAAAAAAACACATTTCAAATAAATATTCCAACTTTTCAATATGAAGCTGACCTAGTATTATTTATTCCTGAGTCCTACACAGAAACATTGCTGTGCAGTGGACCATAATAGCATGAAAGTCTGACCACTCTGCAGATTTACAGAATACCAGTAGGATTTTCTTTCTAAATATAGGCTATATGGTATATGCGCAGGCAGAGTCTTAAAACAATATTAATATCTTGATATCACCATTGCCAAGAAAGCATTGATACTCTGAACCACTGCTGTTGCTGTGCAATTCTGTCATTTCAAAACTTGAATGAAATCTAAGTGTCTCAATGCATGTGTGCATCAAACTGTTTTTAAATGACACACTAAATATGTGATAAATGAATAAATCATTGTGAAGTTACTGGCATGTTATGTGAAAAGAAACAACTTCTTAACAAGCTTTCTTAAACACTTTAATTACCCCCCCCCCCCCCCCCCCCCCTCCAAGAACAATTGAGCATGCAGAGTGTATAAAATGTATATTTGTTTGCAGACAGCACTGAATGTGAAGGTGATCCTGTAATTCATTGGCTACAGTTTTAGCTTTTCGATCATCACCCTCACAAAAAAGGGTCTTCAGTGTTTGTCAAAATTATAGACACTCCGTGGACAGGTTATTGGATCTTCAGTGTACTGAATCTTTTCAGAAACCACTGTGAAGTAAAAATGCATTCTCTGAATTATTAGTCAGCTGTAGATCCTGCATAGGGAAAAGTTGATAACAAATGTCTATAAATTCCTTTTATTTATTATACATTCAGTTTCAGCACTATGGCATCTGCTTTCCATTTGTGAAGTAGAGGCCTTTTGTATACCTTGTCTATTTCTTTCTACCCTGTAATATTTCTTTCTACATTAGCTTCATATTTGAAATGGAACTAATATGGAACAATTATTTTTGTCAGCTTTCTGTAGTGAAGAAGCTTAAAGTAAGCTTTTAAGTTCCAGCACTGATCAGGCAGATGGCACAGCCACATAAGTATGCCAACCAGCAAACTCTTTACACTCAATCTGCTTTTTTCATCTCTTTGTCCCTCCATATTACCACTCCTTGAAGGAACTTCGATTCCTCCCAAAATCACCCAAAGTCCTCCTTTTCCCTGTCTTTAGCTCCTCTTCTAAACATCCCACAGTGAATCCCGTGTAATGCCCAAATGTTTTTCCCCTGCATCTCTTAATGTATTCCATTCCCTTCATTTCAAAAGGTACTGCAGCATTGACTAATTTTCATGGGTTTCACAGCTGTACAATGGGGCAAAGAACCCCATATTTTGCCTTCTTTTTAATACTTATCTTCAGGTCTCCACATGCCTTTGCTCCCCTTTGGTTCTCTGGCCCTGTGGAGATGGGCCTTCTGTGGGCTGATAGCTCCTAGATGGGCCAGGAAGGAACCTCCTTCACCTGGCCCTCTGTATTCACGTCCCTTTGTGGATGTGCGGAGGAGATTTTACGACCATATGCAATCAGCATGTAGGCGATTTAGAAAGGATTCAGCAGACAAAATATCCTTAGAAAACATCATCCTCAAAACTACATAAAACAAGATGCTGTTGGACTTCCAGTCTGAGTACCAAGATCCATAGTAGATGATATAATGACTCTTGTCTTTATGTCTGGTAATGCTGGTGATGAGAAGAACAACATCAGCTACAGAAAATTATTCCTGAAACTGTTACCTATTACCACAAATAAAAACAGTAGTTTTCTTATACTTACCTGGGTAAATTAAGATAAACTCTTAGCGCATATTTACCCTGAGGAGAGATCACTATTGTTACAGGTAATTTACTTGTGAAGTTAGAGTCTTGTTAACTAGTATGCAGTAGATTGACTTGTAAACACAACGTGTGTTGGTTCCTCTAGAGCTTTAGCTGGCAAGTTACAGACCTACCAGACCTAGTGATTATTCTGGACAAAAGTACAAACTACGGCTTGTGATCTCTGATAATTTTGTGCCAATTTTATTAATTCTCTTGTTCATGCTCCCAGGAAAAATACCAGCTCACAAAATTACCTTGTTTCCATATGCTCGCTGTTGGTTTTATACCAGTTTGGTACCTCTAATAATATTAACAGGCATTTGTCATCTTTGGAAGCAAAATGGTCTCAGATGAATTTTTCAAATTAAATTCTCATTGATTTTATGATGATAAAACTATATGATTAAAAAAAAAGAACATAACTGTGTATTCTGAGAGATATGCTCAACCAATACCGAATAGTTCCCAAAGGGATATTCCCTTACACATGTAATGTGTACCACATATTAGAGAGAGCTCAGCATTTCTGAGGAGAACTTATTGTGGCCTTTCAGTACTTAAAGAGAGCTTACGAGCAGGAGGGGAATTAACACTGCATAATCTGATAGGGCAAAGGAGAAATGGCTTCAAACTAAAAGAGGGGAGATTTAGGTTAAACGTTAGAAAGAAACTTTTTACTCAGAGGGTGGTGAGGTTCTGGAACAAGTTGCCCAGAGAGGCTGTGGATTTCTGGAGGCATTTAAGGCCAGGCTGGATGGGATCCTGGGCAGTCTGATCTAGTGGTTGGCAACCCTACCCATAGCAAGGGCATTGGAACTAGATGGCTTTAAGGTCCCCTCCAACAATAAGCCATCCTATGATTTCCTATTTCAATTAGTTTTATGAAATGCATGTGATGATTTTAGAAAAGTCTTTTATACATTTTAAGAAAAAACACAGACCCCATCTGAATGGAAATATGGTCTAGACACAGTTGTGTCATTCCTCAAGGTGAGATAATGGTATAACAACTTTCTGTTAATCTATCAAATAAGTTTACATCTGCTGCTACTGAGATAAAGACAAACTTCTACCTTTCTAGAGATGTTAAAAATTCAGTAACTAGTAGATGGAACTTTTTGAATGATGGCACATTAAATCAATAAAAAACACAGATACTACATTAAAATGTTCTTCATGTGGAACAAGTATTTGGCACAGGACATTAAAATAAGATGACTTGGAAACAAGAAGCATTTAGAAATCCTGGATCAGATGAATCTCTCCACTATCTTTATCAAAATGGAAATACATTATTTAAAGTGGTTCACTGTGTGCAAGTCATCTATGAAAATAAAGTTTGTTGCATATAATGAGTAAGAAGGAAATAATACACAGTGTGTATAAATTAGTGGTATACTCTTCTGCTAAACTGATTTCAGTCCTGGCCATGTTATCCCAAAGAAGATTACAAGATTACAAGAGGATTTCAAAAAATGTTACAGAAAACAGATAAATGGCTTGGCAAATTTGATCAGCAGCTTCAATAGAGAAAAGAAGGACAGAGTAAAATACACAGAATAAAATCAAATAATAGAATACATGCCATGGAAATTCAACCTAGGGTATGCTTGCCATGAGTTACTGTTAAAGTCCAGTGCATATCAAATTTGGAAGACATATAAACTTCCATTTTATTAAATCCAAATCAGCCTGCAGAAAGTTAGAAAAAAAAGACTGTTCTTCTAAGCAGATTATTGCAGGTATGTTTTTGTAACTTCCACTGGTGCAACTGCCAATTGACTAAGACAGGAATTAGAATGAAAATGAAGAGAATTTCTGGTTCAAAATATATAGATGAATGTATTTTCTTCAACAAAACTCAAATTATTTTCCAGAAGTATGACTAAACACAAGCTTGATTTTTGCATCGATATATTACAACATTTCTATTACTGATACTTCTCTATTTGGAACCCTGAGAGCAAGAAAATGTCTAGATTGGACTTTCTGCATGGAAAATTTTTCCAATTTGTTTGTTAGTGCAACATATATAGTAAAATTAACATTTTGTTTCTGAAAGCAGGAGGATATTCAGTGCAAAATACTTCTAATGTTTCTTTTAAGGTGCTTCATTTTAAGCTTCCATCACCTTCAATCCTTCCTAATTTACTCTACTTTGATGTAATTTGTTGCCACTGGGAGCACTACTACTAGACAACATGAATGATTGCTGTTACCATTCACAGATGTATTGTATATGCAGAGAATTAGCTCTAACAAAAACATCTGTTCTCAAGTAAGCACACATGAGCAAAGGTATTAGCAAGGCTAGTGCAGCTGATCTCAGCTATAACATATTCTACAAGACTAATATGATTAAGATATTTTATCTATATAAATGCCCTTTTAAAATCTCCAAATGAGTGTTAACCAGCTATTACAGCATTTCACAAGATCTTCATGGCACAGGGAGAAACCTTTCTCTGCTGCTATGTAAAATAAATTTTTATATGTATGTATTATTTCTCAGTAATAGTTTAGGGCTCTAAAGTTACCCCTAGATATCACCATCTTGGGGTAAGTCATATGGTACTATCAAGATATTTGTAATTCATCACACCCTTTTTGTGTTTAATAACTTTGATGTTAATCCATGAGTAGGATGTCCTTCAGTGAATGAAATCTATTTTTACAGCTGTTTTAAAATTGATTAGATTGCAGGCACGCCTACTGAAATCACTCAACCAATTGAAGAAACAGAATGAGATTTGGATTATAGGGTTTCAGATAATACCAAGTCCCTTGTGAAAGGTATGTTATTTCTTCTCTTTGTTCTGCTTTTGGAAAAGTATAGCTGTGGGATGGGTTTTTTTTTTTCAATTGTATAGGTCACAGGAGTTAAAGATTTCCAAAGCAAAATCAGAGTCTGTGTTCTGAATAAAACTAATAGAGAGGAGAGTGATTTTCCAGGGTGTTTAGTATGCTATATATGATCATCGTTAGTTTCCTTTCAAGGACATATAAAGATCTTCTTTAACTGATTTTTTTTTTTTTCAAAATAATTCAAGTATTTCAGTTATGGTTATTATATAACCACATCATTAGTTAGCAAAGCTCTTACAGTGAATCATGCTTCATGTTATATTACATAATTGTTAAAGATAAACCCCTTTTTTTTTTTTCTCTTTTTTTTTTCAAAGTGGCAACCAAAGTCGTTTCCTTGCAGTAGAGATTGATAGGCTGCTTCTCTTTTAACCAAATTCCTTGTGGTCAAATCAGTCCTAAGTAGAGCAACTGTTTCAGCACACACAGTTTCATCAGCTCAATCTGTAAGAAATAGTGATTTCAGAGAAAAAGAATGAGTTAATTACAGCTAAGCATTCTACTGATAAGCTTGGCATTTTTCTTTCAGGAACAATTAGGCCTACTTTTGTTATTTATGGACTGTTAAAGCACTGAAGTTTTCTTCAAGTCAGATTCGTATATACTTATGTTTCCAGAGAAGTCTTTTGTTTGCAGGAAAAGATGCATGAAGAAACCCTGGAAGAATACATTTCTATTATCAACAAATACATAAATCTTGAAGTTTATTTTTTACTGAAATAATGCTCATTCATCTGAAATACTTCTGTTCATTTACATTCTGTAACTTTAGTGAGTTAAAAGGTGTTGACTCAATGTACCCACACTGGTGTTGACAAAATATACAAGTTTGTTTGTATGTAAATATAAGCAGGAGAGTTGATTTATATTAATATCATAAGGCTTTCAGCCCCGTCCTCTATTACGTCATGAAAAGCCAGTAATGATACAAACACAAAGTTACTATCAAGTGAAATGAAAACCCTTTCACTAAGAATGATGCATTAGTACCAGTTCCACAACAATCTGTCCTGTTTCTTTCAGTAGCATTGTTGATTTGGTTCACAGAACATTTACCACATTTGAAGATTACACAGTTTTAGAGAAAATGCAAGCATAATGGAAAACATAATTACATTCAAAAAAGTTCTTAATAGACTGAAAAGGTGATGCTGAAAAGAGGTTGCAGGAAGGAGGACCAAATGCCACAGATTTACATACAGGCAGGCAGCAAATAGCTATGACAAGATTTGATTCTATGACAAGGTGCTCCACTTAGTGAATGAAAGCAAGGTTGGCGATGTGGTCCACCTGAATTTCAGTAAAATCTTTGACACTGCCGTCCATATCATTCTTGTAGAGAAGCTGGCTGCCCACAGTTTGGGTGGGTATATGCTCTGCTGGGTGAAACACTGGCTGGATGGTTGGGCCCAAAGATTTGTGGTCAATGGAGTTAAATCCAGTTGGTGGCTGGTCATGAGTGGTGTCCCCCAGGGCTCAGTATTGGGGCCACTTCTATTTAACATTTTTATCAGTTATCTTAATGAGGGGATTGACTGCACTCTCAGTAAGTTTGCAGACAACACCAAGTTGGGAGGGAGTGTTGATCTGCCAGAGAGGAGAAAGGCACTACAGAGGGACCTGGATAGACTGGATCGATGGACCAAGGTAAACCACATGAGTTTCAATGAGGCCAAGTGTCAGGTCTTGCATTTTGGCCACAGCAACCCCAGGCAACCCTACAGGCTTGGGGAGGAGTGGCTGGAAAGCTGCATGATGGAAGGGGACTTTGGTGTACTGATGGACAGTCAGCTGAATATGAGCCAGCAGTGTGCCCAGGTGGCCAAGAAGGCCTATGCCATCCTGGCTTGTATCAAGAATGGTGTGGTGAGCAGGACTAGGAAAGCAATCCCGTTCCTGAACTTGGCACTGGTGAGGCCCTATCTCAAGTACTGCGTTCAGCTTTGGGCACCTCAATGCAGAAAGGACATACTGGTGCTGGAGCAGGTCCAAAGAAGGGCAAGAAGACTTGTGAAGGTCTGGAGAATATGCCCTGCGAGGAGCAACTAAAGGAACTGGGGCTGTTTAGTCTGGGAAAGAGGAGGCGGAGGGGGACACTTTATTGCTCTCTTACAATATCTGAAAGGTGCTTACAGTGAGAGCAGGATTGGTCTCTTCTCACTGGTGACAGGTGGCAGAACGAAGGGAAATGGCCTCAAGTTGCACCAGGGGAGGTTTAAGTTGGATGTCAGGAAAAACTTCTTTACAGAAAGGGTTTTTCCCTTTTTTTTTTTTAGTGTATTTTCCACTCCCGAAGGAAAGTGGTACAAGCTCAAGAGGCAGAGTTAGTAGCAGAGGTTGCCCAGTTTTGGCCATCAGTTAGGTGCATGGCTAATACAAACTCATCTGCTTTCAGCTGTCTATCTCCATCAATATCAGCCAGTGACCAAATAGTAGCCAGCTGAGTTTGTGAGAGGTTTGACTGCAGAAGGACATTCCTTGTTGTGAAGGGTTGTTAAGCACTGGAACAGGTTCTCCAGGGAGGTGCTTGAGTCACAATCCCTAAATGTGTTTAAAAACCGTTTGGATGTGGTGCTCAGGGACATGATTTAGCGGAGGGTTGTTAGGGTAGTATGGTTAGGTTGTAGTCAGACTTGATGACCTTTAAGGTCTTTTCCAACCTGAGCAATTCTATGATTCTGTTATCAGCTATACAAACAGAGCCTGGGCCTGCAGAACAAGATCTGAAACAGCAAGTCTCATTCCTTGTTGCTTAGAGCATGTTGAATTATTATTTTGGTCTGCTTAATACTGGTTGGAAATCCATTCAGTCATGGAGAATGATAGACATATCAAGATACGCAAATCTGAACAAAATACAGAAGAAGAGAAACTAAAACATAGAGAAAACTTGATGTATGATGTCAAGTTGAAAGAAGGGAGCTGAAACAGACTGAAAGAGGGCAGTAAGGAGAGAGTATGCTTGTAATCTACCTTGTGTTAGATATAATGAGAAAGAATAGCCTAAATTTTCAGGAAAGAAAACTTAAAATGTACATTGTGAACCACCACATAAATGGAAAGTATAGTAACATATTGGTGTAGTTAGCCTCAGCAGATTGTAGAATCAACATTAGCTAAATGATCTATAAAGACCAGACTAGTCACTTTGTTCATCTCAAACTCAATGCCACCACTAAGTCAGTTGTTATGATTTAATAAATAATTAATGAAGTCACAGTTACAAGTCACAATTACTGACACAGTCAAAAGCAAACACTAATCTCATTTGCAAAAGTCTTATTGAAAACTTACACGTTTACATGAAACACTAAGTACAACTTATCTTTGTAAATATGAAAGTACCAGTTGCTTTAGCATGTGAGAAAGATAAATTTTCCTTCTTGGTTTGTCAGTGGTTCACCCCTATGCAACACTGAGTGTTTTAGCAGGTTGTGTTGCCATCTTACGACGTCCAGAAGACCCTGACATTTTTAAAGATTGGGATGAAGGGAATTGAGGTGATAAAAGGAAAATTTTCACCACTGAGTTAATATTAATATAACCAGAAAGAGTGGGACAAAAGGAGGGGAAGGGGATTTTGAATATGAATAGCTCTCAAAGATAATCTGCTGTAAAAATAAGCATGACTCCCCACTGTCAGATTCCTTTCTATTAATACAACTTGAAGTTGCAGGGCTGAACATCAGCCAGAAATTATGAAGTGTGTTTTAGCTTGACAGCTAGATATGAATAGAGTGAGAAAAACTTTCGGAACCTACTAAGTACCAGGTACAGGTATTATCATCTTTTCTGTACTTATTGTCTTAGTGCTGGCTTATCTTTTGTTTTATTATTTTTAGTTTGTAAACAAATACATTTATTTCTTCATTGTCTCAAGGCCAGTGAATTTCACTGTGGTACAAGATTATTCAAGTGCCAAACCTGCAGATGGGTATAATCAAGTATACTATCTTTTCCCAACACATTTTTAGATGTTTACATTGTTTCTGCTTTTACTGGAGAGCTGACAATGTAGAAGCTTGTGAGCTTTCAAATACTAACCAAGCAAACTATTTGAATCTGTCAGAGCATCTTTAAATCCCTTGATGAATCTTTTTGGAATTAGATTTCAGAAAATACATCTGGACTAATTCAGGTAGAATTCATTCTGTTTTTTAAATTAGATGATTTATTATGGTCCCTTCCTATTTTCAGAAAGGCTATGGGTATATCTACTGTGAAATCAAAATAGGCATTGCAGCATGAATGGTGGCACAAATTACCTTTAAGATGATTAACTTGGTCAGTAACAGCAATGACAACCTTACACAACTGCACAGGATTTCTGGCATATTATTCTAGTATGCCGTATTTCCCTGTTGTTTCTGTCTCTATCATCTTCTCTTCCTCTGTGTAATGTATAAGCCCTACTACAGACTTGGCTATTCTATTCCATCAAGTATATTGAAAGCTTTTTCATATAGGGCTAAATTTAAAACAGACAAATCTTGTCCAAAGTGGATGTCCCTTTTTATATAGTAAGCATAAAGATCAGATTCAATTGAATTATTGCAAATTAATAAATTTGCATGGTTAGCTGAACTATGATTGCTGTCCCTGTGGATATTCCCACTTTACAGGAAGTAAAAGGAAATATGATATCACTTAGAATGAAATGAGAAACTGACTAATCGACTATAATATCAAGATTTACCTAGTAGCTCACTAATAACAGCTCCTTTAGAATTCTTTCCTATGACTTCAACTAAGAAGTAACAAAATACTTATTTCAAGAAAAAGAGATTGTTTGCGAGGCTTCAGTAGATCATGGGTATTGGAGTTTTTGATCATTTTTTGAACGTTTGGTTCTATTTTTTTTTTAAACTATATTATAAAGATAATTCTTAACTAATTGATAAAAAATTAAAGTCTATCTGTGTAAGAAGATATGGGCATTGAAAGGAATATAAGCAGTCTTCTTATTAATAGTATACTCAGTTATTCATGGCTCAGCTGACGTGCGTTTATTTACACCCTGGTTTCTTTATTTTTAGTCTAAGGCTTTCGTTTCTTAAGCCAGACCTTGCAGCACTAAAGGAAACAACTCAATAAAACCAATTTGGATACAATGCTCAGAACTGGTACTTAGTACAATATCCAGTGTTGGTGACATGATGTCTGGAGCCCTGCCAATGCTGATTTAGCAGTATATGCCAGCTCAGTGAGTCAGAAACAGTTTTTACATGTGCCAGCTCAATTGTGCAAGGTTGCTCAGAAAACCCTTTCAATTTTCAGGCAGAATAATTGCTGTATTTCCAATCTACTTTCCTTAGGAGAAAGGAACAAAGGAATGGAAAAGCATCAATAGAATGGCTTTTACTATAAAATTTGTAGCCTGCTATAGAAGGTCACTGTTTGAAAATATGTCTCTGTAAGTGAGTATTTAGGTCATGTGATAGTGGGTGCAACTTTCTGTCATTCAAATATGGAAGAGCAAAAATAGGAAACAGTAAGAATAAAGGTTAAAGAGAAAATTGCTTAGAAAAGAAAATATTTAGCAAAGTCTTAGAAATGCTTATGTGTAGTTCTATGTAAGTTTAGCCCACACTTCATATCTGAGGGGAAAATAGATGGAAAACAGATATGATTCTTTTTAATATGTGGATAATGAAATCAACTAGGAACAGTATAGTTGTTGGGATAATGCTTTTCTCTGAATACAGAATGGCTTTGCAGAAAATGCCGGTTTCAGTCCAATTCCTGCACAGTTCTTCTGTTCAGCACACTATGAAATATGAAAGCAAAGTTTTTAAGAACCAAGGCAAAACAGCTATTCATCATTCGCCTAGGACACCATCATTACTGGCTGGTTTCAAAAAAAGCAAATTGTAATTTAGTCTTCATGGAAACCAGAACCCATCTGGAACAGGTTTAAGTTGCTTGATTTAAAAATAGTAATAACACTGTGAAAAAGGAGGAAATCTACATTATAATAGTCACTGAAATCAGTAACCATCACTTACTGAGTACCTGTGACAAGACTGGTACAACAAAGAAAAGTTACCGTGTATTCAAATTTCCACATAAGGGGATTACAACCTCAGTAAGAGGACCAGCATCATCTGAACACCTAAACCCATGTTCCCTAACCAAAATCTAGCTACAATATCTGGTGTAGGTGGTAGGAAAAGGAAATTCTCCATTCCTACTCTTTGAATGAATAACCGTCATTTGCAGTAATACTTACTTTTTCCCAAGGGATGAAGCACCTCTTAAGTTCCCAAACTTCTAATTCCAATGAGTTTCATGGTAAGGATAACTTTCTACTACTTGTTACCCTGAAAAAAAATCTATCCCAGCATTTTTGTTTCTATCTTTCCTTCCTTGTCCGCTTCTACCCCTGTCTCTATCAAAGCTGGCTGAACTTCCTATCTGAATTCCTTCCTAATCCTTTTTCTGTGCCTATGTTTCCTGTTTTATGTCTTACCTTTGTACACTGTGATACTGTCCTTTGTCCTTATACTGATCTTTCATTTACAGAAAGTTTCCTTTCAGTGTTGTTTTGATCTAATCAAAGCAGATGGTTTTCAGTCACCAGAAGATATCTTCAGTGCATGTCAATGAAAATAACAGAGTGAATGCATTTACTTTAGGTCTAAATTTAGCTTCCAGCTTCCCTATTCCACTTGAATGATGATATAAGATACATCTAATAGTTAAATACTAGCAGATACTTTTTTTTAAATTGGCATAGGTAGAGAAGATTTAATGTTGGCTAAACTGATCTTAAAGATGTGTTGCATTAAAAACAAATAATAGTGTAGATAAAAATATCGTGATAAATAAATCAAAAATACAGCTGATAGATTGTTTGGCATCAAAATACCTTTGGGACAGTTATGTGGCTTGCTGAATATCCATGCTGTGACAGCAGAGGCATATATTTTGATTTGCAAGATCTGGTTCACATATGGAATCAGAACAACCATATTCACATAGATTTGCACTCTATGGAACTCAATCTTTCAGGGCAAAAAAAAAACTGAAAGTAGAGAGACTAATAGGATTTATTGCCTATTTACTAACAGACTGGAGCAATAAGGAACTAAAAGCAAACTAAAAACACTTTCTCCCTATTCACCCTCCTCTACCTTCTCCCCCTGAGTGATACAGGGGAACAAGGAAAGGGGACTGTGGTCAGTTCATAACACTTTGTCTCTGCCACATCTTCATGGTAACTCCTGTCCCCTACCACATGTGAAGTTCCTCCTATGGGATGATGTCCCAGAACTGGACTGAACTGAAAGGCTGTGGCTTTTCAAACATTGCACCAAGATGGGTCCATACCATGGGGACACCCTTTGGGAGGGTACTGTTCTTGCACGTGTTCCCATGTGTGGCAGCTCCCTGAGACCTTCTTCCCCACCTGTAGGTTCCTCTCATGGCTGCTGCTCCAACCTGAGACTGCTCCTTTGGAGGGTTCTCCATGGGCTGTGATATTCTCCATTGTGGGCTCCAGCCCCAGAACTTAAATCCTCCTTCTTTACTGATCTTGGTGTCTGTGGGATCCTTTCTGTCACATTTTCTCTCTCCCAGCTGCTGCTGCACAGCATTTTTTTGCTTTCCTAAATCTGCTCTCATTGAGGTACAACTGGTATCACTCAATGGCTCAGCTTTGACCCATGGCAGGCCCCTTTTGGGCAACGTCCATGCTCTTAAACTTGAGTCATTCAAACAAATATATAGTGGTTTTTGCAATGTGCTTTTGTAAATTAATCTATAATGCTTAACAAAGAATCATGTGATGTTTGTAGTGTCACTCTATGATATTTTCTTTAAAATATGGGGCAAATGAAAAAAAAATAAAAATTCCTCACTATATACCTTTAACCAGAAACCATCAGTCATGGGTGTTCTGATGAGCTTATGATGACCAGTATTATACAGTCATTTTTTGTGTTCCCAATATTGGTCTTATCTCCAGTATCAAGCAGACTTCTGTAGCTAAAGCCTAGCTTATGTGATTCTAATCACTTGAAACACAGAAGTTTCCTGTATTTTCTTCTAGACATTATTTACTTTCCACAGTCCTCTAAAAAGAAATACTCAAGAGTTCTTAATATCTGATGAAGTACTTATAATAACCACTTAAATGATAAAATTAAATAAAGAGACATTAATACTGACCAGATTTCCTCCTAAATATGACTCACAATAAAAACTGAAGTAAAAAAAAAAATCATCACATTATTTTTGTGAATTGAAAGAATCCATTTTAACAAAATCATCAAGGAAATGTTGAGGTTCATTTTAAATTTTGGTTTATTTAAAAATTACATCAAAGTCAGTAAAAGCAGAGGATTGAGCTCTTCAGATTCTCCTTTGCACTGCAAAACATCTGCATAGGAAGATGCATACAAAAACTGTAAGATCAAAAAATGTTTAAATCTCTAAAATCACACACAACTTCAAGTAGAAAACCTTAGTATAAAATCTGAATTACATGATGGATTTACAGGAGTCCTTGTAATCTATGTCTACAGGATTGGTTGTTCATATAGCCATGTTCTCACATTCCAAAGTTTGGTTCCTAATAGATCTTAAACTCCACATAGAGAAACACAGATGTTTGAGAATAGAAGCAGATGTCATTGCAAAATATAGCACTATGTAACAACATTGCAAGGAGAGTGTCATAATGACGTATTACACCAGACAAATTTTGTTTGTAGTAGAATCTTGTTTGTAGTCTGGTAATCCATACAGGTCATCTACTTTGCTATGCAAGTATGTGATGGAATCAAATAGCAGAATAGAAACCAAATTCCTCTTAGCAAGGAAAAAAAATTTAACAGAAGAGGTGAGTAATCTAGACATCATTTCTAAATAGTACATATCTTCACCCAGGTATATTTGCATGGTCAAAGGCTATAGGGACCATCAAACTTCAGCTTTGTCAGGTATAACCTAAATATTAAATATAACCTAATATTAAACTATCAATATGTTCTTCCTCAAAATGACTGTTAATCAGAGACCAACTTTTTTTCTGAACTAAATCTTACTTCTGGTGAAATGTCACTACAAGTTTCTGCACAGTTGCTGAGAAAAGTGAATGTGTTGGGCAAATGGCTTTTGATTTAAATATAAGATATCTAACTTTCCACAATAGCAGCTTTGAAATGAATGGCATAATAGGGAAAGTTTAAACAGCCCTAGTTAATATGATGATTAGTAAATGCCATAATGGGCACAGAGTATTAATCACACTGTCTGCATTGGTGGCAATTCCTCATGATATTGGTCTTAGTGTGTGCAATTTTAAAAAGAAAAAAAAAATAAAACTGAGGACCTGGAACAAACATTTGATAGCAACTACTAATCTGTTTCCTACAGAAGTTTCCTTTTGCTTATTGCTGAAATCAGCACAGAGAAGTTGAAATGATTTAATAATCCTGCTTCACAAGACGAGTAATTTTTGGCTTTAAAGATGCTTTCATTTTAATAGAAAACATATCATAATCCTTAATGAATCTTAAATTATGATTTGGCACTTAAAACACAGCACGGTAAATTTATACTTTTCAGAAAGCTTTACCACTGTGTAAATGGGCATCAGTTACGTGTCAGTAAGGACAGATAAATAATTATATTTAATAGAAGAATAATAAAATTGTTTACTGTATTTAAAGTTTCTTTCATTTATTATTTTCTCTGATCTGATTAAATGCAGTAAAACTAATGAAGAGTCAAATAAGTCCAGTAAGTTAACTTGGAATATGTAGGTGTCCATTAAAATTATTCCAGAAAACAGAGAGTACACCAGGTGGCCTTTGTCCTGCAGAAAGAACAGATATGCATAGTAGAAATGAATCAATATGGAATAATTGGATTGTGGAAGACAGTCTAACCCAGGCATTCCATTTACTCACTTCATCTTAAACAGCTCCTAGATACTGATTTTGGAGGGAAAATAAGCTGGGCTTATTCAAAATCAGTCAGGGCTTATGGGATGTAGAGAGAAAGGGAGAGGTTTGACCCTAGTTGTTATTAAATGAGTTTGCTCAAAAGAGACGAAGGTGGAAGCAACTAGCATTGATGGGTTCCAAAATATGTTTGGTGGAGAGCACTGTGTTCAAGGGATCAGATAATACCATGTTTGTAAATCTTTTACCATTTCTTTTTCATCTGATATCTTCTTGAAAATTTGTGTCTCACTTCAAAGAAAAAAACACTAAGTTTTTGTAAGTGAACTGAGCTTCTTGTCAACTTTCAGAATATATTTTGAGGTATTTAAATTCAGGTATATCTTTTTTCTCTCCTGTTCTTTTCTCATCATTATTCTTAATAGTTACATTTCTTACATAGTTACTACCTATCCAGAAAAAAAAACAAAACAAAAAACAAAAAAAAAAACCCCAACAACTATATGTATATGTATATGTCTTATGTAGAACCATTAGGGTATGGATATATGAATGCTCTCAGAAAAGTGAGTGGCTAAGAAGCATAGAGCACAGTATTTTTTCCAGATTTTTTCAACTTCAGTATTTCGGTTGTCTTTTGTAACACAGCTGCTTTATGATATTCTAATATATCCTCTCTCTTTTCCCTTGCTACACAGAAAGAAAGCTCTTTTTCTTACTTATTAGGCTAACATAGAATATTCCTACAGATCAAGAAGGAAGAGATCTGCTGAAGACATTTTGCAGTCGTAGGGCTTTCAACTCTTAGTAGACTTGCTTTGTCAGTTTAAGTAATTGTGAAAGCTCAGCACTGAATAACATCACTCAATTGTGATAGCCGTAAACTGAGCATATTTCTTAGCATTTGTAAATATACAATATTTCCCGAATGTTTCTCAGATTTTCTGCAGAAGCTTTGCTCTTCTGTTTCATCCTTTCCAGTTCAGTACTAACATTATGAAGCTTCACGAACTTACTTTTCCTGTATCATTCCAGTGTTTTCAGGATTATGTAACAGAAGAATAAAAGGTGTGAAGCCTAACGTTTTCAGATAACTGAGATGTAGTGAGATTGGTGCACCAGGACATTCCTGGTCTAATTAGATATAGGTGAAGTAATTTGAATAAGGTTGAATAATTACGTATGGAAGTCCTTATCTGGGTAAATATATGCTAGATTTTCTGTATGAACAATGAACAATAAAATAATGCTTTTGGGTTGGTTTATGACAGTAGAAAATAGTTACTCATTTATTAGTTTACAGTAGACTTAGCTACAGATATAATGTTCCTGACAGAGCTGAAATTCAAGGTCTGATCTTACTGACGAAATTTGAAGCTAGTGTAAAGAATATGTTTGAAGAAATTATTAGAATTAAGAGAATGACTACTAAGTACAAGGAAATTTCAAGAAAGATGCCACCTTTATTACTCTAAAGAAGAATATACAAAGTCACATCATAATTAATATTTTCTCTGCTCAGATGAAATGTGTGAACATACGTGGGCAAAAATGCATATATCTTCGTATTAAACTTGAATGAAATCCTTACATATTTACCCTTCGTATTTTTTCTTTTATAGATATGTATCTGTCAAGCTCATGATTGCTGAATGCAGTTCTGTCACATTAAAAAAATAAGATGAGATGACTGTGAACAAGGCCAATGACACTGAGCTATAACAGGACAGAATAAAGCAGAAGGTTTGATAATGAGAGATTACACTTTCCAGCTATTCTTGAGGGCAAGAGGGAGGGAATTATTTGGTTTTTGCTGGCAGCAATTTCCCTAAGCCATGTGAGATGGCATACCTCAAGCTGTTGCAAAAGTAGGCAGAACAACCACAGGCCATGGCTCTTGGTTGGATTTAGATTCCCTGGGGCATAAAATATATTGCAGAGGCTCCTAAATAGGGACTGATCACTTAATTTGACTGTTTGAATGGAAGTCCCACATATTCTTCAATCACTAACACTTGTTCACAGCTCCCTTGAAGCTTAATAATCACTTCTGATTTTTTTTAAATTAGATTAGCTGCTCATGGTTACAGTTTTACAACTGTAACATATCAAATGTGTTAAGCAGTACTTACGCACTGTCCCCTTTTCTAGGTTCTGCAAAGCTGCAATGAACAAAGGTTATTAAGTTCCTGCTGTGTTCAAGTTTCCTACAGGTCAGTTTTAATAAACTGTTTGTTTGTTCAGAAATGTGCAGCAGCCACATTAGTCTCCAACCCTCGAAAACTTTAACCAAGCTTTTGCACAAAGAGCATTTGAAAAGGGAAATGTATTAGTATTCATTTGTAGATACTTAAATAGCCTATGATTTATCCCTTTTCTGTAACGAAATTGTGATTAATTGTGATGGTTAAAGACTGTGTTGTACATTTTTCTGAAGCAACAGTACGTAGAGCATTTTATTCTTTGTAATGTCACTACAAGAAAAAATCTTTCAAAGTTTTCTGTCTGAGAGAAAAAGAAACACCTTTTCTGAAATACAAAAAAAACATCTATTCTTATGTAAATTCTATGTCAGACATATAAATGACCTTTTTTGTTATTCCTCTACAGGAGTTGATTGATTCATGCTGCTAGTCTAAGATGTACATACAAATCACAGTGCTAAGAAAATTTTTGTAAGGTCAAATAATTTAAAATATACTATAAAATATTTCACAGTTATTTACATTATATTATTTAAATCTAGTCAGGTGTTCTGTAAGAATGGTATGCCTTATACAGAAGTAAGGCACTGACTTTATCTGACTAATTATGTTTAGAAAGGTAAGAATGTTAATGTGTTTATGTATATCTGCTTGTGTGCGTACTGTACAGACCGTTTGTAAATTTCCATAAAAATTAGTCACCTAATTAGTTGCTGCTATATATTATTTTTCAAAGATCCAGATAGAGGATACATTGGCAAATGTTCAGACCATCTTTATGTTATTACATATAATTGTAAACATCAACACATTTAATTATCATTTAAGCATGAACAACTATATCATTACTTTGTAAACATGCATGAAAGGTTACGCATCACTACCATAAATTATAAAATATTATTAATATAATGAAAGACGACAATACCAAACTTCTTTGCCAGTTTTTGGTTTACTCATCATTTGAGAAAGTCATGTTTTTCTGCTTGAGAATACATGTCTATTCCATATAGAAAGCTAAGATTAAGTTTCTCAATCTTTCCTTTAATATTTTGTTGGAATTACTTATGCAAGAGTAGTTCCTTGACAATATAGAGTCACATACATACACACACATTAAAAAAGTGAATAAGAAGTAGACTAACAAAAAAAGTAGTAATTTTATATGATCATTTTCACATGTGCTCCTACACATAAAATACAGTAATTTTAGGAGATACATAGACTTATGGCTGCCCTTTTAATATTCAATTTTGATTTGCATTTAAATTTGCTAAATTTTTAAAATCTTAACTGAAATTCTCATGTCAGAAGTTGGATGATAAGTACTTTTAAAATATTTGTTAACATTATAAAAATCTCACAGCATGTAATGTGAAATTATTAGCTCTTATATGCTTTGGAGCAGAAACCTAAATTTTGTCCAGTTACATACAATCAGATTATGAGCCTGTAGATCATGTGTCCAACTTATTGGCTTTCCTGGGCCACGCTGAGTGAAGAGGAATTGTCTTGGGCTACGTACAAAATAGATGATATGATTAATGTATCTAAGCAAAAACTTCCTTTTTTTTTTTTTTTTTTTAATATTTTGTACTAATGTATTAAAAAAGAGAGAGAAAAACAAACAAACAAACAAAAAAACACCATAAAACTAGTGGAATATTTGATCTTGTTTTTGTGAAACTAATAGATCATTCCAATTCAACAGAAGTGGCTGCAATTCTTGGTGAGCTATCAATGCTCAGAGATTTTTGATGAAATTTTACTCTTCCTTGAAGAAGGAAAAGTAAGGAGGAAGGATCTATTTTCAAAATCCTTGAAAGTAGTTGTTCATAAATGTATGTAGTACAAAAAGTGATGACGTAAATAAGACATGATTCTGAAGCGAGGGATATATTTCTCTGGTAAGATAGATCTTACAAAACTCTAGTAAAGAGTAACAATCAATTTTTCCTTTCAGTTCCATCTGAAAACCTGCAGGTTGTG
Organism: Tetrao urogallus; assembly: GCF_951394365.1. Lineage (NCBI taxonomy): Eukaryota > Metazoa > Chordata > Aves > Galliformes > Phasianidae > Tetrao > Tetrao urogallus. The sequence continues at coordinate 34,270,268 of NC_136819.1, forward strand.
TAAGTATGTCAAATGAAAATGGAGTTGGAAATATACAAAAAACCTAATGATTTTTTCAGCAATCTTGAACCCTATTCAAATTCCTTTAACAAACCGGAAGGCCATGCTGCATATTTTTCTGGGTTTACAGGATTTTATTTAGCCAGAGTTTCGAAATGCATACATTATTTGTCATAATTTGAGTTGGCACTGCTCTGTGCTCTCCCCGAGTCCTGATTCCTTACAGTGCCAGCTGCAAGCCACTTTTCGGATGTTCCTGAGCGATGGCTATGAGCCCAGGGCTCCACCAGGCCACTCAGTAGGGCAGAGCTGCTGCCATGATGCTGTGGGGCGGGGGGCAGGCAACACTGCAAGCTCTGCTGGGCCACAGATTGGACCTGTCTGCTCTAGGTATTACAATTTATGTTGTACTAATTAATATCACGTTCTAGATCTTAGGAAGAACTTTTTAGAATTGGGCAATATAATTTCCTGAACACTAGGCACACAGCAGCTTCACAGTGCAGGGCACTGTGAGTGCTTAGCATGCTTCATCTCCACCCATCAGCTAGTAGGCTCGAGTGGTATGATGCACTTGTTTTTATTGAGACCAGCTCAACACCAAAATGTCAGTGACAAGCTGCGTACAAGTCTGCTAAGACCACAAGCTCATTAGATACAGGGTAGCAATCCACTGACATAAGTATACTATTTCCTTTTTAATTGCTCCAGAATTATTCTGCTATGAAAAAAATATCTGCAAAGCATGCTGTGACAATGGCTATAGCGTCAATTGAATTTCTGTGCTGGTGATAATATGCAAGGTTGATAATTTTTTTAACTAAAAACTTAGGGAAAAAAAAAAACAACCCTAGGAAACCCAATGAGATTGATTCAGCAGTCAGTTCAGCCACGATGTGTAAGTTTTAGGTTATAGTCCCTATTTACCTGTTCATGGTAGAATTTCTTCACATTTTGCCTAATTAAATACATTACACTCCGTTCTGGGAGTATATCAAGGATAAACTATGAAAGAGAATAAATTATCAAAAGAAAACTGATTTATCCATCGTGCAACTGGGAAAGTCTGTAGGAGCATGGAGCTGGTAGGTGAAAGATGAGTGACTGAATTGTGACAGTGTGAACTGAATCTACCACAAAATTCTAATGTGATGGTAATGGAGTCGCTCAAACCAAAATTTTGCCATATGGCTGCTAATGGCAGCTAAAAATGGCCACATTTCTGGGTACCTATTTGAGTCATCTTTGGCAGATACATAGAACTGCCAAATGATCACAGCTGTGACTGAAATGAGTTGGATCTATACTTGTTATTTTAAGTGCTCTGAAAAATCAGGCCCAAACTCTTTCAAATTAGTGAAATCATTGTTCCCTAGCTACTCATGAATATTTGACCAGTTTAATTTCTTTCAAAGCTTTGATTTCTTGTATAGTCTTCCTTAATACTGACAAAATTATTTTACAACTTCTTGACTTTTTAATCACCACATGGTTTTAATATATATTTTTTTCTGTGTTTTGATATAGCTTTACATAGGTATAGTCATCGGGCCCAGGTTCAGATAGCTTCTATTCCACCAAAGTATTTATGTGCAATGGAAAATCAAAAATGTCATCAGTGCTTGCAATATTATTTTCACTTGCAAAAAGCCAATAAGGGAATTGATTATTGTAATTTTAAACTGACTGTAAACCTTAGCTGATTAAATGAAATTTCAGATGGGCACAGAGAGACAATCCTTTCATTGTATGTCTGAGAAGTTAATATCCTTGCCTGTTTCTGCTAGAAATGCAGCGTCTTCATCATTTTCAGTAACTTGCAAACATATGTTGAGATCAAGATAATAAGGAACACATCAAAGATTTCCTGTTCAGGTCAGCAATGATGTTGAAAGAATTAGCACAGGAGGATCACTGAATCTCAGACTAGTTGATGTGGAAAGGAACATCAAGTCCTACTCCTTGCTCAAGCTAGAGTAGGTTTTCCAGGGCTGTATCCAGCCATGTGTTGATTATGCCCACAAGTGGAGACTCCACAACTTCCTCATACTAACATGTCTGTAGTTGGATTAGCTTATATTTATTTCTACATTTTATTTCCTTCTTGAATTTCCTAAAAGTCCTTCCTGCTAAATGTTTAAATCACAATAACACAGTTGGGATAAATATTTATCAGCATTTATCAACCTGCAACCTACTTTTAGGACAACTACTGTATTAAATTGAATGCAAATTCAATGAAGTACTTTCCAAATAAGAAAACCTGTAAACTAATACCAAATATTAAAAGGAGCAGATTACAAACTTGTAGGATAAAAGTTACCTTGATTTTGATTGAGATTTCAATCCCCTGATTTTGCAGCTCTTCATATATTGTTTAAATTTAAATTTTAAAGTCTGCATTTTCTACTCTGGGTGCTGAGCCTGTCGAGATGTAAAACCTTTTAAAGTCAGTGGATTTTTATTTCTGCTGAATTCCAAGGCATTCAGGTTTTCCAGTGTTGGTGACTGAATAGACTGTACTGCACTGAAGAGATTGTGTTGGTGTTCTGAGAATTAATCAAAGTTTTCTGTAGTTTTGTTGAACATTATGTCAAATATCATGTTTTGTTAAATTTCATGTTCTTCCTGAAAAACTTTTGAGCATTTATTGTATAAGACCACTTATAAATTGATCGTGTTTCTGTGGTGGGTTGCCAGTTACTTTCTTCTCAAGTTTAATACATTTTCCAAGTTGCAGCTGGAGAAAACTTGGCATTCCTATTCTATTACCGCTCTAGTCAGTTTTCTGGAAGATAATTCTTTCATTACTGCTTACCATCTCTTCCTTGAGAATATATTAAAATTTGGTAATAAAGTGTATATTCTTCTTTCTGTGAATCTCAGAATCATCAACTCTGTGAAATCTGTGAAACATGTTACAGCAGTTTAGTAGAGAGTTGGGGAAAAAGATAAAATCTGTAACTCATGCAGGTAAACTCCCTGTACAGAAAAATCATTATTGCCTTTATAGCCGTATGTTCAGACTTTTTAGTCAGCAAGAGTAAGTAAAGGACAGTGGGTGTGCATGTGTAAGATGTAGAGGTATGGTGAGTTATGGACTTAATAATAAAGGAAAATAAGTTTAGAAGCCAAAGGAAAGGCTTTGATCATGGAAGGAGATGTAGGAAAGGACAGAGAAAAACAGTATGCTGAGCCTCAAAGTGACAAGTGATGGAAGTGTTGGTCCTGAGAGCAAAACGATTGAAAAAGAGGAAGAAAAAATTATATTGTGAAATGGGGATGTATTTCTGAAGTGAGAGCTTAATTTCTGTTAGAGATCCTTAAGCTAATCACTGGAAAATTACAGGAGACTCTGAGTAAAGAACATTTGTGTTGTCAAAACTGACATTGTTTGCATGCGTGTTGACACAAGAGGGCAAGACTTGAGCTAGATGTGAATGAATGAGATTGAGAATGGAGACATAGAAGAGGTGATACAGTGATGAAAATTTATCCCAACTTGTCCTTACTACAAACTGTCCCAGTTTTCTATTTTAGCAGTGAAAGTGAGATGAAGAGTGGCCTTTTTTTTCTTTAAATTCCTGGGCAGCTTCCTTCTCCCCGTGCCAGAATGTTTCCCTGAGAACCCCTGAACACAACACCCCAGATTCTCACTTTAAAAATATGATCAGTCTGCAAAGAGACGGAAACAATCTGCAGATTGTAACTAACTTACCAGTCAATTTTGCATCATTTTCCAAATGACCCATCTTGAGAGATATTTAAACTCAGTTTTTGAGGTAAAACTCAAATGGAAATCTCTGTCTGTAATGGTTAAGTTTGCAGCACTAAGTTGCCTGTTGATTTTGATCTGATTTATACAGCTCACTTCTTGGTCTAATGCTTTCCATATTTATTGTCTTTTCTTTCAGCTATAACAGTAAATATACTAGTTACGCAGTTAAGTATCTCAATCCACTGAAGCACAATTTATTCTGAATTTTGATTTACCGTATCGTAAGGGACAACTCTTTCAAGAAAGTGGTTATCCTTTAGGTATCCATTTGCTTTCATTATTGGAATGAATGGTTAGTATCTGGCAAATAATTTCCAAGTTTTGGGCAAAATTATTGCAAGTATCTGTCATCACAGCTAGAACTTCAGAAGCTCACCAAATCTCTCTGGATGTAAACATAGATTTGATGTTTTAAGGATGAAAGTAATTGGCCATAAAGGGAAATACAACCACTGATCTTTAACAGAAAAGATAAAATACATTCTGACTTCCCAATCCCTGCTTACCTGAGCATGACTTTGGAATATGCTATAAGCACAAGTACAGTGGTGAGGAAGGAACACAATCTGCATTCTCCAGGATTCTCAAACCTTTTCCATGCTGCTGGGATGGTGGTATTTCTCCTGTGTTTTGGCAACAGAGGAAAAGGAAAGAACTTTCTTCATTCATTTGTGTCAGAGAATACAGTCCACTATCATTTAAAATATGGTTTTCCTCCATACGAATGCCATAGTAAGCCATAGTATTTAGCTTCATAAAGCAGCCTCTGGATGGAAGTGCAATGTGTTCCAATACAGTTTGCTTTCACATGTGCAATTTGTTTGTGACTCATGAATCTCCATCAATATGCCTTCTGTAGAAGATGTTATAAATGCCATGAATCCTTTATTTGTATTTGAATCACATGTATAAGGCACTGAGATTTCATAAGATAACAAGCAGATTTTGAGAGGTCAGCAATTTTGATCTCCCAAACAACAAAAAAAATAAAAAATTATCATCTATGTGCAAGATTTTAGTGAAAAGTTAATGTGAAAGAGCAACAGAAATTCCTGACAAAGCTTCTCCCCCTTCAATCCCTCCCACTGCCTATCGTTTTGCATCCTTCTTAAGTATCACCTCTCCTTTCCATCAGGACTGGCACTCAAACATACCAGATGGCAGCCTCAAGATTGTAGCACCCTTTAATGTCTGCCCTTTACTGTCTGGCAAAAGTGTTGACATTTCTGCCTTGAATGAAAACTGAAAACATTTAAAAATATATTCAACATGAACAGTCAGTGTCTAAGATGTTGTTTACACACTGCTAATGGGCTTTGACTTTAATAGAATGATCCTTAGGTCTGCAGAACCCACAGTCAGGTGTGAGCTGGATATTTTCTTCTGTTATTTCTATTACGTTAGAGAAATAACCACCCTTTCTGCTCATGGACTTAAAAGCTGCAAATACTTCTTCTGTCAACAAATAAGGAACCACTGATGTCAGTTTTCTTGCAAGAATCGATTGATGATATGAGAGTACTATCTATCTCCTAGAATAAACCCTAGGAAACTCCTGCCACTTCTTCTGGGAGGAGTTGTGCGATCAGGAAGAGGTCAGGCTTTTAAGTTGGAGGGGGAAAAATAACAAGTTCATGTGCTATTAAATACTTGACTCTTGACCAGTTACTGGGTTTTAATGCTCGCTGTCACATATTTTTGTCTTTAGTTGTGCACTGATGCTCTAGAGGTAAATTTTATAAATGCATCTTCATTACTGAGCTGAGCACAGAAATAATGGAATGAATTGTTCAAGTAAGTTTCAGGAAAATCTCTGGAATTTGTTTTTCTGAGGGACTCCAGATACGAGTCTGAATCCATAAGAAGACAGATATTTTTCATTAAAAATTAAACAGTCTCAACTTATCATGTAGCAGTGTCACAAGAAGCTCTTAGTGTGTCATAGCACTGAGCAATGGCTGAATGTACTGACAATGTGAAGAATGCAGTGGTAGGGTGCTATATATCTCTTACAACTCATTCATACCACAGTATTATTTTTGATGGATATTTAAACACACTCTTTATCTCCTTTTCATCTTAAGTTAATAGATAGCTGCAAGGGTGAAATGAACATCAAATGATTTTAAAACAATGTGCATCTATTGGGATTAGGTTTTGATTTATCATTGGTGGAAATCTGGGAGATGATTGGAAGGAGAGTAGAGCAAAATAAGTAGAAAACCTATCTATTTCCTTTCTGTAGACTGATGAAACATACCCTAGAGTAAATAACACAAGGTTGCTCTGATAGCAATGTGATATAATCTGAGCTTTATTTTAAAGTATTCTAATGTTAAGATTCTGTTTTTATGACACGTGATTTTCAACACATTTAATAGTTTTACCTCTTTGTATTGATATTCAGTGAACAGAATGTGTAAAACTGATAAATATATCACATAATATATTAAAAAAGGGGGTGAATTTCAGTAACCTATTTTTTAAATCTTGATGACATTATCGATACTCTGATGAGAAGAAAAAATTCCTACAGGATATCAGTATGCCATGTAATAATTTTCATTACTAAAATTTTAGCCTTGTAACTCTAAAGTTTTTGAGACCACATGTTAAGTTTCATGTTTTCTTTTCTGTTGTTGTTCATTTATCTCTAAATTATCCCCAACTTTTAAAGGGTAAAAATTTTTAAATTACAATGTAAGTAGCCATGTAATTCTCAAATATGTGAAATAATTCAAGACACACAGGTGACAAAATAAAGGACTTAATTTACTGACAGATTTCTATGATTAATGTATACCACTTAAAGATCTAGCACAGAACAACTGCAAGTGTCTGCAAAGTGAATACTACTTTCTCCTTGCAAACCCTGTATTTTGACAGGCCATATTGTCTTGAGATAGGAAGAATGAATAATTTAATCAGATATAGATGAGACAAATAGTATAAGGGATAGTACATGGATTTCCTTCTTGAAAACTGCCTATACTTCACAAGACAAGCCAACCATTCCACTCTAAAAGCTAAGATGACTGCAAACAGTTTTCCTCTTGTTTGTTTCTAAACAAAACAGACAAAACATTCTGATTGCTAGCAAATATCTGCTAGGTTGGTCTATGGAGTTAGGAGGCACACGCCTCACAGTGCCTTTCTTAAAGGTTTGTAACGTAATCTTAAAATTAAGACTACTACATTGATCCAATATTTTTAAAATCTATTTTCTATTTTGCAAAAATCTGAAAATTGTAAGGTTCATTTCCACAAATAAATAGCATAGATTTACTTGTCCAATCAAGATCTTATCTGAAATAGTATTTCATATGATTTGTTCATCAAAAAAAAAAAAAAAAAAAAAGAACGCCACTGTAATTTTGTAGAGATTTCCATTCTCTTCTTCAGCAGTGTTAACAACAAAATGAGTGATCAAAATGAGAAAATATATGTCCTCAATTAGAAACAAAACAAAACATGTATATTAAGAATGAAATATGAATAATCTCCTTTGATCACAAGATGTGGAAGAAACATGTGGGATGCAAATGGCTTATGTCAAGGCATGCTGTTCTTTCATTTCCTTACAGTTCTTTCGTGTTTAAAATGCTGTTTTATCTCATCTTCACAGTTGTACATGCTGAGTGATAGGGTTAGAGAGAGATCTGTAAATTTTGTACATCTAAACTCTGTTTATTGGTATGTTGGGGACATCTAGTGGAGATAAAGCTCTTAGCCCATTTATGTCCAGTGCTGATGTAACAGAAGCATCACGCTATGGAGAGTGCTTGTAACTGAGGGTGCAAGACTGAGGTTTTGGGTGCTGTGGAAGAAAAGGATCAGCAGCAGTCCTCACCTCTTGTTTCACTCACCTACTATAGGGTACAGAAAATATCCAGTATTCTCAAACACAGCAAACAGGTATTGTGTAGATTATTTAAAGGTTTCAAAATCAGGTTCCACTGATATTGCCAAAGGCAGCAGCAAAACAGAGAACTGGAACCAGGGTGAGATGATGCTATGGGGCAACCTTGCTATCTCTTCTTCAGTCCCCACCCACTGTTTAAGAGATTAAATTATTTGGTACAAATTGTAAGTGCATGCATGTGATGCCTGGCGCTGACAGAATGCTGCAAAAAACAGATTTACGTGGTCTTTTAGATGAGTCTAAAAGAAAAAGAACAAATTTCAGTGGCCCTGGCTGTGAATACTAAAGCAGTTTTACATATACTATATGGTTGTCTTTATTAGACTTCACATCCATACCTGTGAAATCAGTCTCAGGCCCATTGTAAGCAATAAAGTAAAAAAGAACTCAAACTGTGAGAGTTCTCTTTTCTCTCCCTCAGAGAATTAATGCTGAATCGAGATACTTTGGTTGAACAGCCTTATTTTCTACAACACAAACATTTTATTTTTAATAAATATTTATGAGGAGTTGGCAAGGGAGGAGGAGGTTATATTTTGTTGATTAGAAAAAACAGTGATTCAATAAATGACATTAAGCTACTAGCTTTTCTGCTTTTGTTTCAATACTATGAATATGCAGAGAGAGAGAGTGCGAGTGTGTGTGTTTGAAAGAGAGAGAGAGAGTGTGTGAGACAGGTGGCAGTGGGGTTGCTATAGCAATTACTTGTCACTAATGATAGGAGGGTAATTACTGCAGCAAATTCCCACATAGCTATTCAGCATACAAGTTGGACTATTTCTCATCCTAAAATACTCTTTCTGTATCTGCAGGATTACCTTTTTTTATCAGATGGCTACAGGCTACATGTACGATAGTGTAAATCCAGAATTAATTATAGTTTCACTGGAAACAGGATTTAGTCATACCATCAGCCTTCAGAGTGAAAGTTTGAGTGAAGTTATGCCTTTTGAGGTCCACTTTTCTCAAGACACAATACAAAATTTTGATTTTCAGAATGGTTTCTGTATGTTCAATGTCAAAAACGCATTGAGATCACCTTCAATTTTGCATTAGAGTAACTGAGACTAATATGTGGTTGAATTTTACTCGTCACTTAATTGTACAAGATGTAAATCAGAACTTTCAGCAGCTTAGTAATATTAGCACTATTAATAACTATAGAAACAACTACAAATCAAGCTATATTTGGAGGAAAATAGACTGAAACGTTGAGTCATTGAGAGAGTTCCACTGCAATATCTTTATCAGTATATTTTTCATTTCTTCTCTTTCTACTATATTCGTAGATTAACAGTGGCTTATCATCTCATGCAAATCAGAAAGGAAAAAATCTACATCACATTTCATCTTTAGGCTGGCTCATTCCGCAGTGTTTAAAACATTTCTTGTAGAATAAATATAGATGCAACTTCTTTGCTCATACATTTAATGAAGGCTGTGTTTTGCGTAGAGTGGTCATCACTAATAAAATATTTGCAAAAAGTATGTATCTCATTTCCACAAAAAACTGGTGTTACCTTGGCTACCGTATTTCTTGATGATTCGCTTTTCCATAATGATTCTCTTTATCCTTTTACATGCCTTTTACTAATGAAAATGTGGATTATGGACATTACCTTTTAATTAACTGGCAGCAAATATCTGCTGCTTTAGAGAATTCATTTTTCCCCCCAGCTGGCTTGACTGTGATGGTTTGAGGGCTCACACTATAATTCCTGTCTTTTCAAGAAGTTGAATTAATAGATTTCATAACTATGGCTGCAAAGACAGCACCTATACTTTCTAGATGAGTGAGATTGCCCATTGGACTGTAACTAATAAAAGTTTGATGTACTCTAATGTATTTCTTTCTGTCATTATAGAATTTGAAATTGTGCATCTTTGTGGTTACTGGCATTAAACTACATAGGCTTGTCTCACTTCCTATCTTTCAGATAATTTACTGACAGTCATTTTTCTCACTCTTGCTTCTCAACTTTGCAGTTTATTAATGAAAGATCCAGCTAAGCATTTTTTACTGTATTAATATTCCTAAGAGAAAGACTTATAAAATGCAATTTCATAGTTATTTTTTAGTGCAATTGAGTAGATCTTGTAGATAAAGCAAGTTAATGTGCTGAAAGTTAAAATCCATTTTTAACATTAGTCAGCTGGTGACTTTGTACAGTAATTAAAGCAATACTCGCTATAATAACATGAATAATTGTATGTTCAGAGGATTTTCGCAACTTCATTTCCTTTGTTTATGCCTCAGGTGAGCATTTCATAAATAGGAAAGTTGATTTATAAATTTCTTTGATGTGTGAGTCATTACATCTTATGAATCAGTTTTGCCTCATAGACAGCACTTGAATTCCCAAGGATTTCATGAGAAGCACTTCCCATTTTTCTCACTAAAAATATATAGCTGCCAATTATAATTCAGTGCACACTGCACCCAGTAACCCTGATAATCAGTAAAAACATGTCAGAGAGCAAGACGGTTTCTCCAGCTGAATGGAAATCTCAACAAGCAGTTAACCTACAATAGGAAGAAACTCATTACTGGGATAGCTTGCTGCCTTACAGCTCTTGAAAAGCTGATTAAAGAAATAATGACTTGAAATTATAAAATCCTGGCAAAAGCAGATGACAGATATTTTGTCTTGCACCAATACTTATTTTGGCTCAGAGCAAAATATATATGTATATTTACTGATGAAACCACTACATTACAATGAAGAATGGCAATTTCTTCCCATAGCCTACATCATTTTTATTGTTCCAGCTTTTTGACTTCTGATGACTTCAGTTCAAGTCCCAGTTGGGCTCCTGATCAGCAGGGTAGCTGATTTCCCAATAAAGAGAGAGAGGAAATGTGTAAACTTGTTGAAGTGCTCCACAAGCTCCAGCTTGCAAACCTCGCAGAGGCTGCCATCCATCCAGTGCAGAGACTCTCACCTAATACAACATACTGTAAGTTGTGAAGAAATGTGTTTAAGTATAAATAGTCTCTACTGGCTTCAGGAAGTAAAACTGTTCCCTTAGTTTAGTCAACATATTTCTTGCTGGGGAAGCCAAGAGACCAATTTCCTAGGCTCACCAGTGATTTCTCCCTGTAAAATGAAAGTTAGCAATAATTGTGTGTATAATATTGTCTATTAGGTAGTGCATAAAGGCTTGCATTGTATGTACATACTGTAGTTGTATAGAAAACATTACAGAGTGAGCCTGCTTTTAGCTTGATGCCTCATACAGTGGTAATTGAGGAGAACAGCCTTTTGATTTGCTACTATTTGCAGTTCTGCAGGAAAAACTAAGTTTAGGCTATCTTGTGCTGTGCATTGTTGCCCTGTTTAATCTTCTGATTCGCTAGGAACAATTACATGCGACACCTATGGGGAATTTAATTGCTTAGCTCCTGCCTCTATGGCAATTGTAATTACTGTGCAGTACTATTTGAAAAAAAAAACTGTGGTGTTTCTTAGAACATAGCACTGAATAATACCAAGGTTAGATTCATACAACAGCATAGCTCCAAGAATTAGCTTCCAGAATTAACCCTGTGTTCTTTTGATGAGAGCCCAGGCAAAATAAAGCAATCGTTATTGTAAATATCCTCATGTAAAGATTTCTATACAAGCTCTTCAAATGCATTTATCCACCAAATATACGTGGGAGTTAGCACAGCATCTTTTTTCCCCTCCTTTTCCAGCTGAGGAAACTAAGGCACAGAAATGTGCTAATTTGTCTTTATGAAAAATCCAAAGAAGGGAAAATTATTATGTGAAAAATTTTGAATTTATAGCATTTTCAAGCTCCTTTTACTTCTCATGGATGTAGCTTTGAAAGAAACATAATAGGCAAAAGATGTGCCTTTTTAAGCTTTAAAACCCTAAAAATTTCTGTAAAATGGAACATAATAAATAAATGAATAAATGTTGCTGTGCTCTATTCCGCTGATAATTCCTGTTGAGCAGAATTGAAGATGTCATTGTCTCCATCATCATGAACAATTCCAACCAAAGTAGTGTGTAGGCAGAACTATCCTATTGCATTCTGAAGGAAATTTTAAAGAGCATCCAAAGGGAACTACTGTATTAGAATTTCATTTCTTCCTCACAGAAAAGAAAGAATGATCACTGCTTCATTTGCAGTAAGGCATTTTTAGTTCTTTCATCATCTAGATTTTCCGAATGATCTTGATGGCAATTCATTTAGAAAGTAAACTCTTGTTGGGAAGTCCTCAAGAAGCTTCAAGAGTTCTGAGCTTTCAGAAGTGGAATACAGATCAAAATCAGTACCAGTACTCCACAAAAAGAGCCCATTCTAGCTGAAATAAATGCCCATGACATTTTACAGCAATGCTGAGATTTATTTCTCTCAAGCAAAAACTAATCATATAGAGCTGAAATTCACTCACAATTTTCTATAGGTTTCTCGCTCACTTCCAATATCTGCTATAGTGTCCTTTAAATGATATACAACATGGCCAAGCATGTGACATATAGATATCAAAAAAGCAGCCTATTACTTTGGTATAATTATACAGAACAAGAAATATACGTTTAAGATAACTACTAGGTTTTTCTTTTTGCAGCCTATCAAACGTAAGTTTAGTCATGCCAGAGAAGGCATAATGCTATAATTGCCTCTATGAATCTTGGTAGCATTTAGACAGCGTGCTGCAAAAGTGAAGGTGTACAGTACATACCCCTGCAGATCTGCTTCTGTGATTAACCTGAGAAATTTTGTATGATAAAAAAGTAACTAAGAGAAATGTGTTTTCTTCAGATAATTATTAACTTCTTTTGATACTGACATCAACAGTACTGACAAGATCTCTTTGAAAGTCAAGATTACCTTTCTGGAAGTTTTGCATTCTTTGTCATTAAAAGAAAAAACACCTACATTGACATTTTAAGCTTTTCCAAAGTTTCATATTAAATAAGGAAAGGATTTGATTGAAAATCCTTTGAAGGTCACGGGGAACTCATCTCACACAAGAGCCACTGTAATTTTTTCCACATAATCTTTTTTTTTTTCTTTCCAGTTAGTAACTCTCTGAATGCATTTAATTATGACAATAGCTAGCCATGTCACTGAATTAACAGCAGTTTCACGTATAAACTATCCACATATATTCTCTCCATCTTTTATTATGTTGCAAAAAAACCTTCATCTGGACTCCTCATAACATAATCAAAAGCCAATTCAAAGCCAGTATGATCATCTTGTTTCAAATCTTCTGATCTCCCAGAGGAATACAGGAATTTGTAGTTTGCTATTATCTGGACAAAAAACATTTGACACCTTCAAGTCACTTGAATTTTTTGCTGTTTAAATTCCTCAGTTCTAAAATAAATATATTGTTAAATAATATTTGCAAATTGCTTTTGAATTCTGTTGTAGATTTAAAGTCACTCTTGTCCTTATTGTACCTTAAAACAATGTTCAGACTTTATTTCCTCTGAATTTACATATCTAATCCTCAACCAGCTTCAAACTGCATCCCTTATTTTATAATGTGAACAGTGCAAACATAGTACAGAAGGGACACCAAACAGTGAATCTGAATGCACTTCTAAATATGCTTTTCCATTGCAGATATTTGCAAATGAAACCCTGCGATGCAGCATTTAATTCCCACGAGAAGTGCTATTCTCATTATATCTTCTGTCTGTATACAAGCTTAGGCTGTGTTACTTGTATTGCCATTTTCATCAAGGACTCAGAAGAGAGAAAGGATAGAAACTCAGACAGAATCACTAAACTGTAACACAAAGATAATGAACTCTAATGCAACAGGACAGCAAATTAAAAGACTGGGAAGTTGTTAGCCCATGTAAAAATAGGAAGAAAAAGAGCTTTATTCCATACTTTTGAAGCATTCTTCAAAGCTCAGAGAGCCTGCTAAACGAAGCAGTCCAGTTAATCTGCCTAGAGCTCCTCAGTTCAGCTCTCTTTACAAAAGAAATCTAACCAGACATTTTTAAGAGCAATTATTTTTTTATGAAAAGGAAATAACTAAGACCTAGAAAGGCACATTAGGGGCTAGAAGACACACCAATCAGGAAATGGTTTAAGATCCCCATTCAGCTCAATTTGTTTTAAAGTATTTCAAACCCCCTGAATACAGCAAATTCTACAAATAGCCAAGTGGCTGGGAGACATAGTGCATATTGCCAAACAGATTTAAATGCAAAACCAAGAGTTTTGTTTTCTAAAGCTGTAGAGGGTGATTATAACACTGTCCAGTCTTAAGGCAAAGCAAGTTTCTGTTGTTTTTATGTATTTCTCTACCAGAGTCCTAATGTTCTCTTTCTGTGCAAATACACCTACAGAAAAACAAACCCACGAAGAAATTTGGTAATTCCAAAAGTGGCATGGATTTGGCTAAACCATACCCTGCTTCACCGCATCAACTACAAGCCTTCAAGCATCATCAAATGTTCCCCACACTTGGACTTGGGATCAAAATTGCAATAATTTTAAAATATAGACTTTTGTTTAATTTTCATTTTTAGAACTCTTTGAAAATCTAAACCATATGTTAAATTTATGTGAGAAACATGAAACCTAGGAATTTATATCTTTATTGCAACAAATCCTCAAATTCTCACTTATGCAAATAATTATAGCACATAAAACACACAGAAATGAACCTTGCATCACAGGGTTGTGACAAAATCTGAAAGCTGATTGTGTGGGCCGCAGTTTGGTTTTATTGCTTCTAGAAGTTTATGGGTACAGTCTTGTGAAAGGGTACGAGTCAGTTCTAACCCTGACCTTTTAAGTAACTGACATTCTGCAGATATTCGAGCACTTCTAATATATGGCATCAGGAGAATCTGATCTTTTTTGTCAAAAATAAGCCATCTGAATCTCTCAGTCTGGGTGGGAAACAGGCAGAGAATTGAAAGAAATGAAGGCAATATTTCCAGATTTTTCTGGAAAAAAAAAGCATACTAGTGCTCAGGAAATCAGATACTCTGCTGTGTTTGCAGGGTGTAGTAAAGCTGCGTACAACCTTTCAGCAGTATCAAAAAGACTTGCAAAGTCCTCTGCAAGATTAGCAAGACAGAATAATTCAGTACAATTCAGCATATTTCAAGGCTGTTGACTGCAAAAGAATGTTTTCTTTCCACTTAATGACATTTCTGCTTTTTTAAGGCCTGCATAATAACATTGAAGTATGTCGGTCGCTCCAAAAGTAATGCCTCCAGAATATTGGTGGGAAAGTTCAACCTCTACTGCCATATCACTACCATCCACCCCTATGTTTTGGGCCAACATAATAAAACAGTAGGCATTACTTTCAGAGCAGCCCTCGTATATGGAGCTGCATAAGAAAAAATAGTGACATACAGAATACCTGCTGTCTGATCAAAGACAAGATGTCTCTGAGACTTTTCATTTACAAATGCAACTCTTTGAATTAAAACAATTTGCTGAGAGGTAATATCTGAAATGATACATGTTAAATAAAACATAATAAATGGGAATTAAGGTGGGATATGAGTATAGCCAAATGGCAATGCTCAGAGTTTCAAAGACACACAGAATTAGATACAAATCAGTGAAGAGGTCTTCAGCAAAGAAGCACAGTATCAAATATGCAATGTCCGTGAAAGCAGTCAGTTTCAGCACAAGTTGCACTAAGGACTTCAAATCAAGTTGAAAGTATATCAGCAAGCATGTAGTTGGACAGCAAGGCTGTCATAATGATTGATCATGCAAAGAAAGACTCTTGGATTTCATAAAAATACATAATACAAAAAGTTTTTTTCAGGTTTTAGGTTTGTAATATTGGAAATAATCATAAAGAAGGACTAGGTATAATAATGATCTGGTAGAAGAAAGTGCAAATTATGCATCTTTCATGTATAGACGCACGTTGCCAATTTGCAGTGGCATATTTGTAGATTATTAGCTATCTTCCAGAATGTGATACAAAAGCAGAATCTAAAAGTGGCTTCTCATTATCTGAAGATAAAGATGGGGAAAAAAAATCTTAACTAAATCAATGACCTCAAAACTTTATGATACATGATAGATGTAATACTGAAAATCCTGTGAAACCCTTGTATTACATGCAAGGTTTCACAATCATTTAGAATAAGTAAAAGCTGACCATGACTGAATTTTCTGTCTTCAGAGTAGTATACCAGTGTTTATCACAATAAAGAAAAATTTTCTAAGTACTATTATAGAATAAAGGCTTTAAGTAACATGAACACAATTCATCTTAGAAGAGAATAAGCTTTTTACCCCAAAACATACAAAACCAAAACAAATGTGAAAAACTGTGGCAGGAACGAGAGTTGCATTGTAGATGAAATGTTGTATTTAATGCAAAAAATTATGTAGGCATTTTAAGTGGTGGTTAAATTATTCATTTCAAGGTTGTGATACCTATTCTTACAGGTCTGTCGGGTCATTCTCATTCCTGTGGACCTTCAGTCCTGCAGATAGCACTGAAACTGAACAAAACTAAGGCTAATACAGTTTTTCAGTTCTTTCAAGTACCCTAAATACTACTGTCTATGTTAATTCCCTGACAAAATCTCATCTAATCACTAACATTACAAAAGAATGAATTGTTTAGATTTTATTGGGTATTTATTGTTATTTTTATTTGGCATTATCTTTGCTTTCATTTGCATTAAAAGGTAAATGAAATGAAGTTTCAACCTCAATATTCAATTTATCTGGGCATTAAAATAATTGATTGTTTTGTGGAATCTAGCATCATTTCAGCCAGTGTTTGTATCCTTTTGTCGTTATCTGTTCCTATCCTTCAAAGAATGTTTCAAGAAAGATGTTTATAAAAACCTCTTTTTGTTCTGCTAACCTTGCAAACTAAACATGTACCATTTATTTTTAAATTAAGTGAAAATTAGCCAGGTGTGATAGATAAGCTTTCTATACACAGGTCTAAATATTGACAAAAGGAGACGTGTCACTGGAAAAATCATCAGTCTAGCAATTATCACGTTAGCATGTTAAGTGGAAAAAGATGTGAAACTTCCAAATGTGTCAATACAGATTAATTCATTTCCACTAGCTATCAGCTATACTGTGAACATCAGTGCCTTAATGTATACTCAGCGGTGGGTTGGCATTTGCAAATACTTAGATGCAGTTTATAGAATTGCCAGATCTGTGGCAAAATCATGTGTAACTCCTTAAAAAATGAACTGCAGGGTAAACTTCTCCAGAAATTCTGGGCGTTACTGTAGAGAAGTTCCCACAGTACAGGGAAAGAGATGAAGGTCAGGATTAAGAACAAGCAGTCAGCAAGGAATATATTTCTCCCAGAAATAGCAGGAACTTCCAGATCCAAATTTGCATGGGCAGGGAAATCAGGAGAAGGAGCCAACCACAGTATCCCTTCAGATGAAGCAGCAGCAGAGAACAAAATGTGCTAAGAAGCTTTTTTATGAGTAAGTCCAGAAACCAGCTGTGATTTTAACAGCTGGCTCTGCCACATTAAATCTGGTCTCCTTCAGTGAAGTTCTGGCCCTTTTACATCTGTATGCCCAAATCTTAAGGAGAATTTGTAACAGAAAAAGAAAAGGTTTTCCACACTTTCTGCCAACCTCTGCTATTCATTTCTGATCCTTATGTACTAAGAATTTATCAGGTAATAAATGTATGTCCCATTTTCATAGTCAATATCACATTATTTGCAAGCCAGTTTAACCTTCTCCACTGCTTCTGTTCATTAAAATAAATAAATTAATTAAATAATTGCAGGAAGTTAAGGTGTCATCAATAAGTGGCAGACAAGGGAGGAAGACAGGAAAATGATCCACATTCTTGTAGAGGGTGCATTTAAAGATAGGCATTTTTTTTACAAGATAAAAAAATCAATGCACTCCAAGAGCACTGAGTGGACTGTCTACATAGGTTTAAACTCTTCCTGTTGAATAAACACACAGAATTTTGTGACAGCTTGTGATGGAGAAAATCACAGTATAATAACTTTCAGGATACAGTGTTTTGGAGAGGGAACTTAAAGAAAGTACTTAACACTGTGTGACCTAATAGCATGAAATAAATCCCTTTGAGACTAATTAAGCTTTCTTTCAAGGATCTAACATTATCTAAGTTGTGTCTTGTTTGCTTGGTTTTTATGTGTATGTCTTTTTAAAAAGATCCAGTTTTAAAAATTTGGTGTTACGTGATGTGTGCTCAAAACATGACATATTCTTAGTAATGATTAATCTGATATGCATCAGTAAAAGGTCAACATCATGAGCAGAGCCTGAAAGAAAGTCTAATGAAGTCTATAGACAGAATCCATACAATTCAGTTACTTTTGTTTCAGTCCATTAAAAAATGCTTCCAGGCTACATTATGCAATTTGTATGGACAGTTTTGCTAAGATCTACAGTACATTATATTGTATTTTAGCTAAATTATGCCCTACATTTGCAGACTTTTCTTTGAGGTGCTGAGGATGAAAGGTATGAGGATAAGGTAGAACTGATGACGCAGTTTGGCCACAGAAATCTAGTTACTGAGGTGCTGGGCTTATTTTAACAGCATTTATTGTGCTGTGGCCTAACAGTCCTTCTTTGGGGAAGATAGACAAAATCTTTTCAATTGTATTTGCATTAATTTTTGTATTTATCTGTTACTTTCAGCCTCTTCATCCAGAAGTGCACTATGCAGAAAGCTGGTGGAACGGTGCTATCATAGCTCAAAGACTGAAACTTTGTCCATAGAAAATATACTGGCAGACTATTAAGATGTGTTATCTTCACATCTATTTCCTTCAATAATTTTACTATTCTTTGACTTTTATGTGAGAACTTCATAGAACAAAAAACAATGACAAAAAGATTGCATCCAGATAAATATCACAATTTATACACAGAATTCCTCAATGAACAATTCAGGTTTTCCTACATTTCACTGTAAGTAGTTTGCACAGTATTAAACTTAAGATACGGTAATTGTCCTTCTGTCAGAAGAAGCCAAAGCACCATACCCATTAATCCCCTTTTGAATGCTCTCAGGAATCCAGGACTGGCAATCTCCTGCAAAAAGCAAGAATAAGTATTCCAATATAAAATTTCAAAAACAAGCAGGGAAGATATTTTAAGGTTTCCTTTATGTCGTTCTTACTCTTCCGTGGTGCTCAGCATCATGAAAATTTGGCCCCAAGTCATAGAGATTTTAGGCAACAGTTTCCCCATGTTAAATTTTAAAAGTAGTTGCCATAGCAACTGCCAGACACAGCATATGGTGTGTCTGTTACCTCCAAGATAACAGAGCAGTTTCTAAAGAATTTTCTTTACAATATGTTATGAACCTTTGTACTTTTTACAATTTTTTAGAGTACAGTATAAGGTACTGTTGTTCCCTGACATTCTCTTCAAGTTGAATGCTCATTTTGTAACTCTCTCTCTCATATTAGGCAAATATTTCCCTCTCTTCCTTCTCTTTTTATTCTCCCAGTATTCAGCAAAACATGTAAGATTAAACTGGAGAAGAACAGACATATATTAAGCTTTACCTAAAGATTCTATCTAGTTAGATTACCTTACTTTCACAGTGACAATCCAAAAGACAAAAATATGAAAAAAGACAAAATGCAGAAGATGAAAGAAATCTTAGTAAAATCTTTAAAAACAGGTCCTGGGCAGACAGGCATTCTGCAGAATCTGCAGTCTTCAACCCACTGACTCATACTTGCCCGACTTCTTATCAGCAATGAAAAAATAGTATCTGTGCAAAGTGGCCTTAAACAAAGGGTTTATACAACCAGTCACCTACTGTTTGGTAGGTAGCACCATTCCCCTTGAATGGCAAAGAATATTGCAGTCCCTTTTCCAACATGACTTGACCCTAATGTTTAGCTCTCAGAAAGAAAACCCCTAGGACAGTTTGCAAGTGCGACTGCACAACATATTGTTCTACATGTCAGTGAGAAGACACCACTGTCCAGCATGGCTTCCAAGAGCTAAGAATCTCAGTGCCAACACTGCTTTGTAGAATCTCAAGCAGTTTCTTGAGATAAGGAAAATAGGTCTTTATTCCTTCTTATGCCCTTTTGTGGCTGTATAAGCTGAGACGGGATTAGAAGAATAGTTACTAGGATACATAATAATGTTCTGTTCTGTAATTCTTTGTCCCTTGAGTTCTTCATTCTAACAACTTTCTACCATTAAGGCACATTCTGAACAAATCTCCAAAAATTAAAACATAAAACTCTACCAAAATGGGATATAGGACTGCACATTTAATTCTCTGCCTTGAGGAGAAGCTAAGAGAACGAATCACTCATTATACACTTAGCTTAATGCACAACCACACGGTGCTGCCACTACCCTCATGAAGATAAATGCTAACAGATAAGAGAATCAAATATTTTAAAGGGGACTTGGTATTTATTAATTTATTTATTACAGCTTTTTATGAAGAAAAGAGGAATCATTCCATAATTGGAAGTGCATGAAATTACCTTCAAGAAATATCTGGCCAAACTGTTTTGCAAATAAATGTTTCTTCTCAATTAAAACGTTGTATGTTTCGTTGCAGGAATTAACTGTATAGGAACATTCTCAGAAATCCCCTTTTGCTCCCTATGTCAGCAGAAAAGGTCACAAAAGAGCACAACAGGTTCTCTTTCTGGGCATGTTTGGTTTGCAGTAAAGGTTGAAATGACTGTGCTGTGGGAAATACAAGATATTTTTGCTGTTTGAAAGAGATTGGTGACAGCATTTCAATTCCTTCTAATAACAGTTAAGGTTAATTAATAATCACAGTTACACGAAGAACAATGGTAGTAACTTCAGGTTTTAGCTCCTAAATGGCTAAAAGAGAAGGAGGATCACATGTGAGTTTCACATAATATTAGTCATATGCTATAAATTTATATATCTATGGCATTTAAGAAATGAAAATAACTTAGTTTACTGTCTCCTGACTGATTGAAGGATGGTAAGGAACTATGACATAAATAGTAAATTAATAAAAAAAATATTATTGTATATAAAGTTATAATGAACAGAAACTTCTATATCATAGGAAGGTAGTGTTTTCATACACTATGTATTTTTTATGCTGCAGATCATGAATTGAGGTAAACTTGATACTCATCAATGTAGTTTCTCCTGAACTGTATTTCATAGTTTCTTATATCTTAGTTTTCCTTTTAGCCTACATGAGATAGTAACTATTTTTCTGCAGAAGAAATAAAGCTTCTAGGAAGCATAGAATAAAATGCTCCAAACTCCTGAAATCATCAGAAGCATAAGACTGTATAGACTATTTACAAAACCTAGCTATCTCAGCATGTGTTACTGCAAGATATGGCAAGCAGGATTTGCAGTACAAACTGAAGATTGAGTATCATATAAACAATAGACAAACTGGGTTATTTGTAATACAGTATATCACAAATATAATACCTATGAACAAATTATCTGGCTGCATAAAAGGCAAACATCATGCCAGGATGCATAAACAGAGGTATGAGCCATAAGATACATTGAGTATTTCTTCCCTTCTCCTAAACTTTGGAAAGGTTTTACTTGAAATACTGTCTGTAGCATTAAGGAGTCCACATCAAGGCACAGTGAATTTTGTTTTCTTCTATAGGAAGTTGGAAAGAATCATCAGAAACTTAGAACACCTGCCATGACTACAAGGAGTTGTTTCCTTTAAGAAGAAGACTACTACAGTGGAGATGTGACTTTCTGTTCTCATGATTGAAAGGACAGGATATAATATGCTTCAGTTACAGGAGCAAAAGATTGAATAATGACACAGCAGTGTCTGTTAGGATATTTATAAAGTCATCCAATCATCACTGTTTGAAATCAGGTTTAACTGGAGGTTGGAAAACAACAGTCAAAATGACAGCAATTTACAAAGAGCCTTTTCCAGCTTTTACTTTTTTTACGGATGTATGTTTTTATTATTTCCTTTGACTCTAGAGTTCTGCAAGAGTTCTTCAAAAATGTCATGGTTACATCTTTCCAGATTAGTTTGTTATTTAGGACATAATAACATTCTCCACAGGCCCAACACCACAGTGTCTGGCAGTGACACCTTTCCATGTAACTGGGCATATTTCAGGTGTAGTAACTGACATTTCCAGATGGGAGAAAAATAAAAGAGAAAGAGGCCTCAATTAAACTACCATTGCATTAGCTTTCTAAAGCTCTGCCTTATCTTCCAGATGGGACAAGAGAGCCTGTTTCTTATCAGGGACAAAATGGTAGAACAATGCTATTCCAGAAATTCCATGGCAGAGACAAAACAGTTACCGTATTCAGGTTGTCAGCACTGACCTGGGAGGTCTCCTCAGCTGTCTCTTTCACCTTTTTCCCCGCTGCTGACAGGAGCTCTAGGTGTGGAAATCCACTATACTTTAAGAGGAAGAACAATGACAAATAAAAACTTTCAGATGCAGAGTGAACACAACAGGTCTGTCCAAAGCCATGCTGCATCAGCCCTCCTTTTTCAGTAAGCCCATTTGGGTGGAGGATTGCCATCACCTTCTCTGCCTTTACTACCCTGCCTACCTTTACAAGTCAGCAAGAAACTACTATTGAGTGAACAAGTCCACTGTGAGAATGGTCATGATGGAGAGCTGAAAACACGCTTTCCAGATCATATAAGCACAAGAGCATTAGCAGCTGTGCAAGTCTCTGACCAATGTGCAGAAGTTATTGAAAAGATTTACATTCCATAAAGTAATACTCTTCACAAGATTTTTGAGAAATGATCTATGAGAGCTAACACCCTGTAAAACCTGCTAGCTTACGGGTGGTACTATCTTGTTGCATTAGACATAGATTTGATGCTAGAGAGTCTACAGACTGCTAAAGGAACTCTCTCCTACACAGATACTGATTTCATGTGAAACATCTTTCCACTCAATCCTGAATTTTTCTAATCAGTACAGGCCATATGATGTACAAAATGAGGCTGAAAGAAGCAGGTTCAGACAGTCTTGGAAAGAATAAGCAAAGGGGAGGTCTTATTTCTGTTTTCAGTTGCCTAATAGACGAGTATGGAAGAATAGAGTCAGAATCTTCTCAGGGTGCTCAATAATATAATGAGAGGTGGTGGGCACAAACTGCAACATGGAAAATTCCATTTAGGTGTTAGGAAAAATATTTATATCATGGTCAAACAAAGGAAAAGATTTGAAGTTGTGGCATCACCACCACTCAAGACTCAGACAAGTAACCTATTTAAGTCAGTGTAGCTTTGAGTGGGACCAGATAACCTCAGGAGATATCTTCCAACCTAAATTATTTGGTGATTCTGAAAGTTTATGCAACTCCAGTTTGGGAAAGTATCAGAAGGTGGTGTTTGTCATTGAAGAAACTAATAGAAAAACTGAGAGAATAAGTGAAAGGATGAGATTTATCAAAAAGTTGTTTGTGCCAGAGAGAATTTGCTATTGTTCCCTGTGGGATATGTTCTTTCTGTGTTGACATGGAGCACATTGATTCAGTAGAGTTATATCTCACAAAAAAAAAAAAAAAAAAAAAAGAAGATGGCACATAATCGACTCTGAACATGAACCTACCAAAACAAAACAACTCATATTTTCAGTATCACTTATTCTATTTTGGGAAACAAAGCCCAATATAATATTTTTAAGCACCTCCATAATTAAGTGTAAGTGAAGTATATCACTACAGCATATTAGTGACTCCACGTAAGCATATTTTCCTCCTGAATGGTTATAAACAGGCAAGCCATAACCTCATTTTCAGGTTTTTTTTTCCACACTATAAATTCATTTTTCTCTTTGCAAAATGTCACTTTCTTTCCAGCAGGTTAATCCCAGGAGGTCTGGTAACTACAATTACTCCATTTAAATATTCCACATATCTGTCAAGACTCAAAAGAATTCTGTGGTGTCAGTTTAAATATAAATATATATAATTCTAGTTAATAATCATCACTTCAAGTCTGTTATGAAAACTGTATTACTCATTCAAAGAGTGTGTGATGTTGTGTACATATGTAGCATTTGTTGCAGCACTTTCATTGATTTATTGGTTAGAAAAACAACCATACAACCATACTAACTACAAAACATCAATGATCTCATACAGAAAACAATGCTCTTTGAAGGTAAACTTGTCAATAAGTTTTTATTCTAATTATTTAAGAAAAAAGCACCTGAAATGATTTAGCTTTTCATACAAAGAAAATTGAAAATGTACATAATACTATAAAAACAACCTCTAGCTAAACATACATGATGCTTTTCATTTCTTTATCATTTTCATCTAAATCAAATATTTTCATTTGCTGATGTTCAGAACTTTTTTTTTTTTTTTTTGTGGTAGGGTTTCAGAAAGTTTGGGAAGTTGACAATTTTCTGACATCTTCTAAATATCCTGAAACACTACCATGAAAAAAAAAAAGAAAAAAAAAAGAAAAGCATCTTTACAGTTTGGAAACTAAAATTGGAATGTTAATCCAAAATAAACTACAGCGTTTATTTCCTTTAAGTTGGATGTGCTTACCACGTCCCTATTTACTAAGCCTGCTAGAATAGCCTTTGCAATAAAGACAAAAGTGTAACTGTTCTTACAATGAAAGTTTCAAATGGAACAAATGGAACAAATACCCTTAAGCCCAGCAAACACAATTAGAACCAACAAATAGTATTTCAAAGCTTTTAATCTCCATGACAACCCACCTCAGATTCTTCAATAAAATGCCACTTTAAATGCACGCAAACATACTCAATTATGAACACCTACTCTGTGGTCGTAAATATCACCAGTGCTATGGATCTTAAAACCATTTGTAATACCACTGATTTCTTTCTTGTGGAAAACTAGTCAGTCAGCACTCTAGCTAAAAACTTAATTTGTATTTTTCTGCTTATATTAACTACTGAATAACCAAAAGGCAAAAAGAGATATATACAGAATATAGCTCAAATGTATAAGGACATACCTTGAGTTTTGGAATGCGCTGGGGGAAGTATCTGAACCATAAATGAATAGGAATTATTTTGAAAAAATGTATTACAAACACAAATTGCATGGCAGAATTATTCACAGTATATTTTCTGTATCAGAAAGGAAATAGTTAATTTAAATATTACAAGCAGAGTTCTCAATAAGTTGTATGAGTAAGGAAAAAAATATTGATAAGAGTCACGTATCGATGTAAACATGGCTCATACCTAATCGCAAATCGCAAATAATACCTAAATACCTTATCGCAATTATTGTTTAAAAAACTGTCCAAGTACAAAGTACAATTTAAGCCACCCCAGGAAACTGGGGAATTACAGAGATCTGCCTACAGAAAGAGAAAGATACTCACTGCCATTTGTGCGGTTTGTAATGAAATTGCATTCATGAAATTCAGTAGCTGCATTGAGCAGATCTCTTCTCACTTCCTTCTCCCAGGATGTCTCAAAGGGTAGCCTAGCCACTAGCATTAATTTTGGGAAAAGCATTTTTGTCTCCACGCACTAGAAGAAAACAAAAAACCTGACGAAGATTTCAGTCATAGTATTACTCTTCCCTGCAGTCTATCGGGCTATGCACCCTATTTCCTACAAGCATGCTCATGACAACACATTTTATCCTAATTTGAAATGGCAGCGCACAGATCAAAAAAGCATACAACAGCTCAAGTAGGAAGGGACCTCTAAACATCATCAAATACAACCTGATGGGGAAGGGAGCCTAGATGAAGTTATCTAGCACCATGTCCAGATGGCATGGGACTCCTGTGAACCACACGTAGCTGCCTCATGAGCCTGGAAGCATAGATGAAAAATACATCAAGGAGATTAGCGAAGCACCATCAGATTTCTTTTGTGATAGACGTGAACAGAAATTCTCAGCATTGTCCTTTCTGTCCATTCCTTCCCACCATCCACGCACTGACCTGTTACAAAGCACCATACACGTGTTTGCAGAGGAACAGAGGCCTCTCTTCAACATACCTGTTCTTGCATGCAAAGTCACAGAAGCTTGGGAATTGAGGGCATGTTGAAAGAGCTTAAGAGTTAGAAGACCTATGTACACATGTATGACTCAGTCCTTAAAAGTATCTCAAAAGGCATTATGGACTCAGGCTAGTTGGCTTGCCTACTATCTTTCTCCAGTGTGATCATCTCCTTTTCTATGATACTAAAGATCTATCATGCATTCTAAAATGATATTGAATTATGTTCTAAAATAAAGGTAAATTGCATATCTTTCATGGACAAATGCTAAATTATTTACGAACTTCAGTATATAAACTCTGCAGCCATTTTCACTGCAAACCAACAAAATTAACCTGTTTAGATATATTCCTAATAATTCTTTGCACTGCCCTAACCTCTTCTTTATATAATACTTTCACTGCTTGAATAACTTTGGTATGCATCCTTATTAAGACTGAATGTCATCTGCCTTTTAATTAGACATTTATGCTACTTCTAAATTGGATAAAAAGACAGAAAGTCTAAATGCCATAATTATTTCCCTAAAGAAGGCTTAAAATCTTTTTCTTAAAGAGTTCCAGAATTACAGATGCGTAAATTAGGAGATCCATTGAGCTGTCAAGACCCAATACAGGTACTTGAAAGATCTAGCCATGCAACTCATAATAAGTGCCTTTATTCCACTGAAATAGAGCAAGTGTTAAACCAACACTTCACATTAAAAATCTATATCCATTTTAAAACTACTGCATCATGCAGTTAATTCACAAGTCAAAAGTACTATTTTTCTAGTATCTTATTGACATTTATAGGGACTATAATTAAATAAACAAAAGATACTTTATTGTGCCTCAGTGTCTTGTCCCTGTAAAAATAACAAACTGTACTTCTAAAGAAACATCTTTCCTTTTGTTTAATTTATCACCTATGGAGAAAAAGTTTTAGGTATCTTTTTATGTCTTATAGCTGTAGTCTCTAAACTATATGTAATTATGTTCAATGAAAAAATGAAAACTATAATGGGAATAGCTTTATTGTCATATTTTTACTAGTGGGTGTGAGAAGTGATTTAACTTACAGGTACTGATTATTTAAATTTATTGACATAGAGAATACAGCCTACCATGACTAGTGAATCATTCAGACTGACAAGAGGAGGTGTAAAAACTTTTTTCTATTCTGCCACATTCTTCTAGTTTTACAAAGGAAAAGGCCTTATTCATAGGAGAGGGTTAATAAGCCATTAAAGTTCTTGATAACAGCTACGAATGCATACATGTCAAATCCATATGGTATAACTCCGAAATTAATTGGATAGTGAAACAAACTATCCAAGAAATGGCAGTATCACAATATAACAGACTCTGAGACTACACGTGGTTTAAAAATAATCTTAGTAAACTTTACAGAATTAAAAGAGCTTATATATAAATTGCTTATTCCGTTTCATTTGTAAGTATGTGAACATTTTCAACACAATTGTTGCATAAACCCATTTATTTGTTTACATGTGAGAAGACACCACAAACTATTAAAGTCTTAGCTACATCATTATGTATGGGAGTAATTGTACTGTGTATTTTTAAACCTATCACCCTGCAGTAGTAGTTGATTAAAAGAATATGAATTCAGTACACAAAATAATTCTGCTTTGAACAATGCTGGACCAAAAGTAATTAGCAGAATTTAGAGAAATTCTCACTATGGCTCTCAGAAACCTGAATAGAGAAATTTGTCTATAGATAGGCTTGATTATGACTGCTTCTGTTCTACATTCATATTACAAAGACATAAGAGCTCAGATTATAGATACAGAACCAAACACAGGCTTTGGACTCAAAATGTCTGTTTTTCTTTCTTCTATCAGGTTTGGTTATATTTGGCAGTAAAAACAAGATGAAGAAAAGCAAGGGAGTAAGGGATTCATACAAATCTCTTCAGTTATTTTCAGTATCTCTTTTTCGTGGGAATACTTAAAAATAAGACAAATATTATCTTGCATCTTTATATAGTTATTATTTTTTATAGTTAGAGACAACAATAGATTTTAGAGCTATACTTTTCTCATCTTTTTTCCTAAAATATTTAGATAACGTATGTTTCTGTTTGATTTTCACTACGTAGTATGCATTTCTGAAATTGGATTTTCAGCACCATTAATAACTCATTTCTTAGTATGAATTATAATATTCTAATAAGCAGAGTAAAATAGCCTGAAAGCATTAACTAATATGTCCTGTAACAGAAACATTAAGCTTAAGATTACTTTTTTTTTTTTTTTTTTTGGTATTAAAAGAAGAAAGAAAATAATATTAGAGCCACATTAGAAAAGATCTAGAGTTGTGAACTAGTGATTATATTCATTACACAGTAAAAGAGTTCCCCTTTGAAGTACTGCCACATGTTTTTTTTGCCAAAAATGAAGTGGGTTTCTTCAACAAATCACAGAAAGTCTGTCTGGTACTTCTAATCCCAGAAAAGCAATGTTGTTGAAGGAAAATATTGCCTCCCTTTTTTGTTTGCTGCAAAATATAGCCATAATGCATCTGCCTGAAGAGTAAAAATCTCTGAAAATTGATAAATTGAGAGTGGTTGTATATTCTGCATGACTTCAGAAGTGGCATGTCAGTAACAGTCCATGGCAAGGGGGCTGCCACATCTAAAATATTCTCCGGTAAAAACGAGTTATATTTAATGGTACAAAAATGGATGCAATTTTTGGCTATGAAAAGAATGAGCTAGACTATTCTAAGTAATGTATTATGAAAAAAATAATTAGAATTTCCCTTATGATGACACTTGAAATGAAAATAATCAAAAGATAAAGTCTGCAGATCCTGACACAAGAATCTTTGTGCTTGTATATTTAGCAGAGTTTACTTCCTGACAAATGAGATTTCATAATTGTTGATTTCTGAGTTGTTTTTCAGAACAGTGTATCTTAAGCATGAAATAAAAATTACAGGTATAGTAATTCACCTTATTTATCCCTTTATAATTACTAAAAAAGCATGAAACTATTAGAATTGAACTTACCCTTTACAATGACAGACTTGAAGAGAATCGTAAGGATAGTCTAGAGGAAATTTGAGTATTGATAAAAGATGTTGCAAATCTGATAAAGAAATCTATTAAAATATTGTTATTATGCATCAATTATTAAAAAAATATTTTAGATGAGGTGAAAAAAATCATAGAATTGTAAAGCCTGAAGAAGAACAGATAATGCAATTATAACAAGATACAGGTGAGCTACTTAAATTACCATATTCCACTTAACAACTCAGTGATCATAATCATTTTACAATTCCATTATATACAGAGCTAGAAGAGTAATTTAGAAAATCATTAACTCCATCTAGTGGTGATTTTCTGAAATTTTTACTTACGACTATGGTTCCATAGGGAAGAATGCCCCAAGCTTTGATTCTAATTCATTACATTTCAAGAAACAAGGGGAAAAAATAGCAATTCTCTTGGTTGATTAATGAAAAGCTTTTTTTTTTTTTTTTTTTTTTTTTTCCCCCCGTATTGAAGTAAATTAGTTTAAAAACCTATTCTTAAGAGTTATTAGATTTTACTTAGGGAAACTCATTTGGCAGCAACGCCCACATGTCTTCCAAGAATGATCCTCAAAATATCTTGTAAAGAAAGTCAGCATCACTTCTCGTACAGGATAGCTCAGGAAGCTGAGGCAGGGGAAAATTAGACAATTTTGACAAGTGCTAGAATGTAGAAAGAGCCCTGGTCTCCCCAGCTGCTCAGGTCTGTATTCTCCCCACATGAGAGTGGCTCCTTCTCCTTCGGTATCTTTGGCTCAGTTAAGGGACAAACTGATGGTGACTGGCATGCCACAATAAGGCCATAATTGTTACAATTTAGAGGAGTGAGCCATAATCACTACAACCACCACCTTAGCTGTTACAATGTGTTTGCATTCTATTGAGACAATATAAACACTCATTAAACTTAAAATCTGCTTATTCACTCCCTACTAGTGTACAATGGAATCAAAGTGACAGCATGGCAGGAAGAAGTTTACACTGCCATTCCTCAGTGATCTACCTTATTCTAAGGAAAATAAACAGGTCAAGTCCCCAGAGCAATAACTGTCATTTTCCAGAAGCCTTTAATCCAGATGAAGTCATTTTGGATATTCTTGTTTATACAACAAAAAAAAAGTACTCATTCTTGTGAAGTTTTAGACACTTGAAAGCAGTATGTGCCAGGCTGCTGCATGCTTATACAGGATCCATGACAGGTAAGTGAAAACTACTGTGATCAAAAGCAAAGCAGCAAGAGACAGAAGTGATTTTAATATGGTGAAGTTTTGGGTCACTGGAGAAATGTGAACATAAAAATGGTTTAATTTCTATTTTGTTCCTATTTTCTATTGTTCAGGCAACGTAATGAATCTCAGGAAGTAGGCCCAATATTCATCTCCAGTTTTTCCAAGATGAGAAAAAAAAAAAAAAAAAGTCAAAAATTCAGTTGTATTCTATGTATAATCAAATACAGAAAAAAAAATCCCAATTATTAACTTAATAGCCAGCAATAAATTGTGGAGTAGTCCATAACCACAAAAATCCTATTATTTACTAATACCAATAAGCATCATTTCACAAACAGGATGGTAAAGACTCACCTCTAGCTTCATCTGTCACTACCATCTCAGCCATAATCTGCACAGCCATAGTGTAACTAGGCCACTGATCAAAAGGATTAGAACTATAGTAAGTTGTGCTTTCGGACCTTACACTCTTGGATAATCTAAAATTAAAACATTGAAAGCATTCACTGGTAAAATTATCCAAAGGTTATTTTGGGTGAGTCATTTTAACAAGCAGACTGCTCTTCTTTAGGATTAATAGTACTCGTCAATAAGAAGTTCACTCTGTTGGTCAGTCACAATTGGTTCACAGAATTTGTACTGCCAAGCCCTCTCAAATTTATTTTCAATTGACAAGAATACTAATGAAAATTCACGGGATTGAAGGAATTCTTGACTACTGACAGTCTTTCTCCCAACCTATTCCATGTGCTAAATGCATTTATTCCCAGACAAAGTGGCATTCTACATGATGTACTTATCATACTTGTGGATGAAAAGCATATTTAAGGATAATTCTCCAGACAACAGGGAGAAACTTGGTAGCCAAACAGTAAAAAAAAAATGCTGGAATTTCATGATTACAATCTCTCAGACATTACCAGCTAAAGATGGAAGAAAAGTCCATCTTTTTGAATTTTCAAGTGGAGATACAGAATGACTTCAGACTTTCTTATATGAGCCAACTGCAGGAGATCAGCCATTTGAAATATCCTCTCTTCTATCTGACTTATCATTTGGTACGATTAGTTTTATATGTATTTTGATATAAACACAAGTTGCAGCTGCATCTCTTTTTTGAGTTCCCAAATAAGCTGTAGATCAGCACAGTAAATGCAGAATTTCAAATAAATGAATACTGTATTGTTTTCCAGAAGTTATGCAGCAGAGTTCTAAGAAACACGGGTTTACAAAATGTATTAAAAAGACCAGTTCTGAACTTTTCTATTTGCTTTTTAAATTTCACTCCTGAGCTGCTCCCCCTGCACAGTTGTAATATTGTGGTCTTACAGCTATATATTAGAACCTTCTCCTCCTTATTCTCCTATTACACTCCTACTTTAGAGAGTGAAAAAAATTTAAATGGAAGAAAATAGCTCTTAATAGGAGTAACTTTCCAAGCCTTGGGTTTTAGAACTATCAATTTTATAACAGATTTATTTATTTGTAACTGTTTGCGTATTCGAAAAGAGTAAGTGGTGTATTCTCTTGATAGTGAACCAAGAAAAGTATATACTCAACAAGTCATCTCCTGCTATTTTTAATCATTTGCCTAGCAAAGTATCAGATCTTGGGCAATTTGCAAAATGAGAAAAGTCTAGACAGTGATAGATTGTGTTAGTGAGCTTTAGCGCTAAATTTCTGCAGTGAGATAACACTCAGCCAAACTTATTTCTGTTCTTCAAAGATGATCTTCCTCTGTAGAATGAGAAGATAGCAAACTAAACACAGAATGCTCACCTCAGGCCAGTAGAGCTCATAATCATTTAAACAATCAAGATTTAAGGTTATCTAAGCATCTCCGTGCTCAGGCAGAAATACTAAAGAGGTTTTAGAACAAATTTCCTGCAGCTACATACAAAAACCAGTAACAACAAACACAAAAATTACCCATATGCCATCAGTGAATAATTGAGCCTTAACTATTCTTAGCTCGTCTTTTCCTTGTATTTATCCATAAACTTAATGCAACACCACATTGGCCTTTTCCTCTCAGATTTTTTATTGTGACCAAAATAATAATAATAATAATAACTCCCTGAGACCTTTCTGCCTTTTACTTAGCAGAGAGTTCACTGGGGCCATCACCAACTTTCTTCTGATTTTGTATGACTCCAGAACAAATCCTTCTTCCTGAAATTTGTATATTAGCATCTAAATCTTTTGAAAAGAGATGAAATGTTCACAATCAACAAAACTGTAGTATGATCTGCATCCTAGAAATGAGATCTTTATTTATATGTAATTCACAGGCATTTGTGTGGCGCACAGAACACTTAAATACTCTTCCCAAAGAGTACAACAACCTTTTCATAGGGGAATGGAACCTTGTTTCCATTTTTCTTGTTTGGTTCTCATGAAAACAAAGAACAGTGATCTACAGTTGTCTGAGCAGACAAAATTAGCATCTGTATTTTCACAATTAAAACCAAATTACTTTTTAATTTTATTTTTTTTAATTGACCCTTCATCAGGCCAGCTTCTTTTTTGATGAGTGAAGCTTTGACCTTCTATCCGTAACAATGTTGAGTGTCTTACCTGTATTCATAGTGAACGGTGTTCACAGCATCAATATTAAAGGAAAATATGATTAAGTGGATATTAGGTCAAAGGCATTTGAAGTAAACTGTGATCATTAACCGCCAGTGACAATTTATAGATGTGTTCCTAGTGTTTCCAATATCTGAAGCTCTTTATAACATTCTCATTAAAGATTAGCAAAAGAATAACAAGTCCAGAGTTCACGTGTTTGTTTGTTTGTTTAACAATCATATCTCCAGTAGGGTTCTCCATGAGCTTTTACAATAAATAACATGCTCTTCAATTAACTGAAAGAACAAAAACTTTCTTCAAATAAAGCTAGCCATCACCTAAGGTAATCTTCTTTTTGACTTTCAGGTGCTTGGGAATTATTTCTTCTGCATCCACTGACTACTCCCTCATCTGAGTGTTCTTGGATAGTTGAAGATAACCTGATTCAAGAGGTACTGAAGTGAACTAGAGTACTCACACAATCAGTTTTGTGACTTGCTTAGTTTTTACTTTATGAGTTATTTGATTACAGTCTGCCTAACTGAACTTTCATTTGTTCACTAGACTTCAGTAGCTTGTTTACTTCTACTACAGTCTACTACTTGTCTACTGCTACTACAGTAAACTTAACAAAAAATATAATCCCTTTAAAGGAACATCCCCTAACCTCTTTTAAAATAAGCACTTGATTTAAATGCTCAAAGAAAATGTTTCATGTTCTACTTAATCTATGTAGATACGATACTTGTCTGAGGTTACTTAGGAATTCTATAATCCAGGCTACCTATCTCCAAAATTACATAAATACCTGTAATCAAAAATGAACGTCTCAATAAACTTTAAACTGTTTTAAAGACCTAGAAAATACTGAAACACTTTGACCTTCAAAAACAAAGCAGGAGTAAAGCCCCATCTCATTTTCCTAACTATATTTTTCTGTTAAACCTGTAGAGGGAAATAAATAGAATTATATTGGAGTATCTTAGAGGTCTCTAAAACAAAATTATTTCTCTTTAGAAAAAAAAAAAAAAATTACATGCTTGAATTTTCAATAAACCATGTAAAAAATAATTTTTCTCTAAGCTGGGGCAATGTTTTTCTGTCCTTTAAAAAACAAGATGCATCCCACTGCTGAAAAGATATTGTTTCTGGTTGTTTGCATTTTAGCCAAATACTTCACAAAGAATGACCATCATTACCCACCATCTGCAATAAAGAACTCTACAAAATACTTTCTGCAAAGCAATTTAACTGACATTAAATATAATTCAAACACAAAACAAAACATAAACTATTCAAGCAAAACAGAACATTTATAGCCACAGGCTAGTGTTTGCTCAGTTGGAATGGGAGATAATAAGTGGAAGTTTTCCTGCCTTCAATTTACAAGATGATAAAGGAGAAACTTAAGCTTCTTTAATTAACCACAACTTTTTGGTCATTACATGTAGAGGTAGTGCAGCACAAGTTCTTTCTCAGCTTCATAAAGGGATAAAAGATAAAATGCATATAATCACTTTCACCTCAATATTGCAGTTACTCTCCCAGGGTTTGTCTACTAAATACATCTGTTTTGCCCTTAGCAGAGCACTAGCCATGGGTCACAGCGTTCGAGATTTAAACTTCTAACTCAGGGAAGAAAAATTATAAGCAATTCAGTTTATGTCCTGTTTCAAAGGTCAAGGAATGGAACAGAGTAGTATTGCATTTATATAGACACATTAAACTCCTTACTCAGAATGATCACAGCAACGCAGACAGTATTTAAGTTCAGCTGGGTGAACCACACGGTCTCACAGCAGGAGAAGTATCACTCCTAACTGCTGCAGCTCACATACCTGCTTATTATCTGAGCAGCCCAGTACCAGAGACCTGAAATTGCTGTTTTGTGAGGAAATTCCTGCTGCCAAGAGGTGGTATGTTTGAGTTTTGAAAGATACTGAGAACAGTCTGACCTGATTTTAGATCAAAACATTCAAACAAGGACCAGAAAAATATAACAGAAGAACTAGGGGAAAAAACAAACAAAACAAAACAAAAACAGAATCTTGTGTTTGGTGGTAAATAGTGAGCTAATACTTTTCAAAGGGCTACATGAAAGCAAAGGAACTAAGAGAGTCTATAGTAAAAAAAAAGTTGGCCACTTTTATCCTAAAGCCAATTAAAAAAATAAGAAACTGATTAGATCTTATTTTATTTTTATTAATACCTGTGCATGTGTGCATCTCTCTAAAAGCTTAACAAGCAAGGCCATGTCTGTGCATCCCCATACATGGGCTGGAGTTCTAGACAGCCTCCATACTTCAAATGCTTAGAGGAGTTTATTTGTCAGAAGTTTATATCAGTATAGAAAAATGTTTGCAGCTCCATGATTTAAAAATAACAACAAAAAAAAGAATAGAAAATAAAAGAAAAAAAAACACATTTAAATGTCTATTCATCACTTGGAAGGAAGAACTCTGGGTAGGAGTACTTAATAAAAATAAATAAATAAACAGAACATGTCAGCTGACTCAAAATTGAATACTCTGTACTTGAAGATTATCAGCATACAACAAAAGAATGTATCCATTATAAAATATGGGGGAAACATAACAACATCCTTTCTTCATACAGTAGATCACTATTTAGGACGTTTATCTTGAGTGTGGGAGGCTGGGGCTTAACTCCTGACTCTCAAAAGACGAAATAAAAGGTCACCATTTCCACTGGCAATATGCCACTTTCTCACTTCCTTTTAAATACTCAGGGTGCCAGAGAGAGTACAGGAAGAATTACAGTAGGATCAAATTCACAGAGAAGGATAGAATTTGTTCTGGACTCTTCATATAGCAGGAGGATATGAGATTACTGGATACAGTGGGATACCCACCATGCTGAGTATTTAGGAAAACTGACACAATTTGTTAAAAATCACCTCTTTTTTTTTTTTTTTTTTTAGCAAAACAGCCTCTAGTCTTTGTTCTGTTTCACACTGACAGATGCCATTGTTATTTTTCAGATTTATCCACTTCAAGGATACGTGCAATAATCAGTTATTCTGGATATATCTAATTAAAATCTATGCAAAACAAAAGCTTTGGACAACAGACAGAAGTATGCTAACCCTCAGATATACAAGCCATAAAGGAGAAATGGAGACAATATCAAAGACCAGAAATCTCAGGCCATTGATTGGCTATTGAAGGATCCACTCAGAGCATTGCAGAGTTCAACCAGAACCTCTTCAGAACTTCAACTTTCTGACTGGTAAGTGAAAACGTTGATTTTTACAAGACTAGTAGGAGTAAAAAAAAAAAACAAAAACAAAGCAGACTTTTATGGGATATATTAGAGTGCTTGTGTGATTCTGAAAAATGCATTATATATATTTTGGGAAAAGGCTAGGGAAAGAGTATGATGTAGGTACATTGAGGACAACTGAGAGGAAGTGGGACAATGGGGACCAAATGCATGAAAACAAGTGGCTGGTCAGCAGCCATCTTGCCAAGTTTTCTGCTCAATCACTTCAGCCTCTCCTATTAAGCTCTTTATTAAGTTCTTTATTTGTGTGTGGCTAGCAAATTTCAAGCCAGGGAAGCTTATGAAGAGGATAGGGGACACGGTGAGTGGAGACAGCTTAGGTCTGAGGCCAAGTACTGCACAGACTCCACGTTTGACAGGTAAGTTACTGGGGAGAATATGAATTTTCAGAGACCGTTTTGGATGGTGGGATAAGGTGGGACTGCGGTCAACAGTGTGTGTGTCTGTTCCATGACAGCAGCATTGAAACAACAAAGAATTTATGTAAAAATAAAATACAAAACTTTATTATTTGAAAAATCCCATTTTACTATCACAAATATAATTGTCTATGCGAGCTTCCCATCAAGTATAGAAAAAACAAATCAGCACTCCAGTCTTACAGGTGGGATACATAGAATAGTATTTTCTTCTTGAAGTGAATTTCTCAGGGAAAAACAAACAAACCAACCCCATTTCCTTAAGACTAAACGATATAGGGACAGACTTTTTAGCAGTGTCTTCTGTGATAGGACAAGGGGAAATGGTCTCAAAATGAAAGAGAGGAAATTTAGACTGGATATAAGGAAGATGTTTTTTTTTTTACAAAAGAGGTGGTGAGGTGCTGCAACAGCTTTCCCAGAGGTGGTGGACACCCTTTCCCTGGAGATGCTCAGGGTCAGGATGGAGGGCTCTGAGCACCTGACGGAGCTGTAGGTGTTCCTGTTCATTGCAGGGCAGTTGGACGAGATGGCTGAGATTCAACTCAAACGATTCCATGATTCTGTAAATCTACTCCAGAATAGGCTTTCTGGTCGAGACTGCCTGTTTCTACAGCCTGCACGGCTTGCACATAAAGTCTGTAGTGAACATACGCTTTGCCAGGACAGGAAAAATAATAATAATAATTATGAAATCGAACATAAAGCTCACCGATAAGAACAGGCCAAGTGGTCTTGGGTGGCAGTACACCTTTTCCCTCAGTCCTCAGAAACCAAACCAGCTCCACTGGTGCTCAGTCCAACCAGCATGATTCTCAGACCCCCCCAGAAGCCCAACACCCCACAGTTCCCACACCGGCAGCCCCGATCACCCCAACCGGACCCCCCCAACCGGACCCACAATCGCAGAGACGGAAAGAGGCGGACGCCGAGCACGCCCAATGCCCGCAGCGTGTGGCCCCCGAGAGTGGGCGGAGCGCGGGGCTGCGGAGCTCTGCCGCCGGCCCTCCTGTGGCAGTCCCAGCCAAGCGCCGATTTCCGAGATCTCGAATCTCCTCCTGCCGACCCAACGAGGGCGGCCGAGAGCCGGTGGAATGGATGGGATGGGGGGCGGAGAGAGGGGCGGAGCGAGGGGCGGGCTCCAGACTTCCGGTGCGTCGGCGGATGTTGGGGTTTGAATTGTCTGTCAGTTAACGCAGGCGGTTGCGGCGTGGGGCCGCTGCTGCCGGACCTCTCTGTTGGCTGCGCCGCCCTCGGGGTGAGTAACACGTTTGGCGGGCTGAGGCTTTCGCCTCGCTACCGCCGGTTTCCCGATGCTGCCGGGGGTAGAGAGACGAGGCGAGAGCAGAACGGGGCGTTAGGGTGATTTAAAGCGCGCCGCCTGTAGAGCCTCTGCTTCCCCGCGAGCGAAGCGCAGAGGCGCGGTGCCGTCCCTCTGCCTCGGGCGGCCGCCGCCTGAGTACGGGGAGCGGGCAGCCCGCGGGAACTGCCGTGCTGCTGCTGCCAGGACCCGCGGTGCGGCCTCAGCTGTCTGAGGCCTGGAGGGAGGCGAGTCGGGCCGGGCTGAGTTCCCGTGAGATGCAGAGAATTACTTTTTCTCGATGTGCGGTGGGTCTGTGCTGTGGTACGAACCGCGAGTTGATGCGGGGCGCTGTCGTGTATAAATACGGAGGGCACGGGACGAGGGTAGCTGGGAAGGTTCCGTGCGGCTTTGTTCGTACTCCGTACTAATTGGGTACCTGAAATCCACTCTCACGGAGCAGTGCCTGTTTGTTTCCCTCTTTGTCATTAATTTTAAAAAAAAAAAAAAAAAAGTTAAAAACACTTGGCATTCTGGAGAACCATTAAGTTCTGGAACTTAACTGCTGTCATTCAGAGGCTTTTTTAGTCCGCTTTGGCAGAATAAATGTTGTATTTACATTTCCATTCTTGTAAACAGTGGGTGATAATGTGCTCCTGTCCTGCCGATAGACTAATACGAGATTGCTTTGATCCTGGGGAACTCACGCGTGAGCTCTATTTATGGAGCTCTGGTGTTCGACTTTGCATCTCCTTTGACTTGCAGTCAAAATCGCAGGATTCAACTCCCTGAGGGAGTGCGAGGAATGCGGGGAGGAATAAGGACTTTGTTGGTTGATTTTGCTGGAACCGGCACAAAGGGGAGGAGGAAGGAGCTTTGCTTGTTTCCAGCCAAACGTGCTTTCTCCCCTTGGTGTGGCTCTGTGCAATACAAAAGGTGTAAAACCGG
Source organism: Tetrao urogallus (assembly GCF_951394365.1). Classification (NCBI taxonomy): domain Eukaryota; kingdom Metazoa; phylum Chordata; class Aves; order Galliformes; family Phasianidae; genus Tetrao; species Tetrao urogallus. Next base: position 34,308,723 of record NC_136819.1, read on the forward strand.
TCTTGTGTGGTTTTATGTGAAGGATTTGTTTACGGTGTTACCCTGTGGTAGGTTCGGAATTGTGAGAACTGGCAGTAAGCTAAGAAAAGGGCAAATGTGTAAGCTGTGTTTTCTGCTCCCTCTGTACCTAATTCGGTATCTTTATTTTTTTTCATAATTTGGAAAAGGGGATGTTGTTTTTTTTTTCCTGGGGAAAGGTGAAACCATATGTTCACGTGGCTGTTGGCACTTACCATAGCCTATGTTGATCACATCAATGTTTATTTTCATTTTAGACCATTCTTTGGCAAACATCTCCTGTGGAAGTATTTTGTTTGTCTTTAATGGCAGTGGCATAGAACAGAAGTCAGACCCAAGACTTCTGCCGTCCATTTTTTTTCTTTCTCTTTCCTTGATGCCATGCCTTACCTGCAACTTCAACCACGTGGCTGCAGTACTGTATTTGCGAAAGTTTGTACAAGTACAGTTTAAACAAAACTGTAAATAACAAAGCTCTGATAGCTCAGTTTGTCAGACTTCCAATTTGCAGATGGAATTTATCATCTGCCTCCTTGCTCCCTTGGCACACATTCAGGAGGTTGTGCACCCTCCTGTGAAGTCAGATGTGGACCTGGGGACAGCTGTCCTGCCTTGCTTGCCCTGCAAATCTCACACAAAGCATTCCGCAGTTCCTGAGAAAAGGCAAGCTGTCTGTTTACAGCTGAGTACCTGAAAGGCTTTGACTTTGCACTAGAGGAAGAGCAATGTTCTTAGGGCTGCCATGAAGAAACCTGTTACCTTTACTTTCTTCATGAGCTGTTCCATGTAGTCCAGGAAGTGTGGAATGTGGGGTAGGCTAGGCCAACTCCCTACCTACCTGTGTTAATGTTTCCTGGAGATCTGGTTTTTAAGAGTATGTTTTGGAAGAAACGCACCTTAAGTCAGGTCAGTGTTTCCAAATGGATTACTCTACTTCAAAATGTAAAATATGTAGTTCTGGCCTGTGCTGATTCCCGTGTGCCTGTCTGTTTCTGATTTCTCGCATTTCTCTTTTTCTAGTCTTTAATCAGGATTTCTTTGAATAAGATCCTGGGAACAGTGGAAAACTACCTCCTCAGTCGCAGTCACCATCTTTCCCAGTATTCTTCTCCTAAATTACTCGTGTTAATACTATCTCTTATTTGAGCAGGAGTCACTGCCACTGCTTTAGTTCTCCTTGGATCATTACTTCATTATTGTTGATGTTGAAAATAACTATGAACGTACATTTATGTATATGTATAAAATTCCAATTCAGCAGCTGCTTATTTTCAAAAGAGAAAATATGTTTCTGGTGTTTTGAGAAAATAACCAAAATATGTTTGTTGGTATGGGTGTATTTATTCTGCATCCTTCTTTTTGAACCCCCATCTCTCACAATAACAGCTGAATTCTAATACTGGTTCTTTTGTTCTTGTTTTCACTTTAAAAACTTTACTGAGCTTTGGGATTTTTTTGAATTTGGAATGAACTGTAACAGTAGTACATCATGTTAATTCTTAATGCATTAGATGTGTATTTAACTCTTCATTTCTTTTTCATGATAAACAGCTTGAAGAACTCACTAGAATGAGTGAGAATAATTTTGACATTCAAAGCCCGCGTAAGTAAGGCTTTAATCAAATAGTTATGTAAATCTTTAGTCTTCATATAATATATCAATTATAAATCACTTTATTTTGACTGTTCCTGATGTTAGTATATTGAAAATCTATTTAATATGTCTGTTAAGACTTGAAGGGAAGATATTCCCTGCCTATGCATGCTTGAGTATGCTGATGGGCTTGGGACTTCAGAAATGGGGAAATTCTCAAGGCTTTAGTTGACATTGATGTCTGTAGTTTTTAAATGTTTTGAAACTAATATGTTTTTAAAATATTGCTTGTAACTTGACAGTCTGCATACTGCTAACTCTCTTCATGAAGGTTGTCACATAGAAATACAAAGAAGTCTTCATGAATTCTAATATGGTGACGTCTTTGTGTATTATACTAAAAAAATTAGAGGTCATGTATTTCACAGATTTGCATGTTGTTGGCTGCTTAATAATTTTCTGCAGGCTTTATGGAAGAACTTTTTGGTTGTGAGCAAAATCTTCTGAGTTTGCTTTGGTGATAGCCCTGTCCCAAATCAGCAGGCAGTTGGAACCAGTGGAGTATTTTCATACTAGGAAGTAAGGAAGGAATAAATAGTAGACTTACTTCTTTGTTTACTGTGGAATTCAGTATTTCTTTGAGACAAGGATATTAATGTGTAGTTGTTACTGAACAACTTGAGACAAATAAACATGTTTGTATTTAAATATAAAAATCAAATTTAATGAGTGATGCAGCAGACGGATCCCTGCTGCTGTAAACAGTCCTACAAGGAGCCTGCAAAGATGCCTTTTCTCTCTATACACTTGCTTCAGCATCAGATGCCTTAGCTGAGTGTTCACCCCCTCAGTTCTGCTGCCCAGATGTGGCCCGGTAGTAATCTTGGAATGCAAAGGCTACCAGACAGTGCCCTGAGTGTTCTTACCTTCTCACCAAGGGTAGCTTCTTTAACACCGAGTTATTCTGTCTCTGGTATTTTTGCTTCTAGCCGGTTTAACCCTTCGTGGAGTCAGGCCTTCCTTCCCTCTCTGACCATCCTTTGGTCACAAATTGCCATTTCTGAGTTCCCCTTCAGTATCTACTGTCCTTTATCCTATAAGCTACTTGAGGATGCATGTGAGTTACTGCTTTATAACTGATTGATGTCGATTCCAGGACTCAAACATGATCCTAAACATGATTCTGTGTTTTAGCTTGTGTTCTCTGTGGACGGACAGATAACTGCCCTGAAAAGTATGGAGAAAAAAGGACCTATGTAGAATATAATCTCACTCTTCACAATTACTGTTTGGTAAGTATGTAGTGGTAGTATTATTATGTTAGCTGAAGAATAGTAAGTACAACTAGTATTAAATAGCTGTAACTTGTCTAAATGGTTTGTTGTAAAACTTGAACTGAAGGCATTGTAGCCTTGAAGGCTTGTACTTGTTAAGTGCTACATTTCATTTAATTACTTAGTTCATTCTCCAACCTGTCATAACAAAGAAGGTACATTTAAGAGAGAGAGAACAGATTGCACCTACGTATTCACTTCTGTAAAAATAAACATAGTGTCAAAATGTGCAAATTTCACCCTTTGTGGAATAAGTGGGGTAAAGTTTTCATCTTTATTCATGTTTATCGCTAGTTTGCAGTTGGGTGTGAGCTTATCTCTTGACTGTACATAGGATGATGCTGTCACTTAAAGTCCTTGTTTTCAGTTTGGTAAGATGAAGCCTACTCATTATTCGCAGCTATAGTATCCATGCAGTAAAAGTTTGAGTTGCACAAAGTTATGGATATAAACGACAAATATTTACCACATTTATCATTTTCCAAGATTCAAGTTCTATTTATGCTACCTTTCAAACTCTAAACTTCAAGTTTTTTAGATGATTGGTAGTTTGGATGTTAAATCCTTAAAAGATAAGGCAGAGTGGAAGTTTTCTGAAGTTATGTAAAGACAATTTTTCTTCAATCAGTTTTAATCAGTTGGAAAGAAGTTTAGGTCTGTTTGTGATAACCTTGTGTCACATACAGCCCAATGAAAAGACAGAAGAAGCATCCTCTCCTGATGGAGCAGAACAGCTAGGAAAGTGCGTGCTTGCAACACTGAGTATTATGAAGGTGTTATAGCATCAAATGACTGATTTGTAAGTTATTTTTTTTATAAGGAGCTTCTTGTAGTTACCTTGTAGATTTTCATTCCGACAGCTTAGTAAAATCATGTTTGTTTTCCTTAAAAAAAAAAAAAAAAAAGTTTATTATGAGTACTATAAGGAATGAATTTTAGAAAGAGGTCAATTAGTGGTACGTATTAATTTTTCATTGCCAAGTGCCTCAGGTTTGGAAATACATCCTTAATTGTTTTTGCTATGAAACTTAACATTTATTAGACTAAAAATATTGATTAAAAATGTGTAGTTAGAAAATGAAACTATAGAGAGAGATTTTTTTCTTCTGTGGAAACTATAACTTGATATGTTGCCTCCTTTATTTTTTCCAGTCTCAAGTTATGAAACCATCTACTTATTTGAAGTCTGCAGTGTAACTGCTTTATGAGATAACTATTTACTCTAAATTATCGTCAAACTGTCCTGACTTGCCATAATACCAGATTCTCTTCTTATTTATTTCTCCTTTAAAGTGTATTACTTCTCCTTTGAGGTTGCACTTCAGCACAGATACTTCCTACTGTGCTAATTATCTTCCCAACAAAATTGTCATTCACAGTAACTGAATTAATTTAATTTCTTCTGAAACCTTGTTTAATGAAAGTAACTGTTTGACAGTTATCTGAGTAGATCCTGTATTTTGAGTGGAAAATAAGACTCCATCTTGGGCTTTACTGGCTACTGAAATCTGTTGTTTCAGATCAGACGAGTACCTTCTAAAGCATAGATGCTTTGAATTATTTTTATAATCACGTATGTATATAGCTGGGATTAGGTTACTTGTCTTTGTGCTATATCATCAGCATCAGGTGCTTGGAAATGTGAGTTGGTCATGGCAGACCAATAGCAGTGAATTGGGAGACAGAAAGAAGCCATTCTACTCTGTCAAATATTTACGTGCGAGCTTTGTTTGACTAAATTTGTCTCTTCTGCTTGACAATACAGTGTAGGTAATTTCAAGTCTTTAGACAGATGAATGGTTTTAATAATTAATCTGTTTTTGTAGTTGATGTCAAGTGGCATTTGGCAGAGGGGGGAAGAAGATGAAGGTATAGATGGATTTTTGATTGAAGATATTAGGAAAGAAGTTAACAGAGCTGCAAGACTGGTAAGAATGATCTCTTTACAAGGAGAGAAAGAGTAACTTTTCATTAAGCATATATGTGGTGTCATCTGCGGGGTTTATTTTTGTCAACAGCCAATGCGCTGAACCCATTCAAGCATCTGAATTTTACACGTCAGTAACAAGGGTATTGGGTTCCTGGGAGCTGAAGAGATGAGACATCCTGTAGAATTGCTAATGTTTTTATTTCTTGTGTGTGTTGTGGATGAACTAAAAAGAGCAATGCACATACACGTAATCCTTTAGGAGTCTCAAACTGATCTGTGATTCTATAGATGCAGCTAAATTAACTACCAATAGAATAATTTGCATTTCAGCTTGCAGGTTACAATCAACATGCATGCAAAACAAAACCTAATCAAATTATATGAAATAAGTGTCTTTTTGAAATATGCATAGAACACAGGAAAATAATTATGCTTCAGATACTTAATGTTTTTCTTTCTAAAACATATTCTTCCCAGGTGTGTAATATCTGCAGGAAAAAAGGTGCTTCAATTGGATGTGTGGCTCCCAAATGTAAGCGAAGTTACCATTTTCCTTGTGGGTTACAAAAGGAATGTATTTTTCAGTTCATGGAAGACTTCAGGTAAGTTTGGGGATTTTGTGTTGGCTTACGGTTTTTTTGTTGTTCTCAGTTCTATTTAGACAGGAGTTCATTTTTTTTTTTCATTTGTGACCTTTGAGGAGGCTGTAAGAACTATAAATTGTTAATTAAAAAATCTTAATTTGTGGAAAACACGAAAAGCAAGCAAGTACATTGCATTAACAGTACATATAAAGTAAATTTTCAGCACTCTAAAAGAAGTAAAATGGTTGGGGTGTGGTTTTGGGCGTTTTTTGTACATCTGCCTCCTGTGTGTGAAAATAGCTTTTTCCTCTAATTCCTTCCCTTGGTTTGTCCTACTTGTTTGATATAAGCCATTCCATTGTGTTTCCAAATGGAAGTTCTAGGTCTGCTTATTGCTGATTGATTGGGAAGAAATGAATTTTGTGTCAAATGTCTAAGTTAGGTTGTATGTTCTTTTACTATCATCTTTGCAACAGCTTGTCTGTAGTCAAACTAGTCTTAAGTGTGTTTGATTATGTTTTCATGCTGCCAATCGAAAACAGAGTTAGCAGGAGGATGGCAGTCTGGGAGGCATTCAGCTTTTAAATGAATATCTCAAACTTTACCATGAAGTCAAGCACATGTAAAAATAATGCATTTTCAGAAAGATTTATTCTAGAGCTGTGTATCTTCTCTATTTTCTTACTTTGAGCATGAGCTAAGTTATAGAATTTATCACCCTAACTAGAAATTGTAGAGCCATTGTATGAAATCAAAATGGATCCTTTAATGTCATGACAGTATGGAAACATGGGGGGGGGAAAAAGGAGGTTCTGATCAAAGAATGGTTTGGGTTGGAAGAGACCTTAAAGTGTCTTACCTCTTTTTAACACAGCGTGGGATGCAGTAGGCCTTCCTGGGCTGAGCATCTTCCCAGGCTGAACATCTCTGATTCCACTGCTTGTACATGTCCCTCTTTTCCCTCAGTTTAACCAGCAGGTCCTCGTTCAGCCATGCCAGTTTCCTATCTTCTCTGCTTGATTTCTTATGCTGGTAGACAGGAAGAGAGCTGTTGTGCTTTCAGAAAGGTGTCTCTAGCAACTAGCTTTGCTCTGCTCTTATATCTCTAAAATAAGCCTCCCAGGGACCTCATTCAGTAATTCCTTTAACTGCCGAAAGTTTGCTCTTCCGAAGTTCAGGGTCCTGATTCTGCTCTTTGCCAGGCCCAAATTCCTCTAGATCACAAATTCAACCAGGGCATGGTCACTATGTCCCAGACTGCCTCCAATCTTAAACTCTTTAATGAGCCCCTCTGTGCTGGCCAGTACAAGGTCCAGTAGCATCTCACTGCAGATTGGTCTGTCCAGTAGCTTTCTGTTCTGGGAATTTATCCTCAGCAGACTCCAGGAGTCTTCTGGATTGCTTGCAGCCTACCCTGTTGCCTTCCCAGCAGACATCTGAGTGGTAGAAATCTCTCATCAGAATGAGATCATGTGAGTGAGATGCTTCTTGAAGCTGATGCAAGAAGGCCTCATCAACTGTCTCTCCTTGATCAGGTAGCCCATAGTATTCCCTGCCCATCAGATGATTTTTATTGTTTTGGTCCACTAACTTAACCCATAAGTTTTCAGTCTGATTGTGGCTATTTTTTAGAGGCACCTCTTCACAATCTGTCCATTTCTTAACATAAGGGGCAACTCCTCTGCCCTTTTTGCCTTGCCTGTCTCTTCTGAAAAGCTTGTGGTCCTCAGTTATTGTGCACCAGTTGTGCAATTTTTGTCGCACTGTGTTTTTGTTGTAGTAAATAGGTCATAGTTTTCTAACTGCACCTTGGTTTCCAATTTCTTCTGCTTATTTCCTGTGCTGCATGCATTGATATTAGACAGGAACAATAATATTTGGACCAAAAGAAATACTGACAGACAAGAATATGTCATCCTCATAATATAGCAGGTATAAGTTGGCAATGTGCCTCTTCCACTGTATTCTATTGCCTTGATGCCTTAAACAATTTATCTTTGCCTTTCATCTTGCCTAATAGTGTATTTATCTATGAATAACAGGTGTGATTGAACAAAATGAACAGCAAGTTCATTTTTATGAAGAAAGCTCTTGAAATATTTTTGGTGAGGGAACCTTGTGTTATCATTTGTAGATCTTACTGTTGGGAACATAAACCAGTTCAAATCTTTTCGGATAAAGAATCTAGAGAACCTTCGCAGTGTACAATATGCCTGGATTTGGTTGAACATCTTCCACTGTACAGTGTGTTGAGAAGTCCTTGTTGTAAAAATACTTGGTTTCATCGAGAATGCTTGCAGGTAATACAGGTTCTTATGTTATTTTTCCCTTCCATCCGTGGAAATCACAGTCTGATTTTTAAAAATAATCAAACAGCTGCTTAAAATCACATAAAATTATTTGGGGACAGTGTGCAGGCACGTGCTGCTGGCTCACGTCCAGCTTTTTGCCCAGCAGGATCCAACTCCAAGTCCTTATGTGCAGGGCTGCTCTCAAGGAATTTTCTAGTAGTCTGTAATACATATCAGGTCAGGGCAATCCTGGATACCTTGCACTTGTCCCTGTTGAACCTCATAAGGTTCTTGTGGGCCCACTTTAAAACCCTGTCCAAGTTCCCCTGGATGGTGTCCCTTCTGTTCTATCAACTGCACCACTCAGTTTACTGTCATCAGCAAGCCTACTGAGCGGGCGCTCAACCCTCTGCCTAGGTCATTGATAAACATGTTGAAGAGGACAGGTTCCAACGCGGACCCCTGGGAGGCGCTACTCATTGCTGATTTCCGCCTGCACACAGAGCTGTTGGCCACCACCCTCTGGCTGTGACCGTGCTGCCAATTTTAATTTTTTTAATCCATTGAATAGTCACCCCTTCAAATTCATCCCTCTCTGATTTAGAGATGAGGTGTAGAGCTATGTCAAAGGCTTTGCATAAGGCCAGGTATAGGACATCAGTTGCCCTTCCTTTGTCTACCGGTGCTGTCATTCCATCATAGAAGGCCACCAGAGTAGCTCATTTGTTTGTTAAAGGAGGATGAAATAGCATTTGCTTCAAGGTTAAGTGACATCATGACTGTCATTGGAGCAAAATCTGTGTCAGGACAGTGTCTGTGGATTAATGATGCAAGAAATATGGCAGAGGTATCAAGACAACATCTATTGTCGTTCAGAGATTGGTAATAATTCAATAATTGGTTTGGTTTTCTGTTGTTCTCCCTTTTTTTCCCATCACAGTATCAAGCTTTGAGTGCTGGGATATTTTTCTTTAGGTGTGCAGTATGTAATAACAAGGATAAATTTCAGAAAGAAATGTTGAGAATGGGCATACACATTCCAGAGAAGTAAGTAACTTGGTAAATAATCAATAATGCTTTATACAAGCTTACTTTGACTAGTAGAAACTTTATTTATTTTTTTATTGCTGTTCTATACAGTTTGCATCAATGAATATGTGAAACTTCAAATCTACCTTCCATGGTAGAATTATTTTGGTAGGAAGTAGCACATTTCCTTTTAGTTATGCAGCAAAATTGTCAAAAGTTAGACTAGTTAGACATTGAGCTGGAAGTTCTAGAAAGTCATGTTTAATGTTGTGATTAAACCAGGGACCTATCTAAAAGATCAAAACAATTCTTAAATATGATAATTTGACATTAATGTAGGTTGATAACAAATGTATTTTCTCATCTAAGTTCTTAAATTATCTGAGTTGTTGCCCAAACATTGTTACAGTCCATTGATTACTTAGCCATACAGCTTTTCCCCAGGGACTGCTAAGGGTACTAAAATTCTGGGCTGTTTTTCATAAGTTTCTACAATTTGCTGGGGCTCAGATAAAGACAAAGTGATCATGTTTCATTATTGAAAGAATTATTCTTTAACTACTGGTATCTTTTGAGGCTGCTGCTAATTCTCTCTGGAAACAGGAGCTCCAGATTTTGGAGAGGACGAAGAATCAGAATATGTGATGAAGTGTCTCATAATGGCTTGGAAAATACTGACCCATTTTTCTTAACAGTATTTTGAGTAAATTGCCAAAACAAGCACCTGTGTCTGCCGTGACAAAGAGTAATAGGAAACAGAGCAAATACACGCCAAGGTCATGCAAAAATAAAAAAATACTTCAAAGAAACATGACACAGTAACAGTGTATCAGTTAGTATTTTACAATAGTATTTTTGTTATTCCTACTTCAGGGTTTCTCTGGATATTGGAAAATAACAGTAGTATGTTTCTACTGTGAGAATCCAAAGAGGTGATTAAAGAAATTGAACAGAAAAAAAAAATTCAGGTTTTCTGGGCTAGATAGTGATGTGGTAACAGTAATACAAATCAAGTGAACACTTATAGACTTAGAGGCTTTTAGGTAGTTAGTATCTTGACAGCAATTATTTCTATTTCATCCTAGATTTATTTTGCCTCCTCAATTTGCTTAGTTGTTGCCTAAAATGTTATCTAATTGGAACATTTTCATGTGCTTATTACATACACATTTTCCAAAAGATGAAGTAATCCACTTAAATAATCAGAAACAAAGTTGTAGTAACAGGTTCTCTGTCTTGCTTATAGGGATGCATCTTGGGAACTTGAGGACAATGCTTATCAAGACCTACTGCAGTGTTATCAACACTGTGACATTAGAAGATGTCTCTGCAAGAATGGAAGAGACTATAACAAACCTGATAGGTATGACAGTTTTTGCAGGAAGATAATTAGGGATGGACTTCTAATTTAAAAATTAAAGAAGAAAGCTGTAGTATTTTTCAGCACTGGGTTTTAATTTCAGCTCAATATTTATAAATAAAGTTTATTCCTGGTAATAGCAATATTTAAATACCAGTTTTCTCAAACTTCATCAGCTTATAAAAAACAGTCTTGTCTATTCTCAATTATCCCTGTTCTCATTTCATAAAACAGCTGTAGTGGAATTTGTATATCTGCAAAAATGGAATAGGACATGCCTAAACTAAATGTTAATTCTGTCATTCGCAGCTTGATTTACTTAGCTTAATGCCTTTACAAGAAACTTGTTAAAGTACTAACTGGGTGAAAATTAGCCAGCATAAGATCTATGTATAAAATCTATTTCTCAAGTATCAACCAAGCATTTTAATTGAAGTTGCTATTTTACAAATGGGATTTTGAACAGATAAATCTTTCTGCTGATGATTCTGCTTCTCCTTTTACAAAAGGGGGATGGTTCTAATCCACATAGGACATGTTGCTGTCCCTTTGCATGCAGATGGTTAGAATACTGGTGATAGCTTATGGAATCTTGAGCAATATTGTAAAAGGTTTTTTTTTGGTTCTACCACTTGCTTAACTTTTGATTAAGTTCATTTTCTGTGGTTCTTTTTAATTGCTTTGCGTGTTTCTGTAACATACATGTTCTTATTGGGATAGGTATATGCAAATGTCATACAGTGCCTCTGTAAAGACATTTTGTGGCAGGTTTTTCCCTGTAGGTATTTTAAGTTTACTTCGTAAAGATTTGGTCAAGCTTCACTTGGTTCATTCTTGGTACGTGTACGTGGTTCATTCTTGGTACATGTACATGTCAGAATTTACGTAGTCTTCAAGCGTTGTACCTTTTGGCCTCCAGTGCTTGAGCTAGTATCAGTCACATTGTTCCATTATAGTACGTTCAAGTAAATGTGAATAAGTTTAGACAAAATTCTAGCAGTAACTTAAATACTGTCAGTAGTGAAGAGTCTTACAGAATACGTAAAAATAATCAATTACATTACTCAACTGATACAGAACTCAACATTTTGGAAAGATAAACAAGGGGTCCTCATTGAGTCCTCATTGAGAATGCTGACTGTCAACAAGAGGATAAAATACTGGCAGCAAGCTATTAACTTTCAAGGCAGGGCTGGGGAGTACATCTGCTCATATGTATTTAATACAGGAAGCTAGAACATGGCTAACTGTTTTTTTATTTGCACCTGGGAGCTGAGTACATATTGTCTGAAGAAGTTCCCTTTCTAATTTACAGTCTTACCAGATTACTGAATTATGCCTTGTGAATTTACTGCCTCGATTACATTTACTGTTTAATTTTACTGTTCAGTGTTCCTGGTTTTTACTAGTCTCATTCTTCTGTATAATTCTAAAATAAGTTTTTAATTTTAGTAAGTGGGAAATAAAGCGTTGTCAGTCTTGTGGTTCCCGTGGAACTCACTTGGCCTGTTCATCCATTAAATCATGGGAGCAAAACTGGGACTGTGTGGAATGCAGAAGCATCTTTGCAAAAGGTAATGTTATGAATATGATGGCGACTTGCTAATGGTAATACTTGATATATGTGCACATTTTACAGCTAGAAAATTGATTAACTTCATATATTTCACCATGCAGGGAAATACAGCAAAGGGAAAAAGCATTCTTTGGCTCCCTCAGAAAAGATGGATGGGACAGCTTGTTTGCTGGAAGAACCATCTCCAAAGCTCCCTCGGCAGTCACCCGGATCTCAACACAACCGTCTTCTCCAGTGTGTAATCTTATAGCAGAAAAGAGATTGTAACGTAAAATAGTATTTAAACATAAGGAGGTGATGGCTTATTTTGTAGGAGAGACTTCCTATGCTAATTTGCAAAGTGCTCAAGTTTGAACAGAAAGTTTTGTGACTCCAGTTTTGAGCAAGCTGTGAACTCTGTAAATTTGCTACAGTAATTCACATTGGATGGCATGTAAACCAGTTCTTAGTTTGACTAAATTAGTCGTTTGTAAAAGGAATCTTTAAAATTGAGATCACTTTGAATGTACAAATGGCAAAAGTTAAAGCTAAGGTTCTTTACCAGTATATTTCAGTGTTAAGTGTGCTAGAAGTCTAGTTTACTAGACTTTACTAGACATGATTTATAAATCTTGTGTTCTTCTGCAGTAGTAAAAGTTTCCAAAGACTGTAGAATCAGGACTTGCATGTCTTATGTAGGATGCAACTAAAAACTGATCTTAAAACCGCCTCATAATTAAATGCTGAATTATTCTTTGTAAAACTGTAATTCAGGATCTGGTGGACTTCATCTGAATGAGCCAACAAATGAGTTTTTGATACTGAAACAGTGAGAAAGTATATTGCTACCTTCAAATAAGAAGTGATTATGTGTTCTTTGGTTGTAGCTCTTAAAGTATCTTTTTGCTTATAGATCACCAAAGATAATGTGCCAGAACCACTTGTCACCCTGCTCACTCCTAGAACTTCCAACATCCAATAGAGTGGCAATGTCCTTATCTCCACTGATGTCAAACAGGAACCGCTCCCTAAGGAAAAAGTACTTTCTTCTTTTCTTGTACATCAAAAAGCAATCTAGCACATGTCTTTATACATATTTTGTGCACAACATGATGTGTGTGCATGTATTTTTATGTATGTATAGTGGCTAAGTGTATGTGGGTGTATGTTTATCTGTAGTCACTGAAAGAATAGAAGACTTAATTTTATAATGCTGTCCACTGTTTTCAAATACTAGGGGAAAGGTAAGGAAGAATCTGTGTATTTTTAAGTAAGATATCAAGGTGATCAAAACTCAAAAATACATATTTGCTCTTAAGGAAAAATGGCAAGCCATTCATGAAAAAGACTAAGGAGTAAAAAGAGTTCTGTTTCCTTCAAATTAAACATCCTGAATTGTCAATGTTTTTGTGTTTATACCATAAAGGGTAGCTTGTCAGTTTGCTAAAATCATAGGTAAGATAACATGTTTTAACAGAATATTCAGTTCAAGGATACAAAATTATTTGTAGCATTAGTATTTGTGAATTCTACCTGTGTGTGCCACAAGTTCTCATGAAAGAACTAGTTACTTACAGTGCACTTTAAGTAGTTTTGGTAGCAATTTAAAATGTGGCTGCTGCAGTAATTGTTTTAATGGGAGTTGAAACATTTTTTCCTCCTCCACTCAAATGCGTTTTTGATCATAGTGACAAAGATGTGTATTAGCTAATAGTTCACAGTATTCTAACTTTAACACAAAAATGGTACACTCTTCAATTTCTCACTTGTTCTGCATTGTTCAAACACAGAACAGTGATGTAAGAATTGTTTGACACCTCACTGGTGTAACTGAAATCAGAAAACCAGTTGTGTTATGCCAATGTAATTATTTCTACCTTTTTTTTTTTTTCCCTTAGTTCTTAGTCATAGTTTAAAGTAATTTACCGCTCCAGAGCTAAAATTTTAAGAATCTACTCCAAATGTTTTACTGGCATAATTTGGTAATACCTAAATGTGCTGAAGTGTTTAGAGTTTTTCTTAAAAAGATTTTATGTTGCTGTTTGTAAAACTTGTTCTTCAGGAATTGTAGATTTATCTGAAAACATATGCAATTTTTTGTAGGCATTTAAGAGTACAAAGAAAGGAAGCTTCTAATGTACTGAAGGAGTTAAAGCATCAAATAAATACAAAAACTACAAGGCTTAACATCAATACAGAAAATGTCTGGAAGAGTGCTTTAAAAGGATTTAGACAGCGTAACTTCAGACCTACAAACACCATTGAAGTGAAGTTCACAAACTGCAAAAACAGTATAAAAGCAGATTCTTTTACTGGCTCAAAACATCTTTTCTTCCAGCTACTAATGCTTCATATTCAGAATTCATCATTGTTTGAGGGCTCTTCTGCAAAGAACTTGTCGGTTGACCCTCAAGGTAATTAAATGCTTTTTCCAGAATGAAGAGCTGTGTCACTTCAAAGGTTTTTTAATGTTCAACCTGTATGATTGTTAGTTCATTATAGCCCTGAAAGGACAGAAGCAATTTTTGTGGGTTTTTTTTTCTTTGCTTCTAAAAGCTGGAGAGGTTGGAATTGTAAATGTTTAAATTCACTACTGTTTGTTTTCACGCTTACCAAGCATTCTTTTATTTTAAAATGTTAATAACTGTCAGGAGAAAAATATAGCATGTTAATAGACTTCAAAGTTCTTGGGTCTTGTTCTCTATAAGTGAACTTCTTCCTTTCTGATTCACCATTGGTATTACTTATTTTTGTTTCATTGAAATTTCTAGAACACTTATCTCTAAAGATCCAAAGCCATCTTGAGTTCTTGTGCTTCAGAATTAAACGTGCGTTGGATACAAAGTGGAAATGATAGTTAGATCTCCAATCTCAACACTAGCTGGAGAAGTTGCAGTAAAAGAACTGTGGTACTCTTAAATAAAAATTACCGCTTTTACTATTTCAAGCAACAGCAGATGATAAACTTAGTGCTACGTTTCCTGTAGTAAAAGTGAATTAAGTTATTTTAAAAAAAAATCATAAATTATTTTAGATGTAGATGGTAAAGTATATTTGTTTCATTTGCAGCTCTAAAAGAGAACCTGTATTTTGAAGCTGGCAAAATGATTGCAGTTTCTCTAGTTCATGGTGGCCCATCTCCTGGTTTCTTTTCCAAAGTATTGTTTGATTGTCTTGTCTATGGTCCAGAGAATGTGAAGCCAAACTTGGATGATGTTGCTGATGCTGGTGTAGCACAGACAATAAGTAAGGTAAATAAAGCTACATTTACTGGAGAATTCCTATGTAAGTCTATATTTGGATACGAAGAGGAGCTTATAAAATACAACTTCAGTTGAAATTTAAATGTTCATTCTCGCTCCCCTTCCCCTCATAAAAATGTGTGTATGTTACATATATAAGCATGAAGTAAACAAATTCCTACTTTTATCTTTGATGCAGATAAAATATTCAGAGACTCTGTCCAGCCTACAGTCAACCGTGCATGACTGCCATGACTTCCTTGCTGCTGCTGGATGTTTAAG
This sequence comes from Tetrao urogallus, assembly GCF_951394365.1. Lineage (NCBI taxonomy): Eukaryota > Metazoa > Chordata > Aves > Galliformes > Phasianidae > Tetrao > Tetrao urogallus. Next base: position 34,323,942 of record NC_136819.1, read on the forward strand.
ACCTATAACAGCTTTGCATGATAAGGATATGCTTGTGAATGACTTACTGATCCATCATGTAATCAAGAGAATTATTTCACCTTTGGAAAGGTTTGTTTTGTTTGTGAATTTTCAAGCTTGCTTTATTTTTCTTGCTAAAACTAATGTATGTTACTAAAACTAAATTTCACAAGTTTGTGAATATTTTCCATTTAAGTGAGTAAAACAGACTAGTTTGTTAGTTTAACTGAAAGACTGAAACAGTTACATCTGTTTAATTTTTGTTGCAAATATTTGATAACCTACTTTGTTTTACTAAGTTAGTGTCCTTTTTTTTTAATATTATGAAAAGGGGAGGTTGACAGCTGTAGTGCAAAGGTTTACAAGATCTGTAGCCTGTATTCAGTTCTAATTCAGAAATACTCAAATGTAGAGACTTCAAATTTTAGAAGTGCTTAAACATGTTTAGAATTTCAGTATGGTTCATTCTTATTTCAACTGGGGAGTCTGTGTGCCAGTACAGTGGTGATAACGTGCGCAAGTACAAACTGGCTGGTTTACAGTGTAAACATTGCTTGTATTCATATTCCTATGTGAATTCAGCTAGAAGAGGACACTTGCTACTGTTGACTATTTTTTGATTTGGCCTCTGGCCTTAAATCTAAATTACTCATCCATTCAGTAAAAAGGCACTGGATGCTAATTCTTGAATAAGTACATCGAGGTTTGTGGTGTTATCTTTTGACAGATTCTAATCAAGTGAATCTCTGAGACCTATGGGAAAAAAAAACTTTGAATGTGAGGGTTTGTATTTTTAATAAATTAAACTTAGGGATGGTAAGAGCACAGTTAGTTACTTACTGGCTTTCTGATGCTTGTTTGTTTGTTTTTCCATTCTCTCCCTCTCTTAGTTTTAGGCAAGGTTTGAAAACTCTTGGTGTGCTAGAGAAAATGGAAATGCATCCGGATGCTTTTTCTAGCTTATTTTGCCACAAACCTGAAAACCTTTCTGCAGAAGCTCTCTGTGATCTCTTTACAATCCATCGCTCACCAGATGTAAACGAAATTGGAGGTGCTGATTTTTGGATGGGTTATTTGCAAGATGTGGAAAGTGAGTAACCCCTTCCCTCCCCCCACCCCTCCCTCTGGCCTTTATTCCCCATTCCTGGGCATTTAATTGCTGATAAACATAGGGTTTGGTGGTTTGTTTGTTTGTTTTTTTTTGTTTTTTTTTTTAGTTTACTGCAGTAAGACATGGAAAGTTTCCAGTTGACTGTCACTTCCTAATTTTTCCCCCTCACCACCTCTTCCTAACCAATTCTAATTTCTGAAAACATTTGCCACCTATAGTAAAACTTGAGATCAGTTTATAAAAGAAAACTTAACCACCTGGCTCTGCTGCAAACTATCAAAAAGCCAGTAACAACTAAAAAACTCTTCTGTTGTCCTAAGATTTCTCAAACTAATGCAAGCAGACTTTGTTTTGGTTTTGTGTTTATGTAGTTGTTTTCTGTTTGGCTGTTTTTTTTGGTTTTGCTAGAGTCTTTCCTCTTTGGCCATAATATTGAGTATACACCCAGCATATTAATCTGAGGTTCTCTGATTTCATTTTTTCCTTTCTAGCACATGGAGGAATATGGCTTAAGAGTAAAAAACAATGACTGATATAATCTAAGTGTTGTCTTGGCTTTTGTTTTTTTAGGTGGTGAGTCTGTAGTGACATTACAGGATATTCTATTCTTCGTAACTGGTTGTTCTTCTATACCGCCTATTGGCTTTGATCCTGAACCTACTATTAAATTTCTGCCTGTACATTATCCCATTGGAAACAGACTCTTAAATTGCTTAGAACTCCCAATAACAAGGACATATGAGAATTTTAAAAATAAAATGGAATTCACTATCAGAAACACATTAAGAGGCGAGAGAGAATAAATATTTTTGCTACTAAACCAATCATTGGAAACTTCAGCTTTCTGTGGGAGTGTCTGCTGGCAAGATGCCTTTATGTTTTGATGGTATGCTGTCTTTTACCATTTGTCCTCCAAAGATATGCTGAAAGAAGTACTAATCTTGTAAAATGGAAAACTGTTTTCAGATGCAAGTCAGTTGGTTTGGGTGTTATTGTTTTTCAACCATCTCCTTAATTAGAAATTGGCTTTTCCAGCCGGCAGTCTTATTTAGAGTGGGTATTTTTGTTCTAGACATACATGGGATGTTACCAAATTCTGGAGCATTTTAGCAATTTCCTAAAAGTAAATGGATTGTATACACACACTTTTCTTTCAGTCAAAGCAGTTGTTGGTTTTTTTTTTTTTAAAGGTAACTGCTGTAGAGCTTTGTCTCGAGTAAAACTGAGTGCTTTAGTTCTGTGTTAGTATTTTCAGTTAACTGCTTTCATGTTGATTCATTTATGCTTTGATTCTTATAAACCTATGGAAGTTAGGCTTTAGGCTGTTGCGTTCAATGCATTAAAATGTGACCATAATTTAGAGAAGATCAAGGCAAAATAATAAGCAGCAGGAAGAAAATGTGGTTGAACTTGAGTTTCTGCTGTTGAACAAAATCTTTGGCATTTGCAACCTTATTGATTCTGCTACTGTATGGTAGCTTTTACTGTTGTGACTATACATATTATTAGAAGCTTGAAGTAGGTCTCCAAAGTGCAACTATAAGTGATCCTTCAAAATGAAACACAAAAAATTTGCTTATTAGAAGATGTTGAATTTTCTTCCACGGAAGTCAGTATTTTCAAATGAATATGCACTGAAGTTATTTGAATTGCAGGTAGTCTACCATCAGGCCTGTTATTAGTGCCTGATGCTTCTCTAGCTTTTATTCTAAACACTTCTTCCTTTTCAATTTTAGATGCATTTTTAGAGACTGTGTAAAAAGTTTTAATTCTGCAGTATTTGTATAAATAACATTAAGCCATAAGCAATTAGTAATGAAATCTCTATGTAGTAACACAATGATGCTAGAGCTATGAAACTGAAAAAAAAAGTTTAAAAAAATTTATCTTTAATATATGCAGGCCTCTTTTCAGAATTTCATTTTTCTTTACTGTCAGTTTGGTCGTTTAAATTGCATCCCTAGCAAAGGTAAGTCAATATATGTATATAGATAGATATGTCTGTATTGCAGGATTGCTTTCTTTTTTAATGTCTTGGCCAGAAAGTACACTTACAGTTGATTATAAATTGATAGGTAGTTTAAAAACAACAACAACAAAAAACAACTAAATCCAGTTTCAAGTTCTGGTTCATCACTGTTTTCCTCTCATTAATAAATTGTATTAGTGAACACCAAGTATGTGGCAATGTACTGCAACTGAAGACCTGTGTAAGTGGCAGTTGCTTTCACTAAATATGGTATGAGTGTACTGTAGGGTTGAAGACTGGGTGTTTATGTTATGCAGTTCATTTAACATTATGTGGGTATTTTTAAACCTTTCTTAAATTGCTACAGCATCTGCATTTCTTTTCTTTTTTTTTTCTTTTATATAGCCCCATGAAAGTATGCCACTTATTTTTGCATTTCAGTCTATATAAATTATGCCAAAGGTTAGGTCAGGCATTTTTGTTTTTCATTTTTTTCAGCTATTTTAAAAGTAACCATAAAAATGTTTTTGTTTTAATTAGGGAATATTATAAATTAAGGCAGGACTATTGATGCTTTCCTGGTTCTGAAACATAAATGTTATATACAGAATCTGAAGGAAATGACCTCTCGGAGAATATCATTTGGATCACTTACATTCCAAGTTTTTTAATCATTCTTTTATGATCTTTTTTCTCTAATAGTATGCCACGCTTGTCACTTTTTCTGGATTTCTGAATGCTAAATTGCCACTAAATTCTTACTTGGCTTCAGAATACTCTGTTAACAGCACAAGTAAGGCAATCTGTTGCAAATTGATTTGCTTAATGAGGGCTTGTGTTGGGTTCATTCTTCTTTTTGTTCTTTTAACATAACGAATCCCCTATAGATAGGATATTTTACTTTAAAAATGAGTGTATTCAGTGCAGTATTTTTTTTCCTTGTCTAATTTAGAAATCAACATATTTTGTAATGTTATGGCATTTTTCTGGACTGGAAGTATTGAACTTGTTGCAAGCAGCACGTGGATAATCTTCAAAGTCAGTTGCTAACTGCTGTTGGTACCTGCATTAGGAGGGGAAGCAGTACAAAAAGTGGAACTAAATAAAATAAACTGTTTTAAAACCTTCTGTAGATGAAGAAATAGTAATTTCATGTGAACACCAGGCTTCAAATGCATCCAAGATTAAAAATAGGGCTCCTTTTATAGCTTATCAGTTTTGAGTTCATCAGTTCATACTTTTATTTTTTTAATATGTAAAGAACAAACCTATCAGCTGTGAGAGAAATCCTGAGTTACATATACAATGTTAAGGAAGCATACAACGCCATATCAAAACACAGAATTCTCAAAATAGTCTTTAATATTGCATGCAAACATTTTTCTGATTGGGAACTTATTCTCATTTTCTAATACTGGTGTGCTTATCTAAGGTTGTCTTCCCTTCCTTGTAGGTGATTTGCTCTCTCTAGACACTTTAATAAAATCCTAGTTTTATTCAAATTGCATTTCTAATGTATTTCTATTGCAGAGAAGAATTTCCTTTTCTGTTCTTTTTCTGCATGCATCTATAGATGCCAATCTTAAATTTACTTGAAGTTTCTATTAAGATTATGCCATTGAACAAGCTGACTTCTAATTCACGAAAACACAGAAAAGTCTATCTTATTTGAAAACTTCTGGAGCAATTGCTTTTGCTATGATGACCACCATAATTTAATTGGTAAAGTAGGTCACTGAAGTGCAATACTATTATTTCCTTATTTTACAAAAATGTTAACCTGAGGCACATTAGAAATTAGGAGTGTAAGTATTTCTGTAACAGAAGAAGAACAAACATCTATGTATTAGTGATTTCAGTTTTAAGGAAGTTTCGTCTTGTGTAGGATTTGTCAGGGCTGTAAGTGAACTACTACAGACCTCTGTCTTGTGTTTGACTGGCCAAAGAACTTCTCTGTTTCTGTATCAAACTTCCTCCTCCATCCCCCAAATTTCCTTCTGGAATCTGTGCATCAAATAAGCTATTTTCTAGGGTGATCTTTTGTTTTTTTTCTAGTAAGCAATACTAGCTTAGTACTCATGTTTTTAGTATGGTCTCTTAATAAAGTATATATAATGTCAAAACCACACAAATATTTTAAATATATGAAGACCAAGATGTAGAAATGTAGTGACTCGTGCAAAGGATGCTTAATTAAAACAAGCTGTTAGCATTTCAAATTAGTTTGTGAACAAAATATTTTGCAAAATGAGAAGGAATTTATATCAGTTTCTACTTGAAGTCTAAAGCTCAGACTTACTTTCACTAATGTGTTCAGTTCTCAGCTGGAAGATTTCAAAAATTTGGGAGGTAAAACTAAAATGTCGAACAGAGTGTTCGAGTCATTAATTTTAGAATATTTTTTTACTAGATAGTGGTGAATCACTGGAACAGGTTGCACAGTGTGTGGATGCTCCATCCCTGGAGGCATTCAAAGCCTTGAGCAACCTGTTCTGGAGAGTGGCAGCCTTGCCTATGGCAGGGGGGTTGGCACTGGATGGTATTTAGAGTCCCTTCCAACCCAAGCCATGCTATGATTCTATTCCATGATTCTATGATAATTCAGTCATATTATGCATATGCATTTTAAAAGTAGCATCAAAAATTTTACAAAAACTTCATTCAGATGAGACTGGAGGCTACAAAATACGCTTTTAGAGTTTATATTGATTCTTACTGTGTAGTAAAGCATTTTACAGCTCAGGTTTTAATTTTTTTTTTTTTTTTAACCTAGAGTAATTGTTTAAAAAAGAAAAAAGAAAAAAATTGAAGTATCTTAGTGTGTATGGAAAACTAATCATAATAATATTGTTTGTAAAAAAGAAAACAACCTAATTTTGTATTGTGTGAACTGTCTAAAAGTTATTGTTACTAGAATATTATGCCATTAATTAGAGTTTTCTAAATACTTAAAACTCCATCTCAGTCAGCTGCAGAATCAGTGCCTGAAGTGTTGCAGCTTCAAGCAATAAGTGACAGGTGTAGCATCAGTGTTGAAATACACAATTGTGGGAGACATGTATATGTTTGAAAGTGCAATAAAGGGTTAAATTACCATGTTGTATTAAATGTGACTCTTTGCTTTGCTTTTGTTCTATAGGTTTTAGTTCTAGAAGAGTTATTGCTGTTTTCTTCTAGTTCCATTAGCTTCTGCTACACATGCTGAGTTATTAACACTCAGAGTATTAACACTCTTCGATACACCAAATTCTCTGCTCCAAACCACTATTTTTCAACATAATCACCACTATCAGCTATGCATTTTTGCTAGTGATGAAAAGCAGCTGCAGTTCTTTCTGCAGGGAGAAATGCAATGACACGCCTTTGCTTCTGCTCTTCCAAGTCAGAAGCCTCTGGTGCCAACATAATGGACATGTCAGAGCTCCTGCCGTGCTCAGCATCATCTCTGACATCGTAGGCTAATGTACTAAAATAAGAGGCATTGCTTTTGAAGCAGCCCTCGTAGTCGTGCACATAAACCCTCCTATCTTTGTCAGAGTTTTATCTGCACGGAACTATTCCTCCTCAATGCTTTCTCTAAGCACAGAACAGCTGGGTGGATAGTGCCTACAGAAGACTGCAAAGAGCATGCAAAGGAGAGACGTGCAAACTTAAGTCGTAGAGAAGGTGTTTAATTGCTGATCTTCATCTTCGCCAGCTGCTGTCTCTACTTGGCTGCCTAATTGCCTCCCAGCTGCGCGGTTGTAGTTTGTGCACGCACCATGCGGGTAGGGCAAACACAGGTGCGGCCTCTTGCCTGAAATTCGGGCTTAAGGCTGAAAGCATCCCTGTGCAACTCGTGCTTGCTGGGCGCAGGCCGCGAGCAGCCTCTCGCGAGCCGCCCGGCAACGGCGGGAAAGAAACGGCTCCGCCCCGCCCCTGTGCTGGGCCGCCACGTCGCCGGTCTGCTGCGTGCGCGGCAGTGGGCGGGAAGCTGCGGCCGGGCTGGCGGCGAGGCAAAATGGCGGCCAGCATCCGGGAGAAGCAGACAGGTGAGCAGGTCCCGCGTTTTCTGTCGCTCGGCTCGGCCGCTGTTCTGCCTGCAGTGGGGAAGGAGCGCGGTGGGCCTCAGGGTGTAGCTGGGGGCTTTTCTGGGAGCCTGCTTTCCTCCCCGCCCTTTTCCTGACGGCTCCTTCGGGTGAGATAGAGGCATCCCGGTGCCGCCTCGATCCACCTGGGGATCCGTGGCCGGTTTGGGCTACCGGGCGGCGGCCTTCTACATCCCCAGCCCCTCTCGCCGCGGCGGCGGGTACGGTAACGGGCCCGGGGCTCTCCTGTCGAGGGGCCCGGCCTGCCGGGCCCGGGGAGCACAGGCGTCCAGGGACGCGGCCGCAGATGCCGCTGCGATGTGGAAATCACCCCCGGGGGGGGCTGCACGGGCCGGGTAGGGAGCGGAGGTCGTCTCTGGGAGTGGGCTGTGCTTTCCCTTCGTTCGGCTTCTTCTCTGGCTGTGGGAAGGGTCAGCCAGAAGCGTCGTTTTAAGGTGGAAAAATAAAACAACTGCTTTGTTGCCCCTGTTAGGATGATACTGAGGTCCTGGAGTGCTTACTGACCTTTAGGAAATTCATTATTTATTTATAATTACCAACTCAGGCTCCCTGTGGGAGATATTCTGTGGGTAAAAGGGTTGGTTACTCAGTCCCTGCTTGTGCACTATTGAGTTCATAATTGGCTCCTTCATCTCCCTCTTGCTGCTGCTCTGTGGTGCAAGTGGATGGCTATCCATGTGAACGTACCCCTAAAACGTAGAGTGCATCAGCCCTGTGTTCCTGCGTACTTTGCAGGTTTTTGTCTGTAGTTTGGATTGTAGTCTTGTCATCTCCTCCCCCTTGACCGCTGCTTAGAGGATTCTGGGTGCATTCATTTAACATAAGATACATAAGATCACCTGCTTAAAAGTCTCATCCTTTTTGCTAAGTCCTTTTTGAACTTAATATTTTTCCAGCTTTTCTGTACCATAATTATACGTTCTCTGATCTCACTATAGTGTCCATCTACCACTGATGGAACTGATTCATGTTCTTTTACAGTACTTTTTCACATACTTACACCTTTTTGATAAAGCCCCTTGTCATTGAGCCTTTATTCCCTGCAACTTTATTCTTTTATCTCTCACTTGACCTCACCCTTTTTCAACCAACGTTCATACACATGTTATCTCCTATTGGGGCAGTCACTTGCAAGGAGGTAGATGGAAACAAGTAAGAGGTGTTCAGCAGGATGAAGACACTTTGTGTAGTACGTATGCCGTTGTATGTGCCTGTTTCTGTTCTGCTGTGGCCCTGCTCTATAACCAGAGTGTATCACTGTACCCCACTGTAAAAACCCAATCCTTGCCCCACACAGAGTATTCAGCATGAAGTGGAAGAGCAAGAACGGAAAAGATAAGCAGCCAGCACATCTGTAGGTTTTATGATGGTCACAACATGTTGGTAGTCTGATTGTTGCTCTTTTGTAGGTAGCTGAAGCAGAGTTTTAACTTAAACGGTAACCTCTACAAGGAAGTTGCTTCAAATGTAGTAGTTCCAAAGTGCATAACCACGTAGCTTTATACAAAATTGTTTGTACAGCTGAGCAAGGAATGAAAGATGCCATGGCAGCAAGGGAATAAAGAATTCAGGAACAGTCTGTAAGCAGCAGTTTCTGAGATTGCTCCATGGTTTAAAAAGAAAAAAAAAAAAAAAGTATTAAGCAACATAGAAGGTTTGATTCTAGGGAAACCTATCAATCACTACCAGTCTCAGCAGCCTGCAAAATCCACATGAGCCTGCAGCAAGCATGCCCCTGTGCAACAGTACCCTGTTCTCCGGAGTGCAGCCAGATGAAGGGGAACAGCCACCCATCTACTTGATCCCTGCAGGTTGAGGCATGCCTGAGTCTGTGTTCTGTCTGTGCTCACGAATACAGGAAGGTTGGTCAGCAGAGGGCCACTGAGATAGGCGGGGTTAAAGCTCTCACCTCAGCCAGGGAGGCTCCCAAAGTGGGGTTCAGCCTGCCTACAGTAAGGGCTTCAGGGGGAATATGTGGGAAGGACTCTGGGAGGAGAGTGCCAGGTTCTTTGTGGTGACTGTGGGCATAATCTGAAACAAGACATGTTTGAATTGGATATAGGGAAATCTGTTCTACCACAAGTCAGATGCTGTGCAGGTTGCCAAAGGAGGCTATGGCATCTTCTTCCTTGGAGGGTTTTAAGGCCTGGCTAGGTCCCCCAAGGAACAAGACCTGGCTTGGCAGTTGATCCTTCTTGAGGAGGGTGGGCTTGAGAGCCCCTGGGGTTCCTACTGCCTTGGCTACCCAATAGTGCTCTCACAAGCAGTTTTCTGCCTGAGAGTTAGAAGTTACTCATTTTTACCTAGATAGGCTCAAGTAGTCAGCCCAGGTGAACCTCATGAGTTCAGTCAATTACAGTGTCTTGCACCTGGTGCTGGCAGCCCCTGCTACCAATACAAACTGAAGAACAAAAGGATTGAGCATAGCCCAAAAAGAAAGAACTTGAGGGTGTCCAGCAGTGTTTGCTTGCAGTTAAGTGGGGCTCAGCTACATCAAAAGAAGCAATGATCAGTAGATCAACTGAGGTGATCCTGCTCCTCCTCTCTGCACTGGTGAGAACTCACCTGGAGTGCTGTGTCTTGATGTGGAGTCAGTACAGGAGAGGTGTGGATCTGTTGGAGGGTGTCTAGAGGAGGGCGGTGAAAGTGGTCTAAGGAGTGGAACATCTCTCCTATGAGGACAGGCTGAGAGCTGGGGGGGGGCTGTTCAGTGTGGAGAAGAGAAAGCTCGGCAGATCCTGATTGTGGCTTTTCAGTATGTAAAGGGAGCTGTAAGAAAGAATGGGACAGACTCTTTAGCAGGTTCTGTTGTGGCATGGACAAGGGGAAAAAGGGTTTCAAAATAAGAAAGGGGAGATTTAAATTGGCTATAAGGAAGAAGTTTTTTACTCTAGGGGTGGTGAGGTGCTGGAATGGGTTGCCTAGAGAGGCAGTGGATGCTGGAGATGCTCAAAGTCAGACTGGAAGGGGATCTGAGCAACCTTATAGAGAGCTGTTTGTGTCCCTTCTTCATTGTTGGGGATTTGGACTAGGTGACCTTTGAGGGTCCCTTCCAATTCAAATGATTCTATTAACTGCTTCTATTTATGAGTAAAGTGGAGTGTGTAGCCCTGATGTCTGAAAGTTTTTTTTCTCTTTGCAAAGGTCTATGACAATTGTGTTTTTGGATTTTGAGAGGATAGCCACAAGCTTATGTTGATGCAATTAGATTTTTACTTTTAGCCAAAGCACATGGTGTATTGTTTAATCAGGTGAATGAGGAAGGTCTTACATATGAGCCGTTAGAAAGTGGAGGTAGATGAAAAAATTGGCTTTGTTTTGTGTATTGAATTTGAAGTTAAATGGATACGTGTTCACAGAATTTTCCTGTTGCAGATTAGGGGTGCCTTTGTGCTCCCTTATGCAGCAGTTTCTTACAAGAGCTCAAAATGTTGAAAAATAGTGTCAGTTTTAGTCAGTCAAAGAAGTGCCCCGTACACTACGTGATGTTTTGATGTGGAATACTGAAACCCAAAAAACATAGAACCATGACAGTGGCATACTGTGTGTATAGTGTTCTGATTAGGTAGGAAGAAGCAGAATGATAATAAAGCAAATTAACTCGTAGGCTGCAAAATGCACTTTTCAGGAAGAGTCTGAAATTAGTTTCAAGGCAAAATATGATAGAATATAGCCCATATATCAAAAGCTGCATGAAAAATGCACACGTGATTTGTTGCATTTAATTTTTAAGTTTTTCTTCTCAAACAGAATATAAAATCCTGCTAGCATGTTTAATGTCTGTTGTTAAAGTGCAAAGAGGATAAAGTATTGCTCTACTCCTGTTTTCCAGTGGCTTTGAAACGTATGCTGAATTTCAATGTTCCTCCTGTTAAAAACAGCACAGGGGAGCCGGTATGGAAGGTAAGGACTGCATGAATGGGAATAGGAGAATTTTACAGTGTTTAAAAAAAAAAAAAAAAAAAAAAAAAAAAAAAAAAAAAAATTCAAATTATCAAATTTAAACTAACTCATGAACTCATGTATGTTGTCTTGTGTATGCAACTTACACAGAATATTTTTTCCTGTGTGATATGAATACAGAGCTAGACATCAGAGTTACTGAGAAAAAGACATTTGACATATTGGCTAGTTAAGTATGCTGTGACTGGTTCTTTAGGCAATATATTAATGAGCAACTAAAGAGGGTGTTTTTGAAAGGTGCTTATACCTCATGTGTGGCAGGAGATTGCGTGATACCTTATGGGTGCACTCAGGAAAAAAAAGAAGCATGCGGAAAAGAGAGAACTGTTGGGAGCCTCAAGTTTAAGACAAGCTGAGTTCAAGCTGCCCTCATTAACTTAAAAAAAAGTAAATAACTTGTCACTTGTGAAAAATTAGTGCTACTTGAAAGCATATATTGTTTTCTCTTTTCATTAATGTCTTTCTCGTTCTGTGCTTCTCCCACTGTTTCCCCCCACACGTAGTCAGAGAAATGCTGTATTTATAGTGACCAAGTTCTGACAACAGATTCTTGTTTGACTTCCATTTTTTTTCAGAGGAAAATGATGGTTTTTTTCTACTTTATCATAGTTTCTTAGTGGGTTTTTTCTTTTCTTTTTTTTTTTTCCACAAATGGAAACCTACTACAAAGTAATAAATTGGTACATGTTTATCATTCTTAAGGTTAGGACAGTAGTTCCTTAAGCCTAAACTGCTGTATCCACAGTTTATTGCTTAAAAAAATAATAATGAAAAAATGTATATCTATTTCAGGTTCTCATTTATGACAGATTTGGCCAAGATATCATCTCACCTTTGCTGTCAGTGAAAGAGCTGAGAGATATGGGGATCACTTTGCATCTGTAAGTACTTCTTCAAAAGAGATTTTTTTCTTCTTTAAATGACTTTATCTAATATTTCCCTGAAATCGTGAACAAACAAAAAAAAAGGAACTTATTCAATGAGTAACTGCTAAAATAAGAATTATTTAGTGTTCAGTAGGATTTCCTATTGTATAGAGGAGGCCTTTGCTCAGAAAAGTAATGAGAAATCTAGTAAAGATTTTTGAGAATGCCGGGACAAATGCCCATATCCTTTTATATATTTTAAAATTATTTTGGCACAAACTGTTTACATGAGGCAATGCATGATTTTTGCTTGTGTTTTTACACACAGACTTTGTCTTCTGTCTGTGATAAGGAGCTTTAAGTGTTATTTTAAAGGGTTTCTCACGTACGGAGTTCACGGGTGCAGTATTTTACCACAGAATCATCTGTTTTTTAAGATTTCTGAAGCTTTTCTTAAGCTTCAAATAAACTTCAGAGAACTCTGTTGACACATTCAGCTATCAAAAATTATACAGATACAATTTTGCTATTTTTTCATGTTTTGTTTGTGCTAAAATCTGACCAAATATAAGAACGCGTTCTGGAAAATTAGATTTGTATCTGCGTAAATAATTGAATTAGCATTTATAATTTTATATAAATGAAAAGAGGGATACAGCGGAGATGGCGTTTTTATTTTCTTTTCAGGCTTTTGCACTCAGATCGGGATCCTATTCCAGATGTTCCTGCTGTCTACTTTGTAATGCCAACAGAAGAAAATATTGACAGAATGTGCCAGGTAACTTGCATAATTAATATTTAAGATGAGTGGACGCAGCAGGAGTAGTGTGAGATAGTTCTGCATTGATGTCAGCATGACTTCTGTATGTGTAGTTCTTGTGCGTATCTGTTTTGCTTCCATTTTACCTGTGTCAGCATGCCACTGTGTGTGAAATATTATCCAAATTTTTTACGTGTAAAGCTGTTTCCCAGAAAGTAAAAGTGTAAATATGTCTTCTGTCTGGGGAGTAAAAAGATGAGAGTCAACAGGCACAGGCTGAAATGCAGGCAGACGGTTTGATCAGGGACTGCATGGAGTTGTCTTTGTTGGAGACATTCGAAACTCGCCACAGTGGTGAGCCACCTCCTGTTTGACTCTGCTTTGAGACAGGGGCTGGACTCAGCTGCTTACTTTCTGTGAGAGAAACAGATGGAAGGTAAACATAGTTGTTGTCGCTGGAAATATGTGGAATAGTAGCTGCTATCTGGTATCTTAAATGTTATTTCCTCTTTTTTTTTTTTTTTTTTTTTCAGTTCTCTGTTAGATTCTATCAAGCTGTGTAGTCAAAACACTTCATGCAGGGCTGTATGTTTAGATGGCCAAGCACTTCAGAAAAATTGACTATGGATAATTGGAAGATCACATAGTAAAAGGTTGTGTATTTTTTAATAATTAATGTATGTGTTAGTACTTATTCAGGCAAAAAGATTGTGGTTTGGCTTTCTTTTAGGATCTTCGAAACCAGCTTTATGAATGTTATTATTTAAACTTTATTTCCGCCATTTCAAGAAGCAAACTGGAAGATATTGCCAATGCTGCCATAGGTGCTAATGCTGTAGCTCAAGTGGCTAAGGTAAGAAAATGCTCCAGTCTGTGTTGTACAGCATAATACTGTTACAAGTATTGCAGTCTTAAGTAACTGCTTCTGTGCCACAGACAGCTTTCCTGACTGAAATGTGAGCAAAATAAAAGTTTAGTTAGGTTTGATGACAGACATGGATTTACTTGAGGAAAAGTGTCTGCAGCCATCTCATTAATCCAGTTTAGTGTTATGTTTCATCTTAGTCCGAAGCCCAAGTGCGTGACTGTTGTACTGAAAGAGTGGAAATGCAGTAGTTGCAGAATGTTTCTGATCTCACTAACTCACTGTGTGCATCCAGTCCAAAAATAAGTAGCAGCAAATTACTGGTGTTTCTGTACTTCACTCTGGACTGTTCTGACCATTCTTCCTTTATTTTTAGGTGTTTGATCAATATCTTAATTTTATTACTTTAGAAGATGATATGTTTGTATTGTGTAACCAAAACAAAGAGCTTGTTTCATATCGTGGTAAGTAAGATTTCTTTGTATAAAAGATATTTTAAAGTTGAAGTTTACTTTTGAAGTTACAGTTAACATCTAACAATGATTTTTATTTTATGTTGATACAATCAGACTTTAGGATAATCTGTCAGATGTATAGTTTAATATGAAGTAAGCAGTTCATACATCTTAGTTTAGGCATCTCTACTGCAAAGCTACTGTAATATTGAAAATAATTGTTTTCTTAAATGACAAATTCAGGAAACTAAAACTGCACCTCGGACGAGGTTGTTTTTTTTTTTTTTTGTACGTGTGACAGTACAGGAAAAAGTGTTTTCACTTACACTTGTAGGTAGGCACAGTGGGTGGCTGCTTTGTTTAGACACCAGTGTTCAGTTGCAGTCCTACATGCAGTTCTTAATTAAATATTTTGGTTTTTTTTGCGAATGGTCAGCTAGAAAGTTACTGTAGGTAATGCAAAGCGAGAAAAATAACTTCAATTGATAAGAGTTTTATGTATCGTCTAAACAGTGACCAGTCAGTACCTGCTTTTCTTGGTCAGCACACGAGAACATGCATCCAAGCATGTGGGAGTATGCTGGGAATGTGCTTAGGATCAGGGACTGGAGTAGCACAGGGAAGATTTTGGGAAAAACATTACTGAAAATAAAAGGTGATGGCTTCTGTGACCATGTGGACCCATTTACTTTTGTCCGCTTCTTTGTGAAGTCTATGAGTTGAAAGTGAAGTCAGTCTCATGGAAATGTTCTTGCTGTCTTATCATATGGTTTCTGTTGGACCCTACTCCAAAAACAGTGAGGATGCCCTGAATCACTTACCTCTGTAGGTGTTAACTGCAGCAGCCTAAGTAGACAACACATGCTACTTGTTGTCGTTGTCATCCATACGATTTTCCTCCCTTCTTTCACTTTTGTACTCCTCTGAGCCATTCAGTGTGCTAAACTAGCACAGTGACTGTCGCTCTACCTGCATTGCTATCTGCTCAGGTGGCTCATTACTACAGGATGAGTTGTCTTGCTGCCCATATTGCAGCTTCCCTCTTCTCTCTCTTATATCAAAACCAGTAACTTTGGAGTTGCAGAGTATTCTGTTCTTTTGGTTGACTCATTCAGTAAAAGATAGCGACTCATTTGTGTTATCTGCAAATCCAGTGCAAGGGAAGCAGAAGATGCGTGTGAGTCAGGCAACACAGCACTTATTTTAGCAGTAGCTCCTCATTATGTTACTGTAGTCACAACATCTACACAAGTGCCACACAATTATTCCTTTATTTGGCTGCACAGAGTACTCACTAGTGACTGGGTAGAGAGATGAGAAGTCTCTGTACAGTTAACATTTAGCAGTGAGGATCTTTTGTCCAGTATCCAAGGTCTTTCTTGGAATCTGGATCCATTGTACTGAGTTTGGCCTTCCTGGGAACTTATATCAGTGTCAGGGAATTAGGGTGGTTTTGTTTTGTTTGTTTGTTTTTTTGAAAAATGGTCTTTTTATTACTTTAAACTAAAACCAGTTGTTAATAACTTTAGCAATAATTGTTTTGCATTGTGTTTGTGTGTATATATAAAGATTATTGACCGTGCCTCATGAGATTTCTATTAGCTAACAGAATTTGAATTGAAATGACTGAAAACGTTTGCACCTGTCAGTTTGTGCGATTTGTTTTTTCTCTCTTGGGTTGCTGAAATTTGCCGCTTCAGTTTCACACTATGTTTAAATCAGTATAGAAGTGGACTATTTCCAAACACTGATGGAACAGAAATCTAATCTCCTATACAGAAGTAATTAGTTTTCCAGTAGAGCACTGAGCTGATCATCTCTCTGTGAGCTCAGTCTAACCCAGGGAGGCAAAAGAAATGCATGGGCAATGAAGAAGTGAACTCTTTGTAGAGGGTAGCCCTAACAGAAAACTGCCACTTTGTAATTAGTTGTGTAATCTGCAAAGTCAGTATAAATCTGGTGGTGATGAAAGAGAGAGCATGGTAACATAGTTCAGTTACATAGAAGGTTTTCATAGCCAGAGTTCTGTTTTTCTATGACTGCAGAGGAGAGAGTAAATGGCTAATAATTCTATGAAGTGTATGTACCTGACATCCTGTTTGATGCCGTTTGAATGCTTGTTAATTTGAAAAATGGTTTCCAAATAGATGGCCATTCTTGTTTCATAATGTGATTCTGTAAGAGGGATTTTTAATAATGCAAAGATAATCTGAAAGGAGGCAATGGGGAGAGGCTGTGATATTGGGCTTTCCACGGTGACCAATAATCAGTTTAGCTCAGTTTTTAACTTTAAAAAAAAAAAAAAAAAGGAAAAAAAATGGAGAGGAAAAAGTAATACTATAAAGGCCGTTGGTAGTTGACGGCTGTTAAGTAAGAGGATCACTTTCTTAGTGTTGATGTGGTATAAACTTTTTTCTTTCACCCTGTATTTAACTCTGTTCCTGTTTCAGCCATTAACAGACCAGATATTACAGACACTGAAATGGAAACGATAATGGACACTATTGTTGATAGCCTCTTCTGTTTTTTTGTTACACTTGGTAAGTTTTCAAATTTTAGCGTATTTTCCATTCCTTTTAGAAGAGACCTATGGTCAGTGAGATACAGAAATTTTGTGATTTTTGTATAGCCAAATTAAGGCAGAAGTAGGCGTATGACAGATACCTTAATGGTTTGCTGAGTGGATTATTGATCTTTGTAGAATTATTCCTGTACGTCACTGCTGAAGAAAATAAAGGCTATGCCATGTGAGATGTGACATATTTTGTCTTCAGTATCAATGGGTGAGGAATACTGAAAGTTTTGGATTCTTCCTTTTCGGAAAATACAAGTTTGTTCTGAAGGCCAGCAGTGCTAGGAGTTTGGATTTTTTTAAGCTCAAAAAAAGGAGAAAAACATCATGCAACCCTTGCAAGGGTTTAATTAAAATACTTCTTGGAATACGAAGATAAACTTAATTTATTTGCGTTACTATGAATTATGTTGTTGCTTAACCCATGCATTTTTTTATAGTGATGCCATCTACTGTAAGTTCTCACTGTGATCAATGGATCCAAAATGGTATTCCTATGTGTGGGATCTCTCTGGGGCAGTCTTGTGGGATTTAAGTTGTCATGCTCATACAAAAGAATTATTTCCTATTTATATGTGAGATGCAGAGCTAATGATTTTTAAACCTGAAATTCCATGGAAAATGTGCTTTGAAAATGACATTTCCTGTATTGAGATGTTACTGATACATTAGTTTGTGATTCTTGCTACATTACTTGTTATTGCTTTTAAGTGAATTCTGACCTTATGAAACTAAGTTTTAATGCTTTCCTATTAGAGTTTGTTTAACCAATACATGATATGCTAGCTGTCTTTCTAGAATGTGCTGTCTTTTTCATAAATTCATGCATGAGAGTTAGTTTTGTTAAACTTCAGGTAATATACTGCTATGGAGTATTTTTTGATTCAGATTTAAAGAGAAAAATTTAATATAAGGATTGACTGCTGGAGAATTTTATTTTCAAACTATTACTAAAAAGTTGTTTTCTGCAAAGTACACTGACTTATAGTCTTAAAACTGTAATACTAGTGGAAGTTGATCTGTCTCTTATTAGGAGCTATTCCTATAATCAGATGCTCAAGAGGAACTGCAGCTGAAATGGTGGCAGTGGTAAGAAATGATTTTTCTAAGAGTGTTGCTGTTGTAAATTTTTTCTTAACAGCTTGTTTGCTTTTTTCATTGCTGCATGGAGATTTAGTGGCATTGTCTCTTGTTCTTAGTGCGGAAAATAAACCTGGAAGGACATATACCAGCCTTCCATTACGATTTTAGTTCCATGGAACTCATATTTAGAAATCGTAATACTATGAGAAACTTAAATCTGAGGGATCATTTGTGCTTTGGAGTTCTTGCAGGTTTTCTGACAGGCATTAAAATTAGAACCATGAACCTATAAATAAATTTTATAAAAAGTTGCAGTCTGGCACCAATTTTCCTGTGTCTGTATAGGAATTTCTTTGTCTTATTGAAACGCCCCATAGGTGTGAGACATTTTTATTATGCTAAAGTAATCTTGATGGTCAAATAGGAAGGAAATTACCAAATTAAATTAGAACTGAAAGTTGCTACAGCAGTATCTTCACTAGGGGTCACTGTGCTTCATTCTGTATTTCTCATAGCTTTCTTCATCACTAAAGCCTTAACATTGGTAAAACCCAAGCGTTCAGCCTGCATGTGTTCATATCAGGGATATTCTTCATTTAATGAAGCACTTTACTACAGCAATATCTGACAAGCCAGTTTGCTGCTAATGTTCTGGTTCCCTGCGGGTGTTGGTATTTTTTATTCACACATTTAAAGAGAGGATGCTTATTATCTAAGAGGAATTTTACTGGGTATAAAGTAAATATCTTCTGTAGACTCTTGGGTCTGGGTATAAAAACTGGAGGGAGAAAAAACAGGGAAGAGATTTCTTGGGCAGATCTAATGTGAAGTTGACCGTAAATGTCTTACCTATAGGAAGTATTGAAGTGCAAAACCAGCATGATATTTAAATGTTGAGGAAATAAATAGGTTAAGAGATCATTGGTCCATTAAATACTGTTTTGTATTTTTCTCCATGCAGAAATTAGATAAAAAGCTCAGAGAGAATCTAAGAGATGCCAGAAACAGTCTTTTTACAGGTGATACTCTTGGAGCTGGCCAGTTCAGGTAAGGTGTTAGTAATAACTGTATATTTTTATTGTTTATATTTCAGTTGTCTGTAAGATCTCACTAGGGTAGGTCACCACTATATGGTGAAAACCACAAGGATTAGGTTCAAATTGTGTACTAAAGTAGTTGTACTCCAAAGATTGCATATCTCTTAGTATAATTGGGTCGAAACTTACATGACTGAGACAGCGAGACAGAAATTATTTAATGAAGCAGGCAGTTAGTTCTGTTTGCCCTTTCATCATAGTCACATTGCAGTGCAGTTATATGCAGCTGCATTTCTGAGCATTTGTTAATCAACCTGTAGGTCTTTAAAAAGAAAGAAATACCCACTTTCTCACTTCTGAGCAGTAACTGTTGTAATTATGTCAGCTGATCTCTGTATCTACCAGAGGAGAGCTGCATAAGCAAGTTGGATGATTAGACAGTTAAGAGCTGTCGTGCATTTGAATCCTTTGAGGGGAAAGGAGAGTTGAGAAAAGGTATTGCAGGTGCTTGGATGTGTCTGAAATTTGTTTTTAGTAGCCTCTCCATCATCCCTTTGCCTCCAGTTAGTTGAATACTTCACTGGCTGCCTTACAAAAGCACGTTATGGTAGTTTACGCTGTACTAAAAAGGTGAGGAGATCTATTAGGAAAACTGTAGCTGAAGGCAGAGGTTATAGTCTCCTAACTGGAAACAAAAATACCCAGTTTATTTTTTTTATTATGTGGATATTACAGATTTTTATCTCATTCTGTGCAGAGCTTGATTTTAAAAAAAAAAAAAAAAAAAAAAAAAGCCACGAAGGTTGTGGGACAAAACAAAATGGGATTGAAAGCCTTTAGGAGAGAGAGCATTGCTGTGAAATTAGTTCCTTTATTTTTATGGGAACTTAATTTTTATGGAAATTGTAACCAGTGAACTTCCTTCAGGAGGGTAGCGTGCTTTCCTGTTAGGATAGCGTTATTACCCTGAGAGAAATCAAGCTGCAACATAAAGGAGTTATGAGAACCTCCAACAGCTAAATGGTGGCTGATCTTGATTTTGCTTTCCCAAATGGCACAGGCTCTTGAGATTATGTATCTGCATGTAAATACTTATCCAGAGCATGGAATTGTCTGTCCAAATAATGTAGCCATCACATTTACTGTAAGTTTTATGTTTGCTAGGGACACCAGTTGTCTTTCTGTCTCCACTGTTAATTTTTATATGGCTTAACCCAAGATATTTTGGTGGTGTTTGTTTTTTTTTTCCCCTCATAAAATTGTGTTAATGATGTAGTTGCAGAATTTCAGAAAGTAGTATTTTTTTCTTTACAGACTTGATATACAAGCAAAGAGTTAAAATAAAGTAAGGGAGTTGAGAGGCAGATTTTAAGTTTGAAGTACATAATAGGATTAAGGTCAAGTGTGACCCACTCAGGTTCTTACAATATTGAATGCTTGTTTGAAACTCAGATGTGTATCCACTTGAGGAAGTATGTGTTAGTTAATAGTTAAAAGGCTAGTTATTCTTTGGTGTTCTGATGTCTGCTTAGTATTTTTTCACTTGTTAGAAAATACTGGCAGTGATCAGTCCCAGAAGCTTTGGGGAAGGCTGGTGGAATTCTTCAGTAGGAAGTTATGCTTTTAACTTAAAATGCAATGTAGAAGGTGGCTGATATCGCTCAGGATGTTACTGGGATGTTCTGAACGTATTTAAAGAAGTACTAATAAAGTGTCATCTTTTCAGCTTCCAAAGGCCCTTATTAGTCCTTGTTGACAGAAACATAGATTTAGCAACTCCTCTACACCATACTTGGACATACCAAGCTTTAGTGCATGATGTTCTGGTAAGAACAAATCTGATTTTGTTACCAAAAGTATCTTTTCACTCAGCTTGTTATTAAACTTAATACCAGATTCTCTCCTAACCCAAAATCTGTTTTACTTCTATTTGAAAGTAGGTGGAAGGTTGGAGGATTGTTTGAAAAGGTTTCTTTAGCAGTGACTTCTAAAGCTGTCAAAAATTTGAAATCTTGATATTATTATAAGATGCATAACTCAGCACACCTAGATTATTCCTCAGTAGTTCATAATCGCTTTTTAACTGCAAATTCTGTACATTCAGTTCGTTTTTGAAAAATATTTGTAATGAGTTTTAAAACTGATTTTAGTGTTAGCTTGAATTTCCAAAAACATGTCTGTTTTACTCCACAAGATGTTGTGGACGCTCACTATAAACATGCCAAGTGGTACATGACCCTACTGTGAGAAACGTAAAATGGGTTTATTTTTTTAAAAACAAAGGTCACCTTTAAGCCTTTTCCTCGAGTATAAAACCAGTAGCGATGAGGCACTTGAATGAAAACAAATACTGTTTATTTGGGATTTGTCTATTTCATACATATTTACATCGTTAATAATACAAAAAATGAGTAACAATAATTACTTTCTGGAGGCTTTTTTGGATTGTACAGTTAGTAATGCAAATCATTTTGGTATATAGCTTTGAGGAATAATTTGCTTTTATTATTGAGGCTGTTAGAGGAAGGTGTAAAATATACGCGTGCACCTATGCACATACAGTAATTTGTTTGTATGTGCCTTTAAATTCTATTTTATATACTTCATGCCTTGTGAGCAGTCCCTTCCTATTAACCTAAAGGATGGGATTTCTTTCAAGTGAACGTTTTTTGCCGTTCTGTAGGACAAGCTGATATCAAAATGGTGGTTTGTGCTGTTTTTCTCCAATAGCTGTTGAACACGGAAGACTTTCAATTAGAAATATCGCATTTCTTCTGTTTGCTTTTGAGAGTCAGTGAAAGAATCGGGAATTGCTATTGCGTAAAGTCAGCACTTATTTCTGCTCATTGCCTGCAAGCCATTGAAGAGCAAATGCTCAGTGACTGGCTAGTAAATATCTGCCACCTCCATGTGCCTCCTCATCAGCTGCTGGCTAGAGAAAGTTGTCTGGTGGCCTGAGAACGCATTGGGTTGGACCTTGGTCCATCAAGAGGTCAGGTATTAAAGATGTAGTGAAAACTGAGTGCTTACAGATACGGAGAGGTACTGAAATAACATGACAAGAATGGTCTGAGAATCATTGAATGTTTATCTGTTCAACATAAGTTTCTGGAAGAACCTGTAAGTATTGTGTGCTGCTTCTCTTTTTTGACTGAGTTGACAAGATAACGTATTTCTTTAATGAAATTATTATCAAGTGGCCTGTGATTCCATGTCAAGGCAAAACAAAAATTAATTTCAAAACCGGTTGAGTTATTCCCATTGAAGGCAATCATGACAGATTCTTCACTAATGGAGCATAGTATTTTATTAAATGACCGTGTAGCCTCTCAGAAGGCCATGAATTGTAACTGGAAGTATTACCAGGATGTTAATTATGTACATTTTATCTTCACGTTTGAAGCTCTTGGTTAAAATATCCCACAAGTTCTGTGAAGTGTTGAACTAAGTGCTAACTGAGCCACAAAGTGGAGTTCTGTGTCCTTTGAGATGATAACGGTGGTGTTTCTGCATGTAAACAGACATCTGTGCAGAGATCCACGTTTCGGACTAAAATACCCTTTGGGAGTGGTTACAGAAAAGTGGGAGGTACAGATAGAAGGCTTTTTAAAGACAGAATGTGGAGGTCAAATGAGGAGGACTGGAATCAATAAGAACCATTTTGGTAAAACTTGTAAATGCCAAACCTAACATGGAAACTTGGGTCACCGGTGAGTTAAATTGAGCCAAAACATAGATCTCCATTAAAAATTACAGCTGAGTTTTCAATTAAATGATTATTTTTCCCTTAACTTTGTAGTGAACAAATGTACCTTAAAAATAGTCTAGTTTTACTGAAACCTTAACCTCATGCTGTGTAACATGAGATTTCTGCTCATTGGGCTGCATGTGTTTCCTTTGGGAAGCGACTTGGTTTTTCTTCTATTCTGGCATGGATAGCTTGAAATGGAATTCTGGAAGTGTGAGCTGTGCCAACTGATAACTAGAAACATTTTTAAATGGTTTTTATTTGACAGTTGCACTTACAGTGAGAATAACAAGTTTTATTTCTGGAAAAAATACATATTTTTAAAAATTCTTGACACTTCCAATGAAGTCAATATTTTAACTCCTTTAGTCATTATTTTACAAGAGATCACCTGTGAAATTGCAAATGTACTTCAGAGGGGTTAGAATAAAGTTGGCATGTGGGGTTCTTGCTCATCTTTGTGTTGAAAATTAGGGGTTATGCTGCAGAAAGCACAGAGCTGTCATTGGCAAAAGTAATGGGGAAAATGAACAAAAAGCACACAGGGAAGTAAGCAATGATAATATTGTATGTGAACATAACTCTGTCATCTTCCTGAAAGATGTAGATTTTAGATCTGCATGTGTGTGTAGTAGAGAAGAATGTGTGAAGAATGTTCACATAAATAGTCCTTCCAGTAGGTACTGCTGACAAGATATTGTTGGGAGCTTCCTTGCAACTCTGTTAAATTTGCTGCAATTTTTTTTTTTTTTGCAATTGTGTAAGTGGAATTCAACCTTAGAAATCTTTTTTTGTTTACAACGAAGATTTCCATTACTTTAAGGTTTCGACCTGAGTATTTAGAGCTTAGTTATTACCAAATAACCTATTTTCTGTATGGGAAACATTATTCCTGTCATTTCATTTTAAGAAGATTTGAGAGTTTTTCAGAAGTGCAGCTAATTTTGGAGGTCTTGCATTACAGTCATTATTACCAAACTGTTGACTGTCATCTTGGGAAATTTTAATTTAATGCTGTGTGAGTAGCTTTTCCAGTTAAAAAAAAAAAAAAAATTCTTGAAGATAATTGTCTGAATATAGAAGGCTGATTAAATGATAAATTAAATGATTAAATGTCAAATATTTACATAACATTTCTTTTCTTTTTCCCTCAGGATTTCCATTTGAATAGAGTTAACTTGGAAGAATCAACAGGAGCAGAAGGTACTCCAGCAGGTGCTAGACCTAAGAAAAAAAATAAGAAATCCTATGATTTAACTGCATCTGATAAATTTTGGCAGAAGCATAAGGGCAGGTAAGCTGTATTAGATACAAAAGTGATGTGATATTTGCTTGATCGGATCTTATGGTAGGATTTCCTTAGTTTTGCTTGACTGTGATGACATATGATTAAATACTACAGATGAGGCTCACAAATTGGAGCGTGTGCTTGGGAGTTGTGTGGTAGGTTTCAATTTTATTTTTTTTTTTACTTTTTGTAATAGTCTTAGCTATTTAAATCTGATTTTACCTGCACAAACAGCAGAATTGGAGTACAGACATAACTGTCCTTAGTTAGGAAGCGCAAAAAGAAAAATGAATGTATGCAGTCTTCACTCTTATTCAGATAAGAAATACCTTTACAAAGTTCTGTCTGCCTTTTATTGCTGTTATTTATTTATTTATTTAAAGGTTATTGCTTTTAAAGAAAGAATGTGATTAATATGGCTTGTCCTGTGTGTTTTGCTAGGCTTTAAATTTTAAAGGGAGAATTCTCTATATGTAAAATTACTTCCTTTCGTGAATTTTAAGATAAATAAAAATAATGAGGTGAATATAAATTCTGAGTATTCTTTCATGTTGTTATAATTCTATTTTTAAGTTTCTTTGGACAGACTTTTTTTTAATGGAAGGATCATTGTCCATATTCATTCCATCATTCATTGTATTTGCTTTTTGTTACGGAGCACAAAACCGTTTATCAGAATACATGTATGTAGTTACTGCTTTCAGTAATTGCTTAGAAAGTCAAACATAAAACATCATTATTTTCACATATTTGGTAATATTAATGTATTGGTATTTCTGAAATACGTTTTCAACATCACCTTGATTATAGAATGTTCTTGAAATGATTTGAGGATCTTAACTGAGCCTAATGCAGAGTATTACATTAGTCCTTTTCCAGAGGTAGCTGAATCTGTCCAACAAGAACTGGAATCCTACAGAGCCCAAGAAGATGAAGTCAAAAGACTTAAAAGTATAATGGTACGGCTGACCTCATGCTTTTCATTTGAAGACTAATAGGACTTACATATTTCCTAGCCCCCTCTGCTAGCCAACAACCAAAAATGTCAGTGCATGCTGAGTTTTAGGTGTAATGTGAACTTAGATGTAGGACTAGGAGTGCCATAATTCATTAGAAGGTTCAACTTCTTGCATGTATTGGCATTAAATTTACATAATTTCCTTTATTGTAAAACACAGTCCAGACATTAATATCACTATGAGAAAATTGGTCCAAAATGCACTGACTGTATTTCTGTGTATCATCTTCATACTCATGATTATTTTCATTTTTCTTTACAAACCATTGTGCAAAAACTAGGGCATAGAAGGGGAGGATGAAGGAGCAATAAGCATGCTTTCTGACAATACGGCTAAGCTTACTTCAGCTGTTAGGTAAGTAGTCAATATTGCATAATTTTTTAATTGGTTGGGAACTATTTTTAATTCTTTCATTCTTAATATCCTTTTAAATAAATATTTTTTAAAAAAGACTATTCAGCTCATTAATAAAACATAGATGCTGCATTATTCTGATTCAAGACAGCACGTCCTCCACAAGGTCTTCTGCATGCCACTTCAACAGCGTGTGTTTGATAGCGCTCTAAACGTAGAATCATAAAATGGCCTGGGTTGAAAAGGACCTCACAAAGATCATCTGGTTTCAAGCCACCTGCCACAGGCCCTTGAAATGTTTCATCAGCAGCAATGCTGAGTAACAAAAGTGCATCATAGATTTGCTTGCATTCTTTCACCACAAAAGCATCAACTATCTCTGCATTCCTTCCTTAGAAGAAAGTTAAAGAAGTCCACTTCCCAAAGCAACTCCTTGCTTTGTACAGTGGAACTGATTACATTTTGTGTCATGTAGTTACTGTGACATCTCTTGCCAAATTATAGTTCCTTCTTAAGAACGCTGTATGGGAAGCTTACTTTCCTGCTCCTGGTTACCTAACTTTTTGAATGACACTAAAAATCTGAGAGTTAGACTTGTTCCTAATCGTGAATCTGTTTTTCATTCCATTAGTTAGCATATTATTTGATAATTCTTTGATTCTTTGACATTATTTGATGTTCTTTTGCAGTAATTTGACAGATACTGAAACTTTAATCTGTATCAAAAATGAACTAAATGTTGATTATGTAAACCATAATTTTAATATATGATTTGTTTAGGTAAGAAGGGCAAATACCTGTTGTTGATCATGAGCTTTTGCTAGGAATACTAAATTGCCCACGTTGTTTGTATTTTTTTACTAATCAAGATAAAAAGTGTGTGGATTACTTTGCTTTATTTGGGATTCATTAGATCTATATTTTGAAATGTTTTAGTTAAACTGTACTG
Source organism: Tetrao urogallus (assembly GCF_951394365.1). Taxonomy (NCBI): domain Eukaryota; kingdom Metazoa; phylum Chordata; class Aves; order Galliformes; family Phasianidae; genus Tetrao; species Tetrao urogallus. The sequence continues at coordinate 34,350,069 of NC_136819.1, forward strand.
TATTCCATAATTTTTCTGTAGCAAGTATGCACAATTCAACTAATTGCTGCAACTCAGCAGATTAGTTTGTATTTAATCTTTTCAGCTCTCTTCCAGAACTTCTGGAAAAGAAGAGACTCATTGATCTGCATACAAATGTTGCAACAGCTGTTTTGGAGCATATAAAGGTAAGATGTCTCTCTGAGTTCAGCTTTCTATGAGTTAATTGTATTCCTTACCTGGAGAAAAATACTTGAGCAAGTGAAGTGAGATTTTAAAAAAAAAAAAAGTGAGCTTTCTGAACTGTATGAACCCTTTCATAAATCACAATATAACATTACCTAGTGTTGAAGGGTAAGGAGGAATGAATTTTGCATATCTATGTGTGAGAAGTGAGGTAAAAGCCCTTTTCTTCGTTTTGGAATTTACCACTATACTCTTGTTTTGTTTTTTACTATGATGGCCATAACCTTTATTGGGCTGAAATCTTTCTAAATTAAGTTTATGAAAAAAGTGTTTGGTTTATTTTTGGGACATGTCACGGCCAATTATGACTGAAGTCTGAGCACTAATGTTATGTTCATTATGTGCTTTATGCACTTGTCAAGAATACTGTTCACCAAATGAAAGTGATATCCAGAGATGTGGCAATAATGACGCAAGTTACCAAACTAGTCTTTTCAGCAGGGTCTGTGTTAAATGTCTTCTGTGTTATTTGTACTCTTAGGAAAGATATTTCTTCACTTTTCCGTTTGTCTGCTGCTCTTTTATCAGGGAACTTGCAGATAGTTTTGTATCAGGTAAAGACTTCGGTTATTACTCAGGTAATCTTGAAGATACATCTACTTCCACAGTAGACCAAGAGAAATTATAGGTGAGACTTTCTTTAAGAAACAGTGCATTTTTTTCTAGAAAGTGATTCAAGCACCAAGTGTCGTTGGAAAGTAGTTTAGAAAATGTTATCCATGCTATTTAAAAGTGATGGAATGCAACGTGTTCTGAAAACTACTTCAGCACTCCTCAAGTGTGTGAGGTGCATCCTCAGTTATTACTGCTGCTGAACTTTTTCTTAACCAAGCTCTATGAATGAATTTGTTTTGAATTTTAAGATATAGAACAAAATATAGAATAGTTTTAAGGTAAAAGGCACCTACAAAAATTGGATCCAACTATCAGACTACATTAGGGCTGATCCGAACTTAAAGCATACCATTAAAAGCATTATCAAAATGCCTCTTAAACATGGACAATCAGGGGGCCATCAACCGGATTTTCAAGAGGTCTGTTCCAGAGTCTTGACTGCCCATTCAGTAAGTTCTTCCTAGTGTCTAGTCTGAACTTGATTGAACATGGTTTTGAGCAATGTACAGGCATCCTGTCTCCAGGGAGAGAAGCTGAGCACCTCCTTCCTTCTCTCCTTTTCCTCCCCAGGAAGTTGTAGAGGGCAATAAGCTTGGAGAAAAGGAGGCTGATCTTAACAAACCCAAGGATTTGACAGAAATGATACACCCATACTTATATGAGTTTTTAGGACAGAAGCCAGATTTCAGAGTAGCATGTGGAATAGAAATAACAGCATTTCTGATAAACAGTGTCGTCTTTGCAAAAGTCTGAATTGGGATGTATTTGTTTGTTCTTGATTAGGTGTCACTGAGATACTTTCATGTCACCTTTAGTTGTCTTTCTGCAGCAGCCCTCTGCTAGCCTTAGTCTCCCTTCTCTGACAGGAGCCTGCCACTAGAGAGCTCCCAGGGAGCAGGGATCAGTTTATCCATAAATGATTCTTAATTCTTATTCTGCAGAGCGCTCTGTACTTTTTATTACAGAGCTGTAGAAGAATGTGAGACAAATAAGCATGTAGTTTCTTCAGTACATTGATGATGCGTGTCTCTATCATTGTTTCTTTGCTTTAGAAAGGATCACTTCCTTCTCCAAACACTTAGGAACTAACTAAACTCAGGCTAGTGCAGAAACAAGTTTTATTATTTTTTCCTCTGAAACTTAACTACACAAGAGTATTTTCCCTAAATGATTGTAAAATTCCTCCCAGTTGCTTTGTGCTGTTTTTTTTTTTTTTCCTCTCCTTTTCAATCTCTAGAGTGACAAAAAAATACCCATGCAAAGTGAGCAGGTTTAAAGTACAGGATGGTATGTTACTGTGTGCATTTCTCAGAAATACTTTCACCACAAAAATACATAATCTCAACCAGTACTTTTTAAAGAAAGTCTCATGATACTTTGAGGCAGTACTGCAGTGTGTTTTATGTGAGGTTAAAAGAGAAACCAGACCAGGATAAGAGGAAGATACGTTTTTGGGCACATGTACAGGTCATGAGGATCTAGTAAGACACTACACTTGTTTTCAGGTTATTTTCACTTTCACTTTGATCTGGAAGCACATTCAGACTCTAAAATAGATTCTCTGCATTGTCAGTTATGGTTTTTACTACAGTAAATATGAGTGGTTTTATTCTTGCAGGTGTGAGAATCAGTGCAAAGAATGCTATGAGACCTGCTCTAGTTAGCCTAAGTGAGTTTAATTTCTCTTACATCATATTTTAGTGCTCAGTTTACATCTTCTTTCCATGTGGTCTTGGATAATTTTCTAAGACACAGCCAGAGGAAACCAGAAATGAATCACATGCTCGAGGGTCCTGGCAGTTTTCTGGCATATTTAAATGTTTAGTGAAATGATGGAAAGAATGCATCACTTTTTTCACTAATTGAACCATCGGCTATTTATTGTCAGCGCTTAGAACAAATTCGTCTTTGTTATGCATTGATTCTTCTCTGAAGATGCTGGTAACTGATACATTTAAGACTAGAATTGCAGATAATCTCTCTCTAGCTACTGTGGAGTTTCAAGTAAAGCCTGTCTTTGCATGTCTGTCTCACACAGATGCTCACATTACTGAAGAATGTTAAATTATGGCATATACACTTATGCTTTTCTAAAATATTCATTAGCGAGAGGGGTAGATGTTAATCTTGCTAGAATTTTATATAGTTTTAAGTATTGAGTTTCTATGTAAATTACTAGCAGTGATAGATTACTGATCCATGTTTGGTTTGGGTTTTGTTGAATCCCCATGTAATTTTCTTACCACACTTCTCCCGTTTTGCTTGATTTCAAGATCTGATGCTGTGAAGGATTCCGTTATCTGCATGGCCTTCCAAATTAACCATTTCATATTTTTTAATGGAATCCCACTATTTTAATGGTTCTTTTGTAAAACAGGTCATGTTTGTCTTACCACAGGAACAAGAAAGTGTACACAGCTAAATATTTATGTCATAGTGGTCTGGGTCATTTTTCTCTAATTCAGCACAGGTGATTAAGTTACTGCCCAGCAAATAAGTTTTTTTTCTGAGTTCAATTGTATTGCCCTTTCTGTCATTATCTTGTGGGTAGTTGTGTACAGCTCAGTAAGAGGGAAATGGCTGTGTAGCTGCTGCTCCCAGCTTTCTAGAGTGCCTCTGCCTCTTGAAAGGAGCAGACTAAGCCAATTTGTTGCAGGAGGTATCCAACATCTAAACAATTTAAATTATACAGCCACAATTTGATTCATTATGGAATTGATTGATGTCATTAATTCACTACAATTACAAGAGTGATTAATTCACTTTGCTAAATCTTAACATAAATCAGGTACCTTTCAAAATTCAGATTTCACTCAGCAACAAGTAGTAGTCAGTAAGCATCTCTCAACCTTGAGGAGTAACCCAGAGAAGCATTCCAGACCTGAGGGGATTGCTACTGCGCAGCACACTGCTTCTGCAAGGAGAGCTCAAATCAGGCTTTCTCTGGCTGCTGTACTTAGAAGGTAAAGTGATTAGTCCTAGTCAGAATATCTTCTCTGTTTTTCATTGTTTCCCTCTGAGCCCTGTTATCAATAAACATGATGACATCCATCACACTTCAGTTACCTGGCTAGCCTCACTCATTCCATTGACTTCTGTGGGGCTGTTATTTCAGGTTGTTTTCTGTCAATGTTTTTGAGAAATTCCCTCCAGGAAGTTAAAATATGATTTTTTATTTTATTTTATTTTTTTCTGCATATTCTCTCTCTCCCTTTCTCTAAAAGGAAGTATCTCAGTAAAGAGGATAGGAGAACCTCATAATGACCTTCTAGGATGTTTCAGTTAATCCTCCTTTTCCCCTTTTCTGCCTTAAAAATGAAGGAATTTTATGCTTGTTTTGGAGGCCTGTGCTCAGGTGGAGATTTTGGTGCATTTCAGTAACTTATTTGAAAATGAATTTTGGCTTCATAACAGATTGTTTTTAAAGATGCTAAGTTGAAAGCTTTCACAAATATTAAATAAATAAAGAAGCTGAAATGTGGAGCTTTAATTACAATAGAGATCCTGTCCCTTAACTGGAAATGAGAAAGGTCATTGAATGGTGTTAGGGTGGAATAAGATGTTACATTAGGAAATGAGGAGCAGGAGGCAGAAAGGAATGTAAATGTAAACGCGTCTTTATTTTTCTTCACCTTGCTATCCAGCTTGGCAGCCATAAGGACCTCTTTCTTGCTGTCTTGTCTTGTTGAATCTACAGGATTGTTTAGCTCCCGTTCCCCAGCTTTTACTCTTGGCATGTCTGAGAGTTTGTCATTGAGTGAGAAAAATGGCACTTTCCTCTAAACCGGGACATCTGCTTCTTATCAGCACTTTTTGGAGTAGTTGGCTCTTTGGGAAGTAACTGTCTCATTGATATGACATATCTGGGAAATCTGTCAAAAGGTAACTCGTAGTGTTTGTGGCTATTCAGTAATCCTATGAAATTTTACTTGGTGTCCATCTAATTCCTCACATACCTGCATAAGAAAACTACTGCCCTAATGAGCACTTTCTCTGTAACGTTTGTCAGTCACCTGCTGATGAGAAAACTGAGTGGACTCACTGTATTGATCCATATCAGTAGGTGTGTGTGTGTTGTGTACTGTGGGCAAACATAAAGGAGGTGAGTTTTTTAGGATTGTCAGTTTTCTTTTTGTGAAGAGTGCGAAGTTCATGCTTCAAAAACCACTGTCCCAAATTTTGCAGAGTAAGTATGTAACTGCCATTAATATTTCTGTTCACGCTCTAAGTACTGTGGCTGTATGCAGCCAGTGAGTTTTCTTTGCTGCAGTTACTCTGTTTTTCCCTACCCAAACAGTCAGAAAGTAGCACAGAGTTGGGAAGAATTTTAAGCAGTTTGCAATGAAAATGAGTTAAGAATTGTAAATCTACTCTTACAATTTGAAGTATCTCATGTTTAAATTATTTTATTTAGAAATTGACCTGTAGACAAATATTTTGAGTTAACATATTTGTTTTATGTTGTAGAGTTTTACATGCCATCTGAATAAGTTTGTCTTAAATGAAACACCAGCTAAGATAATACAGGCACTGCCAAATTCAACAATAATGTATTTATCTTAATGAGATGAAGTTTCCACATTTTGTGAAATCCTCTGTTAGTTGGATGCCTTTTGTCTGGGAAAAATGTTTTAAACCTAAAGACATTGATTTTAACTCCTTGTAAGGAACTTAAATTTACTTAAAACACAAAAGGAAGTGAATATAATGCAAAGTCTGGAAAAAAACGTAGTGGCTTCTTTGCAATTGTTTTCTGTCTCTAGAGACAGTTAAGAAAGCTTATGATGCAAATTAGAGTTGTCCAGTCTTGTGGAGACAGGTCACAGAACGTGTCTGACATGCCAGATACCAAATTGCATCTGAATGAAACACCTGGAAAAAGGCTGGCAGTTCCTGTCTGTTGTCTGTACAGTAGTGTAGCATAGCCACAATCATTGGTTTACCTTTCAGCTGACTAAGGTATGATCAATGCAGGGCCATACAGCAGTGTAACTGTGGCTGTGAGTACCTTCCTAATATGAGTACAAGGCAAATACAGCTTTGAGAGAAGCTCTGTGTCTTTTTTTTTTTTTTTTCTCATTCCACACAACTTTTATGTAATGCCAGTCGCAGTGACAAACAAAATAAGATATTCTCCTACCTCTAGAAGTAGCAAGTGATCAATTCTGAGTTCACTTCATGGAAACTGCTGCAGAGATAGAGCTTATTAAAATATCTCTGAGTACGAGCTTCTACAAAGGCTGAATTAAATTGAGATGGTGTTCTGTAAGAAACTGCTCTTCACAATGTGTTGGGTAGATAGTAGTGAGAAGTAGGAGTTTTATGTGTGTGATACTGTAAGGCAAGTGGCTGCCTGCATAAGCTGACTGCCAACAATTTTCAATAGTAAAATACTCTTGTGACTTTTTATTTCGTATTTTCATCCCTAATTCTTACTATACTCAAATGTGAAATATCCTAATTTTCTTCTTTTCTCTTTCCTTCTTATCTTTGGTTTTTTTTTTTTTTTTTTTTTAATTTTTAATTTCCTTATTTGTGTTCTTAGGAATAATTGTAGTAGGATTCAGAAGCAAGTGAGACTTCCAGTGTTTTTCTGTTGCTGCCATTAGAACAACCACTGCACTGGGTTAAAAGGTGCCATAGCAATTTTTTATGCCTCAGCAACATCGGGCAGAAAATGTTCAGAATCTGTTGACCTGAGGAGAAAGTGTGGTGACTCGTGCCTTACTCTGCTAACACCATTTCAGTCTCCCAGTGACCACAGCGTGGAGCTGAAATGCTTCCAAGGCAGTGAGATGGAGATTCACTCTACCAGTCTCCTTCTGAAGTCGTTGCACAGCAGCATTCCTATAGCCTGAATGTGTTCAACAGGATTTAGTTAGTGGCCAGAAGTTAAGGTTTTGTAAGCTGAGCCATTGTAATGTTTGCTGTAATTCTACATTTTAATAAAAAAAACTGTGATGGAACATTAGGTTTCTAAATCAGTGCTGAAATGCATTCTTCTGCGTTCAGATTGAAACTGATCAGATGTGCAAAGCCTGGCTGTCTGTGCACATGCACTGAGTGCTGTCAGTAGTTGCATGGCCATTCCATAGAGCTTTTGCAGTAGCTGTGGTGTCCTCCCTAAAAAAGGATTTTCACAATTTGGTCTGCATGCTCTCGTAATCTGTCACAATAAGGCATTGTATATTTAGAGACTTTTTTTCCAGTGTTAGCCAGGTGACCTAATTATGAAGTGTTCCATCTTTATTGAAATAGCTCCTTCATACCAACAGACCTTCAGATTTGAAAGGAAAGCTCCCAGTCTTATCTGGGATGATGCTGTAGTGGATTTAGGAATTTCCTGCTTGTCTACATTGAGTACTTGTCTCATTGACTGAGAGACTTCATGTTCAGCATAAATTTGACACTATGTATGATGGCATGAAGTTTGCAGCTGCGGCAAAAGTAGAGTTTCAAACAAAGCTCCTCTTCCAGTCTAGTATTTGTACATTGGACCTCCCTTGCTTAACTTGCATTTTCACTTCTACTGTGAGAGTAGTGTCAATTTTCTGAGGTTGATAATGGCAAGCTTTTTTTTTTTTTTCTGGCGATTTATTTTAAAACTTTTTTTTTTTTTAAACAGTTGTGATGACTAAAACCTTTTGAAGAGGAAAGAAATATTTGTCACAGTATGAAGAATCAGTTACAGTTAATAAATTGTAATGTTTATTCTTACACAGACTAGAAAACTGGATGTGTATTTTGAATACGAGGAAAAAATAATGAGCAAATCTACTCTGGATAAATCTCTGCTGGACATGATTTCTGACCCAGATGGTGAGTACCTTAAATCTGAACTTGGTATCAACATGCTTTGAGATGCAATAAGCATGTGCTATAACTTTGTGGACGGTACAGAGCGTATGTGTGTTGCAAGCTGTGCAGCTTTATAAAGGAAACAGCTTGTCATTGATTCCAGTAGTGGTCTAGCGTGTTTATTAATAGGGGGATTTATATATTAAAAAAATGGTGATTTCTGCAGTTCCACAAAAATCCATTTCTAATTCTGTGTTGCTGAAGGCTGTAAGATTTTAACTTCCTTGCTTCTCAAGCATTTACTAATACAGTGTGGAATTGTGTGTTCTGAACAGCGCTGGTTCTTTAGAATCCCACGCATCATTAAAGCCAGAATGGAACAGGGCATTTCACTGGATTTGCTTAGATAAAGGGGCACTAGTGTAGGTAGGTAGCCTTTGCTTGAAGGGTGGGGAGGGAGATGGGTGGTAAGATGGTGGAGAAAAGGGAATCAAGCTATAAACTGGGCAGATGGCTGGCAGACGCATGGGGGTTTGATGTGCCTTCACACAGCTGTGGCAGATCTGTTACCAGCATCCAGCAGCAGAGCTTCCCAGCTGATTCACATCTGGTTACTACATACTGAAGCTTTACACACTGACTGGTACTTGGGTTCTCTATCAGCAGGAGTCACTGGGAACTGTTCTGTAAAAGGCCGAAGCCAGAATGTGTTCTCGGCTTTTTGCAGTGCTGTAGCATAGAGGCAGTGGCCTCACATAGCTGTCACTGGAACCTTTTAACCATGAACATCCTGGGTGTGCACAAGAAAAAGATTAGACATCTAAGCTAGAGTTTCCTTTATAAACTAGTTATTCCGTTGTTTATAGTAAATAATTAGCATTTCATATACTTTGCCTAGATAAAAGACAGTGGTGAAACAAAAGGATTTAAGTACCATGGTTTTTTCAGTGTATGCTGTCTTGCAAAACTAGATAGCTTCCAATTGTGTGATTTGCTGTTAGATACCAGCAAGGAATACTTACTTTGAAGGACTAATGCATCAAGTCTTCCAGCACACTCAGCGGTGAATATTTGTTTGTGTGATCTGTGGGGCACTTGCCTTATGGACAGTGATTCCTGCAGAGCTCTTCACAGCAGCAGACCTGAGCACTTACCTGCTTTGTCCTGCCATTTTTGCTGTCTGTTAGCAATTTACCACTCATGGCAATTAGCTGTTTCCCGGTTCAGGGGATATTACTGTATCCTGGAGTGGTACTAAAACCAGAGTTAATGATTTTGCTTTTCTCCATTAGAAAAGCAGTAGCTCTGATGGCTTCCCACTGAAAATGAAGTTGTTCTATTTGAGGTTTGTCAAGTTAAGTTCCCTGCAGAATATTTATCATCCCTGTCCTCCTCCCAGGCTGTCACAGACCATGGCTTAGGAGAAAAAGGGAAGCACTTTATAAGCAGCCTGGGTCTTGCAACTGTTTATCACAGCTGTGTTATATACCAGCACTACACTTCAAATACTTTTGCCAAGAGGGGAAAAAAAAAATGTTTTCCTAAGATTTATGTAAGTGTACATGATATAATCTAAGCATTTATTTTGAATTTATTTTTTTTGGTAGGAGAAAATATCACCTGCTCATGTCTAAGCAAGACACTTTTGTGAGCACAAACCTCCCAGGAGTTTTGCAGGCATGGTAAATATGCTCAGTGAGGGAAATGCTATCGTGTTCCAGCAGGTATTGCCATAAGCTATAAACTGGCAAGTTGGAAACCAAGTGTCTGAATCAGTTACAGAGACCAGGTTCTCTTACAGTGTCTCTTTAGGACATGCAGAGTGCGTTTTTAGCCAAAGACTCCAGAGGGATGTCTACTGCGAAAGCTGTTTATTGGTTCCTATGATACAGAGTTCTTCAGTTTTTGATCTTCTGGCTTACTGGTATTGGTTGAAGGTTATTAAAACTTTTTGTTTTGGAAACAGTTGAATCAAGTTATGAATGTTCGTTGTGACATTGCTTACTATGGGAGAGGCTTCTGCCAGACTAAATATGTGCTTATAAACAAAAGCTGCATATTGGATTAGGTGACCCCCCTGCTGTTGTGATCTATATTCCGTAGCTGGGAAGCATTTTTCTCTTCCCCATTAGTATGGAACAGTGTTGTTTTGTTTTGTTTTGTTTTTTTTAATGTAACCTGCATCTAAAGGCAGCAAGCAAACTTTTCTAGTGAAGTGCTGGATTACAGATTTGAAACATTTGCTTTGAGAATTGTTCTCTATTATTTGTGGTTCTCTTCTAGAAAAAAAGTAGATGCTGTTTGAATTCTGACATAGTTGGTTATAGTCTAAGGAACACAAGGATGGTCAGATCATCTGTTTGATCTGGCAGAGATGAATTTTGATTGCCATTGATAATGCTTCCCAAATATTTGCTGTAATCTTTTTCTCGAAGGAAATGGTGTGCTAAGAATTCAGGAGGTGAAATCCTTCCCAGAGACAAGTTGAAAGTTCAGTGTTTTTTTTCCTGACCAAAGGTTCAAACATAAGTGCTTTTTCAGCTCTCCTGGTTCAGTACAGCCAACTCTAGAGCTGCATAAACAAATTGAAGAGCTGGAAGAAAAAAAAAACTAAGCTATGGCTTATATTTTCATGCTTTTCGTCAGTCTCCTTCACAGTTCTTCTGTCTGTTAAATGCTTGTAGTTCCTGAAGTTGACGTAATGCCAGGAGGTAACTTACTTTGTATGTTACCCTTACGTGCAGAGCAGTGTTTCTTATAAGCAGATCTGGCAGGTGTAATTCCTTCCGAAACAGTGAGCTTATTAATAATTCTTAAATAAAATTGCTGAATGTCTTTTACTGCTGTGTGTACTGAACAAAGCCATGAGGAGAGATAAGGTCTGAATTATATATGTATTTATTTATAGTAATGGTTATTGTATGCATACGTGGAAGAGCAATTAACACTGCATAGTTACAGTTTTTATTGTATGTTTCACTGCAGCAGGAACTCCCGAAGACAAAATGCGACTATTTCTTATCTATTATATCAGCTCATCTCAGGCACCTTCAGAGGTACATTCTTTACAGCTCATGACACCACGTTTTACCAAGTAGGCTTTTCTGTGTTTGATCAGCCTTAAGTAGGTACTTGTGCTTTGCTGTGAACAGAAGCATGATATGCCCAGGTAATCCAAAAAACTTAAAATAAGTTCTCTGGTATTATCAAAGAATCTGTCAAACATTAGCTATTACCGTGAAGGATAAGCATGACTAGTAAGAAGGCAGATCGTCTTTTGAAACATTCAGTTCAGAGTTACTATGAAACTCATCTTGGTACACTTTCCACTATTAGTAGATTTTAAAAAGTTTACATGATGCTTTTCACTCTATCCTTGTATGTTCAAAGATAATTTGCTTAGTTGACTAGTGGATGCACAATGCAGAAATGCTGTTATCAGAACAATTCAGGAGGCAGTTTCTTAATAGTTCGTTAGAGCTTATGATTAATTTCAAGAACATTTTCTATTATACTGTAGAAATATTGTAATGTAGAATTAATATAGATAGCATGGAAACATTTCACAATGAAATGTTATACTGACTCAGACTAGTAGAAAAAATGAGTTTGGGTTGGGTAAGATGCTCTTCATTTTCACCAGCTGCTGTTGTGACACTTTACATAAACCATGATGCGGTCAGGTTTCTGAAGGATGTAGATATTGTAAACTGTTTCCTTAAAATGCATTTGCTACAAGTAGTTTTCACTAAACTTAACTGTACTTGTGGAATTCTGTGTGCTTACATCTAAGTTGTATTTTTGTACTTGGTAGAGGATGGGATTAATAATTGCTTTTTATCTAAATATTAAAAAAGCAAAGTTGTAGTATCAGTGAAGTTAATGTAATCTTGTATTTCACATGAGTTAATGAGTTAAGAGTAGTTTAAACCTGTTGTAATTCTCCACTTCATAATTTCAGATTGATTTGGACCAGTATAAAAAAGCACTGATGGATGCAGGTTGTAACCTAGCTCCTCTGAGCTACATAAAACAGTGGAAGTGAGTAATTTCCTTTTTTTTCCTATGTGAGGCTGTAATTGGGGTAACTTCACAGAATTCAGTGTGGATATCATACAGTGTAAATTATCCGTAAACGTTTATTCTGGCATAATCTTTGCTGTCATCTTTATGGTAATACATGCAAAAACTTACTTTACAATGGAACTCTAATAATGCCAGAACCCTACTCAGTGTGATGCATATCAGTGTTCTTAATTATACAAGACAGAAAAAATGTATTGAATTTGGTGAAAAGTTGGGTTTGCTCAGCCTCCAGACTTTGTGGTTCATGCCAAAGGGCTGCACTGCCTATCAGTTACTGTACATCTTATAAAAATAAATTCCCATTAAATACAAAATCTAATTCCTTTCAGCTTCTTAATCATTGTAGATGTAGACAAGAGGGATGCACATGAGAAATAGTTTCTTCCAGAAACAGTTTGAGAAGCATAAGTATTTTCACTTTCAAATGACTGGAGTGGAACACTGTACAGCAGGATGTGCCATGAGATGAAGCAATTGATTTCTACCCCTGCTTTCATAGGGCTTTCACTAAGATGGCTTCAGCTCCAACCAGCTATGGAAACTCTACGCCTAAACCTTTGGGGTATGTTTTTGATTAATTGTCAGTAAACCTTTGGGTTCTTCTGGTTAATTTAGTAGTACTGAAAGTGTAGTTAGTGCCATATGTAGCCTCGAATAAAACATTTCCCTATTTGAAAAATTTGTTTTTTAAATTAACAGTGCCTGGGACTTGCATAAAAAGAAACCAAAAAAGGGATATGTGGCTAAATCCAGAAAGTAATTTAATATAGTGATTCCTGTTACCTTCACGTGAAGTGTACGGGCTCTCATAGGAGAATTCAGCAAGAAACTAAGACAGCCAGCGTGCATAGCCTTATTTAATTCATAGCAGCAAACAAAAACAACCCTGTGTATTCAAAATGGGTCATCTGTAGGGCAGGAAGCAAGAATGCACTTACTTTTCTTAGGATCTCCTGGAGAGACTGTAGTTGGTTATTTTAAGACACAGAATGAAAAGGTAAGGCTGTACATAACCCATAGAAATTCCCTGCTACCAGCTGTATGTTCAGAAGTGCACTGTCATAAGGAGACTGTCACAGTACAGTTACTGATTTTTCCCATGTTCATATCAGAATTCTTTCTGTTTTCTTAGGTTGGAAAAAGAAAGAAATGGAGCATTCAAATCCTTCCACTACTGAAGGCTTTAACTATTGAGTGGATCATAGAGTAGAACACAAGGATCCTATTGATAGCTGAGAATCTAACTAACTGCTAAATTTTAGGTGTATTCCCAAACACTTGTTGCCATGCAGTTTGAAAAATAGCTTATTTCATGAAAAACTGAAGTAGTACCTTTGTTGCATTGGCTTTAATAGGAATTGGATATTAATTTTAAGCTTAAAATTATACGTAATGTGTTTTTTTTCACTTGCAATGTTGTTTTGGTTTTCAGTCTGTTTTCACGTGTTATGAATACAGGATCACAATTTGTGATGGAAGGTGTGAAGAACTTGGTACTGAAGCAACAAGTAAGTTTGTAGACCGTGCATTGTCAAGCAATTGTGAACACTGAGGAAAATGACTTTTGTTTCTTCTGTCGTGCTATGAGGCCTGCTCTGAAAGTAATGCCTTCTGTATTCTGTTATGGTGGCCCTCAGTGGCAGAGGAGTCTGGAAAAAATGGCACCCATGGTCATTCAGTGTTGTTTGCTGAATGTTTGTGGAGACCAAACAGTGGATGTGAGCTCAGTGAGGCCATGGGTGGTCAGTTTCGGCAGTGCAACAGCAGGTCCCCTCCAGTGGATTTTTACAAGTGTGGCATGTAGGCTCTTGTTCATGGCTGACAAAAACACAGAGCTAATGTAGACTGTGTTGAGAACAGTGCTTTGTAAATAAGGATTTTCTCTGTTAACAGAGTTCTTCGTATCTGTTGTAGTTTCTGGGGAAATAAACAGGAGATGCCATTTTCAGCATGACCCATGTTTATTCTGCAGATTAGTAATTCATAATGCAAAATTAAGTTTTTGCCCTGGATGTGGTGAGTTTGTATTGGAAGTTACATAGGTGGGTGATTAGAATCATAGAATCATTAAGATTGGAAAAGACCTAAGATCATCTAGTCTGTCAGGAAAAGAACTTTACTGATATAATTATGAAGTAGTGTCCTAGAAACCTCCAGCTGACAGAAGTCTTAACATACTGAGACTCCACTTATCTACTTAAATATGTTTACTAAAGAGGAAGAAAAATTTTTCCATGAAGGCTTCCTATTAGCTGTAATAAAAGGACTGAAGCAGAATATTGCACTTGTTTTGGTACTCACTCTTCTACTAAAATTGGATGCAGTACATTTTCTAAAATTCGGAAGCATTATGTTGCTATTGAAACTGAATTAGAACTAGCAGCAAAAAATAATGTTTGCCAACATGATTCCAGGATATTATTTTGCATTACAGGTTAAATCCTTAAGGTGTTGTAGGCTAGTGCACTTACTGAGTTTCCTAATCTGGCTTGGTATTTGTATTGCCCACTGGAAAACACCTCTAGATGTGAGACTTTTCTCAGCTGAGCAGAGGGTTAGTTTGGCTTACAGAAAGCACTGTTTATTACGTGTATCTCAGGCAATTTGTTGTGTCTGCACTATTTGCTATTACATCTTATGTTGTGGTTGCCTCCTCCTTGGAGGCATTCAAGGCCAGGCTGGATAGGGCTTTGAACAACCTGGTCTGGTACGAGGTATCCCTGCCTATAGCAGGGGGGTTGGAATTGGATGATCTTAAAGGTCCCTTCCAGCCCAAACCATTCTATCTGCCAGTGCTACTCTGACTTCCACACACGCTTTCGGAAACTGAAGTTCCCCTGGAACTAGTAAATAATATAATACAAGACAGTCAAAGGACTTGATGACATAACTGTTAGAAATTACAGTGGTTAGCTAACTGTACTGTTATGTCCATAAATGACATATTAACTATCAGTACATTGTATAGACCATTGGCACCAGGAGAATTTAAAGTTCGTGGAGTTCCTTTCCCAGTGAGCAGCAGAAATGCTGTTGTGATTGACTGTTACAATGGCAATTTGTTCCAGTGTGAATTTAATAGAGCATGGCTTAGGGATATAGAATTTCTAAGCTGAGGTTCTTGGAATGTGCAGAAGTGAGAAATAGTGCTTTCTACCTGTTAGCTGAAATTTAGCCAGTCTTTTTTTTTTTTTTTTTTTTTTTTTAAAAAAAAGGCACCTAGGAGAAGAGCCTAGATCAATAAGCCATGTTGCTAAACATTTCTATCGTGTAACATTGTGAAGCCTACGAAGTAAACATTCTTGTGTTTCCATTGTTGGAAGGTTCTCATATGGCAGTGCTTATACAGCTGTGCAGTATATGTTCATGATGGCACTTCATTATGAATAGGAGCCCATGGAATTTCCAGAATTCTGAAGTGAAGCTGGCAGCTTCTTGAAACAAAGAAGTTGAGGTGGAGGGGGTCTCATGTTGAGTGTTGACTGCAGAGGAAGCACTTTAGCTTTGAGAAGTAATTATTTAAAAAAATAAAAGATTGCAGTACCATCACCTGAATTAGACAGTTACTGTCTACTTCGGTACTGTTCAGCTACTTCAAAACACAAGAGCCAAACATTTTAAAGTAGTGTTTCAAATGTTGTGTTGATTGTCCTATGAATAAGGCTTAGCAAGCAATTGAGTATTTCATTAATTTCATGTTTTGTTTTGTAGAACCTACCAGTCACACGTATATTGGACAACCTTATGGAGATGAAGTCAAACCCAGTGAGTATAACTGCATTCACATAGGAGATAATTGTCAAATAGGTAATTGTCAAAGAGGTAATATGTCCAATGAAATCTTTAGGCTTTGTAATGGTAATATACCGTACTTATTCTTTGTTTACAATAATGCAGTGCTTTATTTCACCAATAGAAACATTGACATAATTATTCCGTACAATTTATTTAGCATAAAAGTACGTTAATCATGACATTTGATGGTGTTTCAAACTGTCTTTTTTTTACTAGGGGGGGAGGAAAGGCCTAGACTGAGCTTTTGTATTATACTGATCTTCTGTTATTCCTGAATTTGTAGAGGTTAAACAATGGTCTGAAATTGTTCTTGAATCAAAGGGATTTCTTTTAAGAGCACAGTATTAAAACTTAAGTAGATATGAACAGGGTTAGTACAGAAAGTCTTCCTTCCCTCATCTTTAAAACTTTGCTGTTTAAAGGAAAATGTTTTAGCAGTCTTTCACTTGAAACCAGTTTGGTTGATTGCTTTGTCAGGAAAGTCCACTCTTCCCGTTGTTCCTGTGAAATCTTAAATTTGCCAAAGTTAACAAAGCTTTGATTGTGCACAGTCAACACGAGTGCTAGAATGTACAGCTAAAAATAGCCAGAAATCTTTTGTCTAAGCCTTTTTTTTTTTTTTAATTCCTTCAATGAATCATGGATGTGACCATCCTGTACATAAGATAGTAATAGGATGTGGCAGACGCTCAACCTTTAAAAATGGCTTTGAAAAAAAAAAAAGTAAATGACTTTCAGGTGATTTTTTTCAGAACAACCTTAATGACTGTTTCTCATTTTAATGACTCATAATCACATGACATATAAAAACGGTAATATCTCACATTAGTTTATCTATACGTAGAGGTATGATACTACAAAAATAAATGTAGTACAAAGAACACATGGATTTTTGCAATTCTGGCTGAATTTTTGCATTATTCAGAGCTGGTCTGCTAGTGCCATTTGTATCCAGCAGTCCATCTTTATCTTTAACAGTGTGTGCCTGTATGAGTTAGCCGTTCACTTGTCAGCTCTTCTGAGCTATCCAGGACGAACAGGTTTCAGGGTGGGCTCCACACTGCAGTGGTTATGACAGAAACATAGGTAGGTGTGCATGGAAAGTAGCAAAATACAGTAGATTTAGCATAGTCTACTTGCTGCTTCAGATATTAGCAATATGGAGAGGCAGGTAAATAATAGAAGCAGAGGCAAATAACCAATCTATAAGTAGCTTTTTTTTAATTGTACTTTATAGGTAGTGAGTCATGATTGTTAAGTGGAAATAAATAGGTGTTATTTTCAGCAGCAGAGTAGATTGCTGTCCCTATTTGTAGGACTTTGATAAGATGTACAGGGTTAATGTATCTGGTCAACCAGTAGAGGTCACTCAGAACACTTAATACGGAAATCAGAAGTTAAAAACTGGTAGGTGAAAACAAACAAAATTTTAAAATAAATGCTAGCTTCCTCTGGCTCCAAGTTTAGGGACTTAGCTGGAGAAGTTTACAATTCATAGATTCTCTTCTTGCTGATGTGATGCTCTCACCTTGTAGTCAGAGAAGGCAGCTAAGATCACTTTGCTAGTGTAATACAATGGAAAGTGCAGCAAGTGACAGCTGAGCAGCAAGGTCCCAGGCTGATCAAGTGAGGACTTAAACAAATCTAACAGCCACAGAAACAGAGGAAGGAAGCTCTTACCTTTAGAAGGCCTCAGGTAGACAGGGATCTCCAGCAAGAGATGCCCTCATCTCTACTGCTGACTCTTAAATGAAGTCTGGGAAGGGGTGGATTCTGGTCTCTCAGGTGCACTGCATCCACCTGAGCTCCCCTGGGTTGGCCCTGGGGACTTTGACTTTGCATTTCTGCTACAGCGATCCTCAAGAAAACACTGATGATCTCACTTGAAAAAGGAGAGATTGTTTCAGTCTGTTAGGTTAAGTTGGTTCTCTACCATGTCAAAGATGAGAATACCTGATCCAAAACAGGAAGTCCTACCTTGCAAGTCATAGGAGACCAGGCAAGCCTTTAAGGAGGAGTCCTAACACATACTCTTTAAGTAAATTCAAGAAGGAAAATAAACACAATGCGTTGCTATTTGTTGGTCACTTTTCCAGTGTCAATTTAGCATTTATTTAATTTTATGCCCACAGGAGAGATACTCAGAAGTAATAATGAAAAAATGTTTTTGATCTTATTTAACTCTTATAATTAGAAGGAATTATGGACTAATGCCTGAAATAAAATCAGGGATTCCCTGCTGAAGTTTTCTCAAATATGTCTCAGTCCCATTTAGTGCTTTCCACATGTTTCTAGCTCTCACTTTTTAGAATTGCTGTACCACCACTACAAACCAGGCTCCAAGGTCATGAATGGGGGCAGACTTGGTGACTGTCGCTGAAATTTCCAGTGGAGAGTATAAATGCATTTATTTATATAGTCAGTGTGAAATTAAATTTAAAATTAAATTCTTTAATAAGATACATGTGAGGATATTTGTTTTATATAATTGCAAAGGTTCTTAATATCAAATTATATTTTCTTTATGTCCAACTGCTGCATGTATATTAAGTACTTTGTAATATTACATATAGATTTACCTTGTGTGCACTAGTAAATCCTACAGCTAGTTTTCTACCACTAGAAGATTATTTGTTCCACAGAACGCAGAGATCTTGCTTGTAAGCACCCAGCTGAAATCCAGTTCAGACTCACATACGCTTCATCGATAATGTAAAATACCTGGATGAAACTGTAGTATAGGAACAGACTAAAGCCAAGCAGTTGTCAGAAGCAGTTATTAAGAAGCTTTGTTTTTCATCTGTAAGACTTGGTAAAAACCCTACTTGTTGCCAGTAAAAATATTGGAAGTGCCTCACTGTTTTGCATGAAGAAAAAAAAAAAAAAAACTTTTATAGTTCAGACAGTCAAACTTTTCAAATTCTTGTGGAACTCATTTCTTCCTCACAAGCTTAATTTTGGTTTAATAGCAGTCATAAATCATGAAATGAAAAGGGTAAGTTTCGTAACAGTAGCAGATTTTGATCTATCTTGTATTTTGTATTCATTGCCTTAGAAGTGTTTTGGTTTATGGTATTAAATCACTAGCAGATCTCTGTAACCTGGAAAATGTTAGCATTTGTAAGTCAGTCACAACTAACTGCCTGATGTTCTTCTAAAGCTGGTGACAGCTTAATCTTTCTTTCTACATATTGCTTTTCTGTTGGGATTTATTATGCAACCAACAGAAGTATGTCTTGGAAATTGTGTAATAATCAAGTGTAGCTGAATCAGAAACAGTTTATCTCTGTTTATGCTTCCCTGGTTCTGTTATGTACAAATATTATGTGTGCACACCCCAGTTAACTTGGAGTGATGCATCTGCTGGAATTGGAAAATCATGGCGGTTTGACTGATTGCCATTTCATGGAACAAATGCAGAAATTCATGAGCCTAAATCCATATCTTTTGAGATTTAAACATTCTTTTGAATAGGAGACAGATGACTACCGATACTTTGACCCCAAGATGCTACGGGGCAGTGACAGGTGAGTCTACTGTCAGTCTTGCTCATTTCCTTCTCTGGGAAAAGGCTAACTTGAAATAATTATTATGTTATTGCTGACTCTATAAGATCTCTAACTGTTCATTTTAAGACAAGATGGTTGATATGGAAGGAAATCACAATTGAAACCTGGATCAAACAGATATGTTTCTGTCAAAAAGAAAATCCTTGTTCCAGTGACTGTGCTGCTAATTTGTACACCAGTCACAGGAATGTGTAATGGTATTTAACATTAATTACTATTAGAGTTTTTTTTAAATACTGCTTGGTTTCTTTGAAACTGTTTTTACACTGTTAAAAAGTCACTGAGCAGCCCACCAAAATTTCAATTTGAGTACAACCCTGTTTAGTGATCGTTCAGTAGATCTTTGAAAACAAAACAGGCTGCGTTTGCTCCTGTATAGACAGGTGCACATGTAAGTTCATGTGCTCATACATGAAGGGGCAGTCACTTCACTGGTAAACTGTAAGAATGAAAGAGGAATTGCACTAGAAGTTTACAGGCTTCTGTCTTCTGCTTCTGGGAGCAGTATCCATGCCTGATAACCTTGCTTCCAATATTGTAGATAACAGAGACTGTAATTTTAACATGCCTTCTAAAAACTCAGCTGTGGGAAAGCTACTGGCTCATTTAATTTCAGAGGTTTATTACTTGGTGGATATATACCCCTGCTTTTAGTTATTTGCATTAAATAAGAATTTCATCTGTCCAGCTTCCATCTGTTCTTGAATCATGGAAATTAAATTTCCAATAGCATTAAGTAATAATGGAAAGCAAATTTCAAAGAATATGAACGTGAAGTATTATCACAGCTGCATTGCAACTCTTTTTCATGCTGCTTTTGTAACATTTTGAGGATTTTTCTCTACCACCCGAACTTCCTTGTCATTTCAATTCTGATGTTGCTGTAACTGATAATCACTTCTGGGATTCTGAAGCATCTGTAAGCAGAAGTGCAGGCATCACATAGATGCTGATCACATTGATGCAGTTGTTACTCCTGTGTCTCTCACTGTGGTTGTGCTCCTAGCTAGCAGCACTGGAGTTTTGAGCATAAAAGAAGCACTGTCATAAAACTCATGATTCAACCCTAAAACTGAGGAAGGTAAAGCTATTCACTTTGTGTATGTGTTCCTATAAATGATTATTTTTCATGAAAAATAATTCAATAATAGCTTTGAACAATACTTGCCTTTCTGCATTGTACTTCACATTTTTGTCTAATATAGTTTAGAATTCCATAAACACAGGTATTACTACTAAGAATACTAATATAAACATAAATGTCTAATAAGATTTAAGTTGTAGGTGTTTTTCTTTCTTTGTAGCTCAGTTCCACGAAACAAAAATCCATTCCAGGAGGTGAGTCATGTAGAAGTTACTTGTCAGTGTGCATGTATAAAAAAAAAAAAAAAAAGGAAAATAGCATTTTTTGGTAATAAAGAAGAGACCTTGCTTTGCATGAATCGCTTATTTTGCTTACCTCTAGTATTAATTGCAGTGAGCTGCCATTCTGAAAATGTCTCTCCCTCTTCAGTGAGCTGTGTAAGCATTAAATAACAGCGAAGGAAAAAAAAATCTCAAAAATGCTTCTGGAGATAACTATAGTAATAACACCATATTTGGGTACTCAGTAATTTAACACCCCCATTTTTATACTAGACCTTTACAGTGCTCTCTAAATTTAATTCTCTTTTCAGTCATGAGCGATAGTGTTGGCTATGAACTTAAGTGAGACTTCTTTAAGCAACCTCTGTGATTTAAGGAAATAACTCACAAAAGCAGCAGAACAGCTCCTGCTGCCACGTGCTCCTTTTTCATTTCCTACAACTGCCAGTAAAGTTTGGTATTTTTCAACAGAAATGTTTACAAATAGAAGACTTACTTACCTGTTCATTACTAAGTTTGCCTCAGCACTGCGTGCATGTCCCCGAGTTTTCTGGATGATTTAATTCTCCTCCTGTGAGAAAAAAAAAAAAAGAACTTTTCTGTGTCACAGGGATCTGCCATAGCAAAAATGATAGAGAGAGAGGCTACATCAGACAATACTGCATAGTGAATTGTTAATTCAAAGAATGGAACTGTTACATTTCCTTATTCTATTCATTAATTGTTCAACATGTTTTAAAAAAGGCATCAGTATTTTCTGGGCTATATTTACCATGTTGCAGTACTAAGTAGGAAGGGGAAAGACAATGAAGAAGTGTTCTTTTAATAAATAGAAATATTTTGTTTTTCAAATTAGTTTGCAAGCATCCACAAAAATACTCCAGCTGCTCTTATGGAACTGGAGCCATCTCCACACAAAAATGCAACGTGTTGAAACTGCCTGTTTCACCTATTTCGTAGTAGGACAAAGAAATATGTTAAAATAAGTATTTGTTATTTTGCATCCCAGTAAAACTCTCGTGTTCTTGGAGTGGAGAGCTAGTTAATCTGTGCTGGGTTCTTATCAGACTGAAGCACGATGAAGACAGTTTTTGTTGCATTAACTGATGTGGGTATATACTTCACTACTGAAATATTAAGGATTTGATTACATGTTCTGATTATGTTCATGTTGTATTTTAGGCAATAGTCTTCGTAGTTGGTGGAGGCAACTATATTGAATATCAAAATCTTATTGACTACATAAAGGTATGTGCGCTCTGTTGGTAGTTTCTAACTTACTGATATAAACCGTTACATAGTTTCAGATATAAACAGTTTCAGACACTGTATTATGAGACATAATTAAGTCTTATGAAATTGAGGGTTACATTGGTACTATGCATACCATGCAGGTAAAAACTTATGTAAGAATTCAGTAGAAAACAGGGATGATAATTTCAGAATGCTAGTTACTGTTTCTGGCATTTTCGTTCATGTTGCATTTCTGACTGCAAGCAGTGTGCCACCTACCAAAGCAAGGATCACGTTTGCATCCATCTCTTAATGCTTCTTACTTGGCTACATTTAGAAGTTTAGAAGTAACAGGCAGCTCGTTCTCAGCATGCTGGATCATGTGATTCTGTGTGGAAATCATGTGATGTGCAAAGAAAAAAAATATGGAACCAACTGTATAATTGATGGGGGAGGTAAAGAGATCTGAAGTCTCTAGTTCCACCTGGCCAGCCTAAACAGAATGTACATACACCAAAAACAGCAGCTGAAAAAAAAAAAAAAAACCAACATGTTTAGAATTCCTGTGGGAGCAGAAATGAGGTAGAAGCACTTTCCAGATGTAAAAAGGAAGCAAAGGAAAACTTGATGAAGTTTTGAATTAGGTAAGAGCAGCAAAATACTACTCTTCGTTCTAGATTTTACCTTGCTATGCTTCTATCTGGATCAAGGCTTTTCCCTGAAAATAATACATATGCAACATTGGTAACAGAAAAGTATTTTTTCATGTGCCAAGACCTGAGAGTTTTACATTCCTGTTCCAGTATATCTTGCAGAACATGAAGTCAAAACTGCACACGGCTGTTTTCCTCCTTTAGCGGGCAGCTGTTTTGGAACAGAACTGGGAAAAAGAGAGGAAAAGGAAAGTTACACAGTTGTGGGTACAAGGAGAGGACAGGAGGACCAAAAATTTCAGAGACATTGACAGAGATTAGACATGCAGTTTAAGCTGAAATGTGCTGTACATTTCTCCAGACTATTTCAGCAGTGGGTTATGACCTTGCAAGAGGGAAGTCTCCTTCACCTGTGCTTGGTTAGCCCCTCGCTTCTGAAAAACAAAGAGAAGTTACTGAAAACTTGATTCCATTCACCCTTCTCCCAGGAGACTTGCCCACCTCACCAGATGTCTCTTCCACGCTTAGCCAGTGCAGTTTGGCACACTTCCATGCATGTGGTGTAGTTCCAGCATCTGTTGTCTCACCAGATGTAGCTTATTAATTATTCTAAAATTCAATCAGTTATCCTTCAGACTGAAAAGGAAGAAAAAACCCAACAGGTCTGTCCTCGCAAGCAGATACAAAGATTTTATTCACTGCTTTATTTTTTTAAGCACTATCAGTTTTTACCAGTTTGCCACTGAAAACACAGAAAATCTGTGAAAGCTTTCTGAAACAGGAAGCAGTGTTCAGCTTTGGCATTTTGGGGGTTTTTGTAGGAGACTTAACCCTTAAACCCAGTTATTTTCAGTTCTGTGCTAGAATCTCACTTCATCATAAATCAAATATTGTTCATAGTTAGGAAGATTGTACTTTGAAAAACATACGTTGGCCAACAACATGCTGAAAATGCGTCACCAAAACAACTTCAAAGCACAGAGAAATTTGGCTTGTCCTTTTGTTTTTAACAATATATGAAAGGAAATAAGTGCTGCCTGACTGCCTGCCTCAGCTAGACATTATCATTTTGCACAACAAAATCAAATTCTGCACAGCTTTAAAAAAAACAAAACAACAAGCTCTGGTGTTGCATTATTTACAAGGCTAAGCAGCTTCAGCTTGGCTCCACTAACTTCTGGGTGATACATCTAAGTGTGCTGAGTAATTACCTTGGAGCATGGATATGCTTGTATTCAAAAATTACACTTTTAGTAGAATTTGTTTTCATAAGATGGATTTTACAGGAATGTGTATTTTGCAGCCTAAAAAGGCAACAGTCTCTCTTCACAATTGTGCCTAGTGTTTCTTTATGTTTATGTTACTGTGCAGCAGTAAGTGCTACCATTCATATTACGGAAAATAGAGTGTCAAGATTCCAGTTCAGATCAAAATCAGACCTGTTCAGGCTTCAAGATTAAATGTAGCTGAAAGGTGGGGAGAACCAAGTTCAAGCTTTTGCTTAGTGACAACAACAACTTATTGCAACAAACCACTCCAAATTAATAAAGATGAGGAGATGAAGCAGGATTACCATCTCCCAAATTAGCATGTGCCCACCAGCCACTGTTAAAATCCAGTTCTGTGACTCTGCTGAAACAGCACAGCTGTTATCAGCTATGAAACAAAATCATTTTGAAGAGGGTCCTCTTCCTGTTTTGCCTTTTTTAAAGCAATTTTTAATTTTGTATCAGAAAAAAAAAAAGACAGTGAGTCCTCTTCTGTATTTGTCCTCTCAGTTCCCTGGCTGCTTATCATTTATCACTCACATAGAGCTCACATAGAGCTAGTAAGGTGCTTTCTGTTTGTTTATTGTTGTTTTAAAATCACATCAATGATCAAAAAAACAAACCCATTCTGACTATAAGGGAAAGTACTCAGTAATTCAATAGTGAGACAGATTGCTGGAGCCTGCACTCGAGCTTTGAGGAGCCGTGGGATTATTAGCCAATGCTGGGCATAAACTCAGTCTAAAACTATGCATTACTTACACCATTTTTTCACTTCTGCAATGCTGTGTTGTCAGACAAGTGCTATCAGACTGCTCATTGCAGGCTAGGATCATTATGTATCCAACTAAATTCAACATAATATTGTTTCAGTTGTTTTTTTTTTTTTTTTTAAAGTTATTTACAAGTTTTTTTTTTTTTTTTTTTTTTTTAAAAAAAACCCTTTTTCAAATACGGAAATAAATAACAGAAACTTTCTAGTTCTACCACTGGCAGAGCTGTAGGACTTAAGGATCATGGAGAAATACACTTTTTAGTATGCAGTTCGTAGAAGCCACTTGTGCTACTCCTAACACTTGATTTCTTTCCATCTTTTCTTTTTCTTAGGGTAAACAAGGCAAACACGTCCTCTATGGCTGCAGTGAACTATTTAATGCTACACAGTTTATAAAGCAGGTAGGTACTTCTAACAGTAACTCTGTAATACTTGTTACTGTAATAACTGTGACTTCCGTGACTGGTTTTTAACTTCTATCTCTATGGATTTTTGTCTCTGTAAAAACAAATTGATGTGAAAAAAAATGATACAGTTTTGTTACTGTTCTTCACTTTATTTAAATAGGGGGTAAGGCCTGTGTTGTCAGTGTGAGTTAACAGGCAATGCAGCTGTAATAGTTCTTTGTAACTAGCTTAACATAAAACCTACCGGGGGGGACGACGACAAAATCAGTTCTGAAGTTCTGACACTTTTTTTTCCACAAATAGGACCTTTCCAGGCTATTCTAGCAACTCTCCTGAATTAAAAATTGCTATTCATCTGCAGTCTTGAAATCTGTGTTTAAGTTTTGCTGTTTAGGAGTACTGGAACTGTGGGAGCTTCAGCTTATCCCCAGTTGTTTTTGGTTTTTTTTTGTTTGTTTTTTGTTGTTTTTTTTTTTTTTAAAAAACAGCATTAAAAAGAAAGTTGTGATGCTGTTACTTCTGACCCTCTCCAGCAAAACTGCAAAATACAAGTTATTCACAGCGCTCAGCCCTCCAGTAGCTGTCACCACCTGTGCTTTTACTGCCTCCCTAAATTATTCAGACCTACATTTTGAAGAACTGAATTCACTAAGGTCTGTTACACATGAAGGAGAAAAAACAAATGCTGCTTACCATCATACAGTTCTTCAATGAGCTTAATTTCCTTGTTTCACCAACCCTGATTGTACATACCAGCCTTAATGCTGAAATTTATTCATATCTCAGGATTTGAAACCTAGAACCTCTTGTGTGGGGTTATGCATTAAATATTCTAACACTTGCATGCTTTTAATTGGTTATTTCTCACAAGGCTTGTAGGACAAAACGTTTACTGTATGCACTGAATATTAACATGCTGAAAGAATAATGTTACCAACCTAATCATTTCTGTCTCTTCATGTGTAGCTTTCCCAGCTTGGCCAGAATTAAGACTGAAACACCATGACCTGAATATCACCATGACAAAGAACTGCTACAGCATTCAGATAACTTCAAATCTATTATTTTGTCACAATATTAAAACTTACAACAGCTTCATTAATATATCTTCTCAAGAAATCTGTAATTAGTACTGTGTATATCAACATTTCTGAAATAAACCTTAAAATGTGCGATATTTTTGTTGAGCATTAAGTCATATTACTTTCTAAATGCAGTATTAAGTGTGGCTATGACAGAGCTGTCTGATCAACATAGCATTTTCAAGATCTCATAGACAATTTCTGTTCCAGTAAACAAAGCAATATTTTGAAGAAAAGGTCAGTCTTTCTTCAGGAGCTGTGTTCATGAAAGCCAGCTACCTTCATTAAACAAAACTGAAATGACAAAACTGCCTTTCAGGACCACAGACAAATAGCCTTAGTGCACGACAACTGCAGCTTCTAGCTGTCACCCTTTAACTTTACCGAAGTCCTTGGTTCTGCACCATCTTCACTCGGTGGTCTGAAGATGTATTTGAAATTACCTTCAGTACAAGTTTTTGATACAGTAGTTTAGCTTTGTCTGTTAAGCTTATGTGTTTTTATTCATCTACTTGTCTAAAGAGTCATACAGTTTCAAACTGTAAATCCTTTAATGATTTTCTTCTGCACTTTTTATTGTAATTGCTTTGACTGTTATGTTTGGGAAGAAACCAAGCCCTACTCATAGTACAGCTCAGTAGTGTTTAATAAGCACATGTTTAAAACACATAATAACAGTTGCTGGAGGTAGAGCTGGTGCAGGAACAGGCAGCAGTTCAAGGATTTTCATTATATAATTAACGTCTGCCAGTACTGACAGATCCTGAGAGTGTGTACAGGGATTGAGAGAAGACAGCATGATAGATTTGAGTCTCTGCCTCTAGAAATATTCCTTCTGAAAATACCACTTCTGCCTTTCAATAAGAGGTCTAAAGTACTCATAAGTAACAAGGAAACAATGCGGATTTATTAACAAATAGTGACACCCTAAGAATTACTGGTATACTGTATATGTTTGTGAGCATTTCTTTGCACTATTCTTCAGCATCTGATGCTAATTCTGCTTTAGAAGCAGTACTTTCCCCCTCCCCATAGAATTTTTTTCAGAACATCTACACAAGAAATACAGTTGATCTCTTCCTTAAAAATCACAATGAATGTGTCAGTAAAGATTTATATAAACTAGACTCTTATCAAAACTCAGTGTTACTTAATTATCTAAGCTGAGTCTTGTAAGATACTCCACATTACTACTTTATACATCCAAGTTCGC
Source organism: Tetrao urogallus (assembly GCF_951394365.1). Taxonomy (NCBI): domain Eukaryota; kingdom Metazoa; phylum Chordata; class Aves; order Galliformes; family Phasianidae; genus Tetrao; species Tetrao urogallus. The sequence continues at coordinate 34,377,153 of NC_136819.1, forward strand.
CAACTCAATAAATACATTTATTATGGTGTTAATGATAGTTGTTGTAGTGAATGTTCTCCCATAGATCAGGCAGCAAGGACTGAACGTCACAGTTCATTCTTCTCATTCCCTGCATGTACGCTATGTTTATTTGTGAGAACAGGGTCAAAAACATTTGGAAGAATGACTTCAATGTAGTTAAATGGAAGCATTCCAAGCCAGGTTTGCTGCCCTGAGCAGCCTGATCTAGTAGGTGGCAACCCTGCCTGTGGCAGTGGGGTTGGAACTCAATAGTTTAAGGTCCCTTCCAACGTGAGCTGTTCTATGATTATTACTTCCTGAGGCAGTTTGTTCCAGAAGCATGAATCATAGAATCACCAAGGATGGAAAAGACCTCCAAGATCATCTAGACCAACTATCCATCAACTACCAACATTTCCAGTAAGATGGGAATGGGTGTTCAGTGCTCTTCTCAGCAAAGCATTGCACAGAAGGAATTATAGAAAGACCAGAGTTTTTAACTGAAAGACACACCAAATGGCCACCGAGGGAGGTACTCTTCCTAGACAGTGTTAACTTTGCAGCTGACAACCAAGTTCTGAGAAAAATACACTGATTGCTTTTTGTTCAAAACTCGTGGCAGTCAGTGATACACTGATCCCTGGTCAGTTCTACAGAGAGCTCTCCTAAATCACAGCTTACAGGATTTGTTGCTTCAGCAAGCTATGTAAACAGAAATTGGAAATAAATTAGTTTGGTTTATGTGCTCAGGAACTAAATTTGCAGTCTTTGCACTACAGCTGAAGACAGGTCTAACTGATACCCAGCTTCATAGCCAGATCTTCAGATTTGTTGTGTGAACACACACTAGGCAGATAAGGCAATTGGAAGACAATTTTAATAACTTCAAACATTCTGTTAATGTACCAAAAGAAAAAAAACTTTGCGAAGGAAAGAGAAATCTTAGAAGATCTCAGTGAACATTAAAATTTCCAATTTACACAACATGAGCTATTACTTCCTATTATTTTTTTGTTAGATAGTCCTTTTCCTGAAATACCTCTGTGGAAGTAGCTCGTACAAGATGACTATAATTATTGTAGAGAAAATAATCTTAAAAGTAAGCTGGCATTTCATAGAATGGTAGAATTGCTCAGGTTGGAAAAGACCTTAAAGATCATCAAGTTCAACCACAACCTAACTATATTACCCTAAATCTAACAACCCTCCACTAAATCATGTCCCTGAGCACTGCATCTGAGTGGTTTTTAAACACATTCAGGGATGGTGACTCAATCACCTCCCCGGGGAGCCTATTCCAGAGCTTAACAACCCTTTCAGTAAAGAAGTTTTTCCTGATATCCAACTTAAACCTCCCCTGGTGCAACTTGAGGCCATTTCCCCTCGTCCTGTCACCAGTGAGAAAAGACCAACCCTGCTCTCACTGTGAGCACCTTTCAGGTATTGGAAGAGAGCAATAAGGTCTCCCCTCAGCCTCCTCTTCCCCAGACTAAACAGCCCCAGTTCCCTCAGTTGCTCTTCATAGGGCAATTAGGTAAGCATATTCCATTTATAGCCAGCTATTATGTACTGCACATCCTCATAGTTCCCTCAAAGGTTTGTGCCGAAAAGCCAGGCGAGGGCCAGACAGCCACTTGCCTAGCGCTGGGAGCCTTAAGTAAAAGAGTACAGGCATTTCTCGTGCTTTAAATGCAAGGAGGGTCAGCGCATTTTAGACCTATTCTGATGCTTCTGTTAAGTCACACATTCGCACAGTTTTTTGTTAATAAAACCCAGCACAACTCCAGTTTTCATATCTCAAGACTGGTCATTCTTCATGGGATCACAGGATGGCTTAGGATGGAAGGGACCCTGAACTCACAAAATCATTTGTTGGAAGGGACCTTTAAAGATCATCTCCTTATAACTCCTTCTTGCAAGCACAAAATAAAGCTACTCACAGGGGGTCTATGTTTGCATTTAATTAAAAGCAGGGCAAGGCTGAGTCTCCAGTATCACACTTTGTCCTCAAGAAGAAAATAAGCAGCCAGGTCCTTGGCTGCAGAAAACCAGCACATTGTAGTCCAAGAAGAGAAACCTCAAGACCACTGCTTGGTTTAAATGCCCTTATTAGTATAACATTATTGATACAAATCAGTAATGCTTCCCTACGTTAGAATAAGATTTTGCTAAGTGATCATGTTCACATCAATCCGAATCATCTCCAATGAGAGCAATTGCAACACCTTGTTAAAAATGCCAAATCTGGTACCTTATACATGAATGATGCCTCCACTCAGGTTTATTACAACTCAAACACAGACTTAAATTTGTTTTAAAATTCAAATATTCAATCTTATGTTTTAGAGTTTTTTGAGAAGCTTCATAAATTAACATACACAGTTTTTATCTCTTTCAAATGCAAATAACTATTTCATATCATGCATGTTGGAGGTTTAGAAGTATATAAGCACAGACTTCAGTATGGGCAACCTTTTCTATCATCTGTAAATCCCACATGATTAGGATCTTCCTACTTGCTCTGTTTGTTCTTTTATCAGTCAGTTTTCTGCTACACGTGCAAAACAAAGCCCATCACATCAGGCCACAGCACTGTAAGAAGCTGAAACATTAGCCAAAGGTGGTGGGATTAACAAAATGTTTTACAGGTAGGCATTTCTCTCCTGTAGAGCCTGCATGTTAGGAAAGCTGCATATCATAATGGCAGTTTTGTAAGCAGAGAAATAAAAGTACTCTTTCTATATATTAGTGAAATAAAACATTCCTGGTACTTTATGTTCCAGTCCTCAAAGAGAACCTCTTCTGCTTCATTCTTCCTAGGACTTTTGCCAGCTAAACTGCTGAATTCCAGCTGTGCTGTGCCACTCTTAATCAAGAGCATCAATACATTTCTCCTAGATCATTCATCAGCCATGGGCTCTACTCATTCAGAAGTGTTTTTAACTGATAATTTTTGCTTTTAGGAGTAGGCATCTTTGTCTCTCCACATGCAATACAGAGGATTTTCTTTCTTCCCAGTGCAAACAGATCTTTGGATGCCTGGCCTTCTGTTACAATACTCGTGCTCAGACTAGATATTGGAAAGCAGACAATAGGAAGATTAGGTCCACAACACACACGCAATAACTGTAACTTGTGTGTTTGTTTTTAAGTATCTCTGACAGCCTGAAAGTCACTTTTCCCATAGGAGGGAGATATAGTAGTACAAAGAAGAAAAGGAGAAAGAGCAACAACCAGAAATCCTCAGGGAGTGTCAGAGGAAGAATACCACTACTTTGTAGGCTCCCAAGATTTGCTACGCGATCGTTCTGCATCATTTATCGGGAAGCGGTGGAAGCCTTCCCTTGCCACGTCACCATCTTTCTGATGGTTCTGCAAAACTGAATTCTTCCCACGAGAAGAATCTAGTCTGTAAACCCAGCCTTGCACAGAGCAACAAAAAGCAATGTTGTTAGAGCTCATGCTCTCTTGGAGAAAAGAGAACAGCTGAATTTCTACAGGCATAAGGCCCAACATGAAGACACATGATCCCAGAAGAGGTCAGTCTTGTGCAGAGCAAGTTCATTATTATTTTTGTGAGAAAAATCTCTTATTAGCTAGGATTAATTTGTCTTTTTTTCCTTCCCTCTCCCCCTCAATTCACCAAACATAAGTGATCAAAAGCACAGCCCCTGCACTTCAGGACAGGATCCAGGTTAGTCAGACAGTCACTGAAAGCCTGATGAAAACTATAGTTCTAGAATTGTGGAAATCAACCCACAAACACCAAATCCGTGATGTTTTCCAAATTCTTTTTCCTCTTTTAGGTGTCATTTGTAATTTGTTCAGCTATTCTCCTGGCCTGGCCTCCCTACGTGCAAATCTATCTGATCGGGATCTGGGCTTCCAGTGCCAAGCTCACAGTATCCTAGCCAAGCTTTCTACAAAGCCTGTCAGTTTTTAGAAGTCCATTCATCAACACTGGCACGAGCCCTAAATTCCATAAGGGCCTTAAAAACCTGTTCCAGTGTCCCAGCTGAGACAAGGGTTTAGCCCCCAAATGCTAGCATTAATACCTGATCAAAGGAAACAGCTAGTTGCCTTCCCAAACCCACAGAAATATTCGTGCATCTGAAGGTCCTGAAGGAAAAATATATCAGATTAAGAGGAATCTTTTGGCACAGAATGAGCTTGCTTTCTGTTACGTATTTTTCATAAACACCCATTTTGAGAAAGAAAACAGCTCTAAAAGAGTAAATACAGCTCTGGCTAACTTAGAGCCAGAAGTTCTCACAGTAAGAAATAAAGAACAAATGTGAAATACTAACAACAGGATAGAGACATTTTGATGCTGCTCAAATGTATTCCTATGATGACAACAAAAAAGCTAATTCACCTCCAAGGGTATTCACTGAAAAGCAATCTTACTAACCTCCTTGCTTTCACTTACAATTATCACATTAAAATAACTCCTTTTTGTTCAAGTGTTTTCACCAAATCCCCCAGATTCACTCCCTCTCTACAGAGTTTCACTTTTTCTGATGAGGCTGAGCACAATGCTCCTAAATGGAAAGACAGGTCAGCTTTCACTGCAGCACCCAGAAGTCTGTAAGACATCAGTCACCATTTCCAAGTCTGGTGTCTTCCAAGACTTGGCAGTTTATTTTGCTCCTTCTAATGGAGGTGGAACTGTGTGGAAAGGGCTGAAAGCACAGACTGCTCTTCATAGAGGCATCTCAGTTATCACCTAAGCTTCCCTGCTCGCTGTAGAAAAGCGTTGGCTGTGTTTGTGACCTGGGGACTTCAAGAATATCAAGCCTTAGCAGGGCACAGCATGGATCTCAGCTGAATACCCAGACTAAAACGTGTTGGGATGGCACAAATAAGTAGGAAGGGCTTACAGAGTTGGCAGAGCCCAGGGCACAGCAAGCTTATTTAGTTTACTGAAATCTCTGGAACAGTCAAATATCGAATCTGGTGACCACAGGCAAGGATGCGTAACCAAAAGGGCTTCAGCCTGTCCCATCAAAGGAAAAAGGGAGGATCAGGACTCTCCCAAGGCAATAGGGTGTACAACAGGGACTGACTGTTCAGGCAGTAGTGTAAAAGAGGAAAGGGATCACAGAAAGATTACTCTGAACAGAAGGAGTCCAAAAAGGAAATTCCCTCATAAAATGAAAGGTGAGAACAAAGTAATGCCATTTGTCAGCAAGACAGAGGCACTGGGTTCAGTCTCCTACGATGTTCCCAGTGGCCATCATAAGGGGGCCTCTCCCACAGGAAAGTCCTTACTCTTCTTCATATGGGGCTGTGGGCCTACAGTGGTCACCCATAGCCAAATGACCACCTAGCACCTAGGAGTCCCATTCCTGGTGAGCCAGGGATGGCATCAGAGACACACTGGCATTCCTCACAAGAAGAATCAGCTACCATAAGTTCATATCTTTATGCATGGTACCAAATCCAAGGGAAAACAAATGCTGCCTTCCCAAATTCGTTATAACTCACCAGCAACTTCTTTACTTTACGCAGCACAATGGCAGACATGCAATAAATATTCCCACAGACATAAGGACAGAAGCATATTTCATAATTAAACACAAAATGTGGTTTTACAACTCTCTAAGTGGGATTTTCCATATCCCACTTAGAATTAAATGAGTGTTATCTTCTTTATGAAAGTCCTTTTCTTGTATCTGACACTTAAAAGGTCCAAGTGTGTCTAAGCTTAGGACATCTATAAGTCAGTTGTTTTGAAGTGGGAAAAGTTTACACAATGATGAGGATTAAAATAAAATTGTTACTAATCAAATGACCTCGTGAGAAATGCTTGTGCCGTGTTTCTCACAACCTCCAGTTACTTTACTTGCTAAAAGTAAACCTGAACGGCATGTGGGTATCATGAGCTGTACTCCAAATGGAATGCAATTAACTTCAAATAGATTTTTTTGTTGCTTTTTAAAATAAAAGTGTTTTTCATAACTTGGTGTTCCCTTTTCCTTTCCCCACTGTGATCAGAATTTAACTGTCTAAAAGTTCATCTGGCAACAGAAATGTTATTTCCAGTTTGCCTACAGTAACAGTCATTTTCTCAGGGGCTGGTTCATAGCAGATGCTTTTGTAGATATTCTTTAAACTTTGCCATTTCGGAGGCAAACATCTCGATCAAAGGATGAATAAAAGCAAACAGCCACAGGAGATTCTTTCTCCACTGACTACCGCCAAAGGGTCCTCTCAAGTTATGAGCTCCCAATCTCAAAGCCACCTTTAGTTTCCACTTTTAACATCTAAATTTCTAGACACTACAAAGCCTCCTTATGGAATAGGCATACTTAATTTTACTCACCACTGTTTCTAAGGAAAGAAGGAAGGGGAGTTGGGGGTGGAAGAAGGTGCTACAGCATAAGCATTCCACTAATTCAAAGAGCAAGAACAACACAACCTAGGAAGTGACAGATTTTATAGCCACAGAAAAAGATGAAGGCCGTGATCACTATCCCTGCTCAGTGAGCAAGGAGGAATGTTATCACAACTGAGGAAATGGAAAGGAACAAGGGAGATATGTAGTAGAAAAGAGATGGCTAAGAGGATGGAATAGCCACCATTTGAATTAGATGAGCTTTTAATTTGGTCTCCAAAAAGAAGTAAAAGAAAGTACAGACATTACTCCTGCAAGGGTATTACTGAATGCGCAAAAGCAAGCTTTTCCTACTGCAAGAGAAAAGGGCCCTGTTCTACTGAAATGAACTACAGGCCATTTAACAAGACTTAACAAAAAGGAAAAGGAGCATCTTAGAACAATGCATCTATTATAGCCTTGTTTTCCAGCAGATGTTTTGAGGTGACACAGAACAGCTCAGTAGCTGGGTGTTCTGTTTGAAAGACCATGCTGTGAGTTGTTCCGGAACAGAACTATTTTGGCTATACAGGGCTTTTAAATTACCATTTTTAAAGCATACTTAAGATGGTAAGCTATGTGTAGCTAAAGACTTTTGTTTGAGGAAGAAGAGCAGAAGGCCAATAAAGGTACCTCTGCAAAAGGAAAACAGGCTTTGTTAAATCAAAAGGCACAAACACTACTAACTTATCTGTTTTTCATACATTGCTCTGCAGCCTTACTAAAATTATGTATTTCATTGGAATTCAAAACTAACATTTCTAGGTCACACACATGCAAGAAAGATTTGCTTTGCAAAAATATTTTTGCAACAATCAGGTGTCTGACTGCACTTCCGAAAGAACTAGCACAGGAGATGAATAATGATGCTATGAACTACATTTGACCCTTACAACGCCTTTCATTTTGAAACAGGGCCTTCTCTGAAGCAGGAGCCATATTCATAATGAAAAATTAAAGTTACTCTGTATTGAACTTGGTTTCCTAGAGGATGAGTAAACGAAGCACAATTTAAGGGGCAAGAAACCCAAGGATGTGCCCAGTATCAGTATTTCTTCCAAACTAATCAAGAGCCCGGGAGCAGCCAGTCCACAGGCACCTCTGCCATGCTCCAGCTACAGGCTATCATGCAACTTGTGCAGCTCTGCAGGCAGCAAAATGTGTTGTTTCACTTGTATCCTACCAGCAGCAGATCACTAAACCAGCCTCTGGCCACAACTAGCACCTACCACGTGTAAGACAACCAAACTATTTCCAGTGCCCATCACTGCCTGAAGCACCAAGCCAACAACCCTTGCCCTAATGCTACCCTGCCAACTTCAAGCCTGTGTTGTAGCAGTAGAATATTCAAATGTATACTCTCTAGTGTATAATGCCAATATGTGCTTAACAGGAATACTGCTTATGGCCAGCAATATCTGACACAGTACTATTGGTTCTGCCCACACTAAGCACTTGGAAATAAGTTCTTTCATTTCAAGGCTGAACACACAAAGATTTGTCATATTCAGGTGGTGCCTCTACTAACAACAGGAGCCCACACAGAAGCTGTAGGAATTGCCTCTGCAGATGCTTAGTTTGTTTGAAGTTCTGAACTAACCCCCACAAGTTTCTAGAATACATCACATTTTAGAAAAGTCTACGCATTTGACAACAATCAACTGAGCTGTATCTGCTTAGAATCCCATCCATTACAACTGCAATGCAAGCCATGGGAGAAAGAACGTTCTCCATAGACTCTGCATGAGGAGGAAGCAGCCCCGACAGAGATGGGACATTACAATGCCCAGCATTTCTTCACAATGCCTATGCTCCTGAAAGGCCTCTGCTCCTGTCATCCTCATCAGGACACACACAGAGCATAGCAAGTCAGGCACCACCAGTGTTTGGTGGTTTGACTTGTCAGAAATTACACAAATGCATGACTTCCAGCAACTGCTGAAGCCTCTGATGTTCCATTTAAATATTTCAATTAAAAAAAAAAGTCTCAAACTATCAGTATTTTGTAAACAGGTTTTGTTAAAATTTTAAACAACCTCTATAAGACTCTTTAAATCTTTTCACCATTCCACCATACCATAATTCAAACTGTTTTGAGATTACTGTGACCAAGTATCATGTTCTAAGGGTTGGTAAGGCTGAAGTCAGACATTTGAAAATCACTTTGATTTTACACACTAAAACGCACAGACTTGACATAAAAACAAATACATAACTTTCCTAAAGTGTTCATCATCATCTTAATTCTACTGCAATTGAAGGTACCAATGCAGAGGTAACAGCACTAACCATACTTGCAAGACCAAGCAATCCACCCAGCCACCACCTCCTGGAGGGGCAATTTTAGCTGCTCAGCTGGAAAAAAAAAAAAAAACATACATATGCTTGCAGTAGAGAACTTGGATCCACTTCAGATTTCCATCTCTCTATTGATGATTCACAACAGATTAGTCCAAACATGCAATATTTCATAAGCCATAATCAAAAAACTTCTCATTACAGTTACTGTATTGGAACACTTCATCTCATTGATACTTTGCAAATACTACATATTTTATCTTGATTTTTATTTATTTATTTAATCTTAACTGTAATGGTAACAGCCCAACAATCCCTTTGAGACCCTACTGAAGGCTCCTAGTACACATGTGTAGGCACACAAACATTTTCTCCAAATAAAAGCACCATGCCAACTACAGGCAGAGTTCAGAGTTGCACAATGCAGACTCCAAGAACCATACAGCAGACATCTCTGCACCCAAAACAAGGCAGTGGGAGATGGTTATGAGGTCCCAGCTACCTCTCTCATGTCTCGCAGTGGCATAGTGCAGAAGTCTTCTAAAAATCAAACACTAACCGCTGCTACTTTAACAGACAGCAAGTAAAGGTAATTCAAATGCAAGCAAAACTTTGGTGTCTTTTTCTAGAAAGTGTAATCTCCAGATGCTGTGGTTAGGATTGAAAAGCATTTAACATTTCAGCATTTATTGTGCTACTTCTAGGAAACTAAGGAGGTATATTAAAATGATTTCACTATTAACACTAATAGTATCACCCATTGCTAACTCACCCATTTTCTCTGGACAAGTGGCCCTATTAAGGTCTCTTTTCAGCGCTCATTTCTTTCCTCTGCCTTTCCCCCAACAGACAGTTTTTTTTCTCTCTCTCTCTCTCTCTCTCACACACACACACACACACACACACACACACACACACACACACTCTTTTTCACTTACAAATGTCCTCCAGGCACTCATTAAAATACTACAGGACATCATTAAGAGTCAGAGGATTAAAATCCACTTAAATCAGCTAGACAGGAAGGCAGGAGCCCGGGGAAAGAAACTGTTCTGCTGAAAAAACCTCCCTCTCAATCTAGTGACAAGTGTCTCTCTCTGAGAAACCAGGGAAGAAAATCCTCCCCTCGCTCCCCAAAGTCAGACTCTATGAAGGGGAATATTTTCATTTAAATCATGAGTAGAATTTTAACACTCTTGAATATAAATAGGAACTATTAGACACAACAGTCTTAAACCCTCTGCCTTCACATACGTCTTGCAGACAAACATACAATGGTGCAGTTTTCTGAAACTATTCTTTGTATTACCATTGAAAGAGAGGTCCCACATGCTATAAAACAGAGAGACTAATTCATTCCACACTCTCTACAGTAAAATTATTTGTTGCAATTAAATTTTCACTAATACTAATGCATAATTGTTTTAAGAGCACCTAAATCTGAAAAGTGGCAAGGGCCAGGGAAGCAAGAATTTTTGCACTTTTTGATGCATGAAAAATCAAGAACATAATGAAGCCATACATGACAACAGAAAGGAACATTTAAAAACACTCCTCCCCCCCCTCCCTCCTCAAATTACTCAAAATTGGGAAGGCCAACTCTGAAGTTCAAATGTTACACTTCGAAACCTCAAATGAAAGAAAGTAGTCAAAGATAACATTTCAGTGCTAAGAACTGTTCCATTTCTTGCTGACCCTCAGGTAATTCTGCTCCTTGCTCTCTGTCCACAATGCCCAATGGGTTTTACAGCCTGCAGCCCTGGCATTCCTCAGCTCTCTTGCTGCCACCAAACCCAGCTTTGTCCAAGCGCTCAGTTCCCGACTGCTTGTTTTGTGTGCAAAAGCTTACAGCATAGCAGAAAAACTTAGAGTAAGGGTGATATTTAAGCAATTTTAAAACACAAATTAAGCAATAAGAGGTTGACAGTCCAGATGAAAAATAATAATGAAGAAAGAACGCAGTGAAACAAAATCACATTATTTGACATTTCTGCAGTATTTACAGAATTTCTACACAGTACCGCAAAACTTCGAGTCAGGTTACTGTTGCTATCCATGGTTTTGTTTATGAGCCTTTTATGTATGTAGAAACTGTTCTAACAACAAAGTAATTTCAACAACAACTGCTTATCAGCAAGAAGAGAATCTATTCAACACTACTTATAGATGCCAAAAGTAACAGATTAAGTCAATGAACTCATCTGGAAGTTCTATACCAAGCTGTTTTGGAGACATGATGAGCCAAGAGAGTTAGGAAAACGTTCAAGTGGTAAGTTAATCTTCTTCTTCTGAAGTAGGAAAATTTCCTACATGCCCTCTCTAATTTGCCTCAATTTTCCAAAAATAAAGTTGTTGGTTTTTTGTTTTTCTTTTAAAGGAACCCTAGTGAAAGATTATAGATGTATTGGGAAAATTATTTTGGTTATGGCAGAATCAACGAATGTGAAAAGTAAAAAGCCAAATTTAAACACAGAGGTAAGATCAGACCCAACAAAGTGAACAAGGAAGAAAATCAAAAGCATGTTTATTTAGAACCCTAAAATGGTACATATTAAAAAAAAAAAATAAATATCTGCAAATACTATTTCAAACCACAGAAGAAAGATGACATTAATTTTGTAGCAAGGAAGCAATAAGAAATGTTACATGGATCGAGTATTGTCTTCTGCCAAGAGTTTAGCTTACAGGAAATTCAGGCCGGGAATAGGGAAGAACCAGAAGGACTTCCAGTTTTTTCCAGGAGGAAATCCCTCTCTTCCCCTTCCACAGACACATATACAGGGCTTCTGACCTTTTTGGTCAGTCCTGCAGTGAGGAAGATTAAACTTAGAGTAAATACTGAACAAATAACCTTAGAGCTGACAAAAACAGTAAAGAAAAATTCAGTGGGCAGACAAGTCTGAGAAGAACAAAGGGGACCAACACAGGCACTAAGGAACAATAGGAACTGTTTAATTAAAAGCTTATGGAAGGATCTCCTCCACAATAACTGGCAAACAGGAGCTGAGCTTGGATCATGCTTAAAATAAAGCCAAAGTGTTTTGGAAATACGACTAGAATAAAAGTTACTACTAGATGTTGTGTAAACTAAATATCATTCTTCCATTTAACTTGAAATTACTGAGTAGATATTTATTACAATAACAAAAAAAAAAAAAAAAAAAAAATCTGCTCAGCTCTTGCTGGAAGGCCAGTTAAGAGCAGCGAGCAAGAAGTATTCATCTTGACTTGTTTGAATAAGATAGAATTCATTAGTAATTTAATAACAGTCCTGTACCAACACGATTTAAAAATTCAAACAAGCTCATTGAGAAATGAGATAAAAATCAAACAAACAGAACGCAACGAAACAAGGATAGAGGACCACCTACGTTCTTCCTGAAACTTGTTATCACTGTTCAATTTTTTGTGGCTGCTCATTAATTTGGAGTTATCCACATCCTAAAAACTCTTCTTTCCATGAAAATTTAGTGAGTGTAACAGTGAGTTTTTAGTAAAATGTTCACAGAACACTGTAAAAACAAACAGCCAGAGAAGATACTTGCCATTAAAAAAAAACAAAAAAAAAAAACAAAAAAAAACTGTTGAAACCAGAATTAAAAACAACCAATCAAAAAAATAAAACCCACTCCTTAATTGCAAACTGTTTATCATCATTCCCATGGAAAATTTTATGACCTAGTTATATGCTTGTATGGCTGGTGAACATACACAGGGAGATAAGAGTGGGGGATTTACACAAGCACAAATCCACTGTAAGAGGGCAATGCTGGCATTGGATAGAATGTGGTAAAACATAACGTTTCCACATCACTATTGTTTCCAGACAGACCCTGCTTCTGTAATTCCACACACAAGGCAACGTGCTGTTCTTTTTTACCCCTTAGCTCATTCACTGCCTTTCTTCCACCTGATTTAACATCTTAACCATAAAACCTGAATCAGGACATCATTATATGAGGTAAATAAAAAACTTAGAAAGTTTTAAAGTTAATCTAAAACATATAGACAGTCAATAAAGACAAAAGTTAAATGGCACCTAGGATGTGAATGGACCACTTGAAGAGGCCAGATGAGCAGGGCTCTCCACTATAACACACTGTAAAGCACTATTTTGCAGTGCCTGTTTAGGCATCATACAACAGCTAGCCTCCAAGGATACTGCTCACTAGTTCAGCTGCACACTTCAACTGGTCCTACACAGTCTGCCCAGGAATCGGAGGAGGAAGACCTTCCTCTATACAACAGACCCCAGAATCATCAGCTAGAAAACTGTATGAAGAACCACACATACTCATGTCACCTAAGTTGTTAGTATTTCACCTTGTTCCAAAACTCCTCTTAAGGAGGAAAAAAAAAAATCATCAGATTCCAGAAATGTTATCAAGAATCAGGTGAGTTACAGAAAAATTGGTTTCTACCAGATACTTAAGAAACTTCAAAATTTTCAAATCTGGCCCACAGCTGGCACTCAGGCAACTGAGTGTCAGGAGATGGGAGCACAGCAACATATTGCTCCTTGGAAAGAGACACAGCAGCAGCTGCAGAATGCACAGCACAATTGCATATTATTCCCTTCTCCAAACACAAGCTAGAATCTAAGAATATAGAGAGATCAGCCTGGGGAAAAGATTTGCAACTACATGAACTTTATCGTTACAAGGAATATACAATACAGAGACTAGCTGAGTTGCTCTCACATTTGGAGCAAACACCTGTCAAGCTTCAAATATCCAACTTTGAGGCACTAAGTAAAACCCCAGTTTTCTTATGTTGAACTTCACCCCTTAAAATCAGAAGCCTGTTGACAAACAGGTATCATTTCTCATTTCACCATCTGCCCAGGATAACTGCAGCAGGACAGGCTGCTCCAGACACTGACCAGTTCCCTCAGGACTGTACAGCCTGCTGAACTTCCCAGACACAACTAAGGGGAGCAGTGTACTTTACATCACCTAGCAGCCCTTCTCTTATGGATTTTCTCCAGACAACACCCTCTTCTGCACAATTCAGCATACTCAGCAGTGATTCTTGCATCATACAATCCATACCTCTGCTCTGAGCAAACCTCCTGGGACAGGGGCTGCAAAAATCATTAGTGCAGCCCATGTAATCACACATACAGCTGTAAATTCCAGCCTTGGGATTGAGTTTCTCTAAGGATGTGCCTGGGCAAACGTGCAACATACTGTTCTTCCTGGTATTTCAAAGGACTTGTCATTTGCTGCATTCTACATTTATTCTCTATTCTCTAGCTTTATCTATCAGCTGCTCAAAAAGCAGCTTGTGTCAACCTGGGATTATATACTGCAAATAAAGCTTCCTGGAAAGAAAAAGCCTGAGCTGATTTATGTAGGACAAGGATAACTGTCCTCAGTGTCTGCAATTAGGGAGAGACCAGTGACCCTGTACTCCAGGCCATCAATCACTGAGTCCTTTAGTTCCCTACAGGGCGTCAACAGCTCTGAGGGGTTCTCCATAATACAATTCCCACTAAGCTGCAACAATAGCAGAATACATTAAATGCAAAGAATGGTCTGCAAAATTATTAGGCTTCATCTTGTTTACCACAATGCTGTGGACAGAAATACAAAAGAAGTAGAAAAGCGAATGCTAAACAAAGCCGTGTTGTTAAGACACAGAGTTTCAGGCTTGCTTGTGCACTGTGTTGTACTTCTATCAGCGCGAGAAGACTTTCCAAGAAGAGTATCAACTAATCCAAAGCCCTTGCCTCAGAAATGCAGAATCTGGAGCACTCTTCAGAATATCTACTAACAGGTATCAGGGTGCCCTCTACATTAATTAGAGTAGGTGTTTGAAGACAGTACTTCAGAGAACTCTCCTGGAACTTTGAAAATGCTGCAAATTTCTTCCCCTCTCCCCCCCCCCCCCACCAGCTATAGATTTGTGTGTTGTTTTTATTCAGTAAGTTTCCTTCAATAATTACATTAAGTAAATAGTTTAACAAAAGGTTATAATTGCACTAAAATGAAATATATTGCTAACAATGTCACAGAGTAACCCATATTAAATTAATACCTTGTTCCCCCTAAACTTCTCCTTGCTTGAACTATAAAATAATTAAGCCCTTTAAAATACAGCATTTTAATGGTTTAGTTTTTATTTCAACATAGTCACTTTCAAATAGGGGGCTACTTTGGAAAGGTGTGGTTTGGAAAAGTAGAATTGACAGCATGAAACACAATGACAAAGGACCAATTTGTAGAAGACACTAATTGAAAAGGAGATGGTATGTTGCAGGTAAAGCAGCCTGCTTTCTGTAGATCACTTACTTGCCACATGATGCAGATCCCATCTTTCTAATCAGAAAAGACTAACACCTGATTGCCTCCCTACTTTTTCCTTATCTCAATTCCATACAAGCAAACCCTGATGAGCCAGCTCTGCTGATACCTATCAAGCTTCCAGCGGAACGTTACTTTTTATTAGGAGGGATAGTTATATCTAGCAGACATACACGAGGGTACAGTACAGTACAGGTGTAGCAATCATCCCCAGATAAATCAGAAGAATGGTCTTCAAGAGCTTATGGCGTGATTTTTACAAGTACTTGAAGAGTGAAGGATAAATTCTAACTCATGATATACATTGTTCATTTTGCTTTGTTCTTCTAATTATGGAGAAATAGGATTTCTATCTTTAAGATAATGTAGAAGTGAATTGTTTCAGAGGGACTCTGTCTACAGAAAGGAAACTACCTTCAAGATAACCCTTGTTCATCCCTCCCAACCCTATACAAAACAAGAATCCAGGAGGAAGAAAGTAGCCCCACTGTTTCCTCGAGCAAAGAAGCTAGGTGCCTGGGCCAATACTCCCTTTTACTTCACTAAAGCTAACTCTTTATCATCCACCTCCACAGTTCACAACTCCTTAAAGATACCTCAACATACTGCTATTTTTAACCACTTGTCTCCCTCATGCTTGTAAATCTGCTGTTGAAATGCTCTATTTACTTTACAAGCTTGTGAAACATAACAAAAGAGTTGCAGACTGAGTGTTAAGTAACTACACACAAAAAAACCAGTCTTGGGTCCCTTCCCACACAAATGAGATAGTTCTACTTGCACTACCTCCTGATTTATAAGTAACCACTTCTCCACAACATCAGTTTTTATTTCTCAGGCTCAGTCTTCCCAAGTACCACAGCTTAAAGCTTTTACCTCACTTACAAGGCAATAATTCTAGCTACCACTTACTAAACACGTGAGTTTTTCATATAATATCTACTGATACTGGCTTCCAATTATTCTAAGAACGTTATGCAATTAGAACAGAAAGTACATGAAAGAACAATACAGATTTTCACTGTGTGACAAGAAGGAAAATAAAAAGCTTTTTTCTTCCCCTCTTTATGCATACAATTTCACTAAAATACACCTGAATACAGAAGCTTTCATGCTTGATTATAGGCTTCACACCTTCAACTCAAATGACAAACACATTTGAAATAATTACATATCATCAGATTCAGTCCAAAATAACATAACTAAAGTAAAAAAAAGACAACAACTTACTGTTAGGTGTTTATGTCCAAATCTTCAGGATATCCTTACGCACAGTATTTTTTTTCTTCAACGTAGACAGAAAGAATTCTCCAAAAGAAAGGCATTTGAGCCACAAATCCTTTGCTTGTGGTAGTGAAAAAGAAAAAGCAATCAGTCACACTATAGAAAGGCTACCAGAACAAACACTTAAAAAGGAGGGGGAAGAAGAAGAAGAAAAAAAAAAAAAAAAAAAAAAAAAAAAAGCCTCAGCTGAAGTAAATTACTAGAGGTTCGTTTCTGTCAATCTCTATCAGCTGAGGATGTGTATCCCAACACCTGGAGTCTGCAGCCTCTTTGCTAGGCAAAGATCAGCTACCTTGGCACCATGCTTGGGTGTGCAAACTGAAATTAGAAATGAGGAATAAATTCTAAGCACATGGTTTTCCTTCGCTGTATATGTAAAATAAGTCTGTTATGCTCTATAGTGTGCTTTTTAGTCCTGCTCTTAGGTGTACAGAGTGAGACAATCCAACATCAGGGCAAGTGTGTTTCCACAGTCTTGGTTCACTGACTACCTAAGAGATTTGATTAGGGGGGATTTTATATTTCTGCATCCTGAACACTTACATTTCCCTCTGCAAGAAAACAGAACAAGTGATGAGATAGCGCAGGCACTCACAATTTGTCTGCGGCACAGGCAGGATATTCCAGAACTAGCAAAGCTAGCAATGCAGCCTCAGTGCCCCACAACAGGCTGTGGAGTTCAGAAGCAGAGAGCTGATGAAAGAGCTGAAGGACTAGAGTCCCAAGTGCTACTGATGAGGATCCATGTGACCCACCTGGACTGCAGCTCCATCTGGCTCTGCCAGAAATCGGTTTTTCCTAATGATCTGAGAACTATAGGAAGTAGTAATTTTCAGGATTCTTGCCAGTAATTCATCTTTTACTTTCTACCTCTTACCAATGCAGAAGAAATGTAATGACACATCACACTCTAATATTTCGTGAATTATATCTAATTTCTGTGGAACAATTTTATAACTCAAGAGTTTCTTAGTAACATTTCCCAAAAACTCTCAAGTATCACTGTTTTCTCCAGACCACATAATAATATGATGGCAGAACGTTCTGTAAACCTACACATATATGTATGTCTGTGTCTTGCACTGCCAAGCCTTGTAGCTGTTGGGCGAAGTTTGGCAGACAGAGGGCTCTGGGATTAGTTGCAAAAGGACATTTGCATATAGCTCTGTATTTATAGAAAGAAGAAAAGTGCCACTGGATTTTACCCTTGAAGAAAAAAAAAGGTATAAAAATCTTGATATAAGCTGAGAAATTTAAACATTTTTCTCTCAAGTTAAAAGTCAGATTAGAGTTCGATTTCTAGTCATACAGACTATGTTCATACTTATAATGACCTTTTTGTGCACATGCTCAGTTTGTTTCTAAGGATAGACCGTGCCTGTGTATGCTGCCTGGATTTGTGAAGTCTGAATTTGAACAAGAATTATTTTATTTCCCTATTCAGTTATCCCCAGGCTGATTTTCAGTGCTCAGTGATATATCTGCCTTGCTCCAGGCTAAAGGTATCTTGAAATGCAGTGGGCAGTCTGGGTTTGACTGCATAAGATACACACATAGTCACCTCCTTTCAAGAGAAAAAACAAGAAAAAAGGAGTGCAATTAGGGAGATATACCACAGGTACAGCAAAGTAAGGTAAATTATGATGTTGAAATTCAGAGTCTACTGAATCATGATCACACCTGAACTGCATTAAAGTCAGTTTGCCTTATGTGACCAAAAACTCCAGAACTCTGCTGAACAATTCCTGCAGAACTTTATTCCTGCTTTATTCCAAGTCCTCTTGAGAGTCAGCAATTTCATTTGTTACAAAAATAAAATATTTTAAACCAATATATATAATCGTATCATTTGAGCAAATTGTCCTAGAACTCAATACCATTCCTGATTGCTAGTGCTCCTTTGTGAAGCAAATCTTTATTCAGGAATCACTTTTTTTTTTCCTCTTAAAAGTTACCGGTTTCTGCCATTTAATCACTGTTCACTCAAAAATCCCTTCTCTCTCCTATTTTATTTTTCCTTTCCACTTTCCAATTGCTTCAAAACACTGAAAGGTATGTCATCTCCACCTTTGCTTCTAAAGGATCTTGTGGACTTCTTATTAACTCCACTGAATTATATACTTCTCAATATTACCAAGGCCTCCTTACCTCAATCATGTCCTTGTTAGCACATAGGCTATCTCTCACCTTTCTTTTTTTTTTAACTTCTGGCTTTACATGCTCATTTGTTTCCTGAGGTCTGAAATACTTTTCCTCATCTTGTCTCACTCTTTCAAATCATAGGTTTATTTCAAAACCTTGACCCTTTCTATAAAAGGTCTCACTGAAAAACACCTCAGCTTCAAGGTATTTAAGGGGTTTCACCAGAACTAAATAATTGAATGAGAAATGGATAATTTATTTTCATTCCCAAAATATCAAGCACCCGGAATGTAAAGCTAGTCACTATATGTCAGTTGCATATTAAATGATGCTTTACATTCAACATGGCCCAAGGGCTGAGATGCAACCATGACATTCTATTGAACCATTTCCCAGTTTAACCTGAAATCTTGGAGGTGCATACTCTGCTATTCACTTTTATCTTAACATTTCTGAGTTGAAAGTTAAAAAGGAGATTTTTTATACCCTTATTCAAGATGATGATAATCCTTACTTTATTAAATATCTCCAAGCCCAGTTCTAGAGCAAATTTCTGACACAAACAGAATAATGAGAGTGGACTTTAACTATTAGCTATTTACAAGCGCATTTCAAATACAGTTTATAAAGGAGACAGGAAAAAAAGGAAACTATAACTGTCTAGCAGATAGATGAGGGAGTTATATACTTCTGCATATTCTAGAACATTAATAGCAATAACATTTCTTGTCTAGCTCATCTTGGAAGCCAGTCAGTCATAACCTCACATTATACTCGATCTCTCAAGAATTAAGACTGCATTTTCAGAAATGTTTCAACTGCACACCTGAGGAGCACACTAAGCTTCTGCTACTGAGAATTTGTAACTAAAATTTTAAGTTCTCAGCTCTAAAGACCATTCTATTCTGACTGCCTGAACAAGAGCTAAGAATCCGAAAGGATTCTGGGAAGCTGATGGATAGGTTTGTTTGGTTTGGTTTGTGAGGCTTTTTTACTTTTTAGAAAAGAAAGACATTTCAGGAAAACTATAAGCCCCGTGCTAAAACATGAAACAATGAAAAGCACTAAAAATAAAAAAGCACTGCAGCAACTATTTTGATATCCACACCGATACACACTCAGCTTTACAGCATAAGGACCAATTTTTTTTATCAGCATCTCAACTTTTCTCAACTTATTTCACAAATTATCCCATTATTCCCAGGCCAAATCTTGTAAGGTTTTGTTACTCCCATGGCACTTGATCAGAGCAGCAGGTGTTCAGAGGAATAAAAATACATCTGTGTGTAGGCCAGCACCCATCAAATACAAAGTCTACTTTTTTAATCCCTAGGATCAGTTTCCAAGTGCTCTATAAATGTCATGAAGAGAATACAGTTGTTTCAGATCCAACAGAGTAGGTGTGAGCCACCTGAGGCCAATATAGAGACACAGGAATTTCCCTCTACACAGGCAACAGGCTGCTTTGATGAGCATGCTTTCAGCCAGCCAACTAGCAAATTTGACTCCAAAGGCAGTATCCAAATGCTGTTACTTGATAAGCCAGGATTAACAAAAAATGAGAGGAAACCACCAATGCGAGCACAAGGAGGATATGTCATTTCTCTGAATCCATGAGCTGGATGCGCCCGTGTAAGACCACAACTACAGCAGATAAAGGGCAGACAGTAGACGAAATGTTTTCATGGTAGCAAAATGATTCAGGAGAATCTCACATTGAGATTTGAGAATGAATACAGTTGTGGACCAAAACAGAAGATATAGTCGCACAAAAGGGCTGTGGAACAGAGAAAGGAGTTGGAAATTACGGCAGTTCTTCATTTACAACAGATCAATGCAGTCAACATCTTCATATAAAATTACTGAGTTTGCAGGGAAAAAATTAGAACACTACATATGCTTTAATATCCAGAATTAAATTAAATACTTCATCTTCTGTATCTTTAGGGCCTATGCTTTTAATTTGTACAGTGGTTTCTAAATCTGCCTAGCCATTCGTGTTGGAGGGTGCAATTGCTTACTAAGAGCCCACTCAAACAGAGAATTCAAGTTTCCTGCTTCCATAGACCTTTGCAAGCTTTCTATTACCATCCAAAATGGAATATCCATATTTCTAATTTTAATACTATGTAAGTTCTCTGTCATGTGAAACTGTAGACAAGCAAGATATGAGCCCCAGCTCAAGAGAATATTTCAAAACACAGACTCAGTTAATAAAAAAGTGACTCAACGAGTATACAAAAAAAGAAAATCAAAAACAGAACTTCTTTCTTTTTAGTCAATTTTCTGATTCAGAAACAGAAGAAAAAAAAACCACCAATGTAAAGTATTATTTATATCTTGAGTATTTTAAACACACACAAAAACTTGTATTATTTTTTGCAGACATCTGCTTCATTTGTGTACTCAAATCAGAAATGAATTCTGTGGGAATTTATGTCAGCATATCCTCAACTCATCATTTATCTCAGATTTCTGATTTTACATGAGAATATGCAATCAGCACAAACAATCCAGTACACAAATATGGAAAAGTGTAGTTCACATCAGATAATTATAGAACAATTATTTAGGAAATATACTGCAAAGCATTCTCCAACCAAAAAAAAGCCAACGATCAACCAACCTTTGCAATTTAGTGAGTCAGTGTGAGGGAAGGACCACCTTTTCAGTTCCCCTGATCAGTGTCAAGAAGACTATTGCCTTTGGCAGGATTAGATCAAAACCATACTTGCAAAGGTGTTAATGACAGCAGAGCCTATCCTACCTCTGGACTACTGGCACAGGACAACACCACGTTAGCTTCAGCTGCTCTCCCACCTCCGGCTGTGTGGTGCTGCTCTTCCGCTGCAGCTTCCCCCCTTCAGTTGTGCCACAGCAACTGTTTGTGGGAGCAGAGTGTAAGGCCGATCACTGAAAATAACCTTTTTGGAGAGTTATTTTTAACCTGGATCACTTCAGATCATGTCAGCATGGCCTCATAAACCACTGTGTGTGGGTGGTGATGAACAGTAGTACAGGACAACAAGCTGCCAGCAGCATGTTAGGGGCAAACACAGCGTCCTTTAATCTGGTTTTGTCCCTAAAGGCAGAGTATTGTGAAACTACATCCTTGTCTAACAATTATGTGTAAAATACATGATACAGAGTGAATGCAGATCTTTCTGTCACTCTCAATTAGAAAAATGGCATTTCAAAATACTTAAAAGCCATAAAAATACTTTTCCTTTCTGCATCCCTGAAATGGAATATACACACAGAGAAGATATTTTGTAATTTTAGGCAATCATTCTCCTCACTTTCTCTATCCTCTCGGTGCAGTTCACTGAATCTGACATCTAAATAATAAGTCAAACACAACTGGGTTTCAGCAGCATTCATGAGCGGAATCTCTCCTAAGACACTCTCTGCATGGCAGCTATCAACAGCAGAAGCACTTCCTTCCAGTGCTAGCAACACAGTAAATTCAAGACCATTTTTCTAATAATAAGCAGGAGTGCCTGAATTAGAGTAAGTAAGATAAGAGTTAGAACATGCATACATATATACACAGAAAAGAAACCCCTTTTATTTAGGAACAGAGAGGCATAGCTTGTAAAAATAGGAAAGTGAAGCTCTACTTGAGACTTGCTGATGTACATCCACCCACAGAGACTGAAGAAGTGTGCATAAACGTATATGCACTGAATAAACAATGAAGAAGGGAGATAAAACATTTTCCTAAGGAGCTCTCTCCATTACTTGACAGATGAGTGCTATTCCTCTTTCTCAGAAGCAATTCCCTTCCCCAGACTCCTGGGAAATAGATGCCATGAGGAGTTATTTTTAATAAAGAGAGTTTCATAGGCCAGCAAACAGCAGTTGGGCAAAACCCTCATTCTAGGAGCAGATTTTCTTTCATCTCTTCTATGCATTTTTCAATAGTCATAAGGCCTCTGAGTGTCTGTTTGAAGAATGACAGGCTGCAAAAACAGCAGCAAGAACAAGTAGTTCAAATGGTGTTTCTGTACCCAAACAGAATATCAGTATTAGCTACTATAATTTCAGATTTTACATTATTTGTGTTGCTTTCACAACTCATCCTCTGAGATTGATATGTGAGTGACATTCCAGCCATCAACGATTTGGGATTTTTTTTTAATCCTGATTCATTGCCATGTAGCTAAAAAACTGACAGTATTTCATTTCAGTTAAGCCAATAAATACTGACCACATCTGCCTACTCCTTTTTGTTACTCCTGGTTGGACAAAAGTCTCAAGGCAGTTCAGGAGAGCAGAGTAAGTTCAACATTTCAAATGATAAGTATGCAGAAGAAAGAATAAATATATCCTATGTACTCAGTCCTCCTTTTTCAAGAGCATATTTTCTGCCTTTTTTCTGTTCTCTCTTCACAATGTCTCACCTTCATGGAGCGCAGTTCACTGTTTTTCTTTCCAATCTCTTGGTAACGTCTTGTTACCACAGCAATACCAGACATCAAAATCTGCAACCAAATGGGGTTCTGGCAAAATTATATGGTAAATAATGCTAATATTTTCAAAAATTTGTTTGCCTTTGTTTTCATTGCATGCTGTTTGGTCTGCTATCCTTAAAATTAATACATTGAAACCCTTCTGATAATCCATTAAATATTTACCCTTATAGTTTCCAGATTTTATAAATTCACCTACATATGATGTATACAATTATCTATATACTTATATAAGTACATTCAGAGATTTCTTAAATACCCTCACAAAAAAAAGTGATGCATATGTATGCCTTTACATACTCTAATCTGCTGTTACATGTATATCACCTGAAGATCTGTAGATTCATCTTTCATTTCCCTGCCTGCTCCTTAACCCTCTATCATCTGATCTATTCATAGCATATGAAAACTGTCATCTGGATGATGCTTTACCACCACCCTGCCTTCAGCTTTCAGTGCAACACGTTATCTCACACATTGAGCTGCCTTTTCCACAACTCTTATCTACAGTGGTGTGTGGAAGTCGTATTTACAAAATGGAAATCCATGCTTTGTTTCTCACCAGTTCAGGAGCCGGGTTATTTATGTAGTTTCATATGTTTGCTTGTATCTGTGACGTTTAGTAAGAATTGTTTACATATATTAGCACAGTAGCTGACTCTAATCCAAAGTAATACAGGCACTGCTTAAAAACTGCTAGTCCAGAACCCCAGGGTTACCTCCAATGGTGGTAGGAAACAACAGATGTATTGCTAAACCAGTAGCAATACTCACGGAGAGAATCACTTTCTTCCTCTGTCAGGTATCAGCCACACTGGGGAGGGATTCCCAAGTTAAAAGAAAGATTGTATTTCCCATTTTCACTGAAGCACATTTGAATAAGACTGTCATATTATAAGTTATCTTCTGTATTAACTGAAGAGACTGCCAAAGGTGATTAGATTACAAATTATCAGATAAACTTGCAGTCCAAAATAAGGTGGTGATGAATATTCCTTGGAAAATATTAGCCGTTAATTCCATTTCAATCATCAAAACTTCTATCTGCCAAGAGTACACATTCACATCACAACTAGAAAGATTTTCTTTGACAGACTTTACAGAATTGGGCTTTTTTATTGCATTTGAAATATGTGGCAAAACTTAAAAGCATGAGATAAACTACATAAATATTCTATTTTGTTCAACAGCATACAAAACAATCTCAGAAACAGTGATAGTTTCCTAGTGAGAAAACTAGCTAACTCTGCATTACATATATACCTATGAAATCATCCCAGTTTGGATTCTTACTTTCTTATGACAGCTGAACTACAAGATTACAAATAAAATTAAATTGAGAATTTTAATTAAATTAACAGTTGGCCATTGTTAAATATAAACAAATCTTTAACAATGTAGCTAATAATTATTCAAAATGAAAAGAAATTGTTATCTCTAAGAATAAAGAACTAAACAGAGAACTTGGCAAATGAGGGATAATGAGGGACAACTGTAGCACAACATATTTTTTGGAGCTGAGGTTCTGAGGAGAGATTGTTTGTTGTTTTTTTCGGTTGTTTTTTTGTTTTTGTTTTTTTTTTCATGTGGGCCTCTTTATTCTGGAAGTGTGGAAAAAAACAGTTACATGTGTCTTTGCATATGCCAGATGTGACAATGAGATCAAATCCCACTTTGGGGAAAGAATTGCTTCACGGAGAGTTTGATTTTAGAAGAGCAAAAACTCAATGTCTCCAAATTCTGCCAGATACCAATAAATGCTGGCATTAGTGTGACATTTCTGTTTGAAAGTTGGAATACAGTATTAATTCTAATAAACAGTCAAATCTACAACCCTCGCTAACAGAGCAGCACTTACTGTCACGAACTTCAGAATGACTCACATAAAAATGACTATGGGTCTTTTACTTACACTTTCATTTTCTACCTACCAGGGGGAAGGTTTTTTTCCTTATATTTGAGATATATTTCATCACCTTATGCATTATTAAAATCTTCTGATGAAGCAGAGCATTCACAGTGGTAGCTTTAATACATTTCATCAGTTCAGCTTACAGCATTTGCAAAATGATTAAACATTTCTTCAGAGATGTACCACGAAGTTGAATCGTAAATTTGGACATATATTTCTCGTGTTCTAATAACTTGTGTTTCAACAACAGCTTCCCTCAGGAAAACCTGTTTGTTTCTTTTTAAGTAATACGTATGTTTCTATTTACCACAACAGTTTATTCTAAAAACTAAACGTTTCTGCCAGACTGGAGAGTGGCAACAAAACGCCATTTTCTCTCCTGTCATTAAATAAATAACAATCTGCAAATAAAATTATCCAAATATCTCTGCAATTATACTCTCTCAAATACGCAGAAGAAATGTTCATGTGTGATCTGTTTCTTGGTGGTCTTTTTGAAACTGTTCTCCCTGTTTTTTTCATAAACATACATCACATAGATGCATTTATATTGGCCTTAAGCTGTACACATGTATCAGACAATTTGTTTTTGGTCTACACTGGCCTTAACCCAGGTCTTGTGGGCCTTACTGAGGTGAAAAAATGTTTATAAAACTGACGAATGGACCTCCTACTAATGTTCTTTTAAGAAATTGTAGGCATTTGATTCCTTTCAAATCAGAAACACTAAAAAAGCATATTTAAAAAAATCCTTCAGCATTGTTTTCTGGAAGACACTTAACTTGAATTTAGCAAATTAATGTTAATCAAACAGCTCTACTACAAATTAAAAGAGAATGTAAAGTCATCTTCCTTTGTAAAATCTAGAAGAGTTTTATATTCACAAAAAATAAAAACAATCTCAGCAAGAAACGCTTGCAATAAATCAACTTCTAAGCAATGCAGCAGCTCTTTGTGTGATAGTGGGTGATATAAACAGAAAATCTGAACATGAAGTTCCATTCTTGGGAAGAAATTTGACAAAGCCACAATGCACTCACCTCATTACAGGGAGATCAACTGCTGCTAATAAAAGCAGATATCTTGGCAAGCCAAATCCATGTAGAAAAATGTGGGACTGCTTGTTACAGACAGCTGAAAAACAAAAAGTAGTTGGCTTTGTGAATGTTTGAGTCCCACAAGTGTTAACTACAGGTTAATGTATTTGCATTAATTGTTAATCTCCTTGCTAGCAATGCTTTGGTTTCCAAACTTATTCAAAGTTGCCAGCGGCTTAGGGCTGGCATCAGCTACAGACCAGGGCTCAGTCAAGAACCATGGTGCTGACACCTGCCCAGAAGGCCACGCTCTCTCTCCATTTACCTTTCAAACATGGCTGATCAAAGCCTTTCTTTCCAATTCCACACTCCAGCACAGAAGCACAGTGGTTTCTCCACCATCAGCACAGTGCTGACCTGCCTCGCAGATGGAGCACAAAAGTCGCCAAATCACAAACCCCACAGCCTCTGTCTGTGTGGGGACACACAGGAGAAGTTCAGGTTTTGACAGCTTGCTTCCGAAAGAAGAGTGAAGGGATACACAGCAGGGAACATTAAGCCTTCCTCAGGGACTGCTTACTGAGTGGCGTCCTATGTTCTTCACACTGCATCCATATTTTTCTCTCCACTGCACACTTGTTCTCCTTCCATACTCATAGTTACATGCCCCTTTTGACATACATAAATCTTAGGACAATTTTTATGCTCATGCTAACGCTCCACACTTTTGAAAAACAAAGTATTCCTCACCGATTTCGTTTTTCCACCTTGAGAAATACTGATTGCTTCCCACACACTGAGTTTTTAAGCAGTACCTGGATTACTTTGGATTAGAGTCAGCTACTGGGCTAATATGTGTAAACAATTCTTCCTAAACATCACAAGATACAAGCAAACGTATGAAACTACAGAAACAGATGAAGAACTTCAACTTTAATCAGAAGTGAGTTGTTCAGAAAACAAAACTGTAAAGAGATATTCTGCAAAGTAAGCTTAAATCCAGTGAGAAGAATCACATTTTCTGCCTTTCACTAAAAGTATTATCTATAATTGAAAATCCAAGTATGTCAAGATCAGATGATTCATTTCAGAAAAAAAACCAGCTTGAACTGAAATTGACAATTTCAAAATAAAATTAGATATTTTCAACTCAAAATTCTGTTTATTTTTTCATTAAATATTTGGTGTGAAAAAAAATAATTTGGGACCAGATGCAAATAAAATAATTCAAATTTTATTTCAAGTATGAACCAAGAATCCATCATTTATTCTAACTGTAATACATTGATGTCAGAATTGTTACTATAAAAAGAAATTACACACCTCATCGTAGCCTCAGGTCATAATATATAGAAATAAATGTGTAACTCAGAGATTGCAAATACTGATCAAACTTGAGGTAGTGAAAAAAGAACTTCAAATCCCACACCACATCCACATTTGAAGAATTAACTGGTCCTCCTGCCAAGCTGGAAGACACAAGAAAATATTTCCTCTCTTTTGATATCATGATCTGAATAAGATTCTAAGAGCCAACATAGACAACAGTGTCAAAAGGGAAATAAATCTCAATGAAACCAGAAGGAATTAAAACAAAAATCTGAGAACAAAGCGTACAAAGTTTAAGGCCTTGAAATACTTCTTTAAAGGGTACGGGTTGAAAACACATCGAGGTAAACATTGTCATAACCCATATAAAAATTAAGATATTCCCCAAATGTTCTGAAGTAAGCAGTCAGATTGTAGTCTGATGTACATTTAATTCCTGTGGCAAAGTGTTACGGTAACACCTGTTTCTAAGAACCTCCCTAATTTCTGCAGTGCTTTTTATCTCCAGATACTTTATATTTCTTTCAAACTATTAATAGCTGACAGGAAAAAAAAAAGTTTTCACTTTTTGTGAAAATGAAAATATGTATTCATCATTCAGTACGTCTTCTTTCAAATAAAAGAGGCACTGTTTATTCTACCCTTCGGTCTCTGATTTTTTGGAGGAGAAAGTATTTCCTCTCTTTTGATTTTATGATCTGAATGAGTTTGTAAGACCCACTTACCAAGAGAGAATACAGTGTTAAAAGAAGGAGATAGAAGCCCTTGAAAACAGAAGGGATTAACCCAGACATCTCTGGTGGTTTATGGCTACCACTCACTCAAACGAGTTTTAAAGAAATTAATTCTTTACTCCAACACTATACTGAATACTCTTCATACAAGAAATCATTCACTTAGTTGACCAAAAGTGGCATGAGTAGAAGCCAGTCTATCGTTTTCCTTTTCTTTGCAAAGTTTTGTTCTTTCCAAAGGAAGTCGGAGAGTCCGACCTTGCAGCAATGCATACGCTGTGCCACTCAGTCCTCATGTGCCCTTCTCGACAAAGAGCAGCCTCACAGACAGCAAACCAACGTCTGCTAGCCCAGCACAACACTGATCACAGAGCATACAACCTGGAAAGCCTGTAATATTACCTTAGAGGACCTTAGAATTTATATAGGTTTTCTATCAAACATCCCCCTGAAAAACAATGTTTTGCTGCCAAAAGCAGCCACATATTTCGGCAACAAAATCAGCCTGTGTCTATTTACAGCTTTAAGATACTACATTTCAAGGAAACCATCTCTACACATCCTTGTCAGGTGGTCTCTTTGTGCTTTGTCCTCTCATTTGTGGCTGCCCTGCAGTCACCTGCCCAAGCAGAGTGAGGATGAGATGCAGTTACGGAAGTGACTGTGTTTGTCTCCACATGTGAGATACGGCACATCAGTGCTGTGGCAGGGATTTCCCACAGTAAGAAAATGTATTCACATAACTCTATTGAAGAGAGAAAAGAAAAGCCTGAAGCACTAGAAAAGCCATGCGGGAGAAAAATACAGCTTTTGCTAGAGACAAATTGTAATTCAACTCTAAAAAACAGCAGACACTTCTACTTGTTTACTGAATTGTTACCAGAAGTCCGATTAAATATTCTAAACAAAAGGTTCTAATAAGTGTTTTAACCTCTGTTAAAATGTATTAAAACACGTCTTACAGAATTGAAAAGTTCCCTCTTCAGCCAACTTTATGGATGATGAAGTATTATCCCAGTAATTATGTGTTTTTTTGTTTTTTGTTTTTTTTCTCTCAATGAATAAAATATAGCTAGCTTAGACTTTCATTAGTTTGCTATACTCAAAATCCCAAAAGAAATATAAAAGAGTTACAAACGATTTTTTATGACTCTGACTCCAGGCAATCCATTAATGATGCACTTCTGCCTGTCAATATAGCCAGGCATTGTTCAGGTTTGGCAATGTGTGCCTTTCTGGCACGGCAGTAAATGTATGCTACAGAGGTTCCTTGTATGCTACACTACTTACAAATATTCCTTCTTTATTTCTTTTTTTTTTTTTCATTTATCACAGCAATTAAGAGAAAAGGCAACAATTCAAAAGGTAGCAATTCAAATTCTAACCCATTTTCTCAATTCTGCTTCAAATATAAGGGGTTAAAGCAAACAAACTGAATTCACTGTACCTTCATTTTTCTTGATGAGTAAATATCTTTTCCACTTAAGGATCATTACAGACAATGTGTGCCTACATAAGTGTGCACGAAGGAAAGACAAAGAATGCATTTTTTAAGAAAGGCTCCGGAGGGGGTGTGAGCAGTGCCCTGGATTACCCTCAAAATGTGCAGATGACCATTACCAAAGGAAGTGGAAGGAACAGCATGTTCACCAATTGCAGAGCCAGAAATAACAGAAGCCACACGTTCAACAACAGCCATATGACTACAGGCAGGCTCTGACTGGGCACTTCCCATTCAGGATTAACATAACGTTTATGTGAAGCAGAAAAATGCATCTCACTTACCCAAAGCTGTGTATTTCTCTAAGAAGAAATTTCCAAAATGGGAAGCAATACCTCTGGCTTCCTGATTGAACAGACAGACAAACCCCCAGACTAGAAGCACTAGCTGTTGAAGAGGGATTTGAAATGCATGGAGGTATGCCTTGGGTCTGATCCTAAAGATCAGCATCCTCAGCTCACAGCACAAGGAAAAGATCTGACTGGCACTGCGCTCCTATTCACAACATCATTGCTGCCCAAAGTGAAACAGAAGAGCAAAAGTGCGGCAGATGGTTGTGAGGCCCGACACCTAAGGATCCTCAGTGTTTGCACACACAAAAAAATGTCTGCAAAATGCTAATCAAATACACCTCTTGGATAACAAAGGTCTTCAAGATATCTCAAGCAACACACATAAGAATGAGTCCAGAGTCACTCATTACTCCCAAAACAAACCTTGCAGTTTTATATGTTTTTAAAATTTATGTATGAAATTCATTTAATGTTTTCTATTACTCTTGTTTTGTCCCAAAGTGACTACAGTACTAAAATCCACAGGAAAAACCTGCATTTTCACTTTATCTTATAAAGTTGGGTTTCTTCAAAAGATAGAAAAGCACAGAGCAGGGGCTGGGCAGAGGGGAGTTCCAGACTGATTACAGCAAGAGATGGCTGACTGTTCCTCTGTCCCTGGTGAAAGAAGCCCCAAAAAGAGAGGAACCAGGTGTGAGCCTGGTTCCTCCTCAGAGGGCACTTCAATTTCTGCATGAAATTAAATGCCAATATAAAGTATATAAACTGTGAGTAGATGAGGGCTTGCTCCCTACCAGGAACTGCTGGCTAACTGCCCTGCTTGAGCCTTCAAGGAGAGACCTGCATGCCAGGTGAGAGCACTGGAGAACAGCTCTGTGCTGCTTCAAGATATGATTGCAGGCTTTTGCAGCAAGCCCTCCCAGCAGGACTAGGACTGTGCAACTCCAGGCAGAGTGCCCATCTCTGCACCCTGCTGCAGCCCTGTGGGCCTTGGCCTCCTGCTGTGCTCTGGCATGTGTCCATGGGTGTGAATAAAGACTTTCTGACTCCAAAAAGAAGATGCGAAGTTTCTAGAATAGACCAACTCCTCAGCTGTGTCTGGACAGGCGATCTGGGCCAGGAGGCTGCCAAGGAGCACTTCAGCAGCCTGACAGGAAAGCTGACAGTGCCAGTGCTCAGCCCTGCCTCTAGTATCAAACTTCTGCTGTGACAGAGATGCCTCTCTATGCACTGGTCCCACCACCCAGTTATTTTCTTCATCTCGTTGCAACATTTTCATTTTCATGCAGTTTTCCAGTGGACAGGCTTCTATTCAGATTTACTGACAAGTTATTAATTCAGGGAAAAAAAAATACAAACATGAAAGTAATATAAAGCAGCCTAACTAAGGTGATGGCGTGTATGAACAAATCAAGGCCAAGCAGGTCAGGAGAAAGGGTCCCAGAATGCAGTGTTTGCCAAAAGCCACTGAGGTGCCCCAGAATGGTTGCTCTGCTGAGGCAGTCCATGATCCTGCAACCGGCAGCCACCCCCAGCTGGGCACTCACCTGCACTGTGCCAACATGGCAACACTTTGCTTTTCCCCTGTCAGCACTCCTGCCAGTGTCTCAGGGACCTTCCTGAGGCAGCACAGCTTGAAACCTCTTTACAGGAAAGACAGAGTGGCTCTGTGGTGCTGCAGGACAGATAGCCTGTGTCACTCAGCACAGGCATCTCTCGTATTCCCCAAGTTAAAAGGAAGCCTCTCTCAGTTCCTCCTGCCTTTCCCTCGCACCAAGCACAATGTGATGCAGCCGCCTGCCCCACGGCCGGGCTCGTGCTCCTGCGTACCCCCAGCTTCGCTAAGCCCGAGGAGATCATGGTGCAGTGGACGCAGAGGACAGAAGGGGCTGGGGAACAGGTGGCATCGGGAAGGGAACCAGAGGGTCATCAGGTGACCATCACTGCCCTGTGGATGATGGGCCACCGGCCGTGTGACAGGCATCTTCTGTGAGGTGCCGGTTGGCTTCTCAGAAGATCTTTTAAATAATAGTAATAATTAAGCAACCCCCCTTCTTTGGAAACCACCGATCACTGCTGTGCCCGCAGTGAGTACCGCGGGGCTCCCGTCCCGAGGCCGTCTTCGCGGCCCTTGACAGCTCTCTAGTACCCACCGAAACAGGGAAAGGCCGACAGAAGCTCTGGATGGCCAGTCCTGCTGCTCGGATAACGCAGCACGGAGATACCACGCAGGAGGGAACACGGCAAGAGGGCAGCAACGACCGCGCTTGTGGGACACGGAGCTGGGGGCGGCGGGAGGAGGATCGTGTTCCCACTTCTTTTGAAATAAACTCCGAAAAATGTTTACCACTAACGTACCCGGTCACGCGTCCTATTTCGGTACGCGGAGGATATCCCTGAGCGGATAGCGGACATCTCGCCGATTGCTTTGGAAGCGCAGGAAGAAGCCCACCCGACGCGCGCTCCCACGCGAGCAGCTGCTGCAGAGCCGCGCGGCGCGGCCCGAGGAAGGCTACAGCCGCCGCGCGCCGTCGCAGCGCCCGCGCGGAGCCCGCTGCCCGCCGCGTGCCCATTGCTGGGAAGTCTGCAAGCTTACTTCCGTCTGAAGGCTTGTACCTAGGAGCAGCCGTCCCAGCAGATTTAAACAGCGAATGCCGGCAACCAGCAAGGAACGCGATTGCAGGCATTCGTTGAAATAAATGCGTTCCTTCCGCTCCTTCCGATGCGCTCAGAGCAATCTGCCCATGTCACGCTCACGCCAGTTAACACTTTACAGCACATAAGCAGGTATGCATCGAATCCTACGACTAAGCGGGCTCTGAAATGTCTTTTTTGCCCGTTTGTTTTTTAATTTAAGCAACGTTTTGTTTAAACCCAAGCTGAACTGTACGCTGTCACTGCAGACCGAACACAGCCGGTTCGGTACGGTCACAGGGCGCTCCACCCGTTCGGGAGACGAAAGGGTCCGCAGCCCGCAGCACCCAGCGCCGCGGGGGCACCGCGCTGTGCCGAGCCGCTCTTCGGCACCGGCCGAGCCCGGCTCAGTCTGGCTGCCCGCCGGGGCTTCTGTTCCCAACTAATTCCCGACGCTGTAACCGACAGCCGAGTCACTTCATGAAACGTTAGACTGATTCCATCTGAAATAAGGTGTTCAAAACACGCATGTGACAGGGACACGGAGAATTAAGAGGGCCGGTTTTGAGGGGCAAACGGCGAAGGCAGGCTGGCGGTGCGCGAAGCAGGGAGCCGGGCAGGGGGCGAGTCGCCACGGCCGGGGCTTCGCGGCCAGCAGCAGCACCGAAGCGGCTTCCCGGCGGCTCCGAGGAGAGCGGCCGCCAGTGCCGTCTGAGCAGACGGAGGCGGAATGGGACGCGCGACGGGGGCGGAACGGCAGCACCTGCCGGACCGGGCCGGGCTGCGCCCAGCTCTAGGGCCGCCCCGCCGGTGCCTGCTCCCTCCCTCGCTCCCACCCCGGCCGCCCTCGCCTGCCCAGTGCCCATGCGCCCCGGGAGAGGTTTAAGGCGTGCGCGGCGGCAGCTGCGACACAGCGCTGCGGAGGTGCAACCCGGTGAGGACGTCCGCTGGGTTGCGCTGCGCCTGTCTTCGCGCCCGGGAGCGTGCCCTACCACCATGCAGCTCACCCCTTTTCTCCTCGGTGCGTACCGCGTCTACGGGGCGACCCGACCCGGTGCGACCCGGCCCGACCCGCTCTCTATCTCTCCGTAGGCGTCTTCTTGCTCTGCGGCCCCGCGCGCGGGAGTGACAGCTCAGGTGAGCGTGCGGTCCTCTGCCCCGCACGGCGGCAGGACGCGTCTGCGGGGCTGGCTTTGAGAGCCGGCGTGTCCATTGGGGTATGAGTGGCGCAAAGGCCGGGAAAGGGGGGGGTGAGAATGCAGAGGGGCACGGGAGGTGTATGGAAGTGTTTCCGCTCTTCTCCCTCCTGGTCTGAACGTAGCGGTAACAAACGTGTGTGCCCGGGGGAGTGCCGTGTGTGTGTGTGTGTGTGCCGCTATGTGCAGCGGGGTGCCCGAGCACCGACAGCGCGAGGATCCCCAGCGCGATTTTGCCTGTCAAATCGATACGAGTTTTGTGCGCCCGCACCGCCGTCAACGCGACCTGGAAAGCAAAGAGCGAACTGAACGCACCTAGCGGTGCGGGAGCTGCTACGTGACCTGAGGGACTGCATCCCCGCCTCTGGAGAACGGGTGTCCGAAGCCTGTCAAACCGAGGTAACCGCGAGCCGCAGGAAACGCCGCAAGAAGTGTCCGACGGATGCGAGCCGCGCGGTCGGCCCTTCTAGCGCAGGGGAGGGCGGGCAGGAGACCCGGCAGCGCCCGCCTGGTTATCGCCCTGTCCGCGGCCGGTGAGTGACCTGCGGCTTCCGGGCGATCGCTCGGGGTCCCTTCAGCAGGAAGCGGTTGTTATGATCGAGATAATAGCCGTACGTCACAGGACTGCTGTGACTGAAGAATAAAACAACAGAACAGCGACAGAAAACCTACAGCAAGCAACCCCGGTTCCTTTTGTTGTTTTACAGGTGCATCACAGGTGAAATATCAGCGGGAAACAAATGAAAAGTTTTTTGTAATGCTTTCTCCCATGTCTGGAGAAGAAACCTCTAATTAGAAGGTATCTGGGACCAACTAACGTAATGTTAAGGGGATGCTGGCAAATATGATTGAGCTAGAAGCATGCATAAACTTTTATGGGGAAAAAAAAAAGGTTAAAATTCTGACATTCAAAGTAATGTGAGAACATCGAGCTCCCTTGAATATCTGCCTTATTTATGCTTGTAGCTATTCAGGGAGATCTTTTCTCATAGTTCCCTTTTAACAAATACACACAAATATAGCCAAGTACGATGACTGCGGCTGTCATACACGAGATGACTGTATATGGATATATATATATATGTATATGGTAATGACTGTGGTGGGTGCACACTGACATATGGCAGTAAGTGAACTTAATTTGAACAGAAAAGTGCAAACCTCAGATTAAAATAAGTAATACAGCCCTGATGCTTTTTTAAATTGCATTGCTCCTCGTACCGAGATACGTACTGAACATAGCACCAATAAGTATATAATCTATGAACACGCTTTCCAAAATGTAAGCAGGTGTATTTCTACCAACATGGTTTTCTTCTGCTACGGACAAGGCTGGTAGGAATAGTCAATGCGTGACATATAAATCCAGGTTTGTCTGAAGCCTCAAGACAAAAAAAAAATCAAACAAACCTCCAAACCTTCCTGTTCTGAAGAGGAAATTCAGACCTGTATAAAACATACATACAAAAAAAAAAAAAAAAAAAAAAAAAAAAAAAAAAAAAAAGCCCCTATTTTATGGCCTGTAAAGATATCTTGGTCTTAGGAGTCCCTGACACTTATAACCTACATAGATTTTTTTTTTTTCCTTGCATGAAGTCTAATTTTCCAAAACAATACATGGAAATTTCAAGGTTAGAGCTCAAATCTCAGCATTGATTTCATTTTTCTAGAGTCTTAGTGACTCCTGTCAAAAATGAAGTGAGGACTTCTTATAGGTGGGCATAAAACAATGCTATTCAGAGCAAATCAAAGTATGTGGGATGAGGCAACAAAAACATCAAACTGATGGAAAGATTGAAAGCATGGTTACCAGTGTGTCAGCACAGAAGTGAGCCCTTCACTTTTTTTTTTCTTTTTTTAGGTCTACAGCGAAGGAAGACATTCATCCCTGCCTTTAAATATGGCTTGAAACAGGAAGAAATACAGTTGTTGTTTGTTTTTTTTGTGTACAGATTTTTCGGAATGCCTTAATGTAGTGTCTCCATAAGGCTTAAGGAGTGTGTCTTGACAGAGCGGGTTTATGGTCATTTTTTATAGACTAATGTGTTATTTTCACATGTACAGAGGTCTCTGCTTTCCATCGAACTTCAGACTGGGTAGAGGTCTTGGACTGAGTCCTTTCTTGTTAACTGCAAGCTTATCCTTCCTCTATCTAAAAAATGCATGGCTTTAGACCTTAAGCATTCATGAAATTGGTAAGAGTACTGGGCCACATAAGTATCCAGAGAAATATTACAAGCACTGCTGTTCTTGCATTCTTAAATCACAGTGATTATGATGCTTGGGTTCTATGTTACTGGTTCTGCAAAGATAAATTACCATGGATATGCTAACAACAACAACTACTTTCTTAAATTTGAGTAGCAGTGCCTCACAAAACTTGGCAAGAATGATTACCGTGTAAGCAGGTAGAGAACTATTCCGTATGATCCAGTGTTCAGGTATGATTAATGCACTCTAAGTTCATATTGGGCTGCTTGTGATTTTTACAGGATTCATTAAATAACAGGGAGAAACAAAATCACTGCAAAGCTGGTACCATTAATTTTGGTACCCACTACTTAGTATCTTGATAGTGTTTTTGATAGTGTTCCTGACATTGCTAATGTTAGTTCCAAAATTATAGCTTAGGAAGCTGTATCTACACAGCAAAATAAAATAAACTACTTTTTAATTAACAGCATAAGTACTTAAAGTCAAATTGTATGTTACAAAACTTTCATTGTTGATCCAACTGAGCTGTCAGCTGGTAAAGGTCCTAGCTGCAGTGTGTCAGCTCTTCACACAGCAGCAATTTGGTGTCTCCCCTCTGGAGTATCTCTTACAAGGTACAGATGAGGATCTTTAGGCAGCCAGTACATAGAAAAGGTATTGGGCTTCAGTATACATCTGTGTTTTCTTGTCTAGAAGAAACACAGCCAGGTTTCTCCATGATCACCACCATCTTCAGAGCGATCAAAAATGTAAAATGTTAGTTTGACATGACTGCATTTAGAGAGTGTCTGCTAGTGAGAGAAACGCAGATCTCCAAGCAGTAAGGCATGTGTTAATTAGACATATCCAATTGTATTCATATGTGCAGCCTGCCAAGGAACTCAGTCAGGGTAAGTACATTAGAAGTGGCAGGTATTACAAACTTCCTGTGGTGTTTAGCACTTTCGGAGGCTGGAAAAATGTTCCAGGGCACACAGCACAAGTTGTACTGCAAGACTGGATTACCTTTAGTGCCTATTGCAGTGATTCCTCTAAGAGTATCCAGCTTTCTGGCTGTTGTTTGATGGCCTTGGTAGTTGTCACTTGATGGATGTTATTTCATTATGAAATACAAAATATCTTAGCACTTCTAACACTGGAACTGATGAGCTTCTAGGTATAAGCATGGTCATTCTGCTTATTTTGCAGACTTCTGTTTTTAAGGCAAAGATGTAAGACTAAACATGGATAGGATGTGGGTAGGGAAGACCGCGTAAGGCCAAAAAAAAATTTCTTTGTTTTTAGGAAACTTGATAATAAGACTAAAGAACTTTAGTGGCTCATACTAAGTAGACATCTTCTATTATTTTGAAAGGAGGAAGTGAAAAAGCATTTCCTGCTTTTATTTCCCCCTTCACCTGGACTATATAGACATACTCAGCATATTTAAGTAACATCTTAGTGGTGACAAATAGCTGCTAAGGTTTTTTAGGAAGATGTAATTAGATAGCTTACTGTAGTTTACATATAGTATTAATGAGGAATAGGTATACTTAAAAAGCAAAACTACACATATGTTCTGTAAACACATCTGTTAAATTTATGCAGCAGAAGTGATCAGACACGCTTCACTGTGTACATTTCCAGCTGTAGATGTTCTGATTGTTAGCTTTAAAGTCAGTGAGATTAGCAGGAGGCACCACAGCAATGTAATCTCTTCCATCTGCTGATTAGGAACAGCACATGCTCCAAAAGCAGTCTTTCAAATAACGGCAGCTTATTTTGGGGTCAGTAAACACTTTGGGTTAAGAGTGGAAAGGGTGGGGAGGGAAGCAGGCGTGAGATGGAACACTAATCCATGAAACACACGCTTATGGTGTATGCACCTAATTGTTAGCTAGACTCTGTCAGCTCTCAATATCATAGAAAGGCTACAGAAGAGGTTCTTGCACCTACTAGTTCTTAGTGGTGGCAAGATGTGCTCTTGGGAATTTCAGAATATCCAGTCATGAGTTGAACTTATGATGATGAATTGGTTGATCTAAGCTAAAACCCTAACTTGCTATGCTACCAGACTGCACCATTTAGCAGCAAGATGGTAGTTAAGCATACAAGATCATGACCTCTAAGTTTTCAAATGAAAAAGCTTCAGTCCAACAGGCAAAACTTAACACTGGTATACACCTGTCTGTGTGTGTAGGTGTATGAACACGTAAGCACAGTAAAAGCCAAAGGATGATAACTTGGGGAGCAACTTTCAAGGAAAAAAAGACAGAATTCTTATATGAAAAATTCATGTGCTGAAAACCAGTAAATAATTTTAGTCTCACTGGCTGAATCTTAGCATTATCTCCACAAATGTGATGATTTAATATTAATTGCAGTGAGCTGATATGAATGTCTGAGATGCAGCTAGTCTTGCTGGAGCAGAAAGATTGGTACTCCCTTTTTGCTTTTCTACTGGCTTCAGTAGGGTTTACTGCAGAAGCTCAGGGAGATGGCTGCTGTCAACCTGTTCCATGAATGACACCAGACAGAGGCTTCCCAGGCAGTACACAGGTTGCCCATGGCTGCAGAGCACTGTGAGGATGTCTGGGTTCTTTGGTTCCTGTCCTGGAGAGTGCCATTCCCTATTGTGCCCGCCAGCTCTCTAGGTTTTTTCCCTGGCCTTTCTCTCTGCAGTAAATTTGCACATGTTGTAAATTGCTGCTGTTTTCCTCTGAACTGTTCCTGGATATTATTCTAATGTTTAGTGTTTCTCTTTTTTTTTTTTTTTTTTTTTTTCATAAATTGAGAACTGCATTATACTTGTCATAGCTGCACACCTGTAAGTGCCAAAGAGACCTTTACAGACATACAGAAGCACAGGATGAGAGGCTGTACCTAATTTCAAATTCAAACAGTGCTTCATATTTGGCAACAGAGAGGCTTGCTTAAGAACAATAACAAAAAAATTGGATTTTTCAGGTCAGAAGTTTTTCTTTTTCTTTAGCTTCCACTGCTATCACATGCTTTACAAGAGGACTTGACCTTAGAAAGGAGACAGAAGATGTCCTTTGCCCAGCAAACTGTCCTCTGTGGCAATTCTACGTCTTTGGGGATGGAGTTTATGCCTCTCTTTCCAGTGTCTGTGGAGCTGCCATACACAGGTAAGTCAGATGACTGACTGTTAATCCTTGTATTCAGTTTATATACAATCTTGCTACTTTTCTAAATGCTATCCTTTTGATGCCATTATAATGAAGATTCTTAAGGACTTTAGGTAGCTTCCTAATATAACTGGAATGTCATTAGAAGAACAGACCATACCTGTGGGCGTAAAAGTGGGTGGTTTGCAAGTGTTCTTGAAAACAACAAAGCCAGTGATGCTGAAAAGCAGCAGTCAGGCTTCCCCTGTAAGGTAACGTTTGTTACTAGCAGACGTAGATATACAATCTAAAAAAGTAACTAACAGGAGAATAAAAGCAAATTAAGTTTTTACTTTAGTTTCTATGACATCTCTCCTGAAACTGTTAAAATCTGTTTAAGCAAACAAACCTAGGCATGATTTGGATGAATGTCATCCATGTGGACAGTTTTTAGCATTTCATTTCTGTGTGGTCACTGGAGAAACCTTTCATGTTTGCTAGGCAGCATCCTTAAACCTCTCCTTCCAGTGGCTTTGACTGCTAAGGAAGCTCCATCCACAAAATCTGGGGGTGTTTGTTTCCCCCCCTTCCCTGCAGCCCAAATTGACTGCATTAGCTGCAGGAAATCAGCAAGTGCTGTGGCTCAGCTGCAACATCTGCTTTACTCCAGTTTTTCATTTACTGTGCCTTAGTGGAATCTCTCATTAATTTAAGCAAGAGTTAGTAAAAGTGATTCTGATTCTCATAATTTTTTTAGAACAGCACCAGGAAAATCAACATTTTTACAAAAGGAGGTACAAGAAATAAAAAGTTCAGATTTTTTTTTTCCTATGTGCAATAAAGCACAGACATCTGTACGTCATGTAGCTCTCTGCTGAAGTTTGTATCTTATAAACTGTGTGTTAACTTTCTCCAACCAGGAAGCAAAGGCTTATGCAATATATTTTTTTTTCCACAGCATACATCAACATATATTATACTCTCTCTGAAATACGCAGTTTTAAAAACAAAACAAAAAGCTGTTTCTAACCACTCAAGTGTTCTAGCAGCAACAAAGGGATTAAAATGTATCTTCTAATCTGATTCTTCATATGCCAGTGTAAATGAACTAAATCCAAGTCTCCTGAATTAATTGTAGTTTAGCACTCTGGAGGGGGGGGGGAAAGAAAAGGAATATAGGTGAAATATTCTTTAGAATATTCTCTATTCCCTTTTCCTGAAGGACTTCCTTTAAGCTAGATGCCACTAGTCCATCAGCCTTTCACATTTAGCACACAATTTTCTATCTATGAGCATTTCCCCAAGCTATGAGCACTTCCCCAAGAAGTGACAAATGCTGGTCCTAGTCAATATGAACTACTGGATGAGGAGAGGAAACTGTTGTTCAGGTCTCTGCTAACTTCAGCCTACAGAAGCCAGTTAAAACATACCAAAGACTTGTTCCTTCCAGTTCTGTGTTGCAGTGGCTAAACTCCATCTTGGTGTCAAAGTAACTCAAGAATATGTTGCTAATAGGTAATTACCTCTCTTGTTGTATAATCATATATGTGTTTTGAGAATTTCAGAAATTTCTTCCAAACGACTGAAACAATCACATCTAGTTCAAAGCTATGTGTGCCATCATTTTGGGGAGAAGTGCTTATTTAATTTTTTTAAACTGAAGAATGGCTGTGAGAATTGTTAGTTCCTCTTCCCAAACACACATGCCAGTTTGCATGTGCTGGGTCCAAACTGAGGCTCAATTCTTAAACTTTTACATGCACCAAATAATGCTTATTCCTATGAGTAGTTGTACTGTGACATGACCATTAGTGCAAGAAAAATACTACATTGTGCATTTTAAAGAATTTATCAGAATGTAGCTGTGAAGAATTCTGAATGCTAGATATGAATGAGTTTTCTGCTAGCTTTAGTTTGTTACATTTGGCTTTTTATCTTTTTTTCTCTTCTTATTTTACATGTAATTACTCTCAGGAAACAGAGTATTTATTTAATACTGTTCTTTTTCTGGGCAGAAGAATTTGTTTTAGTTGTCAGGGGGAAGAATGGAGAACCTCCTACTAAGCTGATGCTATACAAGCATGAAGAACTGAGTTAAATCTACTGCTGAGTGATTAATTGGATTAATAATCAGAAGGTCAAATTAAGGACTCGGTTCTCAGTTTGTGCAGCTCTGTTCTGCCAATTCTGCTAAATGGAAACCTATCTTAACACAGTGTTTAGATGCTAAATAGACATGCACATTTTTTATAACTAGCCACAGGCTGGGAGCACCTCTAAATAAACATCAAGTTCCCTCAAATCAAGTGAACAAAACCAAATTGTGGTATTAGCAATATGGCTGTAAATCAACTACAAGCACTGATGGACCCTGAGCAGCTGTAACATTTGCTACAAGGCTACTGATAGAAGGGTTGTCTGGCTTCTGAGCACCAGCAGATCCCCTGGAAAACTTTGCTGTATAGGCTGCTTCTGCTGCTGAGCCTTCTTTCTTGCCAAAAGCAATATAGTGCAGAGCAGACAGAGTAAGCAGAACCTAGAGGGCCAGAGGATGCTGGCATGAAGCCCAGAACAGCTCCCTGTTGCTGAATTGATTGTAGTCAGGCAGCAGTAGGTGGCCACAGCTTGGAGAAGGGAGTGGGGAACGACGAACAATGTGGAAAGAGTTTCTGCTGATAAAAGGGAGAAAAGATGATTTGGCTGTCTTGTCTGTTTTTTTGCCTCCTGAAAATAACTCCTTTCATCCAAGGGCCCTACAGGAAATGCTGCTGCTTATCACAGTTAGCAATGGTAATAGGAACTTCAGATCAAAATTACATTCCTTGTGCAGCAGCTCTTTCTACCTTCCCTTGAGGTAAAAAAGCAGGTTGTGGACCCATAGGCATTTATGATTAATGTGATTATTAGCATAAAATCATGCTGTGTGAGATTCTGAGCAAACACTTAGCTTCTGGTCTGCAAGATGAATCTGCTCAGTATGTACCACTACTAACAGTCCACTTCAGAGAATCACAGAATGAGCGGGGCTGAAAAGGACCACTGCTATGTGCAGGGTTGCCAACCACTAGACCAGGCTGCCCAGAGCCATATGCAGCCTGGCCTTGAATGCC
The DNA here is from genome assembly GCF_951394365.1 of Tetrao urogallus. NCBI lineage: Eukaryota > Metazoa > Chordata > Aves > Galliformes > Phasianidae > Tetrao > Tetrao urogallus. Next base: position 34,419,097 of record NC_136819.1, read on the forward strand.
TTTTGCAGCATTTGCACCACTTGCAGCACCGCTACCCTTGTGCTCAGTGCCTTTCCTTAGAGTAGAACACCTTGTTAATGCTGAAATCTCTCTCCTCACTATTTGACAGTAAGGAAAAATCTGAAGTGCTGTTTGCATTGCTAGTTTTTAAACCTGACTTTAAACTCAAGCAGTCAGGATAACTTTAATAAAGTTCCTCTGCCTATACGACATACATATAAAAGATAAAAAGGTACCTGCAACCACCATCATAATTCTTTCACTGCATAAGAAAAAAAATATATATAACCACAATTTCATATAGAAATGCAAATCATGTCTGAATGTATTTTAAGTAGGCCACAAGGAGATTTACGTGGAAACTCTGATACTGACACCCAGAGCTCATATTACCACAAATACATACAAGATTTTTCTAAACTCTGGTCTTGATTATTTCACAGTGCTTTAAATCAGATCAGATTGGGACCTCTCTGCAAGCAGGAAACCAAACAGATAAAAAAAGTAAACACAGAGGCACACATTGCAGCATTTCAGTAATCTTGAAATAGTTGTTTGTATTCTACAGTACTGTACCTGCCCAAATGCTACAGATTGTTAACTTTTTCCTTCTATTTAGACAAGCTCCACATTGAATTTTGGCTCTGAATAATGGAATCCATTCTCCCAGTAGCATATAAAAAGAAATCTGGAAAAAAAAGTTCCGAAGCCTCTGACTGTCCCAACAATGCAACCTCTCTGCCTGCAATAACAAATGAAGTTCTCTTTTTAACCCTGAAGTTTCTTAAGCACATATATCTATTGTTCTCTTGGATGTTCATACATCCTATAAGTCTCAGTAGTGCTGACAGTCTCAGCACGTAAGTATCAGCAAGATTTTCAGACTAGTCTTGCATAACCAGCAGATCTGGCAGGCAATCTCAGAACGTGTTCATTAAGCCATGAAATGAAGCTCAATGAAAGAATAATGATAGTGGCTTCTCTAAGGAGGTTTTGGGCTCAAATCTCTACTCAGTTTTAGAAAACTTCCTCAGTGTTTTCTTTTCACTTCTACATTTATGTACTGACTGTTCTAGGGTGTCAGAGGGGGTATAATAGTCTTATAATACAAAAAGTGATTTTGTAAGATATTTTTAATCAGTAAGCCTTCTGGCTTTTTTAAATTAACCCATCATAACTGTGTATTTAAGATGTGTATGCTTAAAGTGGCGAAGATAGGAAATAGCAAATCATATCTAAGTATTCTAAAGTTCGAAGTTTCTACTTTACGTTTCTATCAGTGAAAATTACTCAGCTGTATAGTTTCTTCTACTGCCAATACGCTATTTCCAAGTGTAGAGAGAAAGCAATCAGGGATTTTACATTGATTGAATATGCGTTCTATTTATTTTATTAAGTTCAAATATCATACCTTAATTTTTACCATAGGTGAAAGTGAAGAAGAAGATACTTCAGGTTCCATTCTTGTATATATCAATAATCTGATGATTGCCATCAATAATGTCTACAATTTCTGACTGCAGTCTGTGTGGATGCATAACACAGTATCTACCATAACAATTACTACTGCAAGCAGTGTTTTCCTCCAGGTTTTTTTAATCATTTTGCAGTAAGCATGTTTCATTTTGTTTTGGATACAAATATTTAGGAGTCATAAAGAATGTAAATATATTTTTTGCTGTAGCTTTTTCATCAGGAATTAGTGTGTTATGCTGCAGCGAGAACAGCTGGAATTTTAGAACTTCTTGGTATTTTTTTCTAAGCCTGTGTGATGTCCTGCAGAATAGCTTGCCTTAACAATCTTTTCAATCCCTCGTAGTTAGTTTTAGCATGAACACAACCAGTTGCCTAAATGGTATCTTTTTCAGGAGGTTACTGTTCAATATATAGTGTCCAATGATTATAAAGCTTTATTTTCTTGTAATTAAAATGTCTGATTTGTATTAATTTTTTTCCTCTCTCAGAGGGGTGATCACCAATGCAGGAGGAGCTGTAAGAGTACAGACTCTCCCAGGACAGGAAAACTACCCAGCTGTAAATGCCAATGGGATCCAGTCTCAGGTGCTCTCTAGATGGGCTTCATCTTTCTCAGTGACTCGTAGGTGGATCACACTTACTACTTTGCAAACTGTATTCCAGATATTAACAGAAGTATAGGAAACTTTTTCAGTGTGCTTATATATACAAATAATGTGATTGGTATATGAAATGCAAAAATTATCACTTCTAACTAACTAATTTCATCTTCATTTTTTTGACTATTTGCTTGAAATAAATCCATTCTAGCTAGATTAATCCTTCTAGATAATACAGAAAGTGTCTAGACTAATTCTAGTAAACTGTTGGAAATTCAGTATTCTTATAGCACACAATTTCATCTAAATACGTTGAAATAACGTTAATCTGTTCTTCTAATATTTTAGCAGGTACCAGCAACCTGGTGCTTGAAGCAGTGGGACGATCAGTGTCAACAGCACGGCCTGCTACAGGTACCAGCCAGATCTCTCCAACAGTGGAGGTCCCCTGTGTTAAGATGTGCTAGATGTGCTATAGGGCTCGAGTCCCTGACTAACACGCTAAGTTTCATAGGATGTATTTATAAAGAAGAAAGCATATGTGAAATTCATTTCTCTGTATATCTCATCAGGAAAAGGAAGAATTATAATCAGATTGATTCTGATTTCAGTAGCATTTGTGTAAATGAAGAAACACTTGAATGAATTTGGAAAAGCGATGTAGGTAACATAAAGGAAGAGTCTATGAGCTCATGGGATATTCATTCCTATTAAATGACAGAGAAGATGGATTATGCATTCCTTTTCACAGAAATACTTAACAACTAAGTGCTGTCAGGATTTATGAAGCAGAAATTTGGATGGTATGTGAATTTCTCTACAGAAAATATCACCACTAAAAGGCTAGAACAGTTTTTATGAAGGTTAGTGGCATATGCACATTGGACTTAGATCTCATTTGTGAACAGCACATCTGCTCTACAGTTTAAGTCCCAACTTGCTTCCAAAGCACAAAAACTGTCCCTGTTCAACAGATAGTTAAGTGAGAAATAGTGAAAACTGAGAAACAGTAGGGCTTGGGATGCTGAGTGGTTTCTGTATAAGCCTTTCTGTACACATTTCAGTAATCAGCTAGGCAGGTGTAAAAAGGAAGGTTAAATTGTTTCATCTGAAAAATAACATTCTCCAAAGAGCAAAGAAATAGCACTGCATCTGTAACTATTGAACTGACTGAAGAATGATGCAGTCCCATGCCAATTTTCACTGAGGACAGACTGCAATACAACTCTTAAGAGTCTAAGCTTCTTCCATACGTCTTGTTGTTCTTAAATGATGCATGCTGTATCCTTTATTAAAGGCAAAAGACCTAAGAAGCCCCTTGAGAAAAAGGCTGGAAACAAAGGTAGGAATTCAGAGGTTTAACTTTTGAAAAACACAATCCTAACATTTATTTGGTGCTGAGTAAGTCTAATTATTTTGAATGCTCACAGACTGTAAAGCTGACATTGCATTTCTCATTGATGGAAGTTACAACATTGGCCAACGTAGATTTAATCTGCAGAAAAACTTCGTTGGAAAAGTAGCGGTAATGTTGGGAATTGGAACAGAAGGGCCTCATGTTGGAGTTGTACAAGCCAGGTAATAGCAGACCTGTACAAAATATAACCAAGAGACAATTAAGAGAAGTAATGTATGTTTTGCAGAACAGTGTTTGCTCAATAATGGTGGAAGAAAGCAAGAGAAGATAACTCAGCTTGGAGCATTGTTTGTTGTGCTACCCTGAGAGGAGTCCATGTGAAGATATAACAAACCTGATCATCTTCTGCCTCTGTGACACTTACATACAAATGCATTTAGTTTAACACCTGGCATGATCAAATTTTTTTCTGTATACATTTTAAACCTAGTATTTCCTGCCGCTCAATAAGCTTAAGAAATGTGCTGCCCTTAATTTGTCCACTCTGATAAATAATTTCTCTGGCTACAGATTCAGTACATTATTATGTAAGGATTATTGTCTACATTTTTAATTACTATATATGAACAAGAACAAAATGATTCAAACTCAAATTTAGCTTGCTAATACCATGGAGGTATGAAAAGTAGACTACGTAGTTCATTAATGTTTTATTTTTCTGCAGTGAGCATCCAAAAATTGAATTCTATCTGAAAAACTTCACTGCTGCAAAGGAGGTTTTGTTTGCCATAAAGGAATTAGGGTTCAGAGGAGGCAATTCCAACACAGGTGAGTTTGTACCTCAGTGAAAACAGATGTTATTACTTTACATAAGTGAAGCATATTTCTATCTGTACATATTTAAGAAAGTAATTTAAATGCTCCATTTTCAATTCCATTTTCAGAAGTTCAGGTTGCTTACTGTATATTTTATTAGTGCAAATGTGTGTTTAAACAGTAATCAGCTTTTCACTTCTAACAGAGTGGCATTGTGAGACAAATTCTTGTCTAAAAGGCTTTACATTTCTTTCCTATTGAATGGTAGTGGCTAGTTAAGTAATAAGTAGTTGTAAAGGGATATTTGCCAAACAAGGAAGCTAGGCTTTCCAGATATGTTGTATTTCACAAGCTAAATTTAATTAGCTTCTCAAATTTTTTCCCTCCAATTCAGTTAGCAGGCACTAATATATCTGCTTAGCATAAAACAAGACCTGTAGGGAGGGAAATTTGCTTTAACTTTTTATTTGAAATAGGCAAAAGGTTACTCAAGCTTCATAATTACTCAAATATTCTGAGATGCTGTTTCCTTGTTTTGCTGAGTTAAACCTGTAGTCGTAATTAAAATTCAGCACAGTTTTATCTACAAAACTGGTACCAAAATGTTACTGTATTATTTCTTCATTCTTTTTCTGTTCAAAACTAGGGAAAGCTCTGAAACACGCAGCTCAGAAATTCTTCTCTATGGAAAATGGAGCACGCAAAGGAATACCCAAAATCATTGTAGTGTTTCTAGATGGCTGGCCCTCAGATGATTTAGAAGAAGCTGGTATAGTGGCCAGAGAATTTGGAGTCAATGTGTTCATTGTGTCTGTAGCAAAACCCACAACAGAGGAACTGGGAATGGTACAAGACATTGGTTTTATTGACAAAGTAAGAGAATGTAATTATTCATTTTTCATTCATGGGTATGTCTAGATAATGTACTTCATGCTGGAGTTCTAATGAGCTAAGTCTTACACATATAATAAAATATATTCTTCCAAATAATACAAGAGGAAAAAAACCCTAAGAAATCACTAGGAAGCCTAAAGTAAGCAGTAGCAGAGATTTGAATAAATCTATTAGTTTCTTCTTACTAAATTACATGCAACTGCTGGACTATTTTCTTGCTAAAGGGTCTGCACAAAGGTACCAAAATGCTGTTGCCATCCTCCCAGTTCAGAGCCTTGGCAAAGCTGTAGCTCTTGGACTTTGCGCTGCACAAAGATTTTCATAGCAAGGGATTCTCCTATCTCAACCATAACTAAACTTGTTGAAGCAAAGAAGTACAGGTATATGTCCTATCTTGAAATGACAGGGAGACCTATCTTTCAGTATATGATCTGAGGAATTGTTTTGTTACTTTGGCTACAACAAGGACAGAAAAGATTGACAAATGCATTCTACTGAGTTTGTATGCAAGACATTCATCTTGGATGAACAGTTTTCAATCTTGCTCTATAGGAATCAATAACAGAACTCAAACAGTTCTCGCAAGTGCTTTCTAAGCACTAGTTTACTACTTCGTGTTTCATAGGTAGGTTTTAAATATTTTATTTCAGCAGAAATTTCATAACTTAACATGAACAAACAAAGCACTGTGGCTCTGCAGCTTCTATGCACAAGACAGTTTGCTTCCGATCCCAGACAGGTCCAACTTGTGCGGACTTACAGACACAGAACAGAATGACCTTACATGGCCGAGCCTTGTCCGCTTGCCTTCTGCATTTTGATTTGAGCAACATTGCTTACCACGGTTGGAGAGCTGATTTTAAATGTAATCCCCTTCTGAATTGCTTTGCACTTGACATACATACTATACCATATGTGACATATACTATAGAAACCAAAGGAAAAACAGATTTTACTTCAAAAATAACCTGAACATATATTTCTACTCAGATATGTGTCTGTACTTACGATGTGTGATAGGTTTGGCTTTTTTTTTTTTTTTTAAGATTATGATGTTAAAATGGAAAATACAGAAACCTAATTTTCAGTGAGTGAAGAAAAAGGCAAAACTTCCACTCCTTTGGACAGTTAGCAGCCAGAGCTTAGCTCATGTCCTAAGAACATAAGTAAAATTTCAAGTTTTTAAGGCTCTCAGTAATAAAATGAAATGTTCTGAAATTTCTGACGGGGGAAAGTTTAATTGTCTGTTTACTGTGTACAGAACCTATTTTGGTAATTTGCCTTTTGACTTTTTGTTTTCAAATAGGCTGTCTGTCGCAACAATGGCTTCTTCTCTTACCAAATGCCCAGCTGGTTTGGCACCACCAAGTATGTAAAACCTCTTGTCCAAAAACTGTGTTCACATGAGCAAATGTTGTGTAGCAAGACATGCTATAACTCTGTCAACATAGGCTTCTTGATAGACGGTTCTAGCAGTGTTGGAGAGAGCAACTTCCGACTCATGCTTGAATTCATCAGCAACGTTGCAAAGGCTTTTGAGATCTCTGATATTGGTTCCAAGATTGCAACTGTGCAGTTCACGTATGACCAGCGTACTGAGTTCAGCTTCACAGATTACACCACAAAGGAAAAGGTCCTCTCTGCTATCCGGAACATTCGTTACATGAGCGGTGGCACTGCTACTGGTGATGCCATTTCTTTCACAACCAGAAACGTATTTGGGCCAGTGAAGGATGGAGCAAACAAAAATTTCCTTGTAATTCTGACTGATGGTCAGTCTTACGATGATGTTAGAGGACCTGCTGTTGCTGCACAAAAAGCAGGTAAATGATCCTCATAGGCAGTGGGAGTTGATTCATCCCATTTCTGCTGTATTGTCTGTATCAAGATTTTAAATTTTAAATTATGCTCTAGAGAGCAAATAAAGTAGCATACTTGCCTTAAGTTTAGCAGAACAGGAGCTCTGAGGAACTGTTTTCTATTAGGATGAAAAGTGGGAATATCAAGCCAGGTGTAAGTAGACTCATTCATGGCAACTTCATCTAAAATTTTTCAAAAAGTGCAGTCTTTTCTTCCTAAAAAAGAGAGAAGTTAGTAGATGAAAAATAAAGAGCCATGTAGTGAAGCTCCAACCAGTGATAGCATCTAATATAGCATTATTTTTGTTCTCCATCATATATGGGGAAAAAAAAAAAGTAATTTTGACCAAAAAACATCTTGGGCTTCTGATGCTTGAAAATACTAAGCATTAGATACGTGAAGGATCCAAATGTATTTTCAGAATTCTTCTAAACAGTAAGTCTTGAAAGACAAGAATTGCTGTGTCACTGCTATGTTCGTATTGATCACCGAAAAACATCTGTAATGCTTACTGGTAAGATACACTAGTATTTCTATCAGGGTTCTTCGTTAGACAAGTACTTAATTTCTGATATTTAGTGGCAAAAATCTAATAATCTTTGATAGACTACAGATATTGAAGCACTATTTTCTGTTCTAGATTATTCAATGGATGTAGAAATTGCTTGTTTTTCTTGCAGCAAGGACAAAATGATTTTATGTATTTTCTCTCTTTGCTATACTCTTACATTTTAGGAATAACGGTCTTCTCTGTTGGTGTTGCCTGGGCACCTCTGGATGATCTGAAAGACATGGCTTCTGAACCGAGGGAATCTCACACCTTCTTCACTAGGGAGTTCACTGGATTGGAGCAGATGGTTCCTGATGTTATTCGAGGCATCTGTAAAGATTTTTTGGACTCTAGGCAATAAGACAAATCTGCTGTTGGATAGTTTCTGAAGCTAAAATTGTGAGGCTGGAATGGTCCCTTTTAAATAGACAAATTTCATTACATATACTATCATCATGTAAGGGATAGAGAAGGGCTACTTTCTGTAGTCAGTTGAGGGTCTTGTGAGCTTGTTAGAGGTTGTACTTGATATGGGAAAGCAGAATTTGGCCGACAGCTATTATTACTTCCAGTACATTTATAGTAGCCTGAGTTTTGAAGCTATGCGTATTGTGCACTTATGGCTATCAGTTATCAGCAGCAGAAACAATAGAGTTCTGATATTTTTGCTGTCACTTCCTAGGTGCCTTCTTGCAAGTTAAAAATAATACAATTTTAAATACACAATAATATCTTCTGTGAACCTTCCATAGCTTATGATTCTGTATCTTTTTAAGGAGTTCTTTTCGTAGTGTTAAGTATTTTCAGTGCTTCAGTTGTGCAATACCCATGCCAGGCAGCTTAAAAAGATATAAGGCAGATGTTTCTCTACTTAAGATATAAACATAATGTTTTACAGAGTCATTAAGGTTGGAAATGGCCTCTGAGATCACCAAGTCCAACCCTAACCCATCCCCACCATGCCAATCAACCATTTTGGTACGGAGAATGATATTGCCATCTGGTTGGCACAGTTTACACCAAAAGGCATTTATTTACACCCATAGAACAGCATGGTTCTATGACATCATCCAGCACAGAAGCATTGAGAAGCATTTACATCATAGCAGTTCTCTTTGTAGGTCTGAGTCCTAAATATTACAATTTCCTTACCACTGAAGTCAACTGGGATATTCCTTATATATCTGCTTACCTGCATTTTCTCTAATACCTTATACTCTCGATTTCAAGAAATTATTATTGGCTACAAAGTTCCAGATGGGAAACTTGGGCAAAGGGATTAAATTAGAACATACACTGGGGAATGAGCTACCTTTGGATTTCAACCTGGGTGTTTTCAAACCTTGAAACATAACTGGTTTATATAGGATTACACGGTTAGAAAAGAAGAGAGCAGATGCAAGTGGGATGTGGTAGCTTGCAGAATAACAAGTTCCTAATGCTAGTAAAAATGTTTTTGGAGATGTGTTTCCCTAAAGATGAAAGAACAGTCTTCCTGAAAAATGACCTTTATTTTATTATGAATTTAGAAATATATTAATATTTTTATACCTACATTCACATGGTTAAAATTATGACATGGCTTCCTGAGTTCTTCCAGATGCCAGGAGTGAATAACAGACTTCAAGCATTCTTTAGAAAATAAAGGTTTTTTGCAAGTAAAATACAACAAAGAAAATCAACCAGCACTTTTCCCATCAATGTAGATTTTTTTTTTTTTTTTTCTTTTTTTTGGAGGGGGGGGCTATTGATTGCTAAATTCTTAGGTATGGAGTGGCACTGAAGGGATTATATTCATCAGGCTTTTGTTGTGTATTTTTATATAACTTATGACTGGCTATATATTACACTAAACATGAATGGCAAGGATGCCATGTATTTTTCTATTAATTGTTATCCTTAATGTTGTCATGTGTTTATAGAAGAGAGTATTCAGCTATTGCTGTATAAATTTATATCAACTTTGTGAAAAAGTTTAATTTAGCAATTTTTAATAGAAATTTATGTAATGCAAAGAACTTGGACTACAGATATTTCAGTATCCTGTAATATAAAAGTCTTTTTACGATGAGCCTTATGTAGTACAGCTTGAATAAGTTGTATGTCACATTTCCTGTCTAAATTATTTTAAATCCCCCCTTGGGGTAAAAAAGGAAAAGAAATCCTAAATCATCCTCAGAAGACAAGGATATTTCTTACACAGATTATTTTGGGGGTTTTTTTGTTGCTGTTTTTTTAATTTGGATCAGTCAGTACCAAATTTTTAATAGTTGTTTATATTAAATAAATGCTAGCTGAATGATCTGAATATAAATCATGCAAACTGGCCAGCACAATCACATTTTTCCTCCCAATTTACTTCTACTGTTGCAAAGAAGATGGCAGCTTTACTGATGTCATTCCTTCATAGAGGAAAAAGATGGTCTGGATTTCCAGAAACTGCAGCACTAAACTGCCCAAATATTTCCATTTTGCCAGAATGGTGATGACATTATTTGTACCCTCACAGTGCCCAATTACACTGAGGTAAGAAATAGCAGGTACAGAGAATACTTCTTTAAATAGGTAAAGTTTATACAGAAGCAAACATTTGTAAGAACAACTCTGATCTGGAAGTAAGGTCTGTGAGGCACAGCAAAAAGGACTGAGAGCGAGTGAGATACAGAGACAGGGTGGAAAGGATGTGAACTGTGCTGTGAGTAGGCTGGTTTGGAGGAGTAACAGCACGGTACAGAGTAACAGATAGAAATTTGAAGCTTGCTTTTGGGTGAGAGGGAAAGCCACAGCATGAGAGTTCAGCCTCACGCTGCTGGGCCAAGCAGTAAAACAGAGTTGCAGTCACCATCACTCTTGCAAACTCTATTGGGAATACTCCTGCACGTACTAGAACTGCCACTCAGGAATGTGGCCTGCTAGAGAACAACTCTGTTCTCTGCTGAAAATGATCACAGAATCATGGAATGGTTTGTGTTGGAAGGGACCCCAGGGTCCTTTCCAACATCAATCATCTATTTCCAAGGCAGGGCCACCAACCTCCGGATCTGGTACTAGACCAAGTCGGTAGGGTATGAGACCATAGGATGAAAACCTTATCTGCCCTTTTCCCCCAAAGAGTACTGGTAATGCTCACTACCGTGAATGGCCTCAGACTGGCAACCCCACTGCTGAAAGCAGCGTATTTGACAGCTGCCTATCAAAAATTAAGATTCTGTCACTCTGAAAAGAGTAGAGGAAGACAAGCTTATTGGCTTAGATACCTATTGCAACTGAATTTTATATTACAGAGTAGTTAACACATCCAAAATCACCCTTCCCAGCAGAGCGCCCAAAGCAACCTAAATGTAGAAAATACCCACTTTCTGTCCTCAAGAAACTGAAACTACTTTTAGTATCACAAAAACTTCCAGTAAGAGCTGTAGCTCTCACACTCAGGAGCGCAGGAATCTTTCACTACTAGAAAACTAGGAAGTAGCTTAATCTGTTCCTTATATTTCCTGGGTGTTTTTTTTTTTTGTTTTTTTTTGTTTTTTTTTGTTTTCCCCCCCCCCCCCCCCCCCACTCATAGTAAAAATAACTGAAGGAAGAACAGAACTTCCCCTGTCAAAAGAACCTTCCAACCTTCAAGGAAACGCTGAAAGCATTGACCCCAGGCTGAGATCCCAAACCAGGGGTTGCATACACGGAGAACATGTTAGACATTCCCCCACTCACTGTTCCCTGCATGCTACTTAAGCAGGGAAGCATACGGACTGTATCCATACAAAGCAGCTCCCTGCTCAACACGCGGATCATCAACCACTGTTATCCCAAGCTGCCAGCACAGCCCTTGGCTCAGGATCTCTGACTCCACTCCTAGAATAAGACATTGCAGATTTTATACCTCACACACCTTCTAAGCATTTAGATCCTCACTATGAACTGCCTTGTAGATGCATCTTTTGACAGTGCAAGACACTTTCCAGCTAGCATTCTCATCTGACAGAGGTTGTATATAGGAAAAAAAGGACGTAACTGAAGGTCAGCAGGCTGCAGAAGTCTTCATGCCATCAGGCGCTTCTGTCACCTTTCATATTTATCCTCATGTGTAAAAAGACCACCTTGAAAGCTGACCTTTATTAGTAATTCACTTCTGGTGAATTACTAATACTTAAACCAGAGAACAAAAAAGACAAGAAAACAAAACAACAAAAAACAAGTGAGATTGTCCTAACATTCTTAAGAAGAAACAATTACTTCAAAGGAATTTACTTCTGCTCTCAAACTCCATGCAAAGGAAGAGCTACACAGTAACCATCTAAAAACCATTTACATCAAAACTCAGTGACTACACTTCTCCATATCTTCTGAAGTAATTGGGGGATAGGGAAGAGGTGAGGGCTCCTGAGGGCTTTGATTTTCAACTTACGAACTGGAGTAGTTTCAGCAGAACAGTATTTTCTCCCGTAACTGTTTGCAGTCCTATTTGCATTTCATATTAGTGTTGCCACATGTCTTCTATGAAGTATGGCTCCACACAATACAAATACTCTATTTTCATCTCCTCTGTTCTGAAGACTATAAGCAATGACAACTTTTGATGTCTTGATTTTGGGCCATCTTTTTAATGGGGCAGCTTCTCAAGCTCTCTCAGTCACTGCTTTTAGATGCAGAGATTCTGGTTTGCTCAGCACTTCCCTTCCTTTCATTAGGCTTGTGGGTAAGTTAGCTCCAGTAAGCAGCAAAGCCACAAAAATCACAGAAAATTTCTCTGCTGCACGCAAGTGCCATTGGAGGCCTGAGAACTCTGTCATAGAAGATCAGCTTGTATCTTTAACAAACTGTCTGGAAGCTGGAGGCTTTAGATCCCCAGCCTACTAACGGCAGTCCAAAGAAAATCATGCTGACTGGCTTTGGTTTGGACCTAGGACAGGAAACAAAGGATTGTCTTGAGAAACTGAACTGGAGTGTGTTTGAAAAGCTTGTGATCAGCTGTCATCCAAAAATAGACACCAAATAAACAGAAACCTTGACTGAATACTTTGTAATCGAAGCAAGAGCATCTTCCAGTTATGTATGTCTATCAACTGCAGTACAAATTCTTTTATTCTCTTCAGCTTCCAGCAGGGATTCTGCCTGTGGTTTCAGCTGAAGGAAGAATAGATTCTGAAAATTTGCAGTCTATGATAAAATCCAGAAGTTTGATTTCTGCTTCGAAGCAAACTGCCTGTTTTAAATTTAATCTCATTAGGATCATAATTTCCTCTTCCTTCAAGTAATCAAGTTCAGTTAGTGAAGTATCCTCAGTCATAAGTCATTTTTATTACGTAAAAGATATTGTTTTACTACTCTAACATTTATTTGCATTTATCTGTGCCTGCATACAAACTAGTACCGCATCCTTCCTCTTTTCCAGAACTAGAGAAAGCTCTAGCCATCCCTAGATAGGGAATGATGACACAATGAAGGAAACAGCCCTGCTTCTGCAGTCCACTTATTAATGGGTGAACAGTGCTGCTCCCTTGCTGCAGAGCAGCCTACCCTCAGACCCAGGGCACCCTCCTGGAAGCCGGCCACTGCCGGCTTGAACCTCCCCAGCCTCAGGGTAGTAGTGAACTCACAGCTAAACCTCGCCCTGGACCAACCCATAAGACACAGCCATGAGAATTCTGCATGGCTGTTTGTACTAGCAAATACTAACTAAACTTTTTCAGCCTCCACTGAGGTCAGATGCAGCCTTTATGACCTAGCAGCAATCAGAATATGGCAGAATGTAAGCAGAGGGATAACAACTATTTTTCTGCCCTGGTGTACGTGATCAGATTACAATACGATAAACAATTCTCTGCCAAGGAATACAAGTAAAAGAAAGACAACATCACGTCAAAAAATTGGCAAAGTTTGGGAAAGTAAAAATGAGAAAAAACACACTACTTGTTTACCAATAACTTAAAAGTGCATATGGTTTTGATTTAAAATAAGCTTTTTAACGGTACAGTTTTTTTGATAGGGAACTTAGTACTTCTAAGTAATTTCAGCATTTCTCTGACACTTGCTCTTATGTATTTTAATAACATTATACTTCTCTAAGAGAAAATAGCTTTATCTCATCTAAAGATTCTGACTGCAAAGAAGCACACAATGCTGCCACACTGACTATGCATTTTAATTAGCGCTAAAAGTTGGTTTAGAAGCAAGACATAACTCTTGCACTGCACAAAGCAAACACACATCAGCAAAGACTTAAAGTGAGCTGACCTTCTCAGATGTAAAATGTGGACCAGAGGGAGCTGCATGTACAATTAAAAGAAAACACCCACAATTAGTTGCCTTTTCAAGCAAAAACAGCCACCAAAAAAGTTTCCAGCAGAATGTAGATATGCATCATAGAAACAGTCAGACGTCAGACAGATCACTGAGATTATGAAAACTCCTTTAGCCCTCTGAGAAATTTTCTGCACAGCTACTGTTAGCATATCATCTTAACAGAATGCAACGCTTTTGTTTTGAATGCAGTCAGTCACCTGGGCTATCAAAGGCAAAAGAGTAAAAGAACTAATGCACACAACTCAAGTACAGCTCCTGTTTCATAAACAACTACCGTAAAAACAAAGCTATACCAACAAGCATTTGCTGCCACTAAGATGCCGTATCTTTCCCCTTGGAAAGAAAACAACAAACCCAACACTGCACATTAATCAAACAGCATCTCAACAAGAAAACCACCTATTCCAGGTTGCAAAGTAACAGCTATAAAGATCCCTGAAACTACAGGAAAAGAACTCTAAAGCAACAGCAAAGCAGGCCAGCCACCTGGAAGCTGCCAGTAGCAAACATTCTCCACACCACCCCCAAGGGAAAATGGCTCCGCAAGCCAACGAAAGAAAGAGCGCGAGGCCCTCAGCCAGCCACCGGCCTTGACAAACCCTCTTCAGGAGCTCACTAGGCAGCACCCGGCACAGTTGCAGAAACACAGGGTGCGCACACAGTGTTAGGGATACGGAACCAGCAAGGTGAGCACCACTCCCCCTCCGCCCAGGCCTCCCACCCCGCGCCGGCCTGCCCGAGCCTACTCACGGCTTGCTGCCAGCACCAGCATCCCGGGTCCCGCTCAACGGTCGTCGCCGTCGCCTTCGGGCCGCCTCCGCCTCACGACGAGCACGTGAACGCGGTCGTAGCCGCCGGACCGGCGAGTAGCCCGGGGCCCGGGCCCCCGTCTCGTTCCTTCATTCCTGATTAATTTGTGCAGCACTGAAATGTAAACCCCATCCCAAGCGCCGCCAGCAACCGCAGGGCAGCAGCACGCTTTACAGATTATATACTCCCACCGACCCCTCGCGTTTCAGCACTACCCCCAAGGCTGAGCAGCCCTGCTATCGCGGCGCTGACCGACACAGCCCGTGCACGGGGCCGGCTGGCACGCGGCATGCACTGCGCTTCACAATTAAGCCACACAGCTGAACGCTATCGGTTATCACCCAGCTGGTATCAATACCAAAATTAAGATGAACGGGAACTGGCAACAAGTTACAAGTTTCCTAGTAAGGTTCTAGATCACACAAAACACACCTCACCGTGATAACTACTTAGTTTGGTGTGCATGCAGAGCAAGGAACCCGAAACTACTGCTGAAGGACACAACTGTCACTGCACCGACCGCAGCCAAGGCTCCCACAGCACTGAGATTCAGCGATTCCTGGAAACGAGTCCTATAATCTAGGCTTCCTCACATTGCTTTTTTGTGTATCACTAGGGAATTCTACAGAGATATTAATTCCCATAAAAACCATAAATATTTAAAAACAAATACTTTGTTACTCTATGCACACTTCAGAGACTGGATGTTTTCTACCCCGGGTGGCAGGCATTGAAATATCAGATAAGAGGAGGACTAAAAAGAAAGGCATGTTATTTCCCACCAAGTCAGTCAGTATTTGGTTCTGTGTTAAAATCAGAAAACAAAGCAATGCATTTTGATGTGGTGGTGTTTTTCTTTGTTTTTGTGTTTTTTTTTTTTTTTTTTTTTTTTTACTTTCACATTTTTAAAAATGTACTCTGAACTTTAAAAAAATACACTACTAATCTCTTACTAGTCTCTCACTCGGTTTCAGTAGAACTCACAAATGTGTATTCTCCAAATATTGCAAACATATGAAATATGGAATTCATACCATCATTCATGCTCACCTGGATTTAAAAACAACCCCAGGGCCTCTTTTTCTTTTAATTTGAAAACTTAAGCCAGGACAGCACTCTGTCAGTTTTAAAATAAATCAATTAGTGTGCAGTGAAAGACATACAGCCTGATAATGTGCCCTCAAGCCCAGAGCTCCACAAAAAAAAAAAAAAAAAAAAAAAAAAAAAAAAAAGAGAAGAAAAAAAAAAGCAGCTACCAGTTATTGCCCAGTTAGAAGAATACTTTCATATCATTTCTAAAACAGGGAAGGTTCTTGATCAGGGCATGTTACATTTTTTCAGATGTATTTCATACATACTTTTTATAAGCTGCAGAAAGCTCAGTGCTTAAAGGAATTCCTACAGTACAAAGTAAGCTAGGGAGTAGCACTGTTCAAACAAATCTGTTCTAGATACCAAATCCTAAATATTAAACATCTTGGTATTTTTCCCATCAGGTTTTTGAGTGTGCATCACTTGGGTCTCATTTCCAAAATAGAAGGAAATCCGTCCTTGCAGAGAAGCTGGGGTGTTTTTCCTAAATTTATTTCAGACATTTATTTCAGAACTATCAGTGTTTCCACCACCAATACAATAGTTCTTCTATTCTAAAAATAAAGGTTTTAGAATGTTAAACCACACAGTAAATAAACTAACACTGTATTAGAGATTATTGCCAATATTCAATAAAAGAAGCTCCACTACAGCATTTGACTTGCTATGCATTAGTGAACTAAGATGACTAAGATTTCAATTAAAGAAAATAAGCAAATTTTTGTTTTTACCATTTCAATTTTAATACAACTCAAAAAAAGTAATTGTTATGCATGGCAATGTTTATTAAACAATCACATTTCATTTAAGCATTAAAATGCAGCGGTCTGGAAAAGCTGCCAGAAACAATGTTTGGCTTCAGAAAAGGCAATTATGAAATTACTTCCAATAAAATTCAAATACTCTCTTGTCTGTTGATTAGTTGAATGCTTTAGACTGAAAGGAAAAAAAAAGTGCAAATCAGCTGAATGTTACTTTCAAAAGTAAAGTCTTAGTGTCCTACAAGCAGTTACTGAAAGGCCTCACCTCAATCTTCATAATGGACAAAATTATCCAATTCCTATACAATTATTATTTACTGTAACACATTTCAAACAACATAACAGTATTACTAAAACAAAATTAACTTCAGAATATTACTGCAGTATTGTGTCTATCACGGGCACCTTTTCCCCTTGTTTTTAAAAAACTAATTTGCTTGACAGGAGATGGCATGAGATACATTCTTACTGCTGAACTGGAAACTTACATGGAACAATACAGCTAGAAACACTTATAGGAACATGTTCCAGCAAAATATTGTTTTTTTCCTAAACACACCAATTTTGCATGAAAAAAATCTAGGTTTCATATTGCAGTTTTCTTTTTTACTGATAAACTATCAGGAAAGCACTTCATCACAGAGATGCAAAGCTGACTTGTTGGACCAGCCTTTTACAAAGACAACTGCCCTTCTGGGCATAATCTTTACTGGAGGACTTGCAAAGGAGGAGCAAAGGTTAATGGGTAACATTTGGCATACGGGCAAATTGTGAGCAATTAGAAATGAATGAGTGTTTTATTTCCTTTAAATTCAACACAATGATTTCATGGCAGTTTGAAGTAAGAACAGTACCTCCCTGGTTGCTAAATCACTTGAGAATCACTTCATGTACAAAGATAGGCAAAAGCAGCATGATCATCTTATAAGGGCTCTAAAAATACATTAACAATTTTCAGCTTGTTCTTGTAAAAAGCTTTAAGAATACTGAGGAAACATGTTCTTATAGGTGGATGGTGCTGCTTCAAACAGTGTTGACATCCAGACAACTATTACAGTTTTTAAAAAGCAAAGGAGATTATAAGCGTAACAAACAAATGATCATTCTGCTAAAAATTTAGACCTAATTTAGTAACTTGTAGAATGACACTTTCAAACTGTGCAACACAAAATAATGTAGCCAACAGTAACATACAGGTACACCATTTAATATTTATTATATGCATTTTATATACATTATTTTTCAACAGCTGTACTTCTGCTATGTGGTACAATCTTAAAAATTTGCTGATTCATAGTTTGTAAAACAGAAACCTTACAAAACTCATCAAAACTCGCAAACTGATCAGAAAAGTTTTGTGGAAGACTAGAAAAAATACTTTATTGTATTAATCATGCATTACACAAACAAAATGTTTAGTTACACCATAAACTGAAGCACATCCAAAAATAAAATAAAAGCAGGGAATAACTAGCCAAAACACAGCAGATTTATGAATCTTGAATCAACTACTTTTGTATTCTATTTGAAACGCAAAAAAATTTTTTCACTCCAAAAGTTCTGAAACAAGATTGGTTTTTGGAATCCACTCCACTTCAAATACTTAACCAAAGGAAAAAAAAAAAATCTTGGTTTGCAACTTTAGAATCATGAAATGTCCCATTTTCTTATCTATTTTAGACTGTTCAAAGAGTGCCATAATAGATATACAGGGCCCTTTAACACACTACATAAAAGGATATAAAGACCAACAAAAAGTGAAATAAATAACAATAGGCCATTAGCAAGATGGGTAATCCTTGATAAATAAACTCGTAAATACAGTAAGATGTACAAAATATCACATAGTGATAGGATGCCAAGATTAATATATTTTTTTTTTTAAGAGTTCATCGGGGGGTGTTAACCCCTCTGTGTTTCATTTAAACACATTTTACAGTCCTTTATTTATGAAGACAGTTATGCGATGATGAAGAATTAGCATCCTTATGCAAGGACTTAGCTGAGCTGTATTAGGCAAAAGAAGGGAAGAGTGTGGTTACACGGCAGCGGGTCAGTGAGTTCTCTGTGTTTTAGGGTTCTATAATGCAGAAAAACATTATCAATACAATCTTGAGCACTGTTGTGACAGGCTAAATATATAAAAAGACTTATAAAAACTAGAATTTTATCCAAACATTTTGTGCAACTAATGCTAAAATATTTTAAGTTAAATTTCCTTTTCTTTAAAGCAAAATAAAAGTTTAAAAGGGGAATCTGTGGCATTCAACTGATAAACAGAAGATTACTAAGAGATGAAAAGAAAGCTACTCTTGGAGCTCACTTCCCCCCACAAGAGCACCACATTCCTAACCCTAAGGCAGCACACAGAGTCCAAAATAAAAGTCTTTTGTAAGATCAGACTCCACGTTTGCTTAAAGACACCTAAAGAACAGACATACGCTCAGTTCATATCCAGTCAAGGCTACAAATACTGGTTTTCCTTTTTTACTTCTCCCCACCCCCCAAATACAGTAATTACAGTTAAATGAATGAGCCTGACATTGTTCAAGATGTGGTGACTTTTCACCAACTGAAACCTGCCCCACTTAAGAGCCTTCACTCAGGCAGATCAGATGTAGTGTCTTATTGGTAACCTTATTGATGGCAGTGACGCGTTCCCTCTTTTTTGTCCAAACAGACCTGCTGTTATGATGCAGGTTTGTTCTGCTGTGTCACACAAATACTTTGGCAAGGGCATCAGCTCCTGCACTGGCAATATATGCTTTTGATGGATGAAATGCTACATCATAAATTGATTCATCCAGCTTTTTCCTATGAGCTGTTATTTCTTGCACACATGTCTTGCTGTCCAAATTCCATAATCTAATGGAACAATCATGGCCTGTTTGGAGAAAAAACAAGAAAAAATAAAAAAAGACAAAATTAGATTTTTGTCAGATGCTTAAAAGAACAGAAATATAAAATCCATAAAAGAGGATTAAAAAACCCTTACTTCCAGACATTAAATAGATTCCATTAGGATCTACAGCTAGACTCGTGACAGCATCCAAGTGAGCAACCATAGAATGGATCATTTTACCTAAAAGCAAAATAAACAGTCAATTTCCTGGGAAATACTGTTTCTTTTAAAAATAATATTCCCAT